>NC_080066.1:57005027-58205027 GCF_949987535.1 Balaenoptera acutorostrata | reverse complement strand
CAGATACATCAGAAATACATCTACACGTGGACCTGCTCCTATAGAACACCCACTGAACGCTGGCAGAAGACGTCAGACCTCCCAAAAGGAAAGAAACTCCCCACGTACCTGGGTAGGGCAAAAGAAAAAAGAAGTAACAGGTACAAAAGAATAAGGACGGGACCTGCACCAGTGGGAGGGAACTGTGAAGGACGAAAGGTTTCCACACACTAGGAAGCCCCTTCATGGGCGGACACTGCAGGTGGCAGAGGGTGGAAGCTTCAGAGCCACGGAGGAGAGCGCAGCCACAGGGGTGCAGAGGGCAAAGAGGAGAGATTCCCACACAGAGGATTGGTGCTGAGCAGCACTTACCAGCCCGAGAGGTTTGTCTGCTGACCCGCCGGGGCGGGCAGGTGCTGGGAGCTGAGGCTCGTGCCTCAGTCAGATCCCAGGGAGAGGACTGTGGTTGGCGGCGTAAACACAGCCTGAAGGGGCCTAGTGCACCACAGCTAGCCGGGAGGGAGGCCGGGAAAAGGTCTGGAGCTGCCGAACACGCAAGAGCCTTTTTCTTGCCTCTTTGTTTACTGGTGCGCGAGGAGAGGGGATACAGAGCGCCACCTAAACGAGCTCCAGAGACGGGTGAGAGCCACGGCTATCAGTGCGGACCCCAGAGACGGGTATGAGACGCTAAGGTTGCTGCTGCCGCCACCTAGAAACCTGTGTGCGAGCACAGGTCACTATCCACACGGCCCCTCCCGGGAGCCTGTGCAACCCCCCACTGCCAGGGTCCCGTGATCCAGGGACAACTTCCCCGGGAGAACGCACGGCGCGCCTCAGCCTGCTGCAACGTCACGCCTGCCTATGCCGCCGCAAGCTCGCCCCGAATCTGGAACCCTCCCTCCCCCTGGTCTGAGTGAGCCAGAGACACCGAGTCAGCTGCTCCTTTAACCCCGTCCTGTGTGAGCGAAGAACAGATGCCCTCAGGGTATCTACACGCAGAGGTGGGTCCAAATCCAAAGCTGAAAACCGGGAGCTGTGCGAACAAAGAAGAGAAAGGGAAATCTCTCCCAGCAGCCTCAGAAGAAGTGCATTAAAGCTCCACAAACAACTTGATGTACCTGCACCTGTTGAATACTTGAAAAGACAACGAATCATCCCAAATTGAGGAGGTGGACTTTGGGAGCAGGATATATTATTTTTTCCCCTTTTCCTCTTTTTGTGAGTGTATATGTGTATGCTTCTGTGTGAGATTTTCTCTGTATAGCATTGCTTTCACCATTTGTCCTAGGATTTGGTCCATCTGTTATTTTAGGGGTTTTTTGTTTCTTTGTTTTGACTTTAAAAATTTTTTTTCATAACACATTTTTTCTTAATAATTTTTTTCTTATTTTTATTTTAAAAAATTAAATACGTTTTTTCTTAAGAAGATTTTTTAATTTTTTGTTTTAAAGAATTAAAAAACTATTTTTTCTACATTGTTTCATAATAAAGTTTTTCTTATTTTTTATTTTAAACAATTAAAAATCTTTTCTCTTAATAAATTTTTTAAATACTTTTTTTATTCTTTATTTTAAAAAATTTAAAAATTTATTTTTAAAAATTAATAATTTTTATTAATAAATTTTTCCTTAGTAATTTTTTCTTATTTTTTAGTATAATAACTTTATTTTATTTTCTCTTACTTTATTTTATTTTATTTTATTTTATCCTCTTTACTTCTTTCTTTCTATTTTTCTCCCTTTTGTTCTGAGCCCTGTGGATGAAAGGCCCTCAGTGCTCCAGCCAGGCATCAGGGATGTGCCTCTGATGTGGGAGGGCCACCTTCAGGACACTGGTCCACAAGAGACCTCCCCAGCTCCACGTAATACCAAACGGCGAAAATCTCTCAGAGATCTCCGTCTCAACACCATGACCCAGCTTCACTCAACGACCAGCAAGCTACAGTGCTGGACACCCTATGCCAAACAACTAGCAAGACAGGAACACAGCCCCATCCATTAACAGAGGGGCTGCCAAAAATCATAATAAGGCCACAGACACCCCAAAACACACCACCAGACGTGGACGTGCCCACCAGAAAGACAAGATCCAGCCTCATCCACCAGAACACAGGCACTAGTGCCCTCCACCAGGAAGCCTACACAACCCAATGAAACAACCTTAGCCACTGGGGACAGATACCAAAACCAACAGGAACTACGAACCTGCAGCCTGTCAAAAGGAGACCCCAAACACAGTCAGATAAGCAAAATGAGAAGCCAAAAAAACACACAGCAGATGAAGGAGCAAGGAAAAAACACACCAGACCTAACAAATGAAGAGGAAATAGGCAGTTTACCTGAAAAAGAATTCAGAATAAAGATAGTAACGATGATCCAAAATCTTGGACATGGAATAGGCAAAATGCAAGAAACATTTAAAAAGGACGTAGAAGAAGGAAAGAGGAACCAAGCAACGATGAAAAACACAATAAATGAAATTTAAAATACTCTAGAAGGGATCAATAGCAGAATAACTGAGGCAGAAGAACGGGTAAGTGACCTGGAAGGTAAAATAGTGGAAATAACGACTGCAGAAGAGAATAAAGAAAAAAGAATGAAAAGGACTGAGGACAGTCTCAGAGACCTCTGGGACAACATTAAATGCACCAACATTCGAATTACAGGGGTACCAGAAGAAGAAGAGAAAAGGAAAGGGACTGAGAAAATATTTGAAGAGATTATAGTTGAAAACGTCCCTAATATGGGAAAGGAAATAGTTAGTCAAGTCCTGGAAGCACAGAGAGTCCCATACAGGATAAATCCAAGGAGAAACACGCCAAGACACATATTAATCAAATTATCAAAAATTAAATATAAAGCAAACATAGTAAAAGCAACAAGGGAAAAACAACAAATAACACACAAGGGAATCCCGATAAGGTTAACAGCTGATCTTTCAGCAAAAACTCTGCAAGCCAGAAGGGAGGGGCAGCATATACTGAAAGGGATGAAGGAGAAAAACCTACAACCAAGATGCCTCTACCCAGCAAGGATCTCATTCAGATTTGATGGAGAAATTAAAAACTTTACGGACAAGCAAAAGCTGAGAGAGTTCAGCAGCACCAAACGAGCTTTACAACAAATGCTAATGGAACTTCTGTAGGAAAGAAAAAGAAGAGAAGGAAGACACCTACAATAACAAACCCAAAACATTTAAGAAAATGGGAATAGGAACATACATATCGATAATTACCTGAAATGTAAATGGATTAAATGCTCCCACCAAAAGACACAGACTGGCTGAATGGATACACAAACAAGACCCGTATATATGCTGTCTACAAGAGACCCACTTCAGACCTAGGTACACATACAGACTGAAAGTGAGGGGATGGAAAAAGATATTCCATGCAAATGGAAATCAAAAAAAAAGCTGGAGTATCAAATCTCATATCAGACAAAATTGACTTTAAAATAAAGACTATTACAAGAGACAAAGAAGGACACTATATAATGATCAAGGTATCGATCCAAGAGGAAGGTAGAACAATTGTAACCATTTATGCACCCAACATACGAGCACCTCAATACATAAAGCAAATACTAACAGTCATAAAAGGGGAAATCGACAGTAACACAATAACAGTAGGGGCCTTTAACACCCCACTTTCAACAATGGACAGATATTCAAAATGATACACTATTTAAAACACTAGTTAATTACCAAGTGATCACTGAAGAAATCAAAGGTGAAATCAAAACATACCTAGAAACAAATGACAATGGAGACAGGATGACCCAAAACCTAATGGATGAAGCAAAAGCAGTTGTAAGAGGGAAGTTTATAGCAATACAAGCCTACCTCAGGAAACAGGAAACATCTCGAATAAACAACCTAACCTTGCACCTAAAGCAATAAGAGAAAGAAGAACAAAATTACCCCAAAGATAGCAGAAGGAAAGCAATCATAAAGATCAGATCAGAAATAAATGAAAAAGAAATGAAGGAAACAATAGCAAAGATCAATAAAACTAAAAGCTGGTTCTTTGAGAAGATAAACAAAATTGATAAACCATTAGCCAGACTCATCAAGAGAAAAAGGGAGAAGACTCAGATCAATAGAATTAGAAATGAAAAAGGAGAAGTAACCACTGACACTGCAGAAATACAAAAGATCATGAGAGATTACTACAAGCAACTATATGCCAATAAAATGGACAACCTGGAAGAAATGGACAGATTCTTAGAAATGCACAAACTGCCGAGACTGAACCAGGAAGAAATAGAAAATATGAACAGACCAATCACAAGCACTGAAATTGAAACTGTGATTAAAAACCTTCCAACAAACAAAAGCCCAGGACCAGATGGCTTCACAGGCGAATTCTATCAAACATTTAGAGAAGAGCTAACACCTATCCTTCTCAAACTCTTCCAAAATATTGCAGAGGGAGGAACACTCCCAAACTCATTCTACGAGGCCACCATCACCCTGATACCAAAACCAGACAAAGATGTCACAAAGAAAGAAAACTACAGGCCAATATCACTGATGAACATAGATGCAAAAATCCTCAACAAAATACTAGCAAACAGAATCCAACAGCACATTAAAAGGATCATACACCATGATCAAGTGGGGTTTATCCCAGGAATGCAAGGATTCTTCAATATACGCAAATCAATCAATGTGATACACCATATTAACAAATTGAAGGAGAAAAACCATATGATCATCTCAATAGATGCAGAGAAAGCTTTTGACAAAATTCAACACCCATTTATGATAAAAGCCCTGCAGAAAGTAGGCATAGAGGGAACTTTCCTCAACATAATAAAGGCCATATATGACAAACCCACAGCCAACATTGTCCTCAATGGTGAAAAACTGAAACCATTTCCACTAAGATCAGGAACAAGACAAGGTTGCCCACTCTCACCACTATTATTCAACATAGTTTTGGAAGTGTTAGCCACAGCAATCAGAGAAGACAAAGAAATAAAAAGAATCCAAATCGGAAAAGAAGAAGTAAAGCTGTCACTATTTGCAGACGACATGATACTATACATAGAGAATCCTAAAGAGGCTACCAGAAAACTCCTAGAGCTAATCAATGAATTTGGTAAAGTAGCAGGATACAAAATTAATGCACAGAAATCTCTTGCATTTCTATACACTAATGACGAAAAATCTGAAAGTGAAATTAAGAAAACACTCCCATTTACCATTGCAACAAAAAGAATAAAATATCTAGGAATAAACCTACCTAAGGAGACAAAAGACCTGTATGCAGAAAATTATAAGACACTGATGAAAGAAATTAAAGATGATACAAATAGATGGAGAGATATACCATGTTCCTGGATTGGAAGAATCAACATTGTGAAAATGTCTCTACTACCCAAAGCAATCTACAGATTCAATGCAATCCCTATCAAACTACCACTGGCATTTTTCACAGAACTAGAACAAAAAATTTCACAATTTGTATGGAAACACAAAAGACCCCGAATAACCAAAGCAATCTTGAGAACGAAAAATGGAGCTGGGGGAATCAGGCTCCCTGACTTCAGACTATATTACAAAGCTTCAGTAATCAAGACAGTTTGGTATTGGCACAAAAACAGAAATATAGATCAATGGAACAGGATAGAAAGCCCAGAGATAAACCCACACACATATGGTCACCTTATCTTTGATAAAGGAGGCAAGCATATACAGTGGAGAAAAGACAGCCTCTTCAATAAGTGGTGCTGGGAAAATTGGACAGGAACATGTAAAAGTATGAAATTAGAACACTCCCTGACACCATGCACAAAAATAAACTCAAAATGGATTAAAGACCGAAGTGTAAGGGCAGACACTATCAAACTCTTAGAGGAAAACATAGGCAGAACACTCTATGACATGCAACACAGCAAGATTCTTTTTGACCCAGCTCCCAGAGAAATGGAAATAAGAACACAAATAAACAAATGGGACCTAATGAAACTGAAAAGCTTTTGCACAGCAAAGGAAACCATAAACAAGACCAAAAGACAACCCTCAGAATGGGAGAAAATATTTGCAAATGAAGCAACTGACAAAGGATTAATCTCCAAGATTTACAAGCAGCTCATGCAGCTCAATAACAAAAAAACGAACAACCCAATCCAAAAATGGGCAGAAGATCTAAATAGACATTTCTCCAAAGAAGATATACAGATGGCCTACAGACACATGAAAGAATGCTCAACATCATTAATCATTAGAGAAATGCAAATCAAAACTACAATGAGATATCATCTTACACCGGTCAGAATGGCCATCATCAAAAAATCTAGAAACAATAAATGCTGGAGAGGGTGTGGAGGAAAGGGAACACTCTTGCACTGTTGGTGGGAATGTAAATTGATACAGCCACTATGGAGAACAGTATGGAGGTTCCTTAAAAAACTACAAATAGAACTACCATACGACCCAGCAATCCCACGACTGGGCATATACCCTGAGAAAACCATAGGTCAAAAAGAGTCATGTACCAAAATGTTCATTGCAGCTCTATTTACAATAGCCAGGACATGGAAGCAACCTAAATGTCCATCGACAGATGAATGGATGAAGAAGATGTGGCACATATATACAATGGAATATTACTCAGCCATAAAAAGAAATGAAATGGAGGTATTTGTAATGAGGTGGATGGAGTTAGAGTCTGTCATACAGAGTGAAGTAAGTCAGAAAGAGAAAAACAAATACAGTATGCTAACACATATATATGGAATCTAAGGGGAAAAAAAAAGGCCATGAAGAACCTAGTGGCAAGACAGGAATAAAGACACAGACCTACTAGAGAATGGACTTGAGGATATGGGGAGGGGGTGGGGTGAGATGTGACAGGGTAAGAGAGTGTCATGGACATATATACACTACCAAATGTAAAATAGATAGCTAGTGGGACGCAGCCGCATAGCACAGGGAGATCAGCTCGGTGCTTTGTGACCACCTAGAGGGGTGGGATGGGGAGGGTGGGACGGAGGGAGATGCAAGAGGGAAGAGAAATGGGAACATATTGTATATGTATAACTGATTCACTTTGTTATACAGCAGATGCTAACACACTATTGTAAGGCAATTATACTTCAATAAAGATGTTTGAGAAAAAAAAAACAAAAAAAAACTAAGAATGTAAAATAAATGTAGTAACCTCATTTAAAAAAAAAAGAAATAAATGAAAAAGAAATGAAGGAAACAATAGCAAAGATCAATAAAACTAAAAGCTGGTTCTTTGAGAAGATAAACAAAATTGATAAACCATTAGCCAGACTCATCAAGAAAAAAAGGGAGGGGTCTGGGCAAGGTGGTGGAAGAGTAAGACGCGGAGATCACCTTCCTCCACACAGATACATCAGAAATACATCTACACGTGGACCTGCTCCTATAGAATACCCACTGAACGCTGGCAGAAGACGTCAGACCTCCCAAAAGGAAAGAAACTCCCCACGTACCTGGGTAAGGCAAAAGAAAAAAGAAGTAACAGGTACAAAAGAATAAGGATGGGACCTGCACCAGTGGGAGGGAGCTGTGAAGGATGAAAGGTTTCCACACACTAGGAAGCCCCTTCATGGGCGGACACTGCAGGTGGCAGAGGGTGGAAGCTTCAGAGCCACGGAGGAGAGTGCAGCCACAGGGGTGCAGAGGGCAAAGAGGAGAGATTCCCACACAGAGGATTGGTGCTGAGCAGCACTTACCAGCCCGAGAGGGTTGTCTGCTCACCCGCCGGTGCGGGCGGGGGCTGGGAGCTGAGGCTCATGCCTCGGTCAGATCCCAGGGAGAGGACTGTGGTTGGCGGTGTAAACACAGCCTGAAGGGGCCTAGTGCACCACAGCTAGCCGGGTGGGAGGCCGGGAAAAGGTATGGAGCTGCCGAACAGGAAAGAGCCTTTTTCTTGCCTCTTTGTTTACTGGTGCTCGAGGAGGGGGGATACAGAGCGCCACCTAAACGAGCTCCAGAGACAGGAGAGAGCAACGGCTATCAGTGCGGACCCCAGAGACGGGTATGAGACGCTAAGGTTGCTGCTGCCGCCACCTAGAAACCTGTGTGCGAGCACATGTCACTATCCATATGGCCCCTCCCGGGAGCCTGTGCAACCCCCCACTGCCAGGGTCCCGTGATCCAGGGACAACTTCCCCGGGAGAACGCACGGCGCGCCTCAGGCTGCTGCAACGTCACGCCTGCCTCTGCCGCCGCAAGCTCGCCCCAAATCTGGAACCCTCCCTCCCCCTGGTCTGAGTGAGCCAGAGACACCGAGTCAGCTGCTCCTTTAACCCCGTCCTGTGTGAGCGAAGAACAGATGCCCTCAGGCGACCTACACGCAGAGGTGGGTCCAAATCCAAAGCTGAACCCCGGGAGCTGTGCGAACAAAGAAGAGAAAGGGAAAACTCTCCCAGCAGCCTCAGAAGAAGTGCATTAAAGCTCCACAAACAACTTGATGTACCTGCATCTGTTGAATATCTGAATAGACAACGAATCATCCCAAATTGAGGAGGTGGAGTTTGGGAGCAGGATATATTATTTTTTCCCCTTTTCCTCTTTTTGTGAGTGTATATGTGTATTCTTTTGTGTGAGATTTTCTCTGTATAGCTTTGTTTTCACGATTTGTCCTAGGGTTCGGTCCATCTCTTTTTTGGGGTTTTTTGTTTGTTTGTTTGTTTTGACTTAAAAAATATTTTTTTCATAGTACATTTTTTCTTAATAATTTTTTTCTTATTTTCATTTTAAAAAATTAAACACGATTTTTCTTAAGAAATTTTATCTATTTTTTAGTTTAAATAATCAAAAAATTTTTTTCTACAAATTTCATAATAATGTTTTCCTTATTTTTAATTTTAAACAATTAAATCTTTTTTCTTAATAATTTTTTTCTTATTCTTTATTTTAAAAAATGAAAAAAATTATTTTAAAAAAGTAAAAATAAAATTTATTAATAAATTTTTCCTTAATAATTTTTTTCTTATTTTTTATTATAATAAGTTTATTTTATTTTCTCTTACTTCTTTTTATTTCATTTTATCCTCTTTATTTCTTTCTTTCTATTTTTTCTCCCTTTTGTTCTGAGCCATGTGGATGAAAGGCTCTTGGTGCTCCAGCCAGGCATCAGGGATGTGCCTCTGATGTGGGAGGGCCACCTTCAGGACACTGGTCCACAAGAGACATCCCCAGCTCCACGTAATACCAAATGGCGAAAATCTCTCAGCGATCTCCGTCTCAACACCAAGACCCAGCTTCACTCAACGACAAGCAAGCTACAGTGCTGGACACCCTATGCCAAACAACTAGCAATAGAGGAATACAACCCCATCCACTAGGAGAGAGGCTGCCAAAAATCATCATAAGGCCACAGACACCCCAAAACCCACCACCAGATGTGTACATGCCCACCAGAAAGACAAGATCCAGCCTCATCCACCAGAACACAGGCACTAGTCCCCTCCACCAGGAAGCCCACACAACCCACTGAAACAACCTTAGCCACTGGGGACAGATACCAAAAACAACAGGAACTACGAACCTGCAGCCTGTGAAAAGGAGACCCCAAACACATTCAGATAAGCCAAACGAGAAGACAGAAAAACACACAGCAGATGAAGGAGCAAGGTAAAAACACACCAGACCTAACAAATGAAGAGGAAATAGGCAGTCTACATGAAAAAGAATTCAGAATAAAGATAGTAACGATGATCCAAAATCTTGGACATGGAATAGGCAAAATGCAAGAAACATTTAAAAAGGACGTAGAAGAAGGAAAGAGGAACCAAGCAACGATGAAAAACACAATAAATGAAATTTAAAATACTCTAGAAGGGATCAATAGCAGAATAACTGAGGCAGAAGAACGGGTAAGTGACCTGGAAGGTAAAATAGTGGAAATAACGACTGCAGAAGAGAATAAAGAAAAAAGAATGAAAAGGACTGAGGACAGTCTCAGAGACCTCTGGGACAACATTAAACGCACCAACATTCGAATTATAGGGGTCCCAGAAGAAGAAGAGAAAAGGAAAGGGACTGAGAAAATATTTGAAGAGATTATAGTTGAAAACGTCCCTAATATGGGAAAGGAAATAGTTAGTCAAGTCCTGGAAGCACAGAGAGTCCCATACAGGATAAATCCAAGGAGAAACACGCCAAGACATATATTAATCAAATTATCAAAAATTCAATATAAAGAAAACATAGTAAAAGCAGCAAGGGAAAAACAACAAATAATACACAAGGGAATCCCCATAAGTTTATCTGCTGATCTTTCAACAGAAACTCTGCAAGCCAGAAGGGAGGGGCAGCATATACTGAAAGGGATGAAGGAGAAAAACCTACAACCAAGATGACTCTACCCAGCAAGGATCTCATTCAGATTTGATGGAGAAATTAAAACCTTTATGGACAAGCAAAACTGAGAGAGTTCAGCACCACCAAACCAGCTTTACAACAAATGCTAAAGGAACTTCTGTAGGAAAGAAACAGAAGAGAAGGAAAACACCTACAATAACAAACCCAAAACGTTTAAAAAAATGGGAATAGGAACATACATATCGATAATTACCTGAAATGTAAAGGGATTAAATGCTCCCACCAAAAGACACAGACTGGCTGAATGGATACAAAAACAAGACCTGTATATATGCTGTCTACAAGAGACCCACTTCAGACCTAGGGACACATACAGACTGAAAGTGAGGGGATGGAAAAAGATATCCCATGCAAATGGAAATCAAAAGAAAGCTGGAGTAGCAATTCTCATATCAAACAAAATTGACTTTAAAATAAAGACTATTACAAGAGACAAAGAAGGAAACTATATAATGATCAAGGTATTGATCCAAGAGGAAGGTAGAACAATTGTAACCATTTATGCACCCAACATACGAGCACCTCAATACATAAGGCAAATACTAACGGTCATAAAAGGGGAAATCGACAGTAACACAATCATAGTAGGGGCCTTTAACACCCCACTTTCAACAATGGACAGATATCCAAAATGATACACTACTTAAAACACTAGATAATAACCAAGTGATCACTGAAGAAATCAAAGGGGAAATCAAAAAATACCTAGAAACAAATGACAATGGAGACACGATGACCCAAAACCTATGGGATGAAGCAAAAGCAGTACTAAGAGGGAAGTTTATAGCAATACAAGCCTACCTCAGGAAACTGGATACATCTCGAATAAACAACCTAACCTTGCACCTAAAGCAATAAGAGAAAGAAGAACAAAATTACCCCAAAGATAGCAGAAGGAAAGCAATCATAAAGATCAGATCAGAAATAAATGAAAAAGAAATGAAGGAAACAATAGCAAAGATCAATAAAACTAAAAGCTGGTTCTTTGAGAAGATAAACAAAATTGATAAACCATTAGCCAGACTCATCAAGAAAAAAAGGGAGGGGTCTGGGCAAGATGGCGGAAGAGTAAGATGTGGAGATCACCTTCCTCCCCACAGATACATCAGAAATACATCTACACGTGGACCTGCTCCTATAGAACACCCACTGAACGCTGGCAGAAGACGTCCGACCTCCCAAAAGGAAAGAAACTCCCCACGTACCTGGGTAGGGCAAAAGAAAAAAGAAGTAACAGGTACAAAAGAATAAGGACGGGACCTGCACCAGTGGGAGGGAACTGTGAAGGACGAAAGGTTTCCACACACTAGGAAGCCCCTTCATGGGCGGACACTGCAGTTGGCAGAGGGTGGAAGCTTCAGAGCCACGGAGGAGAGCGCAGCCACAGGGGTGCAGAGGGCAAAGAGGAGACATTCCCACACAGAGGATTGGTGCTGAGCAGCACTTACCAGCCCGAGAGGTTTGTCTGCTCACCCGCCGGGGCGGGCAGGTGCTGGGAGCTGAGGCTCGTGCCTCAGTCAGATCCCAGGGAGAGGACTGTGGTTGGCGGCGTAAACACAGCCTGAAGGGGCCTAGTGCACCACAGCTAGCCGGGAGGGAGGCCGGGAAAAGGTCTGGAGCTGCCGAACACGCAAGAGCCTTTTTCTTGCCTCTTTGTTTACTGGTGCGCGAGGAGAGGGGATACAGAGCGCCACCTAAACGAGCTCCAGAGACGGGTGAGAGCCACGGCTATCAGTGCGGACCCCAGAGACGGGTATGAGACGCTAAGGTTGCTGCTGCCGCCACCTAGAAACCTGTGTGCGAGCACAGGTCACTATCCACACGGCCCCTCCCGGGAGCCTGTGCAACCCCCCACTGCCAGGGTCCCGTGATCCAGGGACAACTTCCCCGGGAGAACGCACGGCGCGCCTCAGCCTGCTGCAACGTCACGCCTGCCTCTGCCGCCGCAAGCTCGCCCCGAATCTGGAACCCTCCCTCCCCCTGGTCTGAGTGAGCCAGAGACACCGAGTCAGCTGCTCCTTTAACCCCGTCCTGTGTGAGCGAAGAACAGATGCCCTCAGGGTATCTACACGCAGAGGTGGGTCCAAATCCAAAGCTGAAAACCGGGAGCTGTGCGAACAAAGAAGAGAAAGGGAAATCTCTCCCAGCAGCCTCAGAAGAAGTGCATTAAAGCTCCACAAACAACTTGATGTACCTGCACCTGTTGAATATCTGAATAGACAACGAATCATCCCAAATTGAGGAGGTGGACTTTGGGAGCAGGATATATTATTTTTTCCCCTTTTCCTCTTTTTGTGAGTGTATATGTGTATGCTTCTGTGTGAGATTTTCTCTGTATAGCATTGCTTTCACCATTTGTCCTAGGATTTGGTCCATCTGTTATTTTAGGGGTTTTTTGTTTCTTTGTTTTGACTTTAAAAAGTTTTTTTCATAACACATTTTTTCTTAATAATTTTTTTCTTATTTTTATTTTAAAAAATTAAATACGTTTTTTCTTAAGAAGATTTTTTAATTTTTTGTTTTAAAGAATTAAAAAACTATTTTTTCTACATTGTTTCATAATAAAGTTTTTCTTATTTTTTATTTTAAACAATTAAAAATCTTTTCTCTTAATAAATTTTTTAAATACTTTTTTTATTCTTTATTTTAAAAAATTTAAAAATTTATTTGTAAAAATTAATAATTTTTATTAATAAATTTTTCCTTAGTAATTTTTTCTTATTTTTTAGTATAATAACTTTATTTTATTTTCTCTTACTTTATTTTATTTTATTTTATTTTATCCTCTTTACTTCTTTCTTTCTATTTTTCTCCCTTTTGTTCTGAGCCCTGTGGATGAAAGGCCCTCAGTGCTCCAGCCAGGCATCAGGGATGTGCCTCTGATGTGGGAGGGCCACCTTCAGGACACTGGTCCACAAGAGACCTCCCCAGCTCCACGTAATACCAAACGGCGAAAATCTCTCAGAGATCTCCGTCTCAACACCATGACCCAGCTTCACTCAACGACCAGCAAGCTACAGTGCTGGACACCCTATGCCAAACAACTAGCAAGACAGGAACACAGCCCCATCCATTAACAGAGGGGCTGCCAAAAATCATAATAAGGCCACAGACACCCCAAAACACACCACCAGACGTGGACGTGCCCACCAGAAAGACAAGATCCAGCCTCATCCACCAGAACACAGGCACTAGTGCCCTCCACCAGGAAGCCTACACAACCCAATGAAACAACCTTAGCCACTGGGGACAGATACCAAAACCAACAGGAACTACGAACCTGCAGCCTGTCAAAAGGAGACCCCAAACACAGTCAGATAAGCAAAATGAGAAGCCAAAAAAACACACAGCAGATGAAGGAGCAAGGAAAAAACACACCAGACCTAACAAATGAAGAGGAAATAGGCAGTTTACCTGAAAAAGAATTCAGAATAAAGATAGTAACGATGATCCAAAATCTTGGACATGGAATAGGCAAAATGCAAGAAACATTTAAAAAGGACGTAGAAGAAGGAAAGAGGAACCAAGCAACGATGAAAAACACAATAAATGAAATTTAAAATACTCTAGAAGGGATCAATAGCAGAATAACTGAGGCAGAAGAACGGGTAAGTGACCTGGAAGGTAAAATAGTGGAAATAACGACTGCAGAAGAGAATAAAGAAAAAAGAATGAAAAGGACTGAGGACAGTCTCAGAGACCTCTGGGACAACATTAAATGCACCAACATTCGAATTACAGGGGTACCAGAAGAAGAAGAGAAAAGGAAAGGGACTGAGAAAATATTTGAAGAGATTATAGTTGAAAACGTCCCTAATATGGGAAAGGAAATAGTTAGTCAAGTCCTGGAAGCACAGAGAGTCCCATACAGGATAAATCCAAGGAGAAACACGCCAAGACACATATTAATCAAATTATCAAAAATTAAATATAAAGCAAACATAGTAAAAGCAACAAGGGAAAAACAACAAATAACACACAAGGGAATCCCGATAAGGTTAACAGCTGATCTTTCAGCAAAAACTCTGCAAGCCAGAAGGGAGGGGCAGCATATACTGAAAGGGATGAAGGAGAAAAACCTACAACCAAGATGCCTCTACCCAGCAAGGATCTCATTCAGATTTGATGGAGAAATTAAAAACTTTACGGACAAGCAAAAGCTGAGAGAGTTCAGCAGCACCAAACGAGCTTTACAACAAATGCTAATGGAACTTCTGTAGGAAAGAAAAAGAAGAGAAGGAAGACACCTACAATAACAAACCCAAAACATTTAAGAAAATGGGAATAGGAACATACATATCGATAATTACCTGAAATGTAAATGGATTAAATGCTCCCACCAAAAGACACAGACTGGCTGAATGGATACACAAACAAGACCCGTATATATGCTGTCTACAAGAGACCCACTTCAGACCTAGGTACACATACAGACTGAAAGTGAGGGGATGGAAAAAGATATTCCATGCAAATGGAAATCAAAAAAAAAGCTGGAGTATCAAATCTCATATCAGACAAAATTGACTTTAAAATAAAGACTATTACAAGAGACAAAGAAGGACACTATATAATGATCAAGGTATCGATCCAAGAGGAAGGTAGAACAATTGTAACCATTTATGCACCCAACATACGAGCACCTCAATACATAAAGCAAATACTAACAGTCATAAAAGGGGAAATCGACAGTAACACAATAACAGTAGGGGCCTTTAACACCCCACTTTCAACAATGGACAGATATTCAAAATGATACACTATTTAAAACACTAGTTAATTACCAAGTGATCACTGAAGAAATCAAAGGTGAAATCAAAACATACCTAGAAACAAATGACAATGGAGACAGGATGACCCAAAACCTAATGGATGAAGCAAAAGCAGTTGTAAGAGGGAAGTTTATAGCAATACAAGCCTACCTCAGGAAACAGGAAACATCTCGAATAAACAACCTAACCTTGCACCTAAAGCAATAAGAGAAAGAAGAACAAAATTACCCCAAAGATAGCAGAAGGAAAGCAATCATAAAGATCAGATCAGAAATAAATGAAAAAGAAATGAAGGAAACAATAGCAAAGATCAATAAAACTAAAAGCTGGTTCTTTGAGAAGATAAACAAAATTGATAAACCATTAGCCAGACTCATCAAGAGAAAAAGGGAGAAGACTCAGATCAATAGAATTAGAAATGAAAAAGGAGAAGTAACCACTGACACTGCAGAAATACAAAAGATCATGAGAGATTACTACAAGCAACTATATGCCAATAAAATGGACAACCTGGAAGAAATGGACAGATTCTTAGAAATGCACAAACTGCCGAGACTGAACCAGGAAGAAATAGAAAATATGAACAGACCAATCACAAGCACTGAAATTGAAACTGTGATTAAAAACCTTCCAACAAACAAAAGCCCAGGACCAGATGGCTTCACAGGCGAATTCTATCAAACATTTAGAGAAGAGCTAACACCTATCCTTCTCAAACTCTTCCAAAATATTGCAGAGGGAGGAACACTCCCAAACTCATTCTACGAGGCCACCATCACCCTGATACCAAAACCAGACAAAGATGTCACAAAGAAAGAAAACTACAGGCCAATATCACTGATGAACATAGATGCAAAAATCCTCAACAAAATACTAGCAAACAGAATCCAACAGCACATTAAAAGGATCATACACCATGATCAAGTGGGGTTTATCCCAGGAATGCAAGGATTCTTCAATATACGCAAATCAATCAATGTGATACACCATATTAACAAATTGAAGGAGAAAAACCATATGATCATCTCAATAGATGCAGAGAAAGCTTTTGACAAAATTCAACACCCATTTATGATAAAAGCCCTGCAGAAAGTAGGCATAGAGGGAACTTTCCTCAACATAATAAAGGCCATATATGACAAACCCACAGCCAACATTGTCCTCAATGGTGAAAAACTGAAACCATTTCCACTAAGATCAGGAACAAGACAAGGTTGCCCACTCTCACCACTATTATTCAACATAGTTTTGGAAGTGTTAGCCACAGCAATCAGAGAAGACAAAGAAATAAAAAGAATCCAAATCGGAAAAGAAGAAGTAAAGCTGTCACTATTTGCAGACGACATGATACTATACATAGAGAATCCTAAAGAGGCTACCAGAAAACTCCTAGAGCTAATCAATGAATTTGGTAAAGTAGCAGGATACAAAATTAATGCACAGAAATCTCTTGCATTTCTATACACTAATGACGAAAAATCTGAAAGTGAAATTAAGAAAACACTCCCATTTACCATTGCAACAAAAAGAATAAAATATCTAGGAATAAACCTACCTAAGGAGACAAAAGACCTGTATGCAGAAAATTATAAGACACTGATGAAAGAAATTAAAGATGATACAAATAGATGGAGAGATATACCATGTTCCTGGATTGGAAGAATCAACATTGTGAAAATGTCTCTACTACCCAAAGCAATCTACAGATTCAATGCAATCCCTATCAAACTACCACTGGCATTTTTCACAGAACTAGAACAAAAAATTTCACAATTTGTATGGAAACACAAAAGACCCCGAATAGCCAAAGCAATCTTGAGAACGAAAAATGGAGCTGGGGGAATCAGGCTCCCTGACTTCAGACTATATTACAAAGCTTCAGTAATCAAGACAGTTTGGTATTGGCACAAAAACAGAAATATAGATCAATGGAACAGGATAGAAAGCCCAGAGATAAACCCACACACATATGGTCACCTTATCTTTGATAAAGGAGGCAAGCATATACAGTGGAGAAAAGACAGCCTCTTCAATAAGTGGTGCTGGGAAAATTGGACAGGAACATGTAAAAGTATGAAATTAGAACACTCCCTGACACCATGCACAAAAATAAACTCAAAATGGATTAAAGACCGAAGTGTAAGGGCAGACACTATCAAACTCTTAGAGGAAAACATAGGCAGAACACTCTATGACATACAACACAGCAAGATTCTTTTTGACCCAGCTCCCAGAGAAATGGAAATAAGAACACAAATAAACAAATGGGACCTAATGAAACTGAAAAGCTTTTGCACAGCAAAGGAAACCATAAACAAGACCAAAAGACAACCCTCAGAATGGGAGAAAATATTTGCAAATGAAGCAACTGACAAAGGATTAATCTCCAAGATTTACAAGCAGCTCATGCAGCTCAATAACAAAAAAACGAACAACCCAATCCAAAAATGGGCAGAAGATCTAAATAGACATTTCTCCAAAGAAGATATACAGATGGCCTACAGACACATGAAAGAATGCTCAACATCATTAATCATTAGAGAAATGCAAATCAAAACTACAATGAGATATCATCTTACACCGGTCAGAATGGCCATCATCAAAAAATCTAGAAACAATAAATGCTGGAGAGGGTGTGGAGGAAAGGGAACACTCTTGCACTGTTGGTGGGAATGTAAATTGATACAGCCACTATGGAGAACAGTATGGAGGTTCCTTAAAAAACTACAAATAGAACTACCATACGACCCAGCAATCCCACGACTGGGCATATACCCTGAGAAAACCATAGGTCAAAAAGAGTCATGTACCAAAATGTTCATTGCAGCTCTATTTACAATAGCCAGGACATGGAAGCAACCTAAATGTCCATCGACAGATGAATGGATGAAGAAGATGTGGCACATATATACAATGGAATATTACTCAGCCATAAAAAGAAATGAAATGGAGGTATTTGTAATGAGGTGGATGGAGTTAGAGTCTGTCATACAGAGTGAAGTAAGTCAGAAAGAGAAAAACAAATACAGTATGCTAACACATATATATGGAATCTAAGGGGAAAAAAAAAGGCCATGAAGAACCTAGTGGCAAGACAGGAATAAAGACACAGACCTACTAGAGAATGGACTTGAGGATATGGGGAGGGGGTGGGGTGAGATGTGACAGGGTAAGAGAGTGTCATGGACATATATACACTACCAAATGTAAAATAGATAGCTAGTGGGACGCAGCCGCATAGCACAGGGAGATCAGCTCGGTGCTTTGTGACCACCTAGAGGGGTGGGATGGGGAGGGTGGGACGGAGGGAGATGCAAGAGGGAAGAGAAATGGGAACATATTGTATATGTATAACTGATTCACTTTGTTATACAGCAGATGCTAACACACTATTGTAAGGCAATTATACTTCAATAAAGATGTTTGAGAAAAAAAAAACAAAAAAAAACTAAGAATGTAAAATAAATGTAGTAACCTCATTTAAAAAAAAAAGAAATAAATGAAAAAGAAATGAAGGAAACAATAGCAAAGATCAATAAAACTAAAAGCTGGTTCTTTGAGAAGATAAACAAAATTGATAAACCATTAGCCAGACTCATCAAGAAAAAAAGGGAGGGGTCTGGGCAAGGTGGTGGAAGAGTAAGACGCGGAGATCACCTTCCTCCACACAGATACATCAGAAATACATCTACACGTGGACCTGCTCCTATAGAATACCCACTGAACGCTGGCAGAAGACGTCAGACCTCCCAAAAGGAAAGAAACTCCCCACGTACCTGGGTAAGGCAAAAGAAAAAAGAAGTAACAGGTACAAAAGAATAAGGATGGGACCTGCACCAGTGGGAGGGAGCTGTGAAGGATGAAAGGTTTCCACACACTAGGAAGCCCCTTCATGGGCGGACACTGCAGGTGGCAGAGGGTGGAAGCTTCAGAGCCACGGAGGAGAGTGCAGCCACAGGGGTGCAGAGGGCAAAGAGGAGAGATTCCCACACAGAGGATTGGTGCTGAGCAGCACTTACCAGCCCGAGAGGGTTGTCTGCTCACCCGCCGGTGCGGGCGGGGGCTGGGAGCTGAGGCTCATGCCTCGGTCAGATCCCAGGGAGAGGACTGTGGTTGGCGGTGTAAACACAGCCTGAAGGGGCCTAGTGCACCACAGCTAGCCGGGTGGGAGGCCGGGAAAAGGTATGGAGCTGCCGAACAGGAAAGAGCCTTTTTCTTGCCTCTTTGTTTACTGGTGCTCGAGGAGGGGGGATACAGAGCGCCACCTAAACGAGCTCCAGAGACAGGAGAGAGCAACGGCTATCAGTGCGGACCCCAGAGACGGGTATGAGACGCTAAGGTTGCTGCTGCCGCCACCTAGAAACCTGTGTGCGAGCACATGTCACTATCCATATGGCCCCTCCCGGGAGCCTGTGCAACCCCCCACTGCCAGGGTCCCGTGATCCAGGGACAACTTCCCCGGGAGAACGCACGGCGCGCCTCAGGCTGCTGCAACGTCACGCCTGCCTCTGCCGCCGCAAGCTCGCCCCAAATCTGGAACCCTCCCTCCCCCTGGTCTGAGTGAGCCAGAGACACCGAGTCAGCTGCTCCTTTAACCCCGTCCTGTGTGAGCGAAGAACAGATGCCCTCAGGCGACCTACACGCAGAGGTGGGTCCAAATCCAAAGCTGAACCCCGGGAGCTGTGCGAACAAAGAAGAGAAAGGGAAAACTCTCCCAGCAGCCTCAGAAGAAGTGCATTAAAGCTCCACAAACAACTTGATGTACCTGCATCTGTTGAATATCTGAATAGACAACGAATCATCCCAAATTGAGGAGGTGGAGTTTGGGAGCAGGATATATTATTTTTTCCCCTTTTCCTCTTTTTGTGAGTGTATATGTGTATTCTTTTGTGTGAGATTTTCTCTGTATAGCTTTGTTTTCACGATTTGTCCTAGGGTTCGGTCCATCTCTTTTTTGGGGTTTTTTGTTTGTTTGTTTGTTTTGACTTAAAAAATATTTTTTTCATAGTACATTTTTTCTTAATAATTTTTTT
Organism: Balaenoptera acutorostrata; assembly: GCF_949987535.1. Classification (NCBI taxonomy): domain Eukaryota; kingdom Metazoa; phylum Chordata; class Mammalia; order Artiodactyla; family Balaenopteridae; genus Balaenoptera; species Balaenoptera acutorostrata. The sequence continues at coordinate 58,184,878 of NC_080066.1, read as the reverse complement.
CTTATTTTCATTTTAAAAAATTAAACACGATTTTTCTTAAGAAATTTTATCTATTTTTTAGTTTAAATAATCAAAAAATTTTTTTCTACAAATTTCATAATAATGTTTTCCTTATTTTTAATTTTAAACAATTAAATCTTTTTTCTTAATAATTTTTTTCTTATTCTTTATTTTAAAAAATGAAAAAAATTATTTTAAAAAAGTAAAAATAAAATTTATTAATAAATTTTTCCTTAATAATTTTTTTCTTATTTTTTATTATAATAAGTTTATTTTATTTTCTCTTACTTCTTTTTATTTCATTTTATCCTCTTTATTTCTTTCTTTCTATTTTTTCTCCCTTTTGTTCTGAGCCATGTGGATGAAAGGCTCTTGGTGCTCCAGCCAGGCATCAGGGATGTGCCTCTGATGTGGGAGGGCCACCTTCAGGACACTGGTCCACAAGAGACATCCCCAGCTCCACGTAATACCAAATGGCGAAAATCTCTCAGCGATCTCCGTCTCAACACCAAGACCCAGCTTCACTCAACGACAAGCAAGCTACAGTGCTGGACACCCTATGCCAAACAACTAGCAATAGAGGAATACAACCCCATCCACTAGGAGAGAGGCTGCCAAAAATCATCATAAGGCCACAGACACCCCAAAACCCACCACCAGATGTGTACATGCCCACCAGAAAGACAAGATCCAGCCTCATCCACCAGAACACAGGCACTAGTCCCCTCCACCAGGAAGCCCACACAACCCACTGAAACAACCTTAGCCACTGGGGACAGATACCAAAAACAACAGGAACTACGAACCTGCAGCCTGTGAAAAGGAGACCCCAAACACATTCAGATAAGCCAAACGAGAAGACAGAAAAACACACAGCAGATGAAGGAGCAAGGTAAAAACACACCAGACCTAACAAATGAAGAGGAAATAGGCAGTCTACATGAAAAAGAATTCAGAATAATGATAGTAACGATGATCCAAAATCTTGGACATGGAATAGGCAAAATGCAAGAAACATTTAACAAGGACGTAGAAGAACTAAAGAGGAACCAAGCAACGATGAAAAACACAATAAATGAAATTTATAATACTCTAGAAGGGATCAATAGCAGAATAACTGAGGCAGAAGAACGGGTAAGTGACCTGGAAGGTAAAATAGTGGAAATAACGACTGCAGAAGAGAATAAAGAAAAAAGAATGAAAAGGACTGAGGACAGTCTCAGAGACCTCTGGGACAACATTAAACGCACCAACATTCGAATTATAGGGGTCCCAGAAGAAGAAGAGAAAAGGAAAGGGACTGAGAAAATATTTGAAGAGATTATAGTTGAAAACGTCCCTAATATGGGAAAGGAAATAGTTAGTCAAGTCCTGGAAGCACAGAGAGTCCCATACAGGATAAATCCAAGGAGAAACACGCCAAGACATATATTAATCAAATTATCAAAAATTCAATATAAAGAAAACATAGTAAAAGCAGCAAGGGAAAAACAACAAATAATACACAAGGGAATCCCCATAAGTTTATCTGCTGATCTTTCAACAGAAACTCTGCAAGCCAGAAGGGAGGGGCAGCATATACTGAAAGGGATGAAGGAGAAAAACCTACAACCAAGATGACTCTACCCAGCAAGGATCTCATTCAGATTTGATGGAGAAATTAAAACCTTTATGGACAAGCAAAACTGAGAGAGTTCAGCACCACCAAACCAGCTTTACAACAAATGCTAAAGGAACTTCTCTGGGCAAGAAACACAAGAGAAGGAAAACACCTACAATAACAGACCCAAAACATTTAAGAAAATGGGAATAGGAACATACATATCCATAATATCCTCAAATTTAATGAAATTTAAATTAAATTAAAGAAAATTAAATTTAAGAAAATTGAAATCATCACAAGCATCTTTTTGACCACTATGCTATGAGATTAGAAATGAATTACAGGGAAAGAAACTTAAAAAACACAAACACGTGGAGGCTAAACAATACGTTACTAAATAACCAATAGATCACTGAAGAAATCAAATAGAAATCAAAAAATACCTAGAGACAAATAACGAAATTGAAAATGGGATTAAAATCTTCCAACAAACAAAAGTCCGGGACCAGATGGCTTCACAGGTGACTTCTGTCAAACATTTAGAGAAGAGCTAACACCCATCTTTTTCAAACTCTTCCAAATTTTTGCAGAGGAAGGAATACTTTCAAACTCATTTTATGAAGTCACCATCACCCTGATACCAAAACCAGATAACGATACTACAAAAAAAGAAAATTATAGACCAATATCACTGATGAATATAGATGCAAAAATACTCAAAAAAATACTAGCAAACAGAATCTAACAACACATTAAAAGAATCATACACCATGATTAAGTGTGATTCATCCCAGGGATGCAAGTATTCTTCAATATACGCAAATGAATCAATGTGATACACCATATTAACAAACTGAAGAATAAAATCCATATGATCATCTCAATAGATACAGAAAAAGCTTTCGATAAAATTCAACACCTATTTATGATAAAAACTCTCCAGAAAGTGGGCATAGAGAGAACCTACATCAACGTAATAAAGGCCATATATGACAAACCCACAGCAAACATAATTCTCAATGGTGAAAAACTGAAAGCATTTCCTCTAAGATCAGGGATGAGACAAGGATGTCCACTCTCACCACTATTATTCAACATAGTTTTGAAAGTCCTAGCCACGGCAATCAAAGAAGAAATAGAAATAAAAGGCATACAGTTTGGAAAAGAAGAAGTAAAACTGTCACTGTTTGCAGATGACATGATACTATACATAGGGAATCCTAAAAATGCCACCAGAAAACTACTAGAACTAATCAATGATATGGTAAAGTTGCAGGATACAAAATTAATGCACAGAAATCTCTTTCATTCCTATACACTAATGATGAAATATCTGAAAGGGAAATTACGGAAACTCTCCCATTTACCATTGCAACAAAAAGAATAAAATACCTAGGAATAAACCTACCTAGGGAGACAAAAGTCCTATATGCAGAAAACTATAAGACACTGATGAAAGAAATTAAAGATGATACCAATAGATGAAGAGATATACCATGTTCTTGGATTGGAAGAATCAATATTGTGAAAATGACTATGCTATCCAAAGCAATCTACATATTCAATGCAATCCCCATCAAATTACCAAAGGCATTTTTTACGGAACTAGAACAAATCATCTTAAAATTTGTTTGGAGACACAAAAGACCCTGAATAGTCAAAGCAGTCTTGAAGGTAAAAAACGGAGCTGGAGGAATCAGACTCCTTGACTTCAGACTATACTAAAAAGCTACAGTAATCAAGACAATATGGTACTGGCACAAAAACAGAAACAGAGATCAATGGAACAAGATAGAAAGCCCAGAGATAAACCCATGCACCTATGGTCAACTAATCTATGAGAAAGGAGGCAAGGATATACAGTGGAGAAAAGACAGCCTCTTCAATATGTGGTGCTAGGAAAACTGGACAGCTACATGTAAAAGAATGAAATTAGAACACTCCCTAACACCATGCACAAAAATCAGCTCAAAATGGATTCGTGACCTAAATGTAAGACCAGACATTATAAAACTCTTAGAGGAAAACATAGGAAGAACACCCTTTGACTTAAATCACAGCAAGATCTATTTTGATCCACCTCTTAGAGTAATGGAAATAAAAACAAAAATAAACAAATGGGGCCTAATGAAACTTCAAAACTTTTGTACAGCAAAGGAAACCATAAAGAAGATGAAAAGGGAACCCTCAGAATGGGAGAAAATATTTGCAAATGAATCAACGGACAAATGATTAATCTCCAAAATATATAAACACCTCATGCAGCTCAATATTAAAAAAACGAACAACCCAATCCAAAAATGGGCAGAACACCAAAATAGACTTTTCTCCAAAGAAGACATACAGATGGCCAATAGGCACATGAAAATCTGCTCAACATCACTTATTATTAGAGAAATGCAAATCAAAACTGCAATGAGGTATCACCTCACACCAGTTAGAATGGGCATCATCAGAAAATCTACAAACAACAAATGCTGGAGAGAGTGTGGAGAAAAGGGAACCCTCTCGCCATGTTGGTGGGAATGTAAATTGATACAGCCACTATGGAGAACAGTATGGAATTTCCTTAAAAAAACTAAAAATAGAATTACCATATGATCCAGCAATCCCATTAGTGGGCATATATCCAGAGAAAACCATAATTCAAAAAGACACATGCACCCCAATGTTCATTGCACCACTATTTAGAATAGCCAGGTCAGGGAAGCAACCTAAATGCCCATCGACAGACAAATGGATAAAGAAGACATGGTACATATATCCAATGGAATATTACTCAGCCATAAAAGGAACGAAATTGAGTCATTTGTTTAGACGTGGATGGATCTAGAGACTGTCATACAGAGTGAAGTAAATCAGAAAGAGAAAAACAAATATCGTATATTAACGCGCGTATGTGGAACCTAGAAAAATGGTACAGATGAACCGGTTTGCAGGGCAGAAGTTGAGACACAGATGTAGAGAACAAACGTATGGACACCAAGGGGGGGAACCACGGTGGGGTGGGGATGGTGGTGTGCTGAATTGGGCGATTGGGATGGACATGTATACACTGATGTGTATAAAATTGATGGCTAATAAGAACCTGCAGTATAAAGAAAGAAACAAAGAAACAAAGAACAACTAATACTAAACTTACTTTGGGTTATTTGTATGGTAATATGATAATATATATGTTTCAGACATTACCTGAAATTTCTAAAAATCTTATATGTTCTAGTATAATGTTATAAGTCATAATTCTAGTTATTACTTTAAAATGTATATCTCAGAAATAACTAAATTTCCTTGTCAATTGCATTATTAGGAACTTTCATCAAATCGTTACCCGTGGTCATTTTTAATTCTTCTGTCATTATAGACAGTTCTGGTGTACTCTGATGCTTTTGCAAAAATTTTCCTATAAAAGGGTTTCATCTTCAAGGAATTCATGGAAAAGACTCTGACAAGCACAGGTTTCTAGTAACTGACTATACTGCTGAACTGAATGAATAAGCATTTTCAGAACTCTAATGGAAAACTGATGAATCCATAAAAGTGCTAACAAAAGATCAAGATGAAAAAAATATTAATTACATGGGACTGAGTAAACTGAAGAGGATGATTATAATTTTTCTGACTTTCTGTTTGAATAAAAAAACAAATCCCACAAGGACTCAGAGGCAAAAAATATACAAATCAATTTTCACTGCAAAGTAAAGGAGCTGTTACAGTGGAGGATTACTGGACTGAATGTCAATATTATGACATAGTATGAGTGTGTTTCGTGTTGGTAATTGCAATCATTGTTGCTTTTGTTGTGGTCATCCATTTACAATGCTTGGTGTCAGTTTATTTATCTCTTGTAAAAATAAAATACAGTGTGTGTGTGTGAAAAGAAAGATTGAGTGAGAATGTACAGATTAAAGACATGTAAGAAACATAGAAAAATAAATAAATTAATTAATTAACATGAGATGTCTTAAAGTCCATAAGGAATAGAAATGACTAGGCAAGAAACTGAATAGGATAGCTGTAAGATATGACTCAAGTAGTTCTTATTTTTGAAAAAAGGTGAAAGATTGTTAAAATGATAATTTTTGACACTGGGTGATGGAATATGGGAATTTATTATACTGTTCTCACTAATTATGTGTATGATTGAAATTTTCATAATAAAATGTTTAAAAGTAAAAAAAGAAAGAAAGACAAAGCAATCATCAGAATCAGACTCAGATATGACATAGATGTTGGAGTACCAGAGAGGGCATTTAAAATAATTATTATAAAATTGTTAAGAATTATTAATGGAAAAGAGTAGACAAAGAGGTAATGTAGCACAGAAATGAAAACTTCTCATAACCCATGAGCCAAAGAAGAATTTTCAAAAAATGTTTCAGACTAAATAAAAATGAAAATACAGCTTATTAAAACTCTGAGATATAGCTAAAGCAGTGATTAGAAGGAAATTTGTAACATTAAGTGAATGTATGCATATATTAGGAAATAACAATGTAGAAAAATAAATAAATTAAGCTTGCACCTTACAGAACTTGAGAAAGAGTAGCAATTTAAACCTAAAGCAAGTCCAGGAAAGAAAATAATACAAATTAGAGCATAAATCAATAAAATTTAAAATAGGAAAACAATAGAAATTCAACAAAATCAGAAGCTGGTTCTTCACAAACATCAATGAAATTGATAAAGCTCTAGCCAGGCCTGAGAGAGAGAGAGAAAGAGACAGAGACAGACAGACAGACAGACAACACAACATCTGATAATTGAATTCTGTTTGTAGCATTCTTCTTGAAAAAAATTCTCTGTAATATTTTTTGACTTACAAATTTCATGTTCCAATCATAGGGATTTAGAGAAGAGTCTAATGAAGGGTCAGAAACTTTGGTGATTATATCATAGCTTCTGATCTGCTAAGCATTCTCTATCATGAGGTATAACACACAGCAAACTCCATAAAAACAGTCTCCAAGACTTCTATTGCTGTTTCTTTTTCTCCAGCTACTTGATTACTTTAATGTTGCAGTCCTTTAGATCAGTGCTATTCCTTGTTTGTCTTTGTACAAAATCAGATAGAAGATAGATAATAAATATATGACCAATGATAGATAGATAGATGATAGATAGATAGATAGATAGATAGATAGATAACCAGTCCTCTGTTATCTTGGACAAATTTAATCTTTCCATTTTAGCTCAGGGTAGAGCAGTCCTCAAGCCTCAATCCATACCCCACTACCCTCTACAAGCACCCAGTGTGTCCCAGCCTTACGGTTGGGACCTTGTTTTTTAAGACCATTTTTTTATAATGCAAAGTAATGTACCATTTTACATAAATTGTTTTTAGAGCCTATTAATTCTACTTATTATTCTTTGTACACACTGTGCATTGCACAGTCCAACCCTAGGTTCAAGATTTTTCCTCTTTTATACTCAGCAAAGTATTTTCAAAATGCCAGTTATTGTTTAAGAGTTACAATTTCACCCATATCTATGAAGCTTTCATTACAGGTTTGGAAAAAAAGAGAGGTTTTGGCTATTACTCTGTTCATTCAGCACTTACATCTTAAATAAATATTGATAATAAAATGATTAAAATTAGATAAAATAAAAATTTTAATTCCTAGACATTTGAAAAGATAAAATACTTAGGTATAAATCTAACAAAATATGTAAAAGATCTACATGGGGAAAACTACTGAATCTAGTGAATGAAACAAAAGTACTAAATAAATGGAGAAACATTTCATATTCATGGATAAGAAGATTAAACATTGTCAAGATGTCAGTACTTCCTAAGTTGATATATAGATTAAATACATTCCAAATCAGAATTTCATCACATTATTGTATGGATATAAACAAAATGATTCTAAAGATTATACAGAGAGGGATATCAACAAACTGATCCTAAAGATTATACAGAGAGGTGAAAGATCCAGAATTGCCAGCACAATATTGAAGGAGAAGAACAAAGTCAGAGGACTAACGATATCCAACTTCAAACATTATTATACAGCTGCAGTAATCCAGCCAATGTGGTATTGGTGAAAGAATAGACAAATAACATGAAATTTCTAAAAATCTTATATTTGTATTTGTATGGAAATATGTATGGAAATATGTTAATATAAATGTTTCAGACATTACAGGAAACTTCTAAAAATCTTATATGTTCTGGTATAATGTTATAAGTAATAATCCTAGTTATTACTTTAAAATGTATATCTCAGAAATAACTAATTTTCTTGTCAACTGCATTATTATGAACTTTCATCAAATCTTTAACCATGGTCATTTTTAAGTCTTTTGTCATTTACAGACAGTTCTGGGTGTACTCTGATGCTTTTGCAAATATGCTCCTATAAAAGGGTTTCATCTTCCAGAAATTCATGGAAAAGACTCTGACAAGTACAGGTTTCTGGTAACTGACTGTACTGCTGAACTGAATGAATAAGCATTTTCAGAACTCTAATGAAAAACTGATGAACTCATAAAAGTGCTAACAAAAGATCAAGATGAAAAAAAAAATTAATTACATGGGACTGAGTGAACTGATGAGGATGAGTATAATTTTTGTGACTTTCTGTCTGAATTAAAAAAAATAAATCCCACAAGGACTCAGAGGCAAAGAATATACAAATCAATTTTCACTGCAAAGTAAAGGAGCTGTTACAGTGGAGGATTACTGGACTGAATGTCAATATTATGACAGTATGAGTGTGTTTCATGTTTGGTAATTGCAATCATTGTTGCTTTTGTTGTGGTCATCCATGTACAATGCTTGGTGTCAGTCTATTTATCTCTTGTAAAAATAAAATACAGTGTGTGTGTGTGGAAAAAAAAAAGAATAGACAAATAGATCACTGGAACAGATAGAGAACCTAGAAATAGATCCTGGTAAATATATCAACTGATCTATGACAAAGAAACAAAGAAAATATGATGGAATAAGATAGTCCCTTCAACAAATCTAGACACAGACGGTACATCCCTCACAAATATTAACTCAAAATGGATCATTGACCTAAATGTAAAATGTAAAACTATAAAACTCTTGGAAGATAACATAGGAGAAAACCTAAACGGCATTGGGTATGATGATGCCTTTTTAGGTACAACACCAAAGACACAATCCATGAATGATATTATTGATAAGCTGGAGTTTATTAAAATTTTAAAACTTCTGCTCTACCAAGGACAAAGTCAAGAGAATGAGAAGACAAGTCACAGACTAGGAGAAACTATTTGAAAAAGACACATCTGATAAAGAACTATTAACCAAAATATACAAAGGACTCTTAAAAGCCAACAGTAAGAAAACAAACAACCTGATCAAAAAATGGACAAAGACCTTAATAGACATCTCACCAAAGAAGATATATAGACGGCAAATAAGCACATGAAAAGATGCTCCACATCATATGTCATTAGGGAATTGCAAATTAAAACAACCAGATACCATCACACACCTATTAGATGGTCAAAATCAAGAACACTGACAACACCAAATGCTGACAAGAATATGGAGCAACAGGAACTCCACAAAATGGTACAGCCAATTTAGAAGACAGTTAAGTAGTTTATTACAAAACTAAACATACTCTTATCATACAATCCAGTAAGCATACTCCTTGGTGTTTACCCACCAAAGTTGAAAACTTATGTCCACACAGAAAACTACACATGGATGTGTATAGCAGCTTTATTTATAATTGCCAAAACTTGGAAACAGCCAAGATGTCCATCAGTAGGTCAATGAATAAATAAACTGTGGTACATCCAGACAATGAAATATTATTCAGTGCCCTCCAAAATTGAACTCTTAAGCCATGAAAAGACATGGAGGAAACTTAAATGCATATAATTAAGTGAAAGAAGCCAATCTTAAAAGGCTATGTACTGTAGGATTCCAACTGTATGTCATTGTGGAAAAGGCAAAACTGTGCAGACAATAATATAACCAGTGGTTTCTGAAGGAGTGAGGGGAGAGGTAAATAGCCATAGCACAGAGGATTTTTAGGGCAGTGAAAATGCTCTGTATAACATTATAATGAAGGATATATGTCATCATACATTTGCCCAAACCTATAGAATGTACAACATGAAGAGTGAAATCTAAGGTAAACTATGGACTTTAGGTGATTATGATGTGTCAATGTAGGCTCATCTTTGGTTTAAAAATAGTTACATTCTGGTGAGTAATGTTGATAATGGGGGAGGTCATGCATGCGTGGGGGCAGAGGGATATATGGGAAATCTCTATACTTCTGAGGCAGGAGATAGATGGGCCCCAGGCTGAGCAGCTTTAGTTGTCCCCTGTGAACAGATACTCCAAGATGAAGAGGAAGAGGAGCTGAGCCCTGCTCAGATGAGAGACTACATATTTCTCATTCTCGAGGTCAAGGAGACCTTCCCAACTATACATGAACAGAGAGGTTTCTTGGAGGTCAAAAAGGGAGTGATGTCAACCTACCCATAGGCCTCTTTGCTAGAATCCATCTTGGCTAAGAGATGTGCACGCACACAGGGGAGAACCCTGAGAAAAACCAAATATGGACTCAGAACCAGACAAAGCGAGATGATTGGCCAAAAGAAACCCAGAAGAAATGCCCCATATAAGTGATTCAAACTACCACGAGCACAAAACTCTCTCTCTCTCTCAGACTGCCTGTATGTCTATCCACACATACTCTTTTTCCTCCTAATAAACACTTTACTTTGTTTCACTACTTTCCATCTTTGTGGGAATTTATTTTTGCAAAGCCAAAGGGCCAGGGCCTTGTCAGTGGTCACTGGTCTAGTGGCTAGGATTCAGTGCTCTCACTACCACAGCCTGACTTCAATCTCTGGCTGGGGATCTGAAATCCTACTTCAAGCCGCTGTAGGCCGAGGCCACCCGAGATCATATTTGGTGCTAAAACCCAGGAATTCAAGGTAAACTGTGGTCTTTGCCCAGCTGCGGCTTGAGACCCTGATTTACGCTCTTGCCTTTTTCTCTGGGTCTCTGCTTTGCTTGCTTTTCAAGACCCGCAGGGCATAAACTCAGTCTGCTCACTGTGTATGGCTCCTCTCAAATTAAGGGTGGCAAGGGGTATCCCCAAGGCCGTGCAGGTTCAAATAATACTTGAGTGACAGCTGGCGCTGCCCTTTGGGACCTGGTGGAAACGTGATTTCTGACCGTGCAGGAGCCCAAGGGCTCTCCCTCTCTCTCTGCCCCATAAGGAACTCTCCACTAGGCCGTTCCTTCCCACCTTACTCACACAAAAAGGTCTCTTTCTCACTTCATATCTCCACACCCTTTTAGGGAAGGATTTTCTGGACGTCATTCTTAAACTGCATCCCTGCCACTGCCAAACTCGGTGTTGCCTGTGTCAGACAAAATCGTCAGACGATTCCCCATTTTATCTTAGCCTCCAGACAAACAAGATGATAGATTTGGGGTTCCTCTGCTGTTTAATGTCCCACCTTACTCTGTGTCCAAAAATCCCCTATTGGAATACTTCCACCCCTCAGGCCCTCAGGTCCTAACCCCCATGGCATTTTCCATTGCAGCTAAATCTAATTCCTCCAGGAGTTCCCCCTTCACTCCAGGCCTTGGCAGTCCATACACTGCAATGGACAGCCCATTGGGCTGGCCACTTTCAAGCAGACTGCAATGCTCAAGGAGAGCCCTGGCAATGCAAACGTCCCCTTTTGGAGACCTCTCGTGTGAAGTACTGGGTCAACCAGAGATGTCTGGTAAGGGATCGACGAGACAGTAGAGGATGCTCAAAATCCCATCAAGCAGAGGATTCGAAGGAAATTCAGAGGACACTGAATCTCCTTCAGTTGCCTCCTAGTAATGTTTCTGGGACACGGGATTTCATTTCTAGCAGTGCAGTTCTTGGTTGCATGTTGCTCAACACGGGATGACCCCTTTCTAAGTCCGATGGGCTGAGAAAAGGAAATCTTAAGTTTTGCTGTAACAGTGCCTGGCCTTTATTTAAGTTGGGCGATGGAAAAATGGCCTGAAAATGGGTCTCTTACAATTAGATCTCTGTTACCACAGGGTGGGAAAATGGACTGAGTTTCCCTTATGTCCAGGACTTTCTCCTATAATCTAAAGCTTGAGGAATCAAAAAAACTCTTGACATTCTAAACAGTCCCCTTCTAACTTCTTCCAACTCTCAGGGGGGAAACCAAGCTTCCCCCACTCCTGCAAGTTCCCTTACTCCTTCAGATTCTTTTGATCAGACTAAGACCCCACCTCCCCATGGACAATCCCTGCTGGGACAACACTTTATCTTCAAGTCTGCCCCTGTTATCAGGGCCAATTTGAGCACTATCTGTTATAAATTTTAGCTATGAAACCATGACCTCAGAAAGAGAAAGATGATTTTTGACAGTGTGGCTACAATATTCTTTGGTCTCTGGAGAAAATTGGTTAAGATAAAACATTTTTTTGAAATTGTAAAACCGGTTCTTTTTTGTATGTGCAATTAGAGAAAGCTAGCTTGTTAAACTTTTTGTTTTTTCAGAATTCTAACCCTGAGGGAGCAAGTCCTACTAGGAGAACTTGATTTTCTCTCCCTGTGCCTTGAAACCAGGGCTTTCAGGAACACTTATCTTATCTAGATGATCTCAAATTCCTGAGACTGTGGGAAAAATGGGGAAGAAACCTTTTAAAATTTTACTTATTCCAACTGTTATTTACAACTATTGAGTTTTAGATTGTGATATCTGATTCATGACTAAGTTTAGAAAATGAAGTTATGAGATCTCTTGTTTTGTCTGTCTATAGGTTTATGTGTGCATTATCTTTGTTTTTACCTTTGGAAGCTATCAAAATTAATTTCTCAATGAGCTCTACTTAATTGGCTTAAAGGAAATTAAGTGCTTATATAAATTCTGAAAAATACGGAAGGTAACTGGCCAGAATTAATTTCAGGTTCACATGAACTGGGAAATACTCAGCATTAAATTAATATTCAGTATTAATGTTTAAGTCTGTTGATATAATTAATATAGACATGTCTTTAGAGTCATCAACATTAAGTATAATACTTTATTGTACCTAGATTTAATAGAAGTTAAATAAGATCTTGTTATATCTGTTGCAAATTTGTCAGCAAGAAAAATAACCTGATATGATGAAATTTTATAAGTGAATTAAATGCAAATGAGACAAGAACTTTGGGTGAACTTTTTATGAATAATTATGTTTTAGGAATGTCTACTTAAGAATAATCTCTCCAGATATTTGACAACTTGAAAGTTAGAGTTGTGCTAAAATAAGTTAAATGATGGAAGCTTTGTGGAAAGTGGACTCCAGGAAAAGAGTTTTGTGCATGGTCAGGATTGACTAAGTTTAGAATAAGTTTAATTGAGTAAATGAATTTTAAAAGTAAGCTGGTGCAAAACTTGAATTTGGCTTTTCTCTCTGTTAAGAGACAAATTTTCTTAAAATGTTGAACTGCCTTTGATAACAGGTTTTAAGTTCTTTACATTTTAAGTGATCTATTCTGTATTTGTCTCTGAAATTTTTTGTCACTTTGGCTAAGTGAATAACTACTGTTTCACCATGACCTATGATCCTATCTGACTGAGTGTTCTAAACCCTTTTGATATTTTTTGACAAAACTTCCTAAATAAAATTCTAATGAAGTCCTTTTGACCTCTAGCTAACTTTGAGATGCTTCAAAGGGCCCCTGAAACAACCTAAAGAGAGATATTAAACTAATTATGTTCATTTGGTATGTTAAATTACATGGGAAGTGTTGTTAAATGAGTAATAAATCTTCTTAGGTTATATTGTATGGTAAATATTACTAATATAGATATTCTAGACATTATATGGAATTCCTAAAAATCTGATATGTCCTGGTAAAATGTTATCAGTCATAATTCTAGTTATTATCTGAAAGTGTTGTATGTCACAACAGTAACCAAGTTACTTTGTCAATTGCATTGTAATCAGATTTTAAACATGCCTTCTTAAGTCTTTTGTCATTACAGACACTTACAGTTTCACTCTAATGCCTTTGCAAAAATGCTTCCTCTTCAAGAAGACTTACAGAAAGAACTTCTGGATAAATGCAAGTTTCTGACTTTCAGACCATAATGCTGAACTGGGTAAGAAATTGAAGAATTCTAATGAAAAGCTTAATGATTTCATAAAGAGTTAACAAAAGGACTGAGTGAACTGGTGAATATCATTATAATTTATTTGGTTTCTATCTGAAAAATTTCTAGTTTGAATCTGCATTTTCCAAATGTAAGGAAAACCTTCCCCTCAAATTAATTATAACTTACAATAATTTGGTATTACTGTATACCTTTGTGAGCAGAATTGACACATTTCTCTTTTCTCTCTACCTGATCCCTCCAGAGATTGGAAACTCTTAGATTCCCAGCAGCTTTATCAGTTAAATTAAGAGGGCTACCTCATTAACCAGTACAGAAATCTCAAGGCATTTTGAGAACCTTGAAAATGGAGGAATTCACCTAGATATGTTAGGCAAAATCTGTGATAAGCCCCTGGCATGAGTTTCCTAGCTCTGAGAGGTCTTTTAGAAGTTCAGTCTGAGACTCCTTATAAAAGTTTCAGCAAGCAAAAAGCCTATATGATCAATTATAGTTATATAAGTTATCAGACCAGGTGTACTGAGACCAGACATTTTGCAAACAAACTAGAGTTAAATTGGTTATATTTGGTAAAAACAAGGGTAATTTTAGAGAGAAAAATATTATGTTTTACTGAACACTAAATTCCAGTTTTGTTAATAGAAGTCTGTATTTACTAAGACTCACCTCCCAGATAGTTCCTTGCTGTTATGTTATATTAGTGTAAAGTTTAATTGAATTATTAAAAGGACATTCTAAGTTTGTTTCTGAAGCTTATCTCAGTAATCCATCTTTGGATGAAGATCAGATGCCCCACAACCTGCAACCAGGGGGTTATACATACTGGAAAAGACATTAATTTAAAGGACTATCTCCAACCTAGATGGAAGGATCCTTATCAGGTACTCTTAACTACCTCATGCACACTAAAATTGAAGGGAATTGACTTTTGGATTAATTTCCACTCACAAAAGGCCCCTTCACTGGACTGGTCTGTAGAGAGGATGGCTGCCCTCAAGATCACCTCAAAACAATGCTCAAACAAAGGAGAAACTACACCCACACCAGGATGAGAAGAAGACGACATCAGAAGTAGACAGCTTGCCCAAGATCCTGTATCTGACTCATATGATCATTTATAGTGTTTTCTTGATTGGACCTTTGAACAGGAATCAAATGTTTTTCCATTATAAGCATGATCCTATGCTAGTTTTAAAAATCAATCCAATTGTTGTGTTTGTGGCCAATTACTTGTGCCTAGTATTTCTGAGTTACCTTGGTGAATTTCTCCACTCCAAGGCTCTAATTCATTGGCTCTTAGAAAATTTATTTTAGAAGAAAAAACTATAGTCATGTTAGAGCCACTATTTATATTACTAGATGGGATCCCCTCACCTGGCCAATTAATAATGCCTGCTCTGACCCTGACCATAAATATGAATTTTCCTATATTAATGAAGTTCAATCAGAGCAACAAGCAAAATTTCAGCCAAGGAATAAAATCTCCCACAGTTATGGGGTGGATTTATGTAGTTAACACCAGGCTATGGTAATTTAAGTTTAAAGGCTCCTTTATGTTGGAAAAAATTAAATCATACTAAGTATAATCAGTCTAGTAGCACTAGGAAACTGGGCTGGGTACCTTATGGACAGTGCCAATATATAATTTGTTTTAAAGATAAGGATTGGTACAGAACAGACTAAGTCAGATGACCTCGGATATACTGGGCTACACCTAATGGAAGTTCTTGAACTAAATTCTTACTTATGACTTTACTAATTCTGCTATCTATGTTATTTGTATTTTGCCTGTTTTACAAGATTGTTGTTTCTTACATTACCAAATGTGTTACTGAGCCTCTGATAAAATAATAATATATTGTTCCATATAAGATCAGTGATGGCAATAGTGTAACTCTAGATATGGGAAGAAGCAACAAGAGAGAATATTTTCCTGGACCATAAGAGACTAGTAAGACAGGTGGTCCAGAGATTCTTGGCTACTTGTAAGGCTTAGTCCAGTAATAGCACATGGAGCAGCCTTTCAGATATATCTTTGCCAGACCTGGGAATGAGCATTCCTAGAACCATGGGACAAAGTGGTCACAAAATGCCTCCCAAACCATGGTCGAACTTATGACCACAGGAGATCCTGTCACCTACAAATTGGCACTTACCATTGGCACTTGCCATCTATCTCTACAAGGATTAAATCATGGGCTGCTGTAGCTTCAACATTCCCTGAAAGGATTTCAGGGTGGAGATCAAGAATGAGGCAGTCTGTGCTCTGGGAAAAACTGGCAGAACAGGCCTTCAGATAGTTAGATATTTTCAGGAGAAGATTTTATGAACCCAAATTCTTGCATCTTCATATCCCTAGAGAAACACTAACATCATTAACAGTGACATCTACTTGACTATTAAGGAGAAAATTACAATTCAAATTCAAAATGGAGTAGCTGTGGTTCAGACAATGAAGTAATACTAGGTGACACTGTAGATGTGATTTCAGACGAGTCCTTGTATTGCTAAGAACTTGAGTTTTATGAGCTGTGTCAGACTTAGGATGCCACCAGCCATTCTCAAAACAATGTCTGCTGGCAGCTGGTAACTACAACCTTACTTTTTAAAGGTCTCCTCTTGTAACTATTACATTTTTAGACAATTAAATTGCCTTGGATCATACATCAACAAAAATAAGAGACATGTATGATGACCAATAGCACCTGCTATCTATGTGTTAATACCACATTAAAAGTTAAAACCTACTTAGGTAAAACTAGACAACTGGCTACCTGACTGAAAGTCTCCCCAAAGTGCCAAGTCCAGACTGGGTTTCAGGCTTATTCTGAAAAAAAAAAAGAGATCTATTTTGTCTGTTAACATTCAGGTTGTCACTCCTCCAACTACTTCTAACTGGGTCTGTTACACCTGCATCAATCATACTGAGCTAATAAAAGAGGACATCAAAAATATATGTGGGAAGGGGGACCTTAAAGATGATGGAGAAGTAAGACGTGGAGATCACCTTCCTCCCCACAAATACATAAAAAAATACATCTACATGTGGAACAACTCATACAGAACACCTACTGAACCCTGGCAGAAGACCTCAGGCTTCCCAAAAGGCAAGAAACTCCCCACATACCTGAGTAGGGAAAAAAAAAAAGAAAAAACAGAAACAAAAGAATAAGGGTGGGATCTGCACCTCTGGGAGGGAGCTGTGAAGGAGGATAATTTTCCACATACTAGGAAGCCACTTCACTTGTGGAGATGGAGGGTGGGTGGGGGGGGAAGCTTCAGAGCCATGGAGGAGAGCACAGCAATAGGGGTGCAGAGGGCAAAGCACAGAGGATCATTCCCGACCAGCACTCACCAGCCTGAGAGGCTTGTCGGCTCACCCACTGGGATGGGTGGGGACTGGGAGCTGAAGCTCGGGCTTCAGAGGTCAGATCCCAGGGAGAGGACTGGGCTTGGCTGCATGAACACAGCCTGAAGCCGGCTAGTGTGCCACAGCTAGCTGGGAGGGAGTCCAGGAAAGGGTCTGGAATAGCCTAAGAGGCAAGAGACCATTGTTTCAGGGTGCGTGAGGAGAGGAAATTCAGAGCACCACCTAAAGGAGCTCCAGACACGGGTGTGAGCCATGGCTATCAGCATGGACCCAAGAGATGGGCATGAAATGCTAAGGCTGTTACTGCAGCCACCAAGAAGCCTGTGTGCAAGCACAGGTCACTATCCACACTGCCCCTCCCAGGAGCCTGTGCAGCCTGCCACTGCCAGCGTCCCATGATGCAGGGACAACTTCCCCGGGAGAACACATGGTGTGCCTCAGGCTGGTGCAACGTCACGCCGGCCTCTGCTGCCACAGGCTCACCCTGCATTCCGTACCCCTCCCTCTCCTGGGCCTGAGTGAGCCAGTGCCCCTGAATCAACTGCTCCTTTAAACCCATCCTCTCTGAGTGAAGAACAGATGCTCTCAGTACACCTATACACAGAGGCGAGGCCAAAGCCAAAGCTGAACCCCAGGAGCTGTGTGAACAAAGAAGACAAAGGTAAATTTCTCCCAGCACCCTCAGGAGCAGTGGATTAAATCTCCACAATCAACTTGATTTACCCTGCATCTGTGGAATACCTGAATAGACAATGAATAATCCCAAATTTGAGACAGTGGACTTTGGGAGCAACTGTAGATTTGGAGTTTGCTTTCTGCATCTAATTTGTTTCTGTTTTTATGTTTATCTTAGTTTAGTATGTAGAGCTTATTTTTATTGGTAGATTTGTTTGTTGATTTGGTTGTTCTCTTCCTTTTATATATATATATATATTTTTTTCCTTTTACTCTTTTTGTGAGTTTGAGTGTGTATGTATATGCTTCATTGTGTGATTTTGTCTGTATAGATTTGCTTTTACCATATGTCCTAGGATTCTGCCTCTCCATTTTTAAAAATAGATTTAGCACTTATCATTGATGGATTTGTTTATTGGTTTGCTTGCTCTCTGTTTTCTTTCTTTTTTTAGTACTATTTTATTTTTTGTTTTTAATAATATATATTTTTTATTTAAATAAGTTTATTTAATTAATTAATTTATTTATTTTCTTTCTTTTTTATTTCCCCTCCTTTTTCTTCTGAGCCATGTGGCTGAAAGGGTCCTGGTGCTCTGGCTGGGTGTCAGGCCTCAGCCTTTGAGGTGGGAGAGCTGTGTTCAGGACATTGGTCCACCAGAGACCTCCTAACCCAACGTAATATCAAATGGTGAAGCTCTCCCAGAGATCTCGATCTGCAGGCTAAGACCCAGCTCCACTCAACAACCAGCAAGCTACAGTGCTGGACAGCCTATGCCAAACACCTAGCGACACAGGAACACAACCCCACCCACTACAAGAGAGGTTGCCTAAAATCATAAAAAGTTCACAGACACCCCAAAACATACTGCTGGACGTGGTCCTGGCCACCAGAAAGACGATTTCCAGCTTCATCCACCAGAACACAGGCACCAGTCCCCTCCACCAAGAAGCCTACACAACCCACTGAACCAACCTTACCCATTGCAAGCAGACACATAAAACAATGGGAAAAATGAACTTGCAGCCTGCTAAAAAGAAACCCCAAATGCAGTAAGTTAAGCAAAATGAGAAGACAGAGAAATACAGAGCAGAAGATAGAGCAAAGTAAAAACCCACAAGAACCAAACAAATGAAGAGGAAATAGGCAGTCTACCTGAAAAAGAATTCAGAGTAATGGTAGTAAATATGATCGAAAATGTTGGAAATAGAACTGAGAAAATACAAGAAATGTTTAACAAGGACCTAGAAGAACTAAAGAGCAAACAAACAATGATGAACAACACAAAAAAATGAAATAAAAAATTCTCTAGAAGGAATCAATAGCAGAGTAACTGAGGCAGAAGAACTGATAAAACATCTGGAAGATAAAATACTGGAAATAACGACCACAGAGCAGAATAAAGAAAAAAGAATGAAAAGAATTGAGGACAGCCTCAGAGAACTCTAGCACAACATTAAACACATCAACATTTGAATTATAGGGGTCACAGAAGAAGAATAGAAAAAGAAAGAGACTGAGAAAATATTTGAAGAGGTTTTAATTGAAAACTTCCCTAATATGTGAAAGGAAATAGTCAATCAAGTCCAGGAAGCGCAGAGAGTCCTATACAGGATAAATCAAAGGAGAAACATGCCAAGACACATATTAAACAAACTACCAAAAATTAAATACAAAGAAACAGTATTAAAAACAGCAAGGGAGAAGCAACAAATAACATATTAGGGAATCCCCATAAAGTTAACAGTTGATTTCTCATCAGAAACTCTGCAAGCCAAAAGGGTGTGGCCAGACATACTTAAAGTGATGAAAGGGAGAAAACTACAACCAAGATTACTCTACCCAGCAGGAATCTCATTCAGATTCAATGGAGATATTAAAACCATTACTGACAAGCAAAAGCTAAGAGAATTCAGCACCAAATCCCAGCTTTACAAAAAGTGCAAAAGGAACTATTTTAGGCAGGAAACACATGAGTAGGAAAATACCAACAATAACAAACCCAAAATGATTAAGAAAATGGTAATAGGAACAGACATATCGATAATTACCTTAAATATAAATATATTAAATGCTCCAACCAGAGACATAGACTGGTGGAATGGATACAAAAACAAGACAAGTATATATGCTGCCTACAAGAAACCCACTTCAGACCTAAGGACACATACAGACTGAAAATGAGGGGATGGAAAAAGATATTCCATGCAAATGGAAATAAAAAGAAAGCTGGAGTAACAATTCTCATATCAGGCAAAATAGACTTTAAAATAAAGACTATTATAAGAGACAAAGAAGGACACTACATAATGATCAAGGGATCAATCCAAGAAGAAGATATAACAATTGTAAATATTTACACACCTAAAAGAGGAGCACCTCACTACATAAGGCAAATGCTAACAGCCATAAAAGGGGAAATTGACAGTTATACAGTAAAAGTTGGGGACATTAACACCTCATTTCACCAATGGACAGATCATCAAAAATGAAAATAAATAAGAAAACACAAGCTTTAAATGATACATTAAACAAGGTGGAGTTACTTAATATTTATAGGACATTCCATCCAAAAACAACAGAATACACTTTCTTCTCAAGTGCTCATGGAACATTTTCCAGGATAGATCATAACTTGGGTCACAAATCAAGCCTTGGTAAATTTAAGAAAATTGAAATCGTATCAAATATCATTTCCGACCACAAAGTTATGACACTAGATATTAGTTACAGGAAAAATCTGTAAAAAGTAAGAACACATGGAAGCTAAACAATACACTCCAAAATAACCAAGATATCATGGAATAAATAAAACAAGAAATCAAAAAATACCTAGAAACAAATGACAATGGAAACATGATGACCCAAAACTTATGGGATGCAGCAAAAGCAGTTCTAAAAGGGAAGTTTATATCAATAAAATCCTACCTCAAGACACAAGAACCATCTCAAATAAACAACGTAACTTTACACCTAAAACAGTTAGAGAAAGAAAAACTAAAAAACCCAAAAGTTAGCAGAAGGAAAGAAATCTTAAAGATCAGATCAGAAATAAATGAAAAAGAAATGAAGGAAACGATAGGAAAGATCATATAACGAAATGCTAGTTCTTTGAGGAGATACACAAAATTGAAAAACCATCAGCCAGACTCATCCAAAAAAAAGGGAAAAGACTTAAATCAATAGAATTAGAAATGAAAAAGAAGTAACAACTGACACTGCAGAAATACAAAGGATCATGAGAGATTACTATAAGCAACTATATGCCAATAAAATGGACAACCTGGAAGAAATGGACAAATTCTCAGAAAAGCACAACCTTACGAGACTGAACCAGGAAGAAATAGAAAATATAAACAGAGCAATCACAAGCACTGAAATTGAGACTGTGAATAAAAATCTTCCAACAAACAAAAGCCCAGGACCATATGGCTTCCCAGGCGAATTCTATCAAACATTTAGAGAAGAGCTAACACCTATCCTTCTCAAACTCTTCCATTATATAGCAGATGGAGGAACCCTCCCAAACTCATTCTATGAGGGCACCATCACCCTGATACCAAAATCAGACAAATATGTCACAAAAAAAGAAAACTAGAGGGCAATATCACACCGATGAACGTAGATGCAGAAATCCTAACAAAATAGTAGCAAAGAGAATCCAACAGCACATTAGAAGGAACATGGACCATGATCAAGTGGGATTTATCCCAGGAATGCAAGGATTCTTCAATATATGCAAATCAATCAATGTGATAAACCGTATTAAGAAATTGAAAGGGAAAAACCATATGATCATCTCAATAGATGCAGAAAAAGTTTTTGAAAAAATTCAAAACCGATATATGATAAAAACCCTCCAAAAGTGGACATAGAGGGAACTTACCTCAACATAATAAAGGCCATATATGTCAAACCCACAACCAACATCATTCTCAAAGGTGAAAACATAAAACCCTTTCCTCTAAGATCAGGAACAAGACAATGTTTCCCACTCTCACCACTGTTATTTGACATAGTTCTGGAGGTTTTAACCATAGCAGAGACGAAAAAGAAATACAAGGAATCCAAATCAGAAAAGAAGAAGTAAAACTGTCACTGTTTGCAGATGACATGATACTATACATAGAGAATCACAAAGCTACTAGAGCCAATCAATGAATTTGGTAAAGTAGCAGGACACAAAATTAATGCACAGAAATATCTTGCATTCCTATACATTAATGATGAATAATCTGAAAGAGAAATTAAGGAAACACTCCCATTTACCATTGCAACCAAAAGAATAAAGTACCTAGGAATAAATCTACCTAAGGAGACAGAAGACCTGTATGCAGAAAACTATACTACATTGATGAAAGAAATTAAAGATGATGCAAACAGTTGGAGAGATATATCATGTTCTTAGATTGGAAGAATCAACATTGTGAAAATGACTATACTACCCAAAGCAATCCACAGATTTAATGTAATCCCTATCAAACTACCAATAGCATTTTTCAGAGAACTAGAACAAAAAAATTTCACAATTGATGTGGAAACACAAAAGACCCCGAATACCCAAAGCAATCTTGAGAAAGAAAAATGGAGCTGGTGGACTCAGGCTCCCTGACTTCAGAGTATACTACAAAGCTACAGTAATCAAGACAGTATGGTACTGACACAAAAACAGAAATATAGGTCAATGGAACAGGACAGAAAGCCCAGAGATAAAATCACACACATATGGTCACCCCATCTTTGATAAAGGAGGCAAGAATATACAATGGGGAAAAGAGAGAGCCTCTTCAATAATTGGTTCTGGGAAAACTGGGCAGCTACATATAAAAGAATGAAATTAGAAAACTCCCTAAGACCATACACAAAAATAAACTAAAAATGGATTAAAGGCATAAATGTAAGGTCAGACACTATAAAACTCTTAGAGGAAAACATAGGAAAAACACTTTTTGACCTAAAGCACAGCAAGATCTTTTTTAACCCATCTCCTAGAGTAATGAAAATAAAAACAAAAATAAACAAATGGGACCTAATGAAACTTAAAAGCTTTTGCACAGCAAAGGTAACCATAAACAGGATGAAAAGACAACCCTCGGAATGGGAAAAAAATATTTGCAAATGAAGCAACTGGCAAAGGATTAACCTCCAAAATATACAAGCAGCTCATGCAGCTCAATATTAAAGAAACAAACAACCCAATCCAAAAATGGGCAGAACACCAAAATAGACATTTCTCCAAAGAAGACATACAGATGGCCAAGAAGCACATGAAAAGCTGCTCAACGTCACTAATTATTAGAGAAATGCAAATCAAAACTACAATGAGATATCACCTCACACCAGTTAGAATGGGCATCATCAGAAAATCTGCAAACAGCAAATGTTGGAGAGGGTGTGGAGAAAAGGGAACCCTCTTGCAATGTTGGTGGGAATGTAAATTGATACAGCCACTATTGAGAACAGTATGGAGTTTCCTTAAAAAACTAAAAACAGAACTACCATACAACCCAGCAATCCCACTACTGGGCATATACCCTGAGAAAACCATAATTCAAAAAGAGTCCTGTACCACAATGTTCACTGCAGATCTATTTACAATAGCCAGGACATGGAAGCAACCTAAGTGTCCATCAACAGATGAATGGATAAAGAAGATGTGGCACATATATACAATGGAATACTATTCAGCCATAAAAAGAAATGAAATTGAGTTACTTGAAGTGAGGTGGATGGACCTAGAGACTGTCATACAGAGTGAAGTCAGAAAGATAAAAACAAATATTGTGTGCTAACGCATATATATGGAATCTAAACAAAAAAAGTTCTTAAGAACCTAAGGACAGGACAGGAATAAAGACGCAGACGTAGAGAATCGAATTGAGGACATGTGGAGTGGGAAGGGTAAGCTGGGAGGAAGTGAGAGAGTGGCATGGACATATATACACTACCAGACGTAAAATAGATAGCTAGTGGGAAGCAGCCGAATAGCACAGGGAGATCAGCTCGGTGCTTTGTGACCGCCTAGAGGGGTGGGATAGGAAGGGTGTGAGGGAGGTGCAAGAGGGAGGGGATTTGCGGATATGTGCATGTGTATAGCTGATTCACTTGGTTATACAGCAGAAACTAACACACCATTGTAAAGCAATCATACTCCAATAAAGACGTCAAAAAAAAAAACAATGTATGTGACCATGCCAAAGACCTCCATTCCTTTGGACAGGGTGACGCAAGCGCTGACTCTATCTGGACCAGGATCACAATTGCTACCAAATGTAACCTAGTTCTTACTCCTAACTGGGTCCCTGATTACAATAATTCTCTTACTGATATTTGGCCCCTGCCTTCTTAATTTACTTGCCTAGTTTGTTCTTTCTAAGGACACAACAGTTTCCCAGACAAGTTGACAGTGATGCAGATATTCCAGCCACTCCTTGGAAGAGATCCTGCTGGAATAACAATAGGAGTAACCCTGGGCTCCTCAATAAGACTGGGTGAGAGCTCTGTGACCCCAAGTAGGTAGGGTCTATGAGCCCCATGCCAGCCTGAAGAAGCTACAAAAGACAGACTTTTGCACTTCATCCTCCCAATAAAGATTTCTTGGGGTTCATATCTCTCAGGGGGGATTTGAGACAGGAGATAGATGGGATTCAGGCTGAGCAGCTTGAGTTGTCCCCTATGGACAGATACTCCAAGATGAAGAGGAGGAGGAGCTGAGACGTGCTTAGATGAGAGACTACATATTTCTCATTTTCGAGGTCAAGGAGACCTTCCCGACTATATAAGCACAGAGAGGTTCCTTGGAGGTCAAAAAGGGAGTGATGTCAACCTACCCATAGGCCTCTTTGCTAGAATCCATCTTGGCTAAGAGATGTGCATGCACACAGGGGAGAACCCTGAGATAAACCAAATATGGACTCAGAACCAGGCAAAGTGAGATGATTGGCCAAAAGAAACCCAGAAGAAATGCCCCATATAAGTGATTCAAACTACCATGAGCACACAACTCTCTCTCTCTCTGAGACTGCCTGTATGTCTATCCACACATACTCTTTTTCCTCCTAATAAACCCTTTATTTTGTTTCAGTACTTTCCATCTTTGTGGGAATTTATTTTTGCAAAGCCGAAGGGCCAGGGCATTGTCACTGGCCACTGGTCTAGTGTCTAGGATTCGGTGCTCTGACTGCCATGGCCTGACTTTAGTCTCTGGCCAGGGAACTGAAATTCTGCTTCAAGCTGCTCCAGGCCAAGGCCAACTGAGATCACTTCCTTCTTAGTTTTGTTGTAAACCTAAAACTGCTCCAAAAAATAAAGTCTTTTTGAAAAAGGAACTCCCCCAAAATGCCTAGAAAACTCATGTAAAATTATCTAGGTTAAAAGGTAACTAGCCTTATGTAAATCCATGCTTGCTATGTCAAGCATAGAACTTTTATGCTTGCTATACTTTTATTTTATTTTAAAATCTCAATTTTGCTTTGTAATTACAGCTTGTCAAATGCACAAATGTGACTTGTAAAAAGTTGTTTTGTAAGTTATTACATAGTAAATCTGAATGTTATTTTTGAAGAACAGTTCTATCAAACCTATAATTTTAACAAATGTATAGATTTGTGTAACTCCACAAAAACCAGGATAAAGAACAGTTTCATCACTGCCCCAAATGACCTCATGTTATCTCTTTATAGTCACATTTTAACCCCTGATGACCACTGATCTGTTCTACATCACTGTACTTCTGTCTTCTCTTGAATGTCACAAAAATGGAATCATACAGTATATAACCATGCCATGTGACTATCTTTTTCAACTAGCATAATTTCTTTAAGATCCATTAAAGTCATTGTGTGAATCAATAGTTTGTTTCCTTTTATTGATGTCTAGTACTCATTTCCCGAAGGATAGTTACACTCAATATGATTAACCATTGTTTTCTTTAGCACTTGAAAAATGTTTTGTCACTTCTTTCTTGTCTTCATGGTTTCAGATGAGAACACTACTGTCATTCAAATCGGTGTTTCCCTACAGGATATTTTTCTCTGCTTGCTTTCAATACTCTTTTTTTTTCCAACAGTCCAGATATTTTTTTTGAATTTTATTTTATTTACTTTTTATACAGCAGGATCTTCTTAGTTATCTATTTTATACATATTAGTGTATATATGTCAATCCCAATCTTCCAATTCATCCTCCCCCAACTGCTTTCCCCCCTTGGTGTCCATACGTTTGTACTCTACATGTGTCTCTATTTCTGCCCTGCAAACTGGTTCATCTGTAAAATTTTTTTTTAGGTTCCACGTATATGCATTAATATACAACATTTGTTTTTCTCTTTCTGACTTACCTCACTCTGTATGACAATCTCTAGATCCATCCACGTCTCTACAAATGACCAATTTCGTTCCTTTTTATGGCTCAGTAATATTCTATTGTATATATGTACCACATCTTCTATATCCAATCGTCTGCTGATGGGCATTTAGGTTGCTTCCATGACCTGGCTACTGTAAATAGTGCTGCAATGAACATTAGGGTGCATGTGTCTTTTTGAATTATGGTTTTCTCTGGGTATATACCCAGTAGTGGGATTGCTGGGTCATATGGTAATTCTATTTTTAGCTTTTTAAGGAACCTCCATACTGTTCTCCATAGTGGCTGTATCAATTTACATTCCCACCAACAGTGCAAGAGGGTTCCCTTTTCTCCACACCCTCTCCAACATTTGTTGTTTGTAGATTTTCTGATGATGCCCATTCTAACTGGTGTGAGGTGATATCTCATTGTAGTTTTGAGTTGCATTTCTCTAGTAATTAGTGACGTTGAGCATCTTTTCATGTGTTTCTTGACCATCTGTATGTCTTCTTTGCAGAAATATCTATTTAGGTCTTCTGCCCATTTTTGGATTGGGTTGTTTGTTTTTTTTAATATTGAGCTGCATAAGCTTTTTATATATTTTGGAGATTAATCCTTTGTCTGTTGATTCATTTGCAAATATTTTCTCCCATTCTGAGGGTTGTCTTTTGGTCTTGTTTGTAGTTTCCCTTGCTTTGCAAAAGCTTTTATGTTTCATTAGGTCCCATTTGTTTATTTTTGTTTTTATTTCCATTATTCTAGGAGGTGGATCAAAAAAGATCTTGCGGGCTTCCCTGGTGGCGCAGTGGTTGAGAATCTGCCTGCTAATGCAGGGGACACGGGTTCGAGCCCTGGCCTGGGAAGATCCCACATGCCGCAGAGCGGCTGGGCCCGTGAGCCACAACTGCTGAGCCTGCGCGTCTGGAGCCTGTGCTCCGCAAGGAGAGAGGCCCGCGCATCGCGATGAAGAGTGGCCCCCGCTTGCCACAACTGGAGAAAGCCCTCGCACAGAAACGAAGACCCAACACAGCCAAAATCAATCAATCAATCAATCAATCAAACATACGCATCTGATTCAAGATCCTCATAAAAAAAAAAAAAAAAAAAGATCTTGCTGTGATTTATGTCAAAGAGTGTTCTTCCTGTGTTTTCCTGTTAAGACTTTTATAGTGTCTGGTGTTACATTTAGGTCTCTAATCGATTTTGAGTTTATTTTTGTGTATGGTGTTAGGGAGTGTTCTAATTTCATTCTTTTACATGTAGCTGTCCAGTTTTCCCAGCACCGCTTATTGAAGAGGCTGTGTTTTCTCCATTGTATATCCTTGCCTCCTTTGTCATAGATTTGTTGACCATAGGTGCATAGGTTTATCTCTGGGCTTTCTATCCTGTTCCATTGATCTATATTTCTGTCTTTGTGCCAGTACCATATTGTCTTGATTACTGTACCTTTGTAGTATATTGTGAAGTCAGGGAGTCTGATTCCTCCAGCTCTGTTCTTTTCCCCTCAAGACTGCTTTTGCTATTCGGGGTCTTCTGTGTCTCCATACAAATTTTAAGATTTTTTGTTCTAGTTCTGTAAAAAATTCCACTGGTAATCAGATAGGGATTGCAATGAATCTGTAGATTGCTTTGGGTAGTAGAGTCATTTTCACAATATTAATTTTTCCAATCCAAGAACATGGTATATTTCTCCATCTTTTAGTGTCATCTTTGATTTCTTTCATCAGCATCTTATACTTTTCTGAGTACAGGTCTTTTACCTCCATAGGTAGGTTTATTCCTAGGTATTTTATTCTTTTTGTTGCAATGGTGAATGGGAATGTTTCTTTAATTTCTCTTTCTGGTCTTTCATTGTTATTGTGTAGGAATGCAAGAGATTTCTGTGCATTAATTTTGTATCCTGCTATTTTACCAAATCCATTGATTAGCTCTAGTAGTTTTCTGGTGGCATCTTTAAGATTCTCTATGTATAACATCGTGTCATCTGCAAACAGTGATAGTTTTACTTCTTCTTTTCCGATTTGTATTCCTTTTATTTCTTTTTCTTCTCTGATTACCGTGGCTAGGACTTCCAGAACTATGTTGAATAATAGTGTAGAGAGTGGACATCCTTGTCTTATTTCTGATCTTAGAGGAAATGCTTTCAGTTTTTCACCATTGAGAATGATGTTTGCTGTGGGTTTGTCATATATGGCCTTTATTATGTTGAGGTAGGTTCCCTCTATGCTGACTTTCTGGAGAGTTTTTATCATAAATGGGTGTTGAATTTTGTCAAAAGCTTTTTCTGCATCTATTGTGATGATGATACGGTTTTTTTATTCTTCAATTTGTCAATATGGTGTATCACATTGATTGATTTACCTCC
This sequence comes from Balaenoptera acutorostrata, assembly GCF_949987535.1. NCBI lineage: Eukaryota > Metazoa > Chordata > Mammalia > Artiodactyla > Balaenopteridae > Balaenoptera > Balaenoptera acutorostrata. The sequence continues at coordinate 58,156,398 of NC_080066.1, read as the reverse complement.
TTGCATCCCTGGGATAAATCCCACTTGATCATGGTGTATGATCCTTTTAATGTGTTTTTGAATTCTGTCTGCTAGTCTCTTTTTGAGGATTTTTGCATCTATGTTCATCAGTGATATCAGTCTGTGATTTTCTTTTTTTCTAGCATCTTTGGTTTTTGTATCAGGGTGATGGTGGCCCCTTAGAATGAGTTTGAGTGTGTTCCTTCCTCTGCAATTTTTTGGAAGAGTTTGAGAACAATGGGTGTTAGCTCTTCTCTGAATGTTTGATAGAATTCACCTGTGAAGCCATCTGGTCCCAGACTTTTGTTTGTTGGAAGATTCTTAATCACAGTTTCAATTTCATTACTTGTGATTGATCTGTTCATATTTTTTATTTCTTCCTGGTTCAGTCTTGGAAGGTTATACCTTTCTAAGAATTTGTCCATTTCTTCCAGGTTGTCCATTTTATTGGCATAGAATTGCTTGTAGTAGTCTCTTAGGATGCTCTGTATTTCTTTTGTGTCCGTTGTTACTTCTCCTTTTTCATTTCGAATTTTATTGATTTGAGTCCTCTCCCTCTTTTTCTTGATGAGTCTGGCTAAAGGTTTGTCAAGTTTGTTTACCCTCTCAAAGAACCAGCTTTTAGTTTTATTGATCTTTGCTATTGTTTTCTTTGTTTCTATTTCATTTATTTCTTCTCCGATCTTTATGATTTCTTTCCTTCTACTAACTTTGAATTTTGTTTGTTCTTCTTTCTCTAGTTCCTTTAGGTGAAGGGTTAGATTGTTTATTTGAGATTTTTCTTGTTTCTGGAGGTAGGCTTGCATTTCTATAATCTTCCCTCTTACAACAGCTTTTGCTGCATCCCATAGGTTTTTGGTCGTCGTGTTTTCATTATAATTTGTCTCTAGGTACTTTTTGATTTCCTCTTTGATTTCTTCAGTGATCTCTTGGTTATATATAACATATTGTTTATCCTCCATGTGTTTGTATATTTTACGTTTTTTTCCTGTAATTTATTTCTAATCTCATAGTGTTGTGGTCAGAAAAGATGCTTGATATGATTCCAATTTTCTTAAATTTACCAAAGCTTGATTTGTGACCCAAGATGTGATCTTTCCTGGAGAATGTTCGATGTGCACTTGAGATGTGTAATCTGCTGTTTTTGGATGGAATGTTCTATAAATATAAATTAAATCTATCTGGTCTATTTTGTCATTTAAAGCTTGTTTCCTTATTAATTTTCTGTTTGGATGATCTGTCCATTGGTGTAAATAAGGTGTTAAAATCTCCCACTATTATTGTGTTACTGTCAATTTCCTCTTTTATAGCTGTTACCAGTTGCCTTATGGAATGAGGTGCTCCTATGTTGCGTGCATATATATTTATAATTGTTATATCTTCTTCTTGGATTGATGCCTTGGTCATTATGTAGTGTCCTTCCTTGTCTCTTGTAACTCCCTTTATTTTAAAGTTTATTTTATTTGATATGAGTATTGCTACTCCAGCTTTCTTTTGATTTCCATGTGCATAGAATATCTTTTTCCATCCCCTCACTTTCAGTCTGATTGTGTCCCTAGGTCTGAAGTGGGTCTCGTGTAGACAACATATATATGGGTCTTTTTTTTTTTGTATCCATTCAGTGAGCCTGTGTCTTTTGGTTGGAGCATTTAATCCAAGCATGTTTAAGGTAATTATTGATATGTATGTTCCTATAACCATTTTCTTAATTTTGGGGGGTTTGTTTTTGTAGGTCCTTTTCTTCTTTTGTGTTTCCCACTTAGAGAATTTCCTCTGGCATTTGTTGTACAGCTCGTTTGATGGTGCTGAATTCTCTTAGCTTTTGTTTTTTTGTAAAGTTTTTGATTTCTCCGTCGAATCTGAATGAGATCCTTGCCGGGTAGAACAATCTTGTTTGTAGGTTCTTCCCTTTCATCACTTTAAATATATCATACCACTTCCTTCAGGCTTGTAGAGTTTCTGCTGGGAAATCAGCTGTTAACATTTTGGGTGTTCCCTTGCATGCTATTTGTTGTATTTCCCTTTTTGCTTTCAATAATTTTTCTTTGTCTTTAGTGTTTGTCAATTTGATTACTATGTGTCTGTTGTGTTTCTTCTTGGGTTTATCCTGCATGGGACTCTCTGTGCTTCCTGGACTTGGGTGGCTATTTCCTTTCCCGTGTTAGGGAAGTTTTCGACTATAATCACTTCAAATATTTTCTTGGGCCCTTTCTCTCTCTATTCTCCTTCTGGGACCCTTATAATGTGACTGTTGTTGTGTTTAATGTTGTCCCAGAGGTCTCTTAGGCTGTCATAATTTCTTTTCATTCTTTTTTCTTTATTCTGTTCTATGGTATTGAATTCCACCATTTGTCTTCCAGGTTACTTATCTGTTCTTTTGCCTCAGTTATTCTGCTATTGATTCCTTCTAGTGTATTTTTCATTTCAGTTGTTGTATCATTCATCTCTGTTTGTTTGTTCTTTAATTCTTCTAAGTGTTTGTTCTTTAATTCTTCTAGGTCTTTGTTACACATTTCTTGCGTCTTCTCGATCTTTGCCTACATTCTTTTCTGTGGTCCTGGATCATCTTCACTATCATTTTTCTGAATTCTTTTTCTGGAAGAATTCCTATCTTCACTTCATTTAGTTGTTTTTCTGAGGTTTTATCTTGTTCCTTCATCTGGCACAAAGTCCTCTACCTTTTCATTTTGTCATTCTTTCTATGAATGTGGTTTTCCTTCCACAGGCTGCAGAATTGTAGTTCTTCTTATTTCTGCTCTCTGTCCTCTCAGTAATCTTTTCTTTGTCTTGAGCTTTCAGAAGTTTAATTATGATGTGTCCTGTTGTGGTTTTGTTTCAATTTATCCTATTTGTGACATAATAAACTTGAATGTGATTTTATTTGTTTCACCAAATTTGGGAAACTTTTAGCCATTATTTCTTCAGATACTCTTTCAGTGTTACTTTCTTTCTCTTCCTCCTCTGAGACTGAAAATATCAATGTTGAATGTTTTATTACTGTCCTGCCAATCCCTGAGGTTCTGTTCATTATTTTCAGTCTATTTACTCTGTTGTTCGGATTAGATAAATTTTATTGTATGTTCTCATGTCCTCTGATTATTCCTTCTGTCATCTTCACTCTACTAGTCAGCACATCCAGCAAGCTTTTTATTTCTGTTTTTTATTTTTCTTTTCCGTGTCTTTTCATTTTTTTAACGTTTTTATTGTAGTATAATTGCTTTACAATGGTGTGTTAGTTTCTGCTTTATAACAAAGTGAATCAGTTATATATATATATACGTATATCCCCATATCTCTTCCCTCTTGCATCTCCCTCCCTCCCATCCTCCCTATCCCACCCTTCTAGCTGGTCACAAAGCACCGAGCTGTTCTCCCTGTGCTAACTTCTATTCCTTTGCTTGGATTTTCTATTTTTGCATTTGTTTCAAGATTTTTTTTATTGCTTGTTGCATCATTTTATGCTTGTTTCTTTGAAATAATTGTCAGAAAATACTAACATTTGTTTTATTTCAGTGTTGGCATCAGTTAATTTTTTGTCATTTCAGTTCCTGTTTGTTTCTTGTACAGTTTTCAATATTAATTTAGAAGATCTGGATTCTTTCTTTTTAAATAAAACTTAGTAAGTATTCACGATTTTAGCTTATTATGCCAGTCCTGTCCCAATAAGGGGAGTTTGTTCCAAGGACAATCTAATTTTCCATCTTTGCAGTATTATTTTTGTTTTTTTGGTGTATCTCATTCCACTGGGTCTGTACTGGTCTCTGCTGGTGCTGCTTGAGAGTGAGGAAGGAACTTCTCCAAACTGGGTTACTTGGTGTCTCTCAATGGGTGAGGGAAACACTGGTCTGCAGGGACAAAGTGCTGGTGGTGGTATGAACCCCCTTCCCTGTGCCCTTGGCTGAGTGGTTTGTCTGGGTGGGGGAGGGGAGTGTCAGACCTTGATGGGAAGGAGTCATTTTCCAGGCTGGGCTGCCTGTTGTGGCAATTCCCCTTCCTAGTGCCCCTGGACCATGTGTTGTGGTAGAGAAGTGAGGGGTAAAGAGGTGGGAAGGGGGCTTCAGACTTGCTGGGAAAGGAGAGATCTTACCCTAGGTGCTTACTGTTAGCAAAGCTTCTAATCAATTGACTCCCCTGGTTAGTTCCCCTGGGCTCACCTAGTGTTAGTGGTAGGACTCCCATTTGATCCTGGGGAGGAATGTACCTACTTGGGCTACCTTATGTTGCTGCAAGGGGATTGGGAGATTCTGGGTCTGTATCACCTCTCCTGATACTTTATTCCTCAATACCAGGGGTCCCTAAACAGTTCACCTTCCTTTTACCATCTTTCAGCGTTCTCCTTTAATTGTTCCTTGTATTATTTCCAGTGTTTATTATTGTTCTCAGTGGAGAGGAGCAGAGAGAGATGTCAGTGCCATCTTAGCTCAAAGTCCTGAGTTCTTTATTTCAATTTTAAAATTAAGAATAAAGTCTCTGGATCTGGCAAATAGATATCTGATACTGATAGCCTCTCTCCCATTTTCTAGATGAGGTTCAGTCCTACAGACACAGAGATTATATAATGAAGGAGAAATGCAAGTATATTTGAGGAATGCAAGTATAATGAGGAAGCACAAGTTCTTCCTCTGAATATTCCTCCTGTCAATCTCCAAAGAAGTCCTGTACTGTGGATGGGAATATCCAAGACATCTTGCAATGATTAGATATTGACTTGGGGTTAATGTTACTTCCCGGGGTCTCCAAATACCATTTGTCTCCACTAGTCAGAGTGAATACTCTTGGGATCCAGGTGATAAATACAATTTTGACTTTAATTTTCCTCATATTATGTCCTGTAAGTATGTAGTATACATGCTACTAAAATTAAGATAAATTCTAATAAAATTCAAGCACCTGCAATCTTGGAAGTTCTGGGTGTCCAATAGTGTGGGCACATTAGGACAAACCTCCCAAAATGGAAAACAATTTCTGTTTTAAATTCCTGACTTCTAAGAAATATGCACCTCACTTGTGGGCATCTTTGAATTTTAGAGGAAACACAAAACACTATTGCGTATATTGTGCTGATCCCAATAGTAAGCGGTCTGCAGATATCCAGGCATGGGTGGGTCTCAGAGCAGAAGAGCATTCTCCAGTGAGAGCCAGAGGATGATTGCATTCAGGTCCCAGAGCCACCATTTTGTGTGATCTTGGACAAATCTATCCTGCTTTGGTTTGCTCACTGGTAAACTGGAAATAAAAATAATAACACTTCATAAGGCTTTTAGGAGAGTTATAAGAAACAACCTATGCAAAATACTTAAAGTCAGAAATATATACATACATATATATATTTTGCCATGCCTGGTGGCATGTGGGACCTTAGTTCCCTGACCAGGGATCAAACCCATGTCCCCTGCATTGGGAGCAAGGAGTCTTAACCATTGGATAACCAGGGAAGTCTCTGAAATATATTTTTAAGAAATGTCAGTTATTAGTTCCTTTACTCATATTATCATTACTGTAATTATTTTTATAATTGTTACTATGTGACTAAGAAAAATGAAGACTTCTTTAGATTTGGTTGGATATTTTTATTTCAAATATTTTCCACCAATCTGTGGCTTGCTCTTTTCATTCTTTTAATGGTGTCTTCTGCTACAGAAACTCTTAATTTTCATGAATTTAAAATTATCAATCTTTTCCTTTTGGTTTAATGTTTTTTGTGTGTGAAGATGTTAACTTCTAGAAACTATTTTTATTTTTTATGTTTAGCTCTATAAACCATCTGGAATTGATTTCTGTGTAGAGTTTGTTGTTAGGTTCAAGATTCCTTCTTTTATCCATTTGGATATTCAATAAATCCAGTGAAATTTATTGCAAGGACCATCTTTCCCCTGTTATACTATGGTGGCAAAGATGATAGATAGATAGATGATAGATAGATAGATAGATAGATAGATAGATAATAGATAGATAGATCTGTGTGTCTTTTAAAAAAATTCTCTTTTGTTACTTCAGTCCTTTTGTCCCTTTCTGTGCCAAAATCATATTTTGTTAATTATAGTAGCTTTTAAATAAGACTCTATATCCAGTGGATAAGCCCTCCAACTTTGTTGAAGATGTTCTTGGTTTTTCTTATGTCTTTACAAGATTCAGCTTATAAATTTCCACAAATGGCCTGCTAGGATTTTGACGATTTAATTGAATCTATAGATCAAAGCAGAGAGAACTCATGTCTTTACAACGTTATATCATCCAATTTTGGACCATGGTATATTTCTCTAATGATTTAGGTCTTCTTTAATATTTTTCAGTAATGTTATTGAGCCTTCTGTGTAGTTTTCTTGCACATCCTTCCTTTCTTTCTTTTCTCTGTCTTATTAACAGAGTAGAGTTCACAAATCTGAAGTGTTCAACCAGATTAGATTTTAGATATCCAGGTACATATGTAATCATCATTTAGAACAGGCTGTAAGATATTTTCAGCAACTCAGCAGAATCTCTGTGCTCTTGCCTAATTGATACCCCTCCCCCAAAGGTAACAGCTATTCTGACCTCTAGTAGCAGAGACAACATTGTGTTTGAATTTTATATTTGGAAGCACACAGGATATGCCTTTTAAAAATTTATTTATTTATTTATTTATTTTTAATAGTAGGTCCTTGTTGTTTATCTATTTTAAACATAGCAGTGGGATAGATTGAGAGTTTGGGATTGACAGGATATATCTTTTTGAGTATGGCCTTTTAAAATCAAATTTATGTCTGTGATATTCATGCACAATGTTGTGTGTTGTAGGGTTTAATATTTATTATTATTGTGTTGCATTTCACATTGTTAACATACCTATTTACTCATTCTATTAATAAACATTTGTGTTATTTCTGTTTGGGACTATTATGTTGCTGTAAACATTATTGTACATGTTTTTTGGTAAGCATAGCACTTTCAACTCTTAGTCATATATCCCCAAATTGCTGGATCAGATAGGCTATTTATCTATCTATCTATCTATCTATCTATCTATCTATCTATCTGTCTGTCATCTATCTGTCTGATACTCCCTACTATAGTGTGTATACATGGTTGGTATATATAGTTGGTTGGTACTGTGCAATTATTACCAAACTGGTACACCCATTTACACTTCTACCAGCAATATATGAATTTTAGCCACTATGATAAATAGATACTGAAGTACCTGTTCAAGTATATTTGACTCATTTTATATTGTGCTCATTTTATATTGGACCATTAATATTTTCATAATCATTTGTAAAATTTCTTGTTACAATTTAGATGAGTGATTGTTTAATTTATTGTATGGTAAGTATCTTCTTCCTGTATGTGGCTTGCCTTTTTTATTCTCATAATATTGTACTTTGCTAAATGGAAATTCTTGATTTTTATAAAGTCAAATTTATTAGTTACTTTTTGTAGTTGGTGGTGTTGTGTCCTGTTCTTGCTCTAAACTTGCAAAGATATTTTCTCATGTTTTCTTTGAGAAATATTATTGTTTTTATCTTTAACTTTTACATCTATGATCCATTCCAAATGAAATTTTATGTATGGTGTTAGGTAGACGTCAAGATTTATTTTTTTATTACATATGCCTAGCAAGTTGACACAGCATTATTTATTGAAATGATGATCATCATTTTTTTACTGAATTGCAGTCATTCCTTTGTTGTAAATCAAGTGACTACAAATTTATGGGTGTGTTTCTTGTTTGTTACTCTATTTCAATGTTTTATTTTTTCCTTGTGCCAGTATCCATGCTTAATTATTTACTAATGATTTATAATAGTTATTGATATGTAGTAGTATAAATCCTCCAGCTTTGTTCTACTGTGTGTGTTTTTTTAATTGATTGCTCTGGCTATTTACATTCTTTCATTTCATATAAATTTTAGAATCCTGATTTAGAAACCTACTTAGATTTTGGCTGGATTGCATTGAATCTATAGATCAGTTTGGAGACAGAGGAGATTGACATCTTAACAACATTGAAATGTCCAATCTATTTAAGAGTATTTAGCTCCATTTATTTAAGTCTCTTAAATTTCCCTCAACAATGTTTTGACTTTGATTAGATTTATTCATAGGTAACTTTATATTCTTGATACTATTGTAAATAGTGTTAAGTTGCTTTTTAAATTGTTTTCTTATTGTTTGCTGATAGTGTTTATAAAAACAATAGAAATGAAGCTAACTTGTTATACTGGCCTTGATATCAGCAGGTTTTCTAAAATCAAAATCATTTGTTTATAGATTCTTTTGGGTTTTCTGTGTAAACAATCTTCAAATAGTGAGTATTCACCTTCCTAATTTCTACTAGTCTTACCTTTCTTGCCTTTTTACACAGCATGCAACCTCCAGCACAATACTGAATATAGGTGGTATAGTGGACGTCTTTGTCTTGTCCTTCACCTCAAGGAGAAACATCCAATATCATCATTATTTTACTGTGAACTGTGGTTTTTTTCATAGGTACCCTTAAAGATACTAGAAACTTATTTCTATTTCTAGTAGCTATGGTCCGAATGTTTGTGACACCCCCAAATTCTTTTGTTGAAATCCTAATGCCCAGTGTGATGATTTTAGGAAGTGGGGCCTTTGGGAGGTGATTAGGTCATGAAGGTGCAACCCTCATGAATGGGATTCCTGCTCTTATAAAAGAGATCCCACAGCCCTCCCTAGCCCTTTCCACCATGTGAGGACACTGAAACATGTCAGCAGTCTCCCACCTGGAAGAGGGCCCTCACCAGAAGCTGGCCATGCTGGCAGGCACTGTGATCTTGGCCTTTCAGCCCCCAGAACTGTGAGAAACAAAGTTCTAATGTTTATAAGCCACTCAGTCTCTGGTATTTTGTTATGGCAACCTGAACAGACTAGGATACTAGTTAACTAGGAATCTTTAATTATAAACAATTGTTGACTTTTATCAAAAGTTTTGTTCTTTACCTTTTACATCAGGGGTCCCCAACCCCCCAGGCCACAGACTGGTAGTCTGTGGCCTGTTAGGAACCAGGCCGCACAGCAGGAGGTGAGTGGTGGGCTAGTGAGTGAAGCTTGATCTGCCACTCCCCATCGCTCCCCATCGCTTGCATTACCACCTGAACAATGCCCCCCCTCGTCCGTGGAAAAATCATCTTCCGCAAAACCAGTTCCTGGTGCCAAAAAGTTAAGGACTGCTGTTTTACATGACCATTTGTCTCTTCTCCTTTATTCTGTACATGTAATAGATAATACCAATTAATTTTTTTTAAAAAGTGTACTTGGTTATGTGTGTCTTCCTTGTATGATTGTTGCTCCATTGAAGATGATGGAGCATCTTTTCTTCTGGCTGCTTTTATGGATTTGTTCTTGTCTTTAGTTTTCAGCTGTTTTACTCTGATGTGATTTGGTGTACTTTTCTTTTTAACCTGCATGGAATTCAGAGACTTTCTTGATTGTATGACTTGTCATATTTCATCTATTTTAGAAAAATCTGTGGCCAGTGTTATTTCGTTTGTTGTGTCTATTTCATTCATTATCTCTTCTCTCTCTCTAGGATGAGAGTAACATATATGGTAGAGCTCTTTTCCATGCTTCATGTGCCTCTGGTATTCATTTCTGTATTTTTCAATCTTTATTCTCTTTAGGCTTCCATCTGGATATTTTTTACTGACATGTTTACCAGTTTATTGGTACTTTCTTCTTCCCTGTCTAATCTATCTTTATACTCATCTGAGTTAGTAATTTTAGTAATACTTTTATTTACAAGACTGTCCATTTGATTTATTTTTATACAGTTCTCTGTTAAAACTTGTTATTGTGTCCTCTATTTTGAATATATTAATTATAATTATTTTAAAGACCCTGTCTAATAATTCTAATTTTTAGGTAACCAATTAATTTGTTCTTATTATCTATTTTCTTAGAGTTAGCCATTTGGTCCTGTATCCTGGTGTTCCTTATAATTTTGTATTAAATGCTTGTCACTGTGTATGAAAATTTGTGGAAACTCTGGGGGATATTACTTTTCTCCAGATAGGATTCAATGCTCTCCTTTCAGGCATATATACCAGGAGGAGGGCAACCTGATTCAACCAAGAGTAAAAGTTTTGAGTCTGGATATCAGACTATTTAAAGGCTGGCTTATTTCTGGATTGTCCTTGTTCCTGGGAAATAGACTTTCAGGGTTTCAACCCAAGTGGTACCATATTTACCAAGCATTTTCCCTCCTTGCTGAACTCTAAACTCCATTTTTCCCACCAGCACCATGAGACAAATGAAAGGTCTGCATAAGCATTTAACCTCTCAATATCTGCTCAGTGATTAATTTTTCAGCTTCTTACCCTTCCATAGCTTAGGTTTTGACATGAGAGTAAAATCTCACAGAATTCAGGGCTCCCTTGTCTGAGGTCCTTTTCTCTGGAATCAGATCAATCAAGATCTGACTGACTTGGTAGCCCTGAGAAGTCTCAATGCTGAAAATCAGCAGATGTTCCAAGGGGAAAATGTGGAAGAGAGTATCTAACCTACCTCAATGTTTTCCTTTCCCCAACATCATGGTGCTCAAGTTCTGGGTGCCTTGGTTTCTCTCCAGAAACTTCAAAGAGCTGTTGGTCATTGTTTGTTTTTGTTTGTTTGTTTTTAAATACAGCTTTCTTGGCAGGAAGCTTAGTCTGATAAAAACTACTTAATCATTGCTAGAATTATGTCTCCTACTGCTGTTATTTCTTCATGTTGTTGTATGAGAGATATTCCAAAGCAAATTTGGTGAAACTAGAAAAAGGATAGCTACCATATATGTGGATTGGTTACTGGATGTAGTTGTTGATGTTATTTTCCAATGTTGGTAGAGGGTAAGTACACATTTTCCATTTTATGAAGATGTCAATTTGGGTATGCTATTTTTAGAAGAAGGGTGTGTATGAATGGTAAACACCCAAAGGGGTGGCGTATTTGGAACTTGTAATATTTTCAACTTGAAAACATCTGGAAATTCTTCAAGTTGCTCCAGTACTCACTTTGTAATCTTGATCGATATCATTACAAATGGCAAAATGTCAAGATACAGTGTCTCTGTAACCCATGGCAACTTCTGCTTGTGCCTGAATCATAATCCAGCAAATCAGATGTTTTTCTCCAGCATTTTCAATCTGAAACAAGTCATTCCAGGGACACTGGAAAATTCAAGTAGACAGCAGTTGTGGAGTCCATTATATAAAGAAGAGAGTCCAGTGTCCCACAGCAGAAGGCTTTTTCTGTGGCATGGTTCTGACTGTGGTTCTGACTGCCATGCTTCCTTTGGTTTCTGCCCATTTTCAGAGTTTTACTGGAAACTTAACATCAATTATGTAAATTAAATTTGGATTTTTTTGGTTTGCTTGTACTCAGAAGCCTTGGTAAGTATACTGTCAGTGTTTGTACTAAAAAATCCAGTGTCAGAGGAAAGTATAAAGGACGAGTTGATGTAGAATATTCAACATAGGTCCTCAAAGCAGGACATATAAGTGATATATCAAAAATCCATCTAAACAGCCAATACATGTCAGAGAATTAAAGAAAAAAAGGCAGTATAAAAAACTGAATGGACTAAATAGCAAATACCAGGAAATAATGATACAAAACACAATGATGGAGTTACGTATTCCCAGGAACCACATGGGAAAGCAATTCCATTTAAAGGGGTTGCAACAGAACAAAAAATAGTAAAACAACAACAATACAATATGCCAAAGTATGGGTCATGTCCTCTTGTTGTATAGAGTCTAATAAAGGAAATTGAACATTTGTGTACCTATAACAAAAAACCAAAATGTCTAATTTCATTTTAAAAAGAATATATAAAAGGACCCCAAGGAAGAAAAGGTAAAATTAATCTGGGTAATTGGAGAAAAGTAGTATACAGTATTGGTCTGAAACTTACCTTGGAGGATTGGAGGCAAACAGATGGAAGGAAGTAGGGAAAGGGCATTCTGAGCAGAAGGAGGTAGAAGTATAAGGTGTTTACAGAAAACAAGTACTGAAGATCCCACATGGATTCAGAGAAAGAATGAGAAGTAGAGTCAGGCAATTAAGGTTGGAAAGATTGTTTGAGAGAATCAGACAATGGAGGGTATTTAATGTCATGCTAAAAATTTGAATCTTATCATGGAGGTCGAAGGGAGCCAGGCAAATATTTGGGACAGTGTATTGACAATTAAATCTGTTTTAGAAACAGTATTAATTTGCATAGAAGTTATTTGGTCAAAAGGTACAAACTTCCAGTTATAAGGTAAATAAGTACTAGGGATGTAATGTACAACATGATTAACATGATTAATATAAATAACATTGTTGTATGTTATATATGAAAGCTGTCTAGAGAGTAAATCCTAAGAGCTCGTATCAATGGAAAAAATTATTTTTCTTTTATTTTGTGTATATCTGAGATGATGGATGTTCACTAAACTTACTGTGATAATCCTTCCATGATCTATGCAAGTCAAATCATTATTCTGTGCACCTTAAACTTATACAGTGCTGTATTTCAATTATATCTCAATAAAACTGGATAAAAATAATAGTAAAAAAAGTAATAGCTCAGCTAAAAAAAGGTGTGTTGACAAACGTCATGGGTTGAAAGAATGTTAGTTACCACTTGTGAGGAGCTCTGTCTCTCCCTTTCTGTCTCTCTCTGTCTCTGCCTCTCTCATCTATCACTCTTAGTAATAGTACAATAAAATATTTTGAGAGTGTCAAAACATAATGTATCAGGAAATAGACCCAAAGATTCAAAAGTAGAATTAATGGGAGATCAATCACTGGAGATGGGAAAAGAAAGGAATAAGGAATATTTACAGCCAATTATCAATGGAAACTCAAAGGAGAAACTGGTTTGTGGCAAGAAATACTTTTTAAAATTTAGTTTTGAATTTGAGATGACAAAGGACATCCAGGTAGACATATTCAGCTGACAAAATCAGGATGGGAGATCACATTTTCAAAAGTTTCTATTCATTTATGTATCTCTCTATCTACCTGTGTGTATGTATGTATGCATGCATGTATGTATGTTTCTATCTATCTGTCTGTCCATCTGTCTATCTATCTACCTACGTACCTACTATGTATCATCTACCTTATAAGTGCCTCATATTTATGTTGGGTCCACCAGGATAATCCAGAATAATCTCCCCATCTCAAGATCCTTAACTTAATCACATCTACAGAGTCATTTTTGCCATATAAGGTAACATTGGCAAGTTCTAGGGACAAGGACCCCATTGGGATGGCCATTTTTCAGCCTACCACAGCCACCTTACTCTATTGCTTTCTATCCTTCTCATTTTGGGGGGTGATACAGCCTTAAGTAATTTTATTTCAGGGTACATGGGAGGTGAATTTTCTTACTCCTAGATTTAAAAAAATTCTCTTGATAAATATATTACCTGGATCTAAAACACTATAGCTAAAATACCAAAAATTTTGCTAATTTTGACATTACTCAATTTCTAGCATTAAGTGCTTCCTCTGAATATTCTTGTTCAGGCTGATTCTTGTTCTGCTGTTGATAACACTGTTTGTGCTCTGGAACTGTTTTTAATCATGTTTTTATTTTTTGGATATGAAACAAAATCCAGAACATAGAAAAGTATGAGTCTTTGTTTCATTCACCCTGCCAAATAGTCAACTCTGGGAAATTTATTCTTCTGCTCTGAAAAATATTCTTCTTTTATGTCTTTGATAATTTATTTACATCCATTGTCTCTCTTTCAGGAATTGCTATTTTTTGGAAGTCATAACTTGAAGATTATTTAATTCTCTTATATTTTCTTTTATCGTTCTTATTTCTGTATTTTTTTCTCTAATTTCTAATATACTGTCTCAATTTTCTCTTCTAATTCTTCTATTGAATTTTTACTTCAGCAATCTAGTTTCCAATTTCCATAAGGCTTTTGTTCCTCACCTCTTTTTTCATAACATCATGCTGTAATTGTACAGGTGCAATATTTTCTTGAGTCTCTCTGAAGATACTTCTTTGTTTGTGTGTTTTAAATTCTTTCACTGAATTATGGTGTTTATTAAACTGTTTCTATTTCTGATGGTGTCAGTTGTTTGTTAGCCCCTATTTATTTTTTCAGTCTGTTGATATTCTTCATAGATCTTTTGATTCTTGGTTGCTACTCATATTTAAAAATAAAGAAGTAGGTTAATTAATCACTAGCAATCTGGAAGGCTTGGTCAAAGCCCTGCCTAGGTGGAGAGTGAGCTTCAGGGTGCTGAATGGAAGGAGGATAGTAGGTTTCCTGCTCTGTAGGTCAAATGCATCAGAATTTTTGGGTATTCTTCTGGAGGTTTAAACTACCCATAGCTCCTCAGACAGCTTTTTAACAAGAGAATAGTTGTTCAGTTTTGTTTTTGTTTCTTAGTTTTATTCTTTTTTTCTGTTTTTTGTTTGTTTGTTTGTTTGTTTTATCCAAGGGAAACTCCAGCTGGTAATTATGCAAAATGAATATACAGGGAGGTAGGGGTGGGAAAGAAGATAGTGAAGCAAAGGTTCTGATAGCACATCTTAGGTGCTCCCCATTTTCTGCCTCACTTCTTCCCTTCATGACCTCAGCCGACCCCACCAAGCCTGTCCTGCACACCTGAGCTTGCCTTTTTCTGTTGTGCATCATCCTTTAATACATGCCCACCATTTTATTTTACAATTGACATATAACACTGTGTAAGTTTAAGAGGTACAATGTGTTGATTTGATACACTTATATATTGCAATATAATTACCACTATAACATTAGCTAGCACCTGTCTCAAGTCACATAATTTTATTATTTCCTTTTTGTGTGAAAACATTTAAGATCTAGTCTTTTAGCAACTTTGAACTATATCACACAGTATTGTTGACTGCAATTGCTATGCCATTCATTAGCTCCCCAGAACTTATTTCTCTCTTAGGTGCAAGTTTGACCCTTTGACTAACATCTCCTCAAAACATGCTCACTCTTTCCCATCTTCCAGAAATTTCTTGAAAACTCACCAGCACCACCACCAGCACCCCTCTGATGATACCACCATTGCCACCCCTAACCTGACGTCTGTTCTTATCGTGCTTAGGGTTTTTCAACATTTAACCTTCTTTAGGGTCATTTATGCGGAAAATTGGGAGAGAGGGAAAGTAAATTTTGTTCCACTGGAAAGGATTCTTATTGTACTTAAACTGGGAAAGTGATTGCATACATACAGGAGTACCTTCAAATTGTATTTTCACAAAAGAGATCACTAATGGGAAAACAATAAACAAGAAGAGAATTTAGAGATGCAGAAGAGGCCTTGAAAACCAGAAATTTTAAAGTTATCTTTACCCAACAAATCACTTATGAATTTGAACAACTGGAGCTGGAGCTGGTGGTATTTTTCTCCAAACAAGTGACCCACTATGGCTTCAGAAGCATGGAATACAGATCATTCACTAGGACAGAAATGGCAACAATATTTTTAAGAATGTTTTGTGCCACAAAACCTTTTGTACTCTACACAGTACATTTGAGCTACACGATTTTTTGAATAATACAGTATCAGAGCTCTGAGGAAAGTATGGACAGCAAAGTACTGTATAATGGGGAATCATAAACCCAGACTGATCTTCAGGAAAGAGTGTGATAGTTTTTAAAACTTAAGGGATGAATACTACTCTGCAAAAAGGAACACACTACACACTACAAAGAAAATGACTCTTAACTATCACCCTAAGTGAAAGAAGGCAAACACAAAACATTGTATGATTTCATTATGACCCTACAATCCAGCAATTCCACTTGCAGGTGTTTATCTAATGAACATGACATCTTTATCTTGAGGAGATATACACACCCCCATTGCAGCATTATTCACAATAATTTAGGTTGGAAACAACCTAAATATCCATTGATGGATGAATGGATAAAGGAAAACACACACACACACACACACACACACACACACGCGCGCACACAATGAAATATTATTCAGCCATAAAAAAGAAGGAGATCCTGACATTTGTAACGACATAGTTGAACCTTGGGGCATTATGCTGAGTGAAATAAGTAAAAGAGAAAGATAAATATTGTATAACTTATATATGAAATCTAAGAAAACCAAACTCATGGAAACAGAGAGTGGATTTGTGGCTGCCAGGGGCTGGAGGGAGGAGGAAGTGGGTGGTGGTGGTCAAAGGGTACAAACTTCAATTATAAGATGAATGAGTTCTGGAGATCTAATGTACAACATGGCGACCATAGTTACAATACCGTATTATAATACCTGAAAGTTGCTAAGTGAGCAAATCTGAAATGTTCTTACCACAGGGGAAGTGGTAACTATGTGAGGAGATGAATGTATTAACAAGCCTTATTGTGGTAAGCATTTCCTAATACATATGTGTATCAAAACATCCATTGAACACCTTACACTTACTCAACATTATATGTCAAATATATCCCAGTAAAGCTGTTAAAAAAAAGGCAGGGCTATATGAGAACAAGAAGTGGATCTGTGGTTGCCTGGGGCAGGGAAGGGAATAGCAGTATGAGGAAAATTATTGGATGACAGAAATACATAGAACTGGGTTGTGTTGATGGTTGTATAGTTCTGTAAATGTACTAAAACTAATCTAACTGTACACTTAAAATAGGTCAGTTTTATGGTAGTTAAATTGTCCTTCAACAAAGCTGTTGAATTCCTTATGATGCTTTAAACAAATAAAGAGAAAAAAGATTGAGAGAGATCTTAATCACTACTGGCCCGTCTCCTCACTCCACAGATGAGAAGTCCAAAGCTGAGGATGATGAAGTGTCTTGTCCATGAAGTCACACCATGGAATCAAAGCTTAACTCTACATCTTCTAACATTACAGCCTGTGCTCAGCTCACCTCATATGTAAGGACATAACAAACCTTTCTTCAGATACATTTAGATATACATAAGCCAATATGTTAATCTTACCTCTTTCTAGGATATGACAATAATATTCAGTGTCTTGCTTGTGTAGGGTTTCCGTATTAAAACAACAACACACCAGGATCAAGCAACTCTGTAACATTTAGACCTCTTCTTCTAGGGTCTCTGCACTTTAGGAATGAAGTGTTCATTCATTATGAGAAGAGCATAGAAGGATATTTTGAGGTAAAGTCAATGTTGCCTCAGGGTTTATACAAATCAAATGTCTTAATAGAAAATACAATTTCAATCTGGATTCAATGTAATAATCATAAGCTAAGTTAAACAGAAATAGAAAGGCAAAGTCAAGGCTAACCATTTTTATTTAGTCATTTCCAAGTGAAACACTAGAACTGGGAAAATTCAGAAAGTAAATGTGCTGTAGTGTTTTTGCAGAGTTTTTGATATTGTGGACCCTATTAAAATTTAATAGCAGGCAGGAGGTTTTACCCTAGAAGTTATTATACCATCACGGACTCAGAAAGAACAAAGACTTAAATCTTGTCATTTTCATGTGTGTACTTTGGAATCAGAGTTCTTCGTCTATGTCTTCACTCTGGCTGTGTAGACTTGAGCAGGACAAATGTCTTCTTTGAGGCTCCAAGTTTCTTCATGTATAAAATGTGGGCATCCTTTGAAGAATTCAGTGCAAAAGTCTATTTTAAAATATAAAGTGTAATATACAGAGAAAGGAAAGACCTGTGTTTAGATCCTTCTCTATAGGAAATGATGAAGCACCTGGGCAGCAAAATATCAATGGAAACAGGAAGTTGGACCCACCCAGAAAGAGCAGCAGCAGATAGAACTGGGATTGAGTCCATTAGCTGTGAAACACTGGGCACCTTAGCTAACTCATATGAGGCTCAGTGGCTTCTGCTCCAAAGTAGAGTGGATAAAGTTTCCTTCAAGGTTAGTTTAGAAAATGAAGTAAAGGCTATAATATATGACCTAGATCAAAATTAAGACTAAAGAAATATTAGTTATTACTTTATTACCTTTGAACTTTATAATGACAAAAACAATTAGCTGTTAATGACTTAAACCATGAGAGGAAGGAACTGATCTAAGCAAATACACACACACACACACACACACACACACCACCAATATATAGATGTATAAGTATAATGCATGCAGGTGTGTGTACTTATAAACATATATATATATTTTAAAACTCAATAATAAGGTTCTTTGGCCAATATTGTGTCAGGGATTCCCCAAACCCCCGTCAGGTTATATGATTCAATAGAAAGAGAACTAACTAAGGCTGTTCTAATCATGGTTCTACTTTATTACAGCAAAAGTATACAACTTAAGATCAATAAAAGTGAAAAGCAAATAAAGAAGAGTCCAGGACAGACAAGGCACAAGCTTCCAGTTTTCCTTCCCAGGGGAGTTGTATAGGAAAGGCTCATTTCTCCCAGCATAATGTGTGACAACACATATGGAGTGCTGTCAACCAGACAAGCTCCCCCTAGCGAAAGTTTTACTGGGGTTGATCATGTAGGCATGGAGTCCCCATGAGTTACTCAGTCTCCATCTACTCCAGAGGTCAAAACAAATACAGCGTGGCCCAGGGTCCCCACCATAAATTACATAAAGTCTCTGGTGTGGCCCAAATCCCCAGGTATACAAAGCTACTGCTATCAGGTAGGATATTCCAAGGATTTAGAGATTACTTCCCAAAAGTAGGTCAAAGGTCAATTTCTTTGGAACATGCAGGAATTAACTACCCAAACCTGCAGAGTCAACCTTTACTTCACAGTTAGTCCCCCTGGCACTTGCCCTAGGCTCTTGGATCTTTTACAGAAAAAAAAATCATATTTGTCTGAGCATCTACGTATAAAGCAGCATTTATATAACACATATTCTAATAGTATCAGTGTGAATATGCTTAACATTTGGAGAATCCAGGGTGGTTTGTGGATAGATTTAAAGAAACAACAAATCTACCTGTATCTTCAGAGGTAAAATAATTAGGATTTATATATAGACACACACACACAAAGATTTATTATAGGGAATTGGTTCATACTGTTATGGAGGCTGGTGAGTCCCAAGTTTTGCAGGGTGAGAAGACAAGCTGGTGACCCAGAAGAGAAAATGGTGTGGCTGAAGTCTGAAGGCCCACAGGCTTGAACCCCAAGAAGAGCTGATGTTCCAGTCCAAGTCTGAAAGCAGGAAAACAGCCGATGTCCCAGCTCAAAGGCTATCTGGTAAGAAAAATTTTCTCTTACTTGGGGGAGGGTCAGCCTTTTCGTTCTCCTCAAGCCTTCAACTGATTTGATGAGGCCCACCTACATTATGGAGGGCAATCTGCTTTACTCAGTCTACTGATTTAAATGTTAATCTCATCCAAAAACATCCTGACAGAAATGCCAAGATCTCTCAAACAGAATAATGTTTGACCAAATATCTGGGCACCCCGTGGCCCAGTCAGGTTTACATAAAATTAATCATCCCACCATCCTATAAAGCCATTACATACATTTTCATATCGCTGTCCTAATTTGACTACCTATTTCCTCATCAATCTACTGCTAATTATATCTTATGACAAACTTGTGCTAAACTCTTTAGCATAGATTAGATAATGGTTAGGTATAGATTTTCCCCAGTCCAGTCATTTTACATTGGTATTGCATCCTGATGAGAATTTGACTCAATCTCCCAATACATTTGGTCATTCATATCAGTATTATCATAGGATTTCTTTGCATACAGTAGTTGGATCTTACCAACAATGCCAGTGTTACACTATACCACAGTATGGTAGTAAAGGTAACCTGAAAAATAAGAGTTAAAGATACTGGTCCTTACTAGCATTCCACTCAATCATTAACAATTGGTTCAGTTCATCATCATATTTTATGACCAAAATTTCTCCCAGAGCAATGTCACTTGGGTATGCAAGATTCCATTTGACCTTGTCTGCTTCCAAAACCAGGGATGTTCTTGGCAAACATATAGCTTCACCCTTTTGGGCACCTGGTGTAATTGAGCTATGTTACAATATCATCATTAGCTACAACCCTCTCTTGAGACACCAAGGTAATATTGTATTTCCCTCATTGCATAAACCACTTATTCATTCTTTTCCCCACAATTACTGTATCTCCTTCTTTACATTTGTCATTTATTTTAAGTCAAACTTTTCCATCTTTAGGAGACATGTTTGCCACTCTGCTGGTCCAGATTGCTTTCCATAACACCAGTTTAGCAAGTGCATCCCTCTCAGTCCATTCCCAGTCACGTAAGGGAGGGTTACAGAGGGACAGAACTATTAAGTTTTCTTGGTTATTAGCAATGAAGATATATTCACTGTCAACTCCAAGTTTGCCAGATGAGCTAAAGGTACAATCCACTCCATGAGGTCCTTAGAAATTCTGGCACAAAGATTTACAGGTATGGTTACTGTTTCTTCCTTAAGAATCACCCCTGCTTCTAGTACCCACTGTTATAGCTCTGATCCCAGGACCACTGCATCAAATGGGAAAAAAAGAAAGTTGATTTGATGTGGGAAAGAATCGTATAGTTTTACCAGCACTGATCCCCCCTTCCCCCACAGCCCCCAGAAAAGTGGAGAACTCTATCTAGTGAAGATATAAGCACACATTCATGAAGGCATGTCAGCTAGTCCTTCATTCCTTTATCTTTCCCTATCTTTTTTTGGGGGGGGGTCTTAACAACAAGAATACTTATTAGCTCACCTGACAATATCTAGAGGTAGAGTGGTTGAAACATTGGTAAATGAACTGTTTAAAAATAAGATAAAAGTTATATCTTTTCTGCTTTACCATCCTCAGCACTTAAACTTCTCTCTTCATGATCTCAATGTAGTTGCTGCAGTTTCAGACATTTAAAAAAATTTATTGGGGGTATAATTGATTTACAGTGTTGTGTTAGTTTCAGGGTAGAGCCACTATGGAAAACAGTATGGAGGTTCCTTAAAAAACTGAAAATAGAGCTACCATATCATCCAGCAATCCCACTCCTGAGCATATATACAGAGTAAACAATAATTTGAAAAGATACATGTACTCTAATATTCATTACAGCACTATTCACAATAGTCAGGGCATAGAAGCAACATAAATGTCCATCAACAGAGGAATGGATAAAGAGGATGTGGTACATATATATACTGGAATATTACTCAGGCATTAAAAAAAAACAAAATAATGTCATTTGCAGCAATATTGGTGGACCTAGAGATTCTCATACTGAGTAAAGTAAGTCAGACAGAGAAAGACAAATATCATATGATATCGCTTATATTTGGAATCTTAAAAAAAAAGGGTACAAATGAACTTATTTACAAAACCAAAATAGAGTTACAGACGTAGAAAATAAACTTATGGTTACTGGTGGGTGGAGTTGGGGAGGGATAAATTGGAAGATTGGGATCGACACATACACACTACTATATATAAAATAGATAACTAATAAGGACCTACTGTATAGCACAGGGAACTCTACTCAATACTCTGTAATGGCCTATATGGGAAAATAATCTAAAAAAAGTTGATATATGTATTTGTATTTTCCCCCATCTTAAATGACAAGAGTTTCTGTTTCTTATTCCAATTCTCTTTTAAACCATTACTCTGAGGATGGTCTGCAACATGATACGTCCATTGGATGTGCTGTCTCTTTGTTCATTGTTAGACACTATAGGCGCTAAATTTTTTTCCTTCATTTGAAAAAATGTAACTCAGTAGTCCAAATTAATACATTATCTTCTGTTCCAGTCATTTTGTAGTATTTTGAGTATTTGCATTTACCAGCAGGTAAGCAAAGCACAGTCTAGAGTAAGAGTCTATCCTCATGAGGATACATGTGTAAATTCAGGGGCGATGTGCAGTCCAATGCAGTCTATTTGCCAGCTATGAGGGGTCTTCCCCCCTGGGGAATCTTCCATAGCCATCTGCAGTTTCTGTCTCTTCTGCTGGGACACGGAATGGTATTTCTTGACATTTTAAACCCCGTAGAATGTGAGAGGGATATGTTGATGGTCACCCCTTCTCTACATTGTTGTAGCTCTCCACATCCTCTCATCCCATGGAAGCCAGGTGGCCACATCAAGTAGGCACATCAGGATATGCACTTAATAGTTCTAATAACATTCCAATCCTGAAAGAGGGTTCTTCTGATAGGCACTGACATGTCCAACATTAATGAACCAATTACATTTCCAAAGAGATTTCCAGGCTGTGCCTAACAAGGATTTAAACTGTAGTCAGGCTCCTGGACCTTCTCCTAAGCCCAGTGTATACGTCCTTGTAAATACTAGTTTTAGCAAGAACCCCCATAAGCCAGTTTAGCCATAATCCCACACACACACTCTAGATATCTGATGGGGTCCTGAGCCTCCACCGTCCCCCAGGTGATGTCTGATCACCCTGGCCTGTCTTCAGCAAAGAATCCTGTGAGGTCACTTTAGTCAGAATCGCCCTAACCCCTGATGTTTCCTCTTAGTAATTTTCTGTCCACTGACCTCCATCCTGCCCCTCAGTTATAAATTTCCACTTGCCCAATGCTGTATTCTGGATTGAGCCCCATCTTTCTCCCTCATTGTAAAATTCCATTGCAGTGGTCCTTATATCTATCACAATGGTTCTGGATAAAGCCTCCTTACCATCTTTAACCAGTATCACTGAATATTTTTTTTCCAACATGTATGGCTAGAATAAAATTCATCATAGGAACCCTGTATCTCTCACCAAGATCCTTTGTGTGCACCTTTGAAATCTTTGTGTTCATTCCTGACTGACTGATTGGTGAGTCTGATTCCTAAACCATTGCTCTGGACAAACCTCCACTGAAGCTGGTAAGGATAGACTTTGATTCCTAAGATTTTGAGAATGCTCTAGAAACCAGGTTAGAATCCTAGGTTTCTCTGTGTAAAATCAGCTGAGTTAGAGTCCCAAGTTTCTCTGTTTGTAAGGGGCTGGTTAGTCTCTGCAAGAAATTGAAGCTGTGTTGGAGTCTCAATTTCTCTGTTCATAAGTATAAAGGGACCATTAATTAAGAATGTGGGAGCTTCTTGGTGGTTTGAAAACCCCCTTCTCTAACCCTTGCTGAATATATGCTCCATCAACTCTGTGCTTCCTTTCTTGTTGAAATTCGTTTATTAAGGATAACTGGAAACTTCAATGGTCTCTTTGGGAAACTTATAACCTTCCCCAACTGGCTTCTCTAAAACCACTTCCTACCTTTCACAGTTGCTCCTGCTTCCTCCTTTTATTGCTTTGGTTCTTCCCTCTAGTTCCTTTGCGTCATTTGATATGTTCCCCTTCAAACCCCTACCTCCTTCATCCCTCTGTCCACTAGCCAGACATTTCCCACCTCAGCCCCTCAGTTCCCTGAAGTCACTTGAACTTTAGGCTCCCTGCCCTCCATCAAAGGCTCTCAAGGGACTAAGAACTCCCAAAAGGAGCCATGTCAGGATGAAAAGAGGAAAAAGCTATTTGGAAACAAAACTGGATGTTTTGACCATTCAGTTAGGTTTTGCAGACATCCAAACAGTTGCTACCTGTCTCCTCAGTCACTGACCTAAAATCTACCCCGCAGCCTCCATCAGCTTGAATGTCAGGGCAAAAGAAAAAAATTTAAATTTCCTCCAAAAATATTCGTAAAAGAATTTAGCCCTTATTAAGTAACCTCAACTTGTACGCATGTATGTATGTATGTATGCTATATATGTGTGATATTTTCTACCTCTGGATAATATTACCAAATTAATTTATAAAATACCTTAAAGAAATTCTATTCAAATTGCCTTATACATAAATGAGTGCTCATAATAATTAAGTATTCCCAAAACTTTCGGAAATATAGACTGTAACTCAAATGTTTATTAAGTTCCTGTGGTCTAGGATAATTAATAAATAACCTAGTTTTAAAGCTGTTCATAAAATAAAAATAGGCATG
Source organism: Balaenoptera acutorostrata (assembly GCF_949987535.1). NCBI lineage: Eukaryota > Metazoa > Chordata > Mammalia > Artiodactyla > Balaenopteridae > Balaenoptera > Balaenoptera acutorostrata. The sequence goes on along the minus strand of NC_080066.1, from coordinate 58,132,536 downwards.
TCTTCAGAATTGTCAGCGTTACATATAATTCAGCATACAATTTATGCCACCTAGGTTTACTAGTGAAACAAGCTCATGCCATCTCTTATTAGATGTTTAAGATTATAAAACTATAAATCTAACCTAAGGACAAAATGTACAATAAAAATGAACTGTTTGATGCATGTCAAGCATGTCAGTGAAAAAAAGGGCGTTGGGGAGGCAGAAGAACTTTTTAACTTTTTAGGTTCTTTGCCTCTATGTTTTTTTTTTTTTTTATTTCCCTGATTTGTCAAGAAAAATAACTTAACATGATGGCTTTCATTTAATGTACCATAAATCTTCATTATTAATTCAAGCATAATTGTTCAGAGGAAGTGGATTAAATAGAAGTAAGTGGGATAAAATTTCATATATGACCTTTTAAACAATAATTATGTTTTATAACATGTTTACTTAAAAATAGCTTCAAAACTCTTTTTGATAACTTGAAATCTTAAAGCTACACTAAGTTAAGTTAAATGATGGATACTCATTGAATACTTAGATCATTTAAAAATAAGATAAGAGGGGTGAGGATGGCATCAGCCAGTTTCCATCCTGATAGGTGCCTCAGTGGCCAGAGTAGATGCTTGTGTCTCAGGCTGATGCGCCAAGACAAGCAAATGAGCCTCTTTCAAACACAGTCTGGGAACCCCTTGCTGGGCTGCTTCTGTCCTGGGCCCTGAGGCAGATTCAACAACGACATCCAGATGGCTCTGTGTGATGTTTTGAGAGCAGCCCCTGTTGAAGCTCTTTTCTAGGAGAGGAGAGGCATGTTTCGATTGGGATCAAGATGGCGGAGGAGTAGGAAGCAGAGTTCATCTGCCTCCACAGAAACACTGAAAATATATCTACAAGTGGAACAGTTCACACATAACAGCTACTGAGTGCCGACAGAAGATCGGCACTCAGACATCCAAAAAGACAAAAAAAAAAAAAAAAAAAACACCCCTCCACGTAACTGGGTAGGACAAAAGGAAAAAGAAAAGGAAGGTATCAAGATGGGGCCTGCACTCCTGGGGACGGAGCTGTGAAGAAGGAAAGTTTCTTGCACCTTGGGAAGGCTTCTCACCATTGGAGAAATTAGACTGGATGGAGAGGGGAGTTTTGGAACCTAAGAAGGGGGAGAGCTTCAACAAGTTTGTGGAAGACAAAACAGAGAGTAACCTGCACAGAGGGTCGGTACTGCCCCCCTGTGCTCCCCAAGCTGAGACACTCCTCTGTCAGTGAGGATGGGGGTTGGGTGCTGAAGCTCAGACTCCAAGGCTCATTCCAAGGGAGAGGACCAGGGTTAGGTGTGGAAACAGCCTGAAGAGGTTGGGCTGTGGCAACTGAAGGTGTACTAGGAAAAAGCCTAGGCCGACCAGAGCAGAAAGTTACCATTATTGGGAGTGTGCGAGGAGAGGGGTGGGACCACCATAAAAGTTTCTTTCCCTGTGAGTGCTCCCAGGCAACAGGACACCACCTACAGAAGCTCTGTGGGCAGACGTTAATCACTGCCACCATCTTGGGCTCCAGAAGCAGGCACTGGCCAACTCTTCCAGGCCCATCACAGATGCCAGACCCTGCTGCTGCTGAACTGGAAGGGTGCAGACAGATCCAGCCACTAACAACTTTGCTAGCGGGCCCCAGGACCTGTCCAAGCTGACCTGGAAGGACGCAGACAGCTTTCTGCTGGTGGGCCACAGGACCTGTCCCTGCTGACCTGGAGGAGTGTGGATGGATCCAGCCTCTGAGAATTCCACCAGCAGGCTCCAGGACCTGCCTATGCTGTCCTGGGAGTGTGAGGATAGCTCTTGCTATTGGGAAGCCCACCAGTGGGTGCCAGGACCCGCTCCATATCTCAGGAGGGCACAGAAATCTTCCATGACTAGGAAATCCATCAGTGGGTGCTGGAACCCACCCTCCTGTCCCAGGAGTACATGGATAACTTCCCTCACTAGGAAATCCATCAGCAGGTGCCAGGAACTCCCCCACTGTCCCTGGAGTGTGCAGAAACCTCTCACTACTAGGAAATCTGCCAGTGGGTGCCAGGACCTGCCTCACTGTCCTGGGAGGTGCAGATAACTCTCACTAGGAAATTCTCCCACAGGAGGGGTTGAAACCACAGCTGAGCCACAGGGGTTGTATAACTAATGAAGAAGAGCTGAAATCTCTCCTCACGGCTGTATGAACTGTGGAGTTGCACCTCTACTGATGACTTTCTAAATTCAGTGCCTGTGAAACATCTGAAAGGACAACAAGTGCTCTTGCAGCTGGGACGGGTCCTGCTTTAGCAACTATGGGCTCTGTGTGCACATACATGTGGGGGTTGGGCCAGACCAGAGTTTGAGCTGCCTCCATAGCTCCCACAGTGGGTCCAGGTGCAAGACTACTGTAGAACTGGGACCTAGCCTCAGTGGACCTACAACAGTGACTGGGTGAAAACAATGCCTGAGAGTCACGAGGGCCAATTGCCAGCATACCCACAGTTAAGGCAGGACTGAAAACAGTGCCAAAAACAGTATACATGGTGAGCCCACACAACAAGCAGAAGGGGACATAACAGAGCATATTCACAGGTGAACAGCCTGAAAGGAGGAAAATTCAGTGGCTTCTCTCCCAGTAGGAGTGCTCCAATCCCACCGCACACCACAGATCAGAATCACAGCTAAGAGACAGATCTGGGAGCCTCTACTCCAACAATTAGGGAGCAGACCCTGCCTCTGACAGGGCAGTGACAACCACAGAGCAAAGGGGAGGCCCTGCTCAATATCCAGGGGAGGCTCTGGTCACCACAACACCAATCAAACCCACTATCAAGGGGACAATGGCAGAAGCCTCTGGACCAAACTCCACCCACCAGGGGGGGGGGAGACACCACAAACAAGAGGAACTGTGATCCTGCAGCCTGCAGAAAGGAGACCACAAACACAGTAAATCTAACAAAAGGAAACAACAAAGGAATATGTTGCAGATGAAGGAGAAAGATAAAAACTTACAAGAGCAACATAATGAAGAGGAGATAAGCAATCTATCCAAAAAAGAATTCAGAGTCATGATAGTAAAGATGATCCAAGATCTCAGAAACAGAATGGAGGTACAGATCAAGAAGATACATGAAAAGTTTAACAAAGACCTAGAAGAACTAAAGAACAAACAAACAGAGATGTACAAGAGAGTAACCGAAATGAAAAATACACTAGAAGGAATCAATAGCAGAATAACTGAGGCAGAAGAATGAATAAGTGACCAGAAAGACAGAATGGTGGAAATCTCTGCCATGGAACAGACTAAAGAAAAAAGAATGAAAAGAAATGAAGACAGTCTCAGAGACTTCTGGGACAACATTAAATGCACAAACATTCGAATTATAGGGGTCCCAGAAAAAGAAGAATAAAAGAAAGGGTCTGACAAAATATTTGAAGAGCTCATAGTCAAAAACTTCCCTAACATGGGAAAGGAAATAGTCACCCAAGTCCAGGAAGCACAGAGAATCCCATATAGGATAAACCCAAGGAGGAAAACACCAAGACACATATTAATCAAATTAAAAATTTTAAATACAAAGGAAATATTAAAAGCAACAAGGGAAAAGCAACAAATAATATACAAGGGAATCCCCATAAGGTTATCAGCTGATTTTTCAGCAGGAACTCTGCAGGCCAGAAAGGAGTGGCAAGATATATTTAAAGTGATGAAAGGGAAAAACCTATAACCAAGATTACTCTACCCAGCAAAGATCTCATTCAGATTGGATGGAGAAATCAGAAGCTTACAGACAAAAAAAAAAAAAAAAACTAAGAGAATTCAGCAAAACTAAACCAGCTTTACAACAATTACTAAAGGAATATCTCTAGGCAAGAAACATCTCTAGGCAAGAAACACAAGAGAAGAGAACAAAAGAGGAAGGGAAGAAAAAAGACCTACAAAAACAAATCCAAAACAATTAAGAAAATGGCAATCCATAATTACCTTAAAAGTAAATGGATGAAATGCTCCAACCAAAAGACACAGATAGATAGGCTGAATGGATACAAAAATAAGACCCATATATACACCATCTACAAGAGATGCACTTCAGAACAATGGAAACATACAGGCTGAAAGTGAGAGGATGGAAGAAGACATTCCATGCAAATGGAAATCAAAAGAAAGCTGGAGTAGCAATACTCATATCAGACAAAACAGACGTTAAAATAAAGACTGTTAACAAGAGACAAGGGAGGACACTACATAATGATCAAGGAATGAATTCATGAAGAAGACATAGCAATTGTAAATATATATGCACCCAACATAGGAGCACCTCAATACATAAGGCAAATTCCAACAGCTATAAAAGGGGAAATCGACAGTAACACAATAATAGTAGGGGAGGTTAACACCCCACTTACATGAATGGACAGATCATCCAGTCAGAAAAATATTAAGGAAACAGAAGCCTTAAATGACACATTAGACCAGATCAAATTAATTGATAATTATAGGACTTCCCATCTGAAAGCAGCAGAATACACTTACTTCTCAACTGCACATGGAAAATTCATCAAGCTAGACCATTTCTTGGGTCACAAATACAGCCTCAGTAAATTTAAGAAAATAGAAATCAGTAAAGCATCTTTTCTGACCACAACACTATGAGATTAGAAATCAATTACAGGAAGAAAAAAAAACTGTAAAAAAAACAAGCACATGGAGGCTAAACAATATGCTGCTAAATAACAAAGAGATCACTGAAGAAATCAAAGAGGAATCAAACACTACCTAGAAACAAAATGACAATTAAAATACGATGACCCAAAAGTTATGGATGCAGCAAAAGCAGTTCTAAGAGGGAAGTTTATAGCAATACAGTCTTACCTCAAGAAACAAGAAAAATCTCCAATAAACGACATAACCTTACACCTAAAGCAACTAAAGAAAGAAGATAAACAAAACAAAAGTTAGTAGAAGGAAAGAAATCATAAAGATCAGAGCAGAAACACATGAAATAGAAAGAAAGAAAACAATAGCAAAGATCAATGAAACTAAAAGTTGGTTCTATGAGAAGATAAATAAAATTGATAAAACTTTAGTGAGACTCATCAATAAAAAAGGGAGAGGTTCAAATCAATAAAATTATAAATGAAAAAGAAGTTAAAACTGACACCACAGAAATACAAAGTATCATGAGAGACGACTACAAGCAACTGTATGCCAATAAAAGGACAACCTGGAAGAAATGGACAAATTCTTAGAAAAGTAGAGCCTTCCGAGACTGAACCAGGAAGAAGTAGAAAATATGAACAGACCAATCACAAGCACTGAAATTGAAACTGTGATTAAAAATCTTCCAACAAACAAAAGTCAAGGAACAGATGGCCTCACAGGCAAATTCTATCAAAGGTTTAGAGAAGAGCTAACACCTATCTTTCTCAAACTCTTCCAAAAAATTGGAGAGGGAGGAACACTCACAAGCTCATTCTATGAAGCCACCATCATCCTGACACTAAAGCCAGAAAAAGATAACACAAAAAAGAAAATTACAGGCCAATATTACCAATGAACACAGACGCAAAAATCCTGAACAAAATACAAGCAAACAGAATCCAACAACATATTAAAAGGATCATACACCATGATCAAGTGGGGTTTATCCAAGGAATGCAAGGATTCTTCAATATACAGAAATCAATCAACGTGACACACCATATTAACAAAATAAGGAATAAAAACCATATGATCATCTCAATAGATGCAGAAAAAGCCTTTGGCAAAATTCAACACCCATTTATGATAAAAACTCTCCAGAAAATTGGCATAGAGGGAACCTACCTCAACATAATAAAGGCCATATATGACAAACCCGCAGCAAACATCATTCTCAATACTGAAAAACTGAAACCATTTCCACTAAGATCAGGAATAAGACAAGGATGTCTACTCTCACCACTATTATTCTACATAGTTTTGGAAGTACTAGCCACGGCAATCAGAGAAGAAAAAAAAAAAAAAAACTAAAAGGAATCCAAATTGGAAAAGAAGAAGTAAAACTGTCACTATTTGCAGATGACATGATGCTATATGTAGAAAAGCCTAAGGATGCTACCAGAAAACTACTAGAGCTAATCAATGAATTTAGTAAAGTCACAGGATACAAAATTAATGCACAGAAATCTCTTGCATTTCTGTACACTAACAACAAAATATCAGAAATAGAAATTAAGGAAACAGTCCCATTTACCACTGCAATAAAATAATAAAATACCTAGGAATAAACCTACCTACAGAGGCAAAAGACCTGTACACGGAAAGCTATAAGATACTGATGAAAGTAATCAAAGACGACACAAACAGATGGAGAGATATACCATGTTCCTGGATTGGAAGAATCAATATTGTGAAAATGATCATACTACCCAAAGCAATCTACAGATTCAATGCAATCCCTATCAAATTACCAATGGTATTTTTCACAGAATTAGAACAAAAAAATTTTACAATTTGTATGGAAACACAAAAGACCGTGAATACCCAAAGCACTCTTGAGAAAGAAAAATGGAGCTGGAATCAGACTCCCTGACTTCAGACTATACTAGAAGCTACAGTAATCAAGACAGTATGGTACTGGCACAAAAAACAAAAATATAGATCAATGGAACAGGATGGACAGCCCAGAGATAAACCCACGCACATATGGTGAATTAATCTATGACAAAGGAGGCAAGAGTATACAATGGAGAAAAGACAGCCTCTTCAATAAGTGGTGCTAGGAAAACTGGAGAGCTACATGTAAAAGAATGAAATTAGAACACTCCCTAACACCATACACAAAAATAAACTCAAAACGGATTAAAGACCTAAATGTAAGGCCAGACACTATAAAACTCTTAGAGGAAAGCATAGGAAAAACACACTTTGACCTAAACCACAGCAAGATCTTTTTTGACCCAACTCCTAGAGTAATGAAAATAAAAACAAAAATAAACAAATGGAACCTAATTAAACTTAAAACTTTTACACAGCAAAGGAAACCATTAACAAGACAAAAAGACAACGTTTAGAATGGGAGAAAATATTTGCAAATGAGACAATGGACAAAGGATTAATCTCGAAAATATACAAACAGCTCATGTAGCTCAATATCAAGGAAACATACAACCCAATCAAAAAATGGCCAGAAGACCTAAATAGACATTTATCCAAAGAAGATATACAGATGGCCAACAAGCACATGAAAAGATGCTCAACCTCACTAATTATGAGAGAAATGCAAATCAAAACTACAACTATTGCCTCACATTGGTCAGAATGGCCATCATCAAAAAATCTACAGACAGTAAATGCTGGAGAGGGTGTGGAGAAAAGGGAACCCTCATACTCTGTTGGTGGGAATGTAAATTGGTACAGCCACTAGGCAGAACAGTATGGAGATTCCTTAAAAAACTAAAAATAGAACTATCATATGACCCATCAATCCCAGTATTGGGCATATACCTGAAGAAAACCATAATTCAAAAAGACACATGCACCCCAATGTTCATTGCAGCACTATTTACAATAGCCAGGATATGGAAGCAACTTAAATGTCCATCAACAGAGGAAAGGATAAGGAAGATGTGGTACATATATACAATGGAATATTACTCAGCCATAAAAAGGAACGAAATTGGGTCATTTGTAGAGACATGGATGGACCAAGAGACTGTCATACAAAGTGAAGTAAGTCAGAAAGAGAAAAAGAAATATCATATATTAATGCATACATGCAGAATCTAGAAAAATGGTATAGATGATCTTATTTGTAAAGCAGAAATAGAGACACAGATGTAGAGAGCAAACTTATGGTTTCCAAGGATGCAACGGGAGCATGGGACAAATTGGGAGATTGGGATTGATATATATACACCACTATGCATAAAATAGATGACTAATGCAAACATACTGTTTAGCACAGGGAAATCTACTCAGTGTTCTGTGGTGACCTAAATGGGGAGGAAATTTAAAAAAGAGTGAATATATGCATACATATAACTGATTCCCTTTACTGTACAGCAGAAACTAGCAGAACATTGTAAAGCAACTATACTCCATTAAAATTTTTTTAAAAAAAATAAGATTAAATATTGAAACATGCTTGCTGAACATAAGTTTATTTACTTTTGTTTTGTTTTGTTTTTGAATTTCTGAATTTTATTTTATTTATGTATTTTTTATACAGCAGGTTCTTATTAGAACATGTTTATTTACTTTTGGCATCTTGTTTTATAGGGTACCAAAAGCTTAATATATTTAGATCTGTTAATAAACATGAAAATTGTACTATGGAAAACATGACTCTAGAAAATGATGAAATTATGTATTCACAAATTTGCTACTATTCATAGAAGAGAATAGTTGTGTCCTATACTAGAGTGATTGGTTGTTCCAGAATGGGAAAGATAGAAGAGTAGAACAAAAACTGACTGAGAAACCCATATATATGGAATCTAAAAAAAAAAAAAATGATTCTGAAGAACCTAGGGGCAGGACAGGAATAAAGACACAGACATAGAAAATGGACTTGAGGACATGGGGAGGGGAAAGGGTAAGCTGGGATGAAATGAGAGAGTGGCATGGACATATATACACTACCAAATGTAAAATAGATAGCTAGTGGGAAGCAGCCGCATAGTACAGGGAGATCAGCTCAGTGCTTTATGTCCACCTAAAGGGGTGGGATAGGGAGGGTGGTAGGGAGACACAAGAGGGGGGGATATAGGGATGTATTTATATGTATAGCTGATTCACTTTGTTATACAGCAAAAACTAACACACCATTGTAAAGCAGTTATACTCCAATAAAGATGTTAAAAAAAAGTGAGGAAAAAAATTGTAGAGAAATCTTGGGGAAAGACTGTTATCTTAGAGAGAGGAGAAGATGGTGGAAGAGTAAGATGCAGAGATCACCTTCCTTCCCACAGATACATCAGAAATACATCTACACGTGGAACTGCTCTTATAGAACACCCACTGAAGGCTGACAGAAGACCTCAGACCTCCCAAAAGGCAAGAAACTCCCCAGGTACCTGGGTAGGGCAAAAGGAAAAAGAAAAAACAGAGACAAAAGAATAAGGACGGGACCTGCACCAGTGGGAGGGAGCTGTGAAGGAGGAAAGGTTTCCACATATTAGGAAGCCGCTTCGCGGGCGGAGACTGCAGGTGGCGGAGGGGGGAAGCTTCAGAGCCATGGAGGAGAGCGCAGCAACAGGGGTGCAGAGGGAAGAGTGGAGAGATTCCTGCACAGAGGATCGGTGCTGACCTGCACTCACCAGCCCGAGAGGCTTGTCTGCTCAACTGCCGGGACGAGCGGGGGCTGGGAATGAGGCTCGGGCTTCGGTTGGATCGAAGGGAGAGGACTGGGGTTGGCTGCATGAACACAGCCTGAAGGGGTTAGTGCACCACAGCTAGCCAGGAGGGAGTCCGGGAAAAAGTCTGGACCTGCCGAAGAGGCAAGAGAATTTTTCTCACCTCTTTGTTTCCTGGTGCATGAGGAGAGGGGATTAAGAGAGCTGCTTAAAGGGGCTCCAGAGACGGGCGCAAGCCATGGCTATCATCTCGGACCCCAGAGACGGGCATGAGACGCTAAGGCTGCTACTGCCACCACCAAGAAGCCTGTGTGCAAGCACAGGTCACTATCCACACCAGGCACCCCTCCCAGGAGCCTGTGCAGCCCGCCACTTCCAGGGTCCAGTGATCCAGGGACAACTTCCCAGGGAAAATGCATGGCGCGCCTCAGACTGCTGCAATGTCCTGCTGGCCTCTGCAGCCAAAGGCTCGCCCCACATCCGTACCCCTCCTTCCCCCCGGCCTGAGTGAACCACAGCCCCCGAAGCAGCTGCGCCTTTAACCCCATTCTGTCTGAGAGAAGAACAGATGCCCTCAGGCGACCTACATGCAGAGGCGGGTCCAAATCCAAAGCTGAAACCAGGGAGCTGTGTGAACAAAGAAGGGAAAGGGAAATTTCTCTCAGCAGCCTCAGAAGCAGTGGATTAAAGCTCCACAATCAACTTGATGTACCTGCATCTGTGGAATACCTGAATAGACAATGAATCATCCCAAATGGAGGAGGTGGACTTTGGGAGAAAGATATATTATTTTTTCCCCTTTTCCTCTTTTTGTGAGTGTGTATGTGAATGCTTCTGTGTGAGATTTTGTCTGTATAGCTTTGCTTTCACCATTTGTCCTAGAGTTCTGTTGGTCCTTTTTTTTTTCTTTTCTACTTAAAAAAATTTTTTTCTAAATAGTTATTTTTTATTTTAATAACTATATTTTATTTTATCTTACTTTATTTTATCTTATTTTATTTTATCCTCTTTCTTTCTTTCTTTCTATTTTTTCTCCCTTTTATTCTGAGCCATGTGGGAGAAATACTCTTGGTGCTCCAGCCACGCATCAGGACTGTGCCTCTGAGGTGGGAGAGACAACTTCAGAACACAGGTCCACAAGAGACCTCCTAGCTCAACGTAATACCAAATGGCAAAAATCTCCCAGAGATCTCCAACTCAACACCAAGGCCCAGCTTCATTCAACGAACAGCAAGCAACAGAGCGGGAAACCCTATGCCAAACAACTAGCAAGACAGGAACACAGCCCATTCCATTAGCAGAGAGGCTGCCTAAAATAAAAAAAAAGGCCACAGACACCCCAAAACACACCACCAGATGTGGACGTGCACACCAGAAAGACAAGATCCAGCCTCATCCACCAGAACACAGGCACTAGTCCCCTCCACCAGGAAGCCTACACAACACACTGAACCAAACTTAGCCACTGGGAACAGACCCCAAAAACAATGGGAAATAAGAACCTGCAGCCTGTGAAAAGGAGACCCCAAACACAATCAGATAAGCAAAATGAGAAGACAGAAAAACACACAGCAGATGAAGGAGCAAGGTAAAAACACACCAGACCTAAAAAATGAAGAGGAAATAGGCAGTCTACCTTAAAAATAATTCAGAATAATGAGAGTAAAGATGATACAAAATCTTGTAAATAGAATAGACAAAATGCAAGAAACATTTAACAAGGACGTAGAAGAACTAAAGAGGAACCAAGCAACGATGAAAAACACAATAAATGAAATTAAAAATACTCAAGAAGGGATCAATAGCAGAATAAATGAGGCAGAAGAACGGATAAGTGACCTGGAAGATAAAATAGTGGAAATAACGACTGCAGAGTAGAATAAAGAAAAAAGAATGAAAAGAACTGAGGACAGTCTCAGAGACCTCTAGGACAACGTTAAATGCACCACCATTCGAATTGTAGGGGTCTAGGAAGAAGAAGAAAAGAAGAAATGGACTGAGAAAATATTTGAAGAGATTACAGTTGAAAACTTCCCTAATATGGGAAAGGAAATAGTTAATCAAGTCCTGGAAGCACAGAGAGTCCTATACAGGATAAATCCAAGGAGAAACATGCCAAGACACATATTAATCAAATTATCAAAAATTAAATATAAAGAAAACATATTAAAAGCAGCAAGGGAAAAACAACAAATAACACACAAGGGAATCCCCATAAGGTTAACAGATGATCTTTTAGCAGAAACTCTGCAAGCCAGAAGGGAGTGGCAGGACATATTTAAAGTGATGAAGGAGAAAAACGTACAACCAAGATGACTCTACCCAGCAAGGATCTCATTCAGATTTGATGGAGAAATTAAAACCTTTACAGACAAGCAAAAGCTGAGAGAGTTCAGCACCACTAAACCAGCTTTACAACAAATGCTAAAGGAACTTCTCTAGGCAAGAAACACAAGAGAAGGAAAACACCTACAACAACAAACCCAAAACATTTAAGAAAGTGGGAATAGGAACATACATATCGATAATTATCTGAAAAGTAAATGGATTAAATGCTCCCACCAAAAGACACAGACTGGCTGAATGGATACAAAAACAAGACGCATATATATGCTGTCTACAAGAGACCCACTTCAGACCTAGGGACTCATACAGACTGAAAGTGAGGGGATGGAAAAAGATATTCCATGCAAATGGAAATCAAAAGAAAGCTGGACTAGCAATTCTCATATCAGACAAAATAGACTTTAAAATAAAGATTACTGGGCTTCGCTGGTGGTGCAGTGGTTGAGAGTCTGCCTGCCAATGCAGGGTTCACGGGTTCGAGCCCTGGTCTGGGAGGATCCCACATGCCAAGGAGCGGCTGGGCCCGTGAGCCACAATTATTGAGCCTGCGCATCTGGAGCCTGTGCTCTGAAACGGGAGAGGCCGTGATAGTGGGAGGCCCACGGACCGCGATGAGGAGTGCCCCGGCTTCTCGCAGCTGGAGAGGGCCCTTGCGCGGAGTCGAGGACACAACACCGCCATAAATAAATAAATTAAATTAAATTAAAAGAAAAAAGACTATTACAAGAGACAAAAAGGACACTATATAATGATCAAGGGATCGATCCTAGAAGAAGGTATAACAATTGTAAATATTTATGCACCCAACATAGGAGCACTTCAATACATAAGGCAAATACTAACAGCCATAAAAGGGGAAATCGACACTAACACAATCATAGTAGGGGACTTGAACACCCCACTTTCACCAATGGACAGATCATCCAAAATGAAAATAAATAAGGAAACACAAGCTTTAAATGATACATTAAACAAGATGGACTTAATTGATATTTATAGGACATTCCAAGCAAAAACAACAGAATACACATTTTTCTCAAGTGCTCATGGAACATTCTCCAGGATAGATCATATCTTGGGTCACAAATCAAGCCTTGGTAAATATAAGAAAATTGAAATCGTATCAAGTATCCTTTCCGACCACAATGCTATGAGGCTAGATATCAATTACAGGAAAAGATCTGTAAAAAATACAAACACATGGAGGCTACAAAATACACTACTTAATACCCAAGTGATCACTGAAGAAATCAAAGAGGAAATCAAAAAATACCTAGAAACAAATGACAATGGAGACACGACGACCCAAAATCTATGGGATTCAGCAAAAGCAGTTCTAAGAGGGAAGTTTATAGCAATACAAGCCTACCTCAAGAAACAGGAAACATCTCGAATAAACAACTTAACCTTGCACCTAAAGCAATTAGAGAAAGAAGAACAGAAAAACCCCAAAGATAGCAGAAGGAAAGAAATCATAAAGATCAGATCAGAAATAAATGAAAAAGAAATGAAGGAAACAATAGCAAAGATCAATACAACTAAAAGCTGGTTCTTTGAGAAGATAAACAAAATTGATAAACCATTAGACAGACTCATCAAGAGAAAAAGGGAGAAGACTCAAATCAATAGAATTAGAAATGAAACAGGAGAAATAACCACTGACACTGCAGAAATACAAAAGATCATGAGAGATTACTACAAGCAACTATATGCCAATAAAATGGACAACCTGGAAGAAATGGACAGATTCTTAGAAATGCACAACCTGCCGAGACTGAACCAGGAAGAAATAGAAAACATGAACAAACCAATCACAAGCCCTGAAATTGAAACTGTGATTAAAAATCTTCCAACAAAGAAAAGCCCAGGACCAGATGGCTTCACAGGCGTATTCTATCAAACACTTAGAGAAGAGCTAACACCTATCCTTCTCAAACTCTTCCAAAATATAGCTGAGGGAGGAACACTCCCCAACTCATTCTACGAGGCCACCATCACCCTGATACCAAAACCAGACAAAGAAAGAAAACTACAGGCCAATATCACTGATGAACATAGATGCAAAAATCCTCAACAAAATACTAGCAAACAGAATCCAACAGCACATTAAAAGGATCATACACCATGATCAAGTGGGTTTTTTTCCAGGAATGCAAGGATTCATCAATATACACAAATCAATCAACGTGATACACCATATTAACAAACTGAAGGAGAAAAGCCATATGATCATCTCAATATATGCAGAGAAGGCTTTTTACAAAATTCAACACCCATTTATGATAAAAGCCCAGCAGAAAGTAGGCATAGAGGGAACTTTTCTCAGCATAATAAAGGCCATATATGACAAACCCATAGCCAACGTCGTCCTCAATGGTGAAAAACTGAAACCATTTCCACTAAGATCAGGAACAAGACAAGGTTGCCCACTCTCAACACTGTTTTTCAACATAGTTTTGGAAGTTTTAGCCACAGCAATCAGAGAAGAAAAAGAAATAAAAGGAATCTAAATCGGAAAAGAAGAAGTAAAGCTGTCACTGTTTGCAGATGACATGATGCTATACTTAGAGAATCCTAAAGATGCTACCAGAAAACTACTAGAGCTAGTCAATAAATTTGGTAAAGTAGCAGGATACAAAGTTAATGTACAGTAATCTTTTGCATTCCTATACACTAATGATGAAAAATCTGAAAGTGAAATTAATAAAACACTCCCATTTACCATTGCAAAAAACCCCAAAAATATCTAGGAATAAACCTACCTAAGGAGACAAAAGACCTGTATGCAGAAAATTATAAGACACTGATGAAAGAAATTAAACATGATACAAATAGATGGAGAGATATACCATGTTCTTGGATCGGAAGAATCAACATTGTGAAAATGAATCAACTATCCAAAGCAATCTACAGATTCAATGCAATCCTTATCAAACTACAACTGTTATGTTTTCACAGAACTAGAACAAAAATTTCACAATTTGTATGGAAACACAAGAGACCCTGAATAGCCAAAACAATCTTGAGAATGAAAAATGGAGCTGGAGGAATCAGGCTCCCTGGACTTCAGACTATACTACAAAGCTACAGTAATCAAGACAGTATGGTACTGGCACAAAAACAGAAATATAGATCAATGGAACAGGATACAAAGCCTAGAGATAAACCCACGCACATATGGTCACCTTATCTTTGATAATAGAGGGAAGCATATACAGTGGAGAAAATACAGCCTATTCAATAAGTGGTGCTGGGAAAACTGGGCAAGTACATGTAAAAGTATGAAATGAGAACACTCCCTAACACCATGCACAAAAATAAACTCAAAATGGATTAAAGACCTAAATGTAAGGCCAGACACTATCAAACTCTTAGAGAAAAACATAGGTAGAACACTCTATGACATAAATCACAGCAAGATCCTTTTTGACCCAGCTCCTAGAGAAATGGAAATAAAAACAAAAATAAACAAATGGGACCTAATGAAACTTAAAAGCTTTTGCACAGCAAAGGAAACCATAAACAAGACCAAAAGACAACCATCAGAATGGGAGAAAATATTTGCAAATGAAGCAACTGACAAAGGATTAATCTCCAAATTTACAAGCAGCTCATGCAGCTCAATAACAAAAAAATAAACAACCCAATTCAAAAATGGGCAGAAGGCCTAAATAGACATTTCTCCAAAGAAGATATACAGATTGTCAACAAACACATGAAAGAATGCTCAACATCGTTAATCATTAAAGAAAAGCAAATCAAAACTACTATGAGATATCATCTCACACTGGTCAGAATGGCCATCATCAAAAAATCTAGAAACAATAAATGCTGGAGAGGGTGTGTAGAAACGGGAACACTCTTGCACTGTTGGTGGGAATGTAAATTGATGCAGCCACTCTGGAGAACAGTATGGAGGTTCCTTAAAAAACTACAAATAGAACTACCATACGACCCAGGAATCCCACTACTGGGCATATACCCTAAGAAAACCATAATTCAAAAAGAGTCATGTACCAAAATGTTTATTGCAGCTCCATTTACAATAGCCAGGACATGGAAGCAACCTAAATATCCATCATTTGATGAATGGATAAAGAAGATGTGGCACATATATACAATGGAATATTTCTCAGCCATAAAAAGAAATGAAATGGAGTTATTTGTAGTGAGGTGGATGGAGTTAGAGTCTGTCATACAGAGTGAAGTAAGTCAGAAAGAGAAAAACAAATACAGTATGCTAACACATACATATGGATTCTAAGGGGGAAAGAAAAAAGTTCATGAAGAACCTAGTGGTAATACGGGAATAAAGACACAGACCTACTAGAGAATGGACTTGAGGATATGGGAAGGGGGAAGGGTAAGCTGTGATAAAGTGAGAGAGTGTGGCATGGACATATATACATTACCAAACGGAAAATAGATAGCTAGTGGGAAGCAGCCGCACAGAACAGGGAGATCAGCTCAGTGCTTTGCGATCATCTAGAGGGGTGGGATAGGAAGGGTGGGAAGGAGGGAGATGCAAGAGGGAAGAGATATGGGAACATATGTATATGTATAACTGATTCACTTTATTATAAAGCAGAAACTAACACACCATTGTAAAGCAACTATACCCTAATAAAGATGTTAAAAAAAAAGACTGTTATCTTGTTTGGTCAAAGCTATTAAGATTAAATATATATGTATTTTAATGAACCTTAATATAACAAGTATACTGGTACAAAACTAGAATTTAGTTTTCTTTTTTTTTTTGAGAAGCAACTTTTTATTTATTAAAATCACATCAAAGAAAGCCTAATGTTGGAAACTCCTCCCATGATTATCAGTTATTTTAGTGACCCCTCATTCCTCTGAACAATGAAACATAAAACTAACCCTTACACACAAATTTATACATTGACAGAGAAAACAGAAAACCTTCATTAACTGAACAAATGACCAAATGTGATTTAACACACACATGGACCTAGAGTCTGTCATACAGAGTGAAGTAAGTCAGAAAGAGAAAAACAAATACTGTATGCTAACAAATATATATGGAATCTAAGAAAAAAAAAAAAGGTCATGAAGAACCTAGGGGCAAGACGGGAATAAAGATTCAGACCTACTAGAGAATGGTTTTCTATCTCTGTACAAATAATTGTTTTCTTAGATTATTCATCTGCTCTTAATAAGAAATCATAAAAAGGGTATTTCTTTACCTTTTAAGTAATCTGCCTGGGAAACGAAGATTTTGTGCCTTAAAATAATTTCCTGTGCTCCATGTTGCCTTCATCAGGTCTTTAACTAATTAAGAAAACCGAGTATTCTCAATTGTAAAATTTTTTTAAACAATTATGTAGCCTTCTGTATTTGTCTTTGAAATCTTTTATTGTCACTTTGGTTAAATGGTAATCAAGCCCCTATTTAATCAAATGTTCAAAATTTTTGACATTTGTGAAAACTTCCCCAAATCAAATTGTAAATGTAGTCTTATTGACCTATAACGAACTTTGAAATCTCCCAGAAATCCCCTGGAAAATCTCAAATTATTTGTTTCTCACTTTATAAAAAAGAGACTTTACACTAATTCGGTTTATTTGGTATGTTAAATTATGTGGGGAGCACTGTCAAATAAGCAGTGATGATAAGCCATCTTCAGTTGTAAGTGCATGGATATATGTTACTAATATAGTTGTTCCAGAAGATCTATAAAGTTCATAGAAATTTGTAAACACACTTGTTGTCTGGTTATTATGTTAAAATGATGTACACCACGTAAATAGATAATTTGTGTTAAATGAGTTCTCATCAGATGTTTAATCTCGACCATTTTAAGTCATTTACCATTAACAGTTATTTTGTTATCTCACTCTGGTTCTTTTCTTAAAGCATTTACAATTAGCTACCACAGAAATGCTTCATGATGGCCTCACTTAAATAACTTGGAGGCCATGATTCTAGATTCATTAAGAATTTTCAGAACTAAAGAAGAAGCTGATGGATTTATAAAACTGCCAACTCAAGGCCAGGTAAAACAAAAATTAATCACAGGGACGTGAATGAACTGATGAGGATGATTATAATCTTTTTATGGTTCTTTGTTTAAACATTGCTGGTTCTTTAATGTTTTGTTTTCCAGATTTAAGGAAATTTTTTCTCTTTTCTATAAAGTTATTTATAACTTACAGCAATTTGGTAAACTATACCTTTGTGAACAAAGATGAAACAATTATTCTTTCTCCTGGCTTAACCTCTCTAGAATACAGAAACTCTCCATGAGTATTCTTATTTCCATGGCAATATAGTTATTTGAATAAGCTCAATAAGAATCTGTTCTTCTTGTAACAGGACACAATTGGAAACATTGGTGGTTATATTATCAAGGCTTTGACTGGAATGTCATATTTGAGAATGATCTGCATGGAATCAGATATGACCTGAGAGCTTTAAGGAAATAGGGTTGACGTTATGAAGCCAATGTTAATAAAAATGTTTTGGAAAAACCCACTTGGTATCTTCCTTACAGGGTTCCCAGCAGCTTTACCAGGTAAGTAAAGAAGATAATTCCTGGCAGGCCCAGGAACATCAGGATATGTTTTTGGACCTCAAAATTAGAGGAATTCACCAAAATCTATATAAAAAAATACAGGTTTATTCTATTGCCAAGTTCTTGGCTTGACTTCCCAGTTTCAAGAAAGAGGATCTGAAAAGGTTAAACTGACATTCCTTATGAAAATTTCCAGCAAAGCAAATTCAAGAGACCTTTGGGATGACTCATTATTCTTTCTGTGCTTATGTAAATATCCAGGCCAAGTATAATGAGACTTTTTGCAAACAAATTCGTCTTATTTTGATTATCTTTGATATGAATGGGAGTGAGTGTAGAGGGGAAAATTCTGTTTCAATGGAAAACTGAAGCACACCTTTGTTGGTATTAAATTCTAGTCTCATTCATTGTCTTTAAAGTTTCGTTACCTACCTGTGACTGGACTGAGTTCTGAATTCTTGTAGTTTCTTCCAATGTGTGTCTGTAATTCTCCAAAATAATGTTTGCATTTTTTCACTTCTGACTTAAAATTATTGAGAACTAAAGCTTCCCTTTTCCTGAAGTCATGAAAGCTGAATCTGGACGACTTGTCATAAATTTCAAAAAATCACAACAGCTCATATATGGGCAAACTTTATGCCTTCTCCTGTGTGGGCCAATAAGAAAGTTCACCAGAATAGTTAGAAACTGGGTTTCTCACTAATTAATCTTTGTTTTTCTTTTATTTTCATAGAAACACACCTCATTAAATGCATGATGGTTAGCACCATTTCAGCATACACCCTTTACTACCAAGTCTCAACAGGCAATCCAGCTGGTCCTTAATAACAAAAGGCAACTGACAAGGCAACTTACCTTGTTCAAAGGAAAGAAGAATGTCTTCTCTCCTGGAACAAGAGGGGGCCTGGCCAAGATTTTAGCTGTAGTCAGACTCCTGGACTTTCTCCTAAGCCCATTGTGCACATCCTTGTAAAAGCCAGTTTTAATACGAACCTCAGTAAGTGAGTTTAGCCAGAATTATGCCCTCTAGATATCTGATGGGATCCTGAGCCTCCACTTTTGCCCCTGGCCTGTCTTCAGTAAAGAATCCTGTTAGGTCAGTTTAGCCAGAATCCCCCTAACCCTTGATGTTTCCTCTTAGTAATTTTCCATCCACTGATCCCCATCCTGCTCCTTGGCTATAAATTCCCACTGGCCCTGTCTGCATTCAGAGTTGAGCCCCATATCTCTCCCTCACTGTAAAATCCCATTGCAGTGGTCCCTATTTCTGGTGTGAAGATTCTAAATAGTCTTCTTACCATCTTTAACCAGTGTCATTGATTTTTTTCTTAACATATCCCATATGAGCATCTTTTTATGTTCCAGTTTTCCAGTGCCCATAATAACCATTTGGTCAGGCCATTGGCCACTGTCCATGAGTCTGTAGAAACCCAAACATAGGGGTGCTTATTACGGCTCAATTCTTTCATCACTGCAAGAAAAAAAAAAGTGTGCAATTCATCCCTGGGCTGATATGTCTTTTCTTCAATCAGAAGACTTCAATCAGTCATTTTGAGGTGGCTTTCTATAAAGGATGCAGTCCATCCTTATTGGAGCTGTTAACCACAAACTAAATATCTTTTTGGACAGTTGGGAGCAGTGTACAGGGAACTGCAATCTGGCAGCTTGTCAGGTGTTTCAAAGTCAGCCCAGGGGAACAGAGGCTACCTGTGTATGGATATAATGAGTACCTCCTTGAATTTCCCTATTAGCATGTTAATGTACAAACCATTTCCATTTTGTTATGGAACCCTTCTGGATATTGTCTTTCTTATTAGAGTGTTAATCTGACATCACTCAAGGCATTATAAGTATTTCAGATTTGAAGATTATTTTATGCCTTTCAGTTAAACCTTTTACTGCTCAATGCCAATCCTACAGACTAGGCAGTTGGTAAAATGATTAGGCAGGTGTGACCAAAGGAAATGTAGCTGAGTCTGTACTGTTGAGTTCTCTTCTTTAAGTGGTTATCTGCCATATATCAGTCTCCCTCTGTGCTTGGTTCTAGTTCACCTCTGTGTCCTGAGTGTCTCCTGAAAGCCTACCACTATGCAGTATTCATTTAATGAGGATTTTAAAAAACAATGCAGTAACTTACCATTAAATTTGTCAGGTCATGTGGATTTCACGTCAGGGAAAATTGTGCCACAGCCTGGATCTGCTGCAAAGTTCTCTCTTGTTCTGAGTCCAATCCAAACCTCTCAGCCTTTCAAGTTATCCAACATATGAGTGACAGCAGAATTTCCAAGTGTACACTTCCAAAATCCAAAGACATTCACCAAGGGGTGTGCCTCTTTTTTTCTTCTTTCTTTCTTTCTTTCTTTCTTTCTTTCTTTCTTTCTTTCTTTCTTTCTTTCTTTCTTTCTTTTTAAATGTAATCATCAGTTTTACTGGTATAAAGGATATGCAAAACATAATTTACAAATAATAAAAATATAAACAACATTCCTTCTGTAAATACCATATAGCCAATTGATTATCCATAGCATGCTTTTGCAGACCTTTACCAAACTCTTATACCGCAAGTCAAGCTATGGTTTGTGCCTCTTTCTTAATGACATGTTTACCATTGCACCATTAATGCATACAATAATTTGTCCTTTACCTTGCAGGACATATCCTAGCATACTCTAGACTAACAGTTATTAAAAGGTTGATTGTGGATTCCTGGGGATCCTTGAGAGCATTTTAGTTGGGGGAGAGGTCAAAAAATTCCATAATATTAACAAGATATTATTTGCCTTTTAAACTGTTTGACATTTGTACTGATTGGGCAAAAGTATGGTGGGTAAAAACTGCTGATACCTAAACATGAATTAATACTGTGGCACCAAAATGCACCAGTACAATGTATTTTTCAACATCATGCATTTGTAAGAAAAAAAAAGTCACTTAGGAATTCCATTGATAAAGCAGTAAAAATTATTAATCATATTAAATTTTAGCCCTTCCATGCATATACTTTAACTGCTTTATGTGAAGAAGTTGGAAATCTACATGAAGAGATTCTGCTACATTTTCAAGGATGGTTGTCTAACGGAGAAACACTAGTATGACTGGTTGAATTGTAAACTACACTGCTTTTCTTCATCGGACACCATTTTTAACTGAGTGACAAGTAAACTGCAGTTATTCAGATATGTTTGCATATTTATCCATTTTTTTTCCCAAAAATGACAAAGAGAGCAAGAACCTTCAAAAAAAACTACTGATAGTATCTGTTTCCAATGGTAAAATGAGGCCTTTCAAGAAAAAATTAGAATTTTGGATAGCTTTTTAATACTTAGACTTTTCTTGGACTTCCCTGGTGGCAAAGTGATTAAGAATCTGCCCGCAAATGCAGGGGACATGGGTTCAATACCTGGTCCAGGAAGATCCCACATGCCGCAGAGCAACTATGCCCGTGTGCCACACTACTGAGCCTGTGCTCTAGAGCCCTTGAGCCACAACTACTGAAGCCTGTGTGCCTAGAGCCCATGCTCTGCCACAAGAGAAGCCACCACAATAAGAACACATGCAATGCAACAAAGAGTAGTCCCCACTCGCCACAGCTAGAGAAAGCCCTCACACAACAACAAAGACTCAAAGCAGACCCCCCCAAAATATATATATACTTAAAGACTTTTCTGATGAGAATGGTGGTGATGTTAACAAAAGTGAGCTTTTGATAATTCACAATAAAATATCAACATTTGAAAGAGGTGCATGACTCAGGGAACAAACTTTTTCCAAACTATTAATGCATGATGCTACAAAACTGTGCTGTCCAATATGGTATCCACTGGTCACATGTGGTTATTTAAATTTAAATCTTAATTGAGGTGAAATAAAATTAAACATTTAGTTCTTTAATCTCACTACCCACATTTCAAGTGCTCATAGCCACATTTAAAAATAACTACCACTTGTTGAGTGTTGATGGCTGTCATAGACTGAATGTTGGTGTCACCCCACAAATTCATGTATTCCAACTTAATCCCTGACGTGTTGGTATTTTTTGAGGTGAGGCCTTTGGGAGATAATTACGTCATAAGGGCAGAGCCCTCATGAATGGGATTAGAACATTTATATAAGAGACTGCAGAAAGATCTCTCACCCCTTCCACCCTTTGTGCACACTTGGAAATGACAGCTGTCTATAAACCAGGAATCTCTCACCAGACAGAAAATCTCCTGAAGCCTTGATCTTGGACTCCCAGTCTAGAACCATGAGAAATACATATCTGTTGCTTATAAGTTACTGAGTCTTTGGTATTTTGTTAGAGAAGATCAAATGGACTAAACAGTGGTGTATCAGAGAAGAATATTCACACATCTACTTCTACAGGCAATGTGTTGCACTACATTGTTTTGGTTGAGGTATATGAAGAAAACCTGAAAAACCTAATGAAATATTTTCCTTTTCTCAACTATATATCTGTGTGAGGACAGATTTTCTTCATGTCCCTCAATCAAAACAAAATAGTGCAGCACATTGAATGTAGATGCAGATATGAGAATCTAGATGTGTACTATAAAGTGAGACATGAAGAGAGTTTAAAACATAAATCCAATATCAGTTTTCTAACTAAATTTTTTGAAAATATAGCTATTTTCATGAAAATATTTTAACAAATAGTGGGCTTATTATTTTTACTTTTTAAATGAACAAACACATAGCTTTTAAATTTTCTCAATTTAAATTGGTCATTGGTAAATAATGACAGATTTAACTCACATAAACAAAAATCCTTTTGGATGCTCAACAATTTTAAGTGTGTATAAAGGGTTCCTAATATCAAGAAGCTTGAGAACCACTGTTCTACACTATTGGAACCCTAAAAATTTCACTGAAGTGGTTTACCTACTTCTCTATCACATATGTATCTTACTAGGCATCCAGATCACCTGTCTTAGCCAAAAAGGGACAAGCTTTGAGGGAGATCTTCCATGGAACTAAGCCCTTAATATGGAAGAGGATTATAGAATTCAAGAATAGCAGTGTGAACACAACCATAATAGGCGAAGTCCGTGTAATTATCATAAGAGGCACTGCACTTTGGGTTGATTTTTATCATTATTAATTCATTCTGGAGAGACTTTCAAGATGGCAGAAGAGTAAGTTGTGGAGATCACTTTCCTCCCCACAAATACATCAGAAATACTTCTACATGTGGAACAACTCCTACAGAACACCTACTGAATACTGGCAGAAGACCTTACACTTCCCAAAAGACAAGAAAATCCCCACGTACCTGGGTAGGGCAAAAAAAAAAGAAAAAATAGAGACAAAAGAATAGTGATGGTCCTGACACCTCTGGGAGGGAGCTGTGAAGAAGGAAAAGTTTCCACACACTAGGGAGCCCCTTCACTGGCAGGGACAGGGTGTGGGCGGTGGGGAAGCTTCAGAGCCACAGAGGAGAGTGCAGCAACAGCGGTGCAGAGGGCAAAGCGGAGAGATTCCTGCACAGAGGATCGGTGCCAACCACACTCACCCACCGGGGGAGGTGGGGGCTGGGAGCTGAGGCTTTGGCTTCAGAGGTCCGACCCCAGGGAGAGGACTGGGGTTGGCTGTGCGAAGACATGCTGAAGGGGGCTAGTGTACCACAGCTAGCCGGGAGGGAGTCTGGGAAAAAGTCTGGACCTGCTGGATAGGCAAGAGACCATTATTTTGGGGTGCCCGGGGAGAAGGGATTCCTACTCCGTGTGCCCACAGAAGGCAGAGAACTGCCTAAATGAGCTCCAGAGATGGGCATGAGCCATGGCTAGCAGCTTTAACCCCAGAGACAGGCATGAACTGCTAACGCTGTGACTGCTGTCACCAAGAATCCTGTGTGCAAGCACAGGACACTACTTAACGCACTCCCCCCCACCCCGGGAGGCTGTGCAGCACGCCACTGCCAGGGTGCCATGATCCAGGGACAACTTCCCATGGAAAACACACAACGCACCTCAGGATGTTGCAAAGTCATGCTGGTCTCTGCTGCCAAAAGCTCCCCTTGCATTCCAATTATGACTACTGTACCCTTCCCTCTCCCTGGCCTGAGTGAGCAAGAGAGCCCTAATCATACGCAACTTTAACCTCTTCCTGTCTGGGTGGGAAACAGATGCCTGAGGGCAGCCTACACAGAGGCAGAGCCAAAACCAAAGCTGAGCCCCAGGAGCTATGTGAACAAAGAAGAGAAAGGGAAAATTCTCCATACAGACTCAGGAGCAGCAGAATAAATCCCCACAATCAACTTGATAATCCCTGCATCTGTGGAATACCTGAATAGACAATGAATGTTCGCAAAATTGAGATGGTGGACTTTGAGAGCAACTGTACACTTGGGGTTTGCTTTCTGCAACTGATATGTTTTTGGTTTTATGCTAGTCTTAGTTTAGTTTTTAGTGCTTGTTATCATTGGTGGATTTGATTATCGGTTTGGTTGCTCTCTTCCATTTTTAATTTCTTTATATATATATTTTTTATTTTTTTTCCTTTTTTCTCTTTTTGAGAGTGTGTATGTGCATGTTTCTTTGTGTGATTTTGTCTGTTTAGTTTTGATTTTACAATTTGGTTTCGGGTTATATCTTTTGGGGTTTTTTTTCTTCCTTTTCTTCCAAGCCGTGTGGCTGGCAGGGTTTTTGTGTTCCGGTTAGGTGTTGGGCCTGAGCCTCCAAGGTGGGAGAGCTGAGTCCAGGACATTGCACCACCAGAGAACTCCCAGTCCCAAGTAATATCAATTGGCAAGAGCTCTCCCAGAGATCTCCATCTCAACATGAAGACCAAGCTCCACCGAACGGCCAGCAAGCTCCAGTGCTGGCCAAACAACAACCAACAAAGGAACACAACCCCACCCATTAGCTAAAAGGCTGCCTTCTGTCATAATAAGTTCACAGACACCCAAAAAAACACCACTGATGTGGCCCTGCCCACCAGAAGGAAAAGATCCAGCCCCACCCAACAGAGCACAGGCACCACTCCCATCCACAAGGAAGCCTACACAAGCCACTGAACCAACATCACCCACTGGGGGAAGACAGCAAAAATAACGGAAACTACAAACCTGCAGCCTGTGAAAAGGAGACACCAAACACAGTACACTCAAGAAAATGAGAAGACAAAGAAGTATGCAGCCGATGAAGAAGCAAGGTAAAAACACACTAGATCAAACAAATAGAAGAGGAAATAGACAGTCTACCTGAAAAAGAATTCAGAGTAATGACAGTAAAAATGATCCAAAATTTCAGAAATAGAATGGAGAAAATACAAGAAACGTTTAAAAAGGACCTAGAAGAACTAAAGAGCAAACAATGAGGAACAATACAATAAATGAAATTAAAAATACTCTAGAAGGAATCAACAGCAGAATAACTGAGGCAGAAGAACGGACAAGTGACCTGGAAGATAAAATAGTGGAATTAACTGCTGCAGAGCAGAATAAAGAAAAAAGAATGAAAAAATTAAGGACAGTCTCAGAGGCCTCTGGGACAACATTAAGTGCACCAACATTCAAATTATAGGGTTCCCAGAAGAAGAAGAGAAAAAGAAAGTGTCTGAGAAAATATTTTAAGTGATTATAATTGAAAACTTCAGGAAAGGAAAGAAAAAGGAAAAGAAATAATCAATCCAGGAAGCACAGGGAGTCACATACAGTATAAATCCAAGGAGAAACATGTCAAGACACATATTAATAAAACTATCAAAAATTAAATACAAATAAAAAATATTAAAAGCAGCAAGAGAAAAGCAACAAATAACATACAAGGGAATCCCCATAAGGTTAACAGCTGATCTTTCAGCAGAAACTCTGCAAGCTAGAAGGGAGTGGAAGGACATATTTAAAGTGATGAAAGGGGAAAACCTACAACCAAGATGATTCTAACCAGCAAAGATCTCATTCAGATTCGATGGAGAAATTAAAACCTTCACAGACAAGCAAAAGTTAAGAGAATTCAGCACCACCAAACCAGCTTTACAACAAATGCTAAAGGAACTTCTCTAGCCAGGAAACACAAGAGAAGAGACCTACACAAACAAACCCAAGACGATTAAGAAAATGGTAATAGGAACAGACATATAGATAATTACCTTAAATATAAATGGATTAAATGCTCCAGCCAAGAGATGTAGACTGGTTGAATAGATACAAAAACAAGACCCATATAGATGCTGTCTACAAGAGACCCACTTCAGACCTAGGGACATATACAGACTGAAAGTGAGGGGATGGAAAAGATATGAAAAAGATATCTTTTTTGGAAAAAGATATTCCATGCAAATGGAAATCAAAAGAAAGCTACAGTAGCAATACTCAAATCAGACAAAATAGACTTTAAAATAAGGACTATTACAAGAGACAAAGAAAGACACTGCATAATGATCAACGGATCAATCTAAGAAGAAGATATAACAACTGTCAATATTTATGCACCCAACATAGGAGCACCTCAATACATAAGGCAAATGTTAACAGCCATAAAAGGGGAAAATTACAGTAAAACAATAATAGTAGGGGACTTTAACAACCCACTTTCAAA
The DNA here is from genome assembly GCF_949987535.1 of Balaenoptera acutorostrata. Lineage (NCBI taxonomy): Eukaryota > Metazoa > Chordata > Mammalia > Artiodactyla > Balaenopteridae > Balaenoptera > Balaenoptera acutorostrata. Next base: position 58,105,786 of record NC_080066.1, on the reverse strand, counting down.
GTGAACAGATCATCCAAAATGAAAATAAATAAGGAAATAATGCTTTAAATGACACAATAGACCAGATGGACTTAATTGATGTTTATAGGACATTCCATCCAAAAACAACAGAATACACTTTCTTCTCAAGTGCTCATGGAACATTCTCCAGGATAGATTAAAGGTTGATTCGTAAATTAACCCTCAGGAAAGTTAATAATATTGAAATCATAACAAATTTCTTTTTGGACCACAATTCAATGAGTCTAGATATCAATTACAGGAAAAAAACCTGTAAAAAATACAAACACATGGAATCTAAACAATACGCTACTAAATAACCAAGAGATAACTGAAGCAATCAAAGAGGAAATCAAAAAATACCTAGAAACAAATGACACTGAAAACACGGTGACCCAAAAACTATGGGATGCAGCAAAAGTAGATCTAAGAGGGAAGTATATAGCGATCCAATCCTACCTCAAGAAACAAGAAAAATCTCAAATAAACAACCTAACCTTACACCTAAAGCAATTAGAGAATGAAAACCAAAGCAAACCAAACAAAAATACCCAAAGTTAACAGAAGGAAAGAAATCATAAAGATCAGATCAGAAATAAATGAAAAAAAATGAAGGAAACAACAGAAAATATCAAGAAAACTAAAAGCTGGTTGTTGAGAAGATAAGCAAAATCGACAAACCATTAGCCAGAATCATCAAGAAAGAAAAATGGGAGAAGATTAAAATCAAGAGAATAAGAAATGAAAAAGGACAAGTAAAAACTGACACTGCAGAAATACGAAGGATCATTAGAGACAAGTACAAGCAACTATATGCCAATAAAATGGACAACCAGGAAGAAATGGACAAATTCTAAAAAAAGTACAACCTTCCAAGACTGGGCCAAGAAGAAATAGAAAATATGAACAGACCAATCACAAGCACTGAAATAGAAACTGTGAATAACAATCTTCCAACAAACAAAAGCCCAGGACCAGATGTCTTCACAGGTGAATTCTATGAAACATTTATAGAAGAGCTAACACCTATTCTTCTCAAACTCTTCCAAAATATAGCAGAGGGAGCAACACTCCCCAACTTCTACTATGAGGCAACCATCACCCTGATACCAAAATCAGACAAGGATATCACAAAAAAGAAAACTACAGGCCAATATCACTGATGAACATCGATGCAAAAATCCTCAACAAAACACTAGCCAACAGAATCCAACAGCACATTAGAAGGGTAATACAACATGATCAAGTGGGGTTTATCCCAGGAATGCAAGGATTCTTCAATATACACAAATAAATCAATGTGACACAACATATTAAGAAATTAAGGAATAAAAACCATATGACAATCTCAATAGAAACAAAAAAATTTTCAACAAAATTCAAAACCCACTTATGAAAAAAACTCTCCAAAAACTGGGCATAGAGGGAACGTACATCAACATAATAAAGGCCATATATGACAAACCCACGGCCAACATTGTTCTCAATGGTGAAAAAGTGCAACAATTTCCTCGAAGATTAGGAAAAAGACAAGGGTGTCCACTCTTGCCACTATTATTCAACATAGTTTTGGAAGTCCTAGCCATGGCAATCAGAGAAGAAAAGGAAATAGAAGAAATCCAAATCAGAAAAGAAGAAGTAAAATTGTCACTGTTTGCAGATGACATGATACTATATAGAGAGAATCCTAAACATGTTACCAGAAAACTACTAGACCTAATCAATGAATTTGGTAAAGTAGAAGGATACAAAATTAATGCACAGAAATCTCCTGCATTCCTATACACTAACAAGAAAAAATCTGAAAGAGAAATTAAGGAAAAACTCTCATTTACCATTGCAACAAAAATAATAAAATGCCTAAGAATAACCTTACCTAAGGAGGCAAAAGACCTGTATGCAGAAAACTATAAGACACTGATGAAAGAAATCAAAGATGATACAGAGGGAGAGATATACCATGTTCTTGGATTGCAAGAATCAACATAGTGAAAATGACTATACTACTGAAAGCAATCTACAGATTCAATGCAATCCCTATCGAACTACCTATGGCATTTTTCACAGAACTAGAACAAAAATTTTATAATTTGTATGGAAACACAAAAGGCCCCAAATAGCCAAGGAAATCTTGAGAAAGAAAATCGGAGCTGGAGGAATGAAGCTCCCTGACTTCAGACTATGCTACAAAGCTACAGTAATGAAGACAGTATGGTACTGGCACAAAAACAGAAATATAGATCAATGGAACAGGATAGAAAGCCCAGAGATAAACCCATGATATATTGTCACCCTATCTTTGACAAAGGAGGCAAGAATACACAATGAAGGAAAGACAGCCTCTTCAATAAGTGGTGCTGGGAAAACTGAACAGCTACATGTAAAATAATGAAATTAGAACACTCCCTAAAACCATACACAAAAATAAACTCAAATGGATTAAAGACCTAAATGTAAGGCCAGACACTATCAAACTCTTAGAGGAAAACATAGGCAGAACATTCTATGACAAAAATCACAGCAAGATCCTTTTAGACCCCCTCTTAGAGTAATGGAAACAAAACAAAAATAAACAAATGGGACCTAATGAAACATAAAAGCTTTTGCACAGCAATGGAAACCATAGGCAAGAAGAAAAGACAACCCTTTGAATGGGAGAAAATATTTCCAAACGAAGCAACTGACAAAGGATTAATCTCCAAAATATACAAATAGCTAATGCAGCTCAATATCAAAAAAGCAAATTGAATCCAAAAATGGGAAGAAGACCGAAATAGACATTTCTCCAAAGAAGATATACAGATGGCCAACAAACACATGAAAGGATGCTCAATATCACTAATCATTAAAGAAATGCAAATCGAAACCACAATGAGGTATCACCTCACACTAATCAGAATGGCTATCATCAAAAAATCTACAAACAGTTTGCTAAAGGATTCCTGCTTTCCCCTTACTCTATTCAGATCCAACAGAGTTTCCAGGCTAAGCCCAAGTTGTTCGTTCTCCAAATCATTTTTCCTTGACTGAGCCCATGAGAGCAGGTCTTTTGGTCTGTTTTGTTCATTGTTCTATCTGGTTCCTAGAATATTGCCTGATACAGGTGAGATAGAGGATAAATATTTGTTAAATTTCAACATAAAAAAAATCTACAAACAATAAATGCTGGAGAGGTTGTGGAGAAAAGGGAACCCTCTTGCACTGTTGATGGGAATGTAACTTGACACAGACACTATGGAGAACAGTATGGAGGTTCCTGAAAAAACTAAAAAAGAGCTACCATATGATGCAGCAATCCCATTACTGGCCATATACATGGAGAAAACCATAATTCAAAAAGACAAATGCACCCAATGTTCATTTCAGCACTATTTACAGTAGCCAGGTCATGGAAGCAACCTAGATGGCCATCAACAGATGAATGGGTAAAGAAAATATGGGTGGAAATTCAAGATGGTGGAAGAGTAAGATGTGGAGATCACCTTCCTCTCCACAAATACATCAGAAATACATATACATTTGGAACAACTCCTACAAAACACCGACTGAATGCTGGCAGAAGACCTCAGACCTCCCAAAAGGCAAGAACCTCCCCACATACCCGAGTAGGGCAAAAGAAAAAAGAAAAAACAGAGACAAAATAGTAGGGATGGGACCTGCACCAGTGGGAGGGAGATGTGAAGGAGAAAACGTTTCCACACATTAGGAAGCCTGTTCACGGGCAGAGACAGCGGGTGGCAGAGGGGGGAAACTTTGGAGACACAGAGGAGAGTGCAGCCACAATGGTGCGGGGGGCAAGCAGAGAGATTCCCGCACAGAGGATCAGTGCCAACCAGCAGTCACCAGCCCAAGAGGCTTGTCTGCTCCTCAACCAGGGAGGGTGGGGGCTGGGAGCTGAGGCTTAGGCTTCGGAGGTCGGATCCCAGGGAGACGACTGGGGTGGGCTGTGTGAACACAGCCTGAAGGGGGCTAGTGCACCACAGCTACCTGGGAGGGAGTCAGGAAAAAGTCTGGAGCTGCCAAAGAGGCAAGAGACATTTTCTTGCCTCTTTGTATCCTGGTGCACGAGGAGAGGGGATTAAGAGCACTGCTTAAAGGAGCTCCAGAGCCATGCGCGAGCTGCAGCTATCAGTGAAGACCACAGAGATGGGCATGAGATGCTAAGACTGCTGCTGCAGCCACCAAGAATCCTGTGTGCAAGCACAGGTCACTATCCACACCTCCCCTCCCGGAAGTCTGTGCAGCCCTCCACTGCCAGGGTCCCGTGATTCAGGGACAACTTCCCTGGGAGAACTCATGGTGCACCTCAGGCTGTTGCAACGTCATGCCGGCCTCTGCCACCATAGGCTCATCCTTCATTCCGTACCCCTCCCTCCCCAGGGCCTGAGTGAGCCAGTGCCCCTGAATCAGCTGCTCCTTTAAACCCATCCTGTCTGAGCAAAGAACAGACGCCCTCAGGACACCTATATGCAGAAGCATGGCCAAATCCAAAGCTGAACCCCAGGAGCTGTGCGAACAAAGAAGAGAAAGGGAAATCTCTCCAAGCAGCCTGAGGAGCATTGGATTAATTCTCCACAATCAACTTGATGTACCCGGCATCTGTGGAATACCTGAATAGACAACGAATCAGCACAAATTGAGGTAGTAGACTTTGGGAGCGACGATATATATATATATAATTTTTCCCCCTTTTTCTCTTTTTGTGAGTGTGTATGTGTATGCTTCTGTGTGTGATTTTGTCTGTATAGATTTGCTTTTACCATTTGTCTTAGGGTTCTGTCTGTCTGGTTTTTTTTGTTTGTTTTGTTTCTTTGTTTTTTTTAGTAAAGATTTTAGCACTTGTTATCATTGGTAGATTTGTTTTTTGGTTTGGTTGCTCTCTTCTTTCTTTCTCTCTTTCTTTTTTATTACTTAAAAACTTTTTTAAAATAATTTTTTTATTTTAATAATTTTATTTTATTTCACTTTATTTTATTTTATTTTATCCCTTTCTTTCTTTTTCTTTCTTTCTTTCTTTCTTTCTTTCTTTCTTTCTTTCTTTCTTTCTTTCTTTCTTTCTTTCTTTCTTTCTCCCTTTTATTCTGAGCAGTGTGGATGACAGGGTCTTGGTGCTCCAGCCAGGCATCAGGGCTTTGCCTCTGAGGAGGGAAAGCCAAGTTCAGGATATTGGTCGACCAGAGACCTCCCAGCTCCACATAATATCACATGGGAAAAAGCTCCGAGAGATCTCCATCTCAACTCAAAGACCCAGCTCCACTCAACGACCAGCAAGTTACAGTGCTGGACACTCTATGCCAGACAATCAGCAAGACAGGAACACAACCCCGCCCATAGCAGAGAGGCTCCATAAAATCATAATCAGGTCACAGACACCAAAAACACACCACCAGAAGGGGACCTGCCCACCAGAAAGACAAGATCCAGCCTCATCCACCAGAACACAGGCACTAGTGCCCTCCACCAGGAAGCCTACACAACCCACTGAACCAACCATAGCAACTGGGGGCAGACACCAAAAACAATGGGAACTATCAACATGCAGCCTGCAAAAAGGAGACCCCAAACACAGTAACTTAGGCAAAATGAGAAGACACAGAAACACACAGCAGATGAAGGAGCAAGGTAAAAACCCACCAGACCTAACAAGTGAAGATGAAATAAGCAGTCTACCTGTAAAATAATTCGGAATAATGATAGTAAAGATGATCCAAAATCTTGGAAATAGAATGGAGAAAATACAAGAAACATTTAACAAGGACCTAGAAGAACTAAAGAGCAAACAAACAATGATGAACAGCACAATAAATGAAATTAAAAATTCTCTAGAAGATATCAATAGCAAAATAACTGAGGCAGAAGAATGGATAAGTGACCTGGAATTTAAAAGAGTGGAAATAACTACTGCAGAGAAGAATAAAGAAACAAGAATGGAAAATTAAGGACAGTCTCAGAGACCTCTGGGACAACTTTAAACACACCAACATTTGAATTATAGGGGTCTCAGAAGAAGAAGAGTAAAAGAAAGGGACTGAGAAAATATTTGAATAGATTGTAGTTCACATCCCTAATATGGGAAAGGAAATAGTTAATCAAGTCCAGGAGGCACAGAGAGTCCCATACAGGAAAAATCCAAGGAGAAGCATGCCATGACACATATTAATCAAACTATCAAAAATTAAATACAAAGAAAAATTATTAAAAGCAGCAAGGGAAAAACAACAAATAACACACAAGGGAATCCCCATAAGGTTAACAGCTGATCTTTCAGCAGAAACTCTGCAAGCCAGAAGGGAGTGGCAGGATATACTGAAAGTGAGGAAGGAGAAAAACCTACAACCAAGATGACTGTACCCAGCAAGGATCTCATTCAGATTTGATGGAGAAATTAAAATCTTTACAGACAAGCAAAAGCTGAGAAAATCCAGTACCACCAAACCAGCTTTACATCAAATTCTAAAGGAACTTCTCTAAGAGGGAAACACAAGAGAAGGAAAAGACCTACAATAACAAACCCAAAACAATTAAGAAAATGGTAATAGGAACATACATATCGATAATTACCTTAAATGTAAATGGTTGAAATGCTCCAACCAAAAGACATAGACTGGCTGAATGGACACAAAAACAATACACATAATATATGCTGTCTACAAGAAACCCACTTCAGACCTACAGACACGTACACACTGAAATTGAGGGGATGGAAAAAGATATTCCATGTAAATGGAAATCAAAACAAAGCTGGAGTAGCATTTCTCATATCAGACAAAATATACTTTAAGACAAAGACTATTACAAGAGACAAAGAGGGACACTACATAATGATCATGGGATCAATCAAAAAAGAAGATATAACAATTGAAAATATTTATGCACCCAACATATGAGCCCCTCAATACATAAGGCAAATACTAACAGCCATAAAAGGGGAAATCAACAGTAACACAATCATAGTAGGGGACTTTAACACCCCAGTATCACTAATAGACAGATCATCCAAAATGAAAATAAATAAGGAAACACAAGCTTTAAATGATACATTAAAAAAGATGGAGTTAATAGATATTTATAGGATATTCCATCCAAAAACAACAGAATACACTTTCTTCTCAATGGCTCATGGAACATTCTCCAAGATAGAACATAGCTTGGGTCACAAATCAAGCCTTGGTAAATTTATGAAAATTGAACTCATATCAAGTATCTTTTCGGACCACAACACTATGAGATTAGATATCAATTACATGAAAAAAATTTGTAAAAAATACAAACACATGGAGGCTAAACAATACACTACTTAATAACCAGGAGATCACTGAAGAAATCAAAAAGAAAATCAAGAAATACCTAGAGACAAATCACAATGAAAACACGATGACCCAAAACCTAGGGAATGCAGCAAAAGCAGTTCTAAGAGTGAAGTTTATAGCAATAAAATCCTACATTAAGAAACAAGAAACATCTCAAATAAGCAACCTAACCTTACACCTAAAGCAATTAGAGAAAGAAGAACAGAAAAAACCCAAAGTTAGCAGAAGAAAAGAAATCATAAAGATCAGAAAAGAAATAAATGAAAAAGAAATGAAGGAAATGATAGCAAAGATCAATAAAACTAAGAGCTGGTTCTTTGAGAAGATAAACAAAATTGATAAACCATTAGCCAGACTCATCAAGAAAAAAAGGGAGAAGACTGAAATCAATAGAATTAGAAATGAAAAAGGAGAAGTAACAACTGAGACTGCAGAAATACAAAGGATCATGAGAGATTACTACAAGCAACTATATGACAATAAAATGCACAACCTGCAAGAAATGGACAAATTCTTAAAAAACCACAACCTTCCGAGACTGAAACAGGAAGAAATAGAAAATATGAAGAGACCAATAACAAGCACTGAAATTGAAAATGTGAGTAAAAATTTTCCAAACAAACAAAAGCCCAGGACCAGATGACTTCACAAGCAAATTCTATCAAACATTTAGAGAAGAGCTACCACCTATCCTTCTCAAACTCTTCCAAAATATAGCAGAGGGTGGAACACTCCCAAACTCATTCCACAAGGTCACCGTCACCCTGATACCAAAATCAGACAAGGATATCACACACACAAAAAAAAAACTACAGGCCAATATCACTGATGAACATAGATGCAAAAATCCTCAACAAAATACTAGCAAACAGAATCCAACGGCACATTAAAGGATCATACACCATGATCAAGTGGGGTTTATCCCAGGAATGCAAGGATTCTTCAATATATGCAAATCAATCAATGTAATACACCATGTTAACAAATTGAAGGAAAAAAAAAACATATGATCTTCTCAATAAAGGCAGAGAAAGCTTGCGACAAAATTCAACACCCATTTATGATAAAGACCTTTCAGAAAGGAGGCATAGGGGGAAATTACCTCAACATAATACAGGCCATATGTGACAAACCCACAGCCAACATCATCCTCAATGGTGAAAAACTGAAACCATTTCCACTAAGATCAGGAACAAGACAAGGTTGCCCACTCTCACCACTATTAATCAACATAGTTTTGGAAGTTTTAACCACAGCAATCAGAGAAGAAAAAGAAATAAAAAGAATCCACATCAGAAAAGAAGAAGTTAAGCTGTCACTCTTTGCAGGTGACCTGATATTATACATAAAGAATACTAAAGATGTTATCAGAAAACTACTAGAGCTAATCAATGAATTTGGTAAAGTAGCAGGATATAAAATTAATGCACAGAAATCTCTTGCATTCCTATACACCAATGTTGAAAAATCTGAAAGTGAAATTAAGAAAACACTCTGATTTACCATTGCAACAAAAAGAATAAAATATCTAGGAATAAACCTACCTAAGGAGACAAAAGACCTGTATGCAGAAAATTATAAGACACTGATGAAAGAAATTAAAGATGATACAAATAGATGGAGAGATATACCATGTTCTTGGATTGGAAGAATCAACTTGTGAAAATGACTATACTACTCAAAGCAATCTACAGATTCAATGCAATCCCTATCCAACTACCACTGGCATGATTTCACAGAACTACAACAAAAAATCTCACAATTTCTATGGAAACACGAAAGACCCCGAATAGCCAAAGCAATCTTGAGAAAGAAAAACGGAGCTGGAGGAATCAGACTCCCGGACTTCAGACTATACTACAAAACTACAGTAATCAAAGCAGTATGGTATTGGCACAAAAACAGAAATATAGATCAATGGAACAGGATAGATAGCCCAGAGATAAACCCATGCACATATGGTCACTTTTTCTTTCATACAGGAGGCAAGAATATACAATGGAAAAAAGACAGCCTCTTCAATAAGTGGTGCTGGGAAAACTGGACAGCTACATGTAAAAGAATGAAATTAGAGCACTCCCTAACACCATACACAAAAATAAACTCAAAATGGATTAAAGAACTAAATGTAAGGCCAAACACTAAAAAACTCTTAGAGGAAAACATAGACAGAACACTCTACGACATAAATCACAGCAAGATCCTTTTTGACCCACCTCCTGAAGAAATGGAAATAAAAACAGAAATAAACAAATGGGACCTAATGAAACTTAAAAGCTTTTGCACAGCAAAGGAAACCATAAACAAGACGAAAAGACAACCCTAAAAATGGGAGAAAATATTTGCAAATTAAGCAACTGATAAAGGATTAATCTCCAAACTTTACAAGCAGCTCATGCAGCTCAATATCAAAAAAACAAACAACCCAATCCAAAAATGGGCAGAGGACCTAAGTAGACATTTCTCCATAGAAGATATACAAATTGCCAAAAAACACATGAAAGAATGCTCAACATCATTAATCATTAGAGAAATGCAAATCAAAACTACAATGAGATATCATCTCACACCAGTCAGAATGGCCATCATCAAAAAATCTACAAACAATAAATGCTGGAGAGCGTGTGGAGAAAAGGGAACCATCTTGCACTGTTGGTGGGAATGTAAATTGATACAGCCACTATGGAGAACATTATGGAGGTTGCTTAAAAGTCAAAAAATAGAACTACCATATGACCCAGCAATCCCACTACTGGGCATATACCCTGAGAAAACCATAAGTCAAAAAGAGTCATGTACCTCAATGTTCATTGCAGCTCTGTTTACAATAGCCAGGACATGGAAACCACCCAAGTGTCCATCAACAGATGAATGGATAAAGAAGATGTGGCAAATATATACAATAGAGTATTACTCTGCCATTAAAAGAAACGTAATTGTTTATTGTAGTGATGTGGATGGACATAGAGTCTGTCATACAGAATGAAGTAAGTCAGAAAGAGAAAAACAAATACTGTATGCTAACACATATATATGGAATCTAAAAACAAACAAACAAAAATGGTCATGAAAAACCTAGAGGCAAGACGGGAATAAAGACACAGATCTACTAGAGAATGGACTTGAGGACATGGGGAAGGCTAAGTGTAAGCTGGGACAAAGTGAGACAGTGGCATGGACATATATACACTACCAAATATAAAATAGATAGCTAGTGGGAAGAAGCTGCATAGCACAGGGAGATCAGCTCGGTGCTTTGTGATCACTTAGAGAGGTGCGATAGGGAGGGTGGGAGGGAGGGAGACACAAGAGGGAAGAGATATGGGGATATATGTATATGTATAACTCATTCACTTTGTTATAAAGCAGAAACAAACACACCATTGTAAAGCAATTATACTGCAATAAAGATGTTTCAAATAAAATAAAATACTCCAAACCATGAAAAAAAATATTTCATTCTGGAGATCACTTTGTAGAAGTATAAATCCTTCTCTTTTATTTAGGCTTCAAAATTCTCTTTTATGTGGATGTGCCACATTTATTTAACCAGTTCCCTGTAAAGGAAATGAAAGGAGAAATTATAAGAGCAGCTATACTTATGGCTCTAGTTACGATAGATTAGCTCATATGGCACTAATCTAATGTTCCTGCCAAAAAACAGCTATAAATTTAGGTAAGATATTTAAAACTATTGTCTGAGAAGTAGTGTGAAGCAAGTGATGAATTATTAATTGAGGGTCTATACCCATTGGGAAAATGGAAACACACAAGATTAACTCCATATTATACCCCAGATTATTCCCTGTGTGGATTTTCTATATCAGAGTACAAGGGAATAGAGGCTAAGTAGAAATCACAGTCACTTTTCTAGAAACAGAAGATAAAGTGATCAAAGCCCCTGGCTGCCCAAATAGCTTGGAGTTGAGAGAGAGAATTCCAGAGAGGAAGAAATCACAGATAAATTAATTGAAAACCATAGAGCAGAATGGTGGAGTAGAGAACTCTGAAAATCTGCTCTTTCACCAAAGTAACAAAAACACTGGCAAAAGTGGCGGGGGGGTGGTGGTGGTGGTGTGATGAATTGGGCAATTGGGATTGACATGTACACACTGATGTGTATAAAACTGATGACTAATAAGAACCTGCTGTATATAAAAAAAATAAAATAAAATTCTAAAATTAAAAAAAAAGAATTTACAACAAATAAAAAAACAAAATGATTATAGTAACCATTGAATGAGCACTTGCTATGAGCTAGGTACTATAAGTCTTTCCTCATTCAATACTCACAAACCTGTGATGTACATTCACAACCAACAGCAGCAAAAAAAAAAAAAAACACTGGCAAAAAATTATCAAAATCAAAGTTTTCAGAACACTGAAAATGAACTAAAGGCTTGCAATATGGTCAGAAGAACCTAGGGGCAAGACGGGAATAAAGACGCAGACCTACTAGAGAATGGGCTTGAGGATACAGGGAGACAGAAGGGTAAGCTGGGACAAAGTGAGAGAGTGGCATGAACATATATACACTACCAAACGTAAAATAGATAGCTAGTGGGAAGAAGCCGCATAACACAGGGAGATCAGCTCGGTGCTTTGTGACCACCTAGAGGGGTGGGATAGGGAGGGTGGGATGGAGGGAGATGCAAGAGGGAAGAGATATGGGGACATATGTATAACTGATTCACTTTGTTATAAAGCAGAAACTAACACACCATTGTAAAGCAATTATACTCCAATAAAGATGTTTAAAGAAAAGAAAAACAATTGAATGCTAGTAAGAACAGTGAATGTTTCAACAATTCCACTTGCTTAATTCCTTCCCTCACTCATCACCTTCACAGTAGCTTTAAAAAGCAAAAGCCACGGGCTTCCCTGGTGGCACAGTGGTTAAGAATCCACCTGCCAATGCAGGGGACACGGGTTCGAGCCCTGCCCAGGAAGATACCACATGCTGAGGAGCAACTAAGCCCGTGCATCACAACTACTGAGACTGTGCTCTAGAGCTCGCATGCCACAACTACTGAGCCCGCGTGCCACAACTACTGAAGCCCACGTGCCTAGTGCCCCTGCTCTGCAACAAGAGAAGCCACTGCAATGAGAATCCCACGCAATGCAATGAAGAGTAGCCCTCACTTGCCAAAACCAGAGAAAGCCCACGCACAGCAACAAAGACCCAACACATCCAAAAATAAAAATAAATAAATATATAAATTTATAAATTAGAAAAAAAGAAAAAAGAAAATCAAAAGCCACACAATGGATGGTATCTGTTAAAAAAAAATCCAGCAGCCTAGCAGTCACTGGAAGGGGCAGAATGTGATTGGAGGAGCCTACAAGCCCCATTCCAGAGAGTTGTCACTGTTTTACCTTGTGTGGAAACTTGCTCAAAAGCTCCATAACACAGGCTTTGCTTTGTTTGACCTGAGCCCTCCTAGTGTAAATGACATTTCTCTGTTAAAAAATAATAGAAGATATTGTTTTATATTGTAGCTGCCTGAGGCAGTGATACTGGTTGGGATAAACTAGAGGCTGACCAAAAACTTAAAAGGAAAAATTGACAAATGATATGTCCATCTCTATGGACTGTTGAAAGTCCGTGACATAACCTTGGGAATTTAGAGGGTCATGTTCATGTGTAAGGCAGGTGCATGGACAGGGTTATGCACAGGCTCATCTCAAGAAGGACCTGTGAAGGCCCTAAGCTCTCGCTCCCCCAATACAGGCAAGGACTGAAGGCTAAGGCAAAGTTGTAAACTACCTGTCAGAGCCTTGAAGATACACCCCAACACACACAGATCTCCTTAACAAAGACTGGGAGCCACATTGTCTCAAGGCATTTAAGGAAATCTCCATCCAACCATTATCTGGCCAATAAGCTAATCAGGAGGAGATGTCAGTGGTTGCATAAAAGAAAGGACACAGATTTTAAAGAATTTATTGAAGAAAGTCACTTAACAAACAGCAATAAAGATAAACGCTGGGGGTGGAATCTGATTTTCAGAGTTCCCTGATTACATGATTAAAATTTTTTGATTTTTAACAAAAAGTAACAAGACATGCAAAGAAATCGAAAAGTATGGCTTATACACAGGAAAACATGCAGGCAATGGAAACTGACCCTGAGACTTTAAATTAGCTATGTTCAGAGAAATTAAAAAAAAATCATGCCTAAAGGACACAAGGTAACTATGAGGTGGATGTCTCCAAAAAATAGAATAAATAAATAAATTAATTAATTAATTAATTAATTAATATTATTTCAAAAGAAAAGAAATTCTGGATATAATAAGTGTGCTCACTAAAGTGAAAAATTCACTAATTCAACAGCATACAGGTCAGTTGAGATTATCCACCTTGAGGAATAAAAAGATAAAGCTTCAGTAAGGGTAAAACAACTAGGAGACTTTCAAAATGGCAGAGGAGTAAGAGGTGGAGATCACCTTCCTCCCCACAAATACATCAAAAATACATCTACATGTGGAACAACTCCTATAGAACACCTACTGAATACAGGCAGAAGACCTCAGACTTCCCAAAAGGCAAGAAAATCCCCACATACTTGGGTAGGGCAAAAGAAAAAAGAAAAATAAAGAGACAAAGGGATAGGGATGGGTCCTGGGTCTCTGGAGGGAGCTGTGAAGGAGGAAGTTTCTACACACTAGGAAGCCTCTTCACTGGCGTGATGGGAGTGGGGAGCTTCAGAGCCACAGAGGACAGAGAATCAACGGGGGTGCAGAAGGCAAAGCAGAGAGATTCCTGCACAGAGGATTGGTGCCAACCAGCACTCACCAGCCTGAGATGCTTGTCTGTTTACCCACTGGGACGGGTGGGGCCTGGGAGCTGAGGCTCAGGCTTTGGGGTCAGACCCCAGGGAGAGGACTGGGGTTGGCTGCATGAAGACAGCCTGAAGGGGGCTAGTGTGCCACAGCTAGCCAAGAGGGAGTCCTGGAAAAAGGTCTGGACCTGCTGGAGAGGCAAGAGACCATTGTTTCAGGATGCATGAGGAGAGAGGTTTCCTGTTCTGTGTGCCCACAGATGGCAGAGCACTGCCTAAGCGAGCTCCAGAGATGGGTGTGAGCCACAGTACATATCTTGAGAAAACCATAATTTGAAAGGATACATGCAGCCCAATGTCCATTGCAGCACTATTTACAATAGCCAGGACATGGAAGCAACCTAAATGTCCATTGATGGAGGAACGGATAAAGAAGACACGGTACATATATACAATGGAATATTATTCAGCCATAAAAAAGAATGAAATAATGCCACTTACAGTGACATTGATGGACCTAGTTATTGTCATACTGAGTGAAGTAAGTCAGACAGAGAAAGACAAATATCATATGATATTTCTTATATGTGGAATCTAAAAAAATGGTACAAATGAACCTATTTACAAAACAGAAATTGAGTCACAGATTGTAGAAAACAAACTTATGGTTATGAATGTGGGAGGTGGGAGGGATAAATTGGGAGATTGGTATTGAGATATACACACTACATTATATAAAATAGATAACTAATAAAAACCTACTCTATAGCACAGGGAACTCTACTCAGTAGTCTGTAATGACCTATATGGGAATAGAATCTAATAAAGAGTGGATATATATATATGTATAACTGACTCACTTTGTTGTACAGCAGAAACTAACACTACATTGTAAATCAACTATACTCCAATAACAAATTTTTTTTAAAAGAAGAGCAAATTAAATCAAAGTAAGTGGAAAGAAGGAAATAACAAAGATCAGAGCAGAAAAAAATTACATAAAATGGAAAAAAATTAGAGAAACTAAAAGTTGGTTCTTTGAAAAGATGAACAAAATGTATGAATGGTTAGCGAGAATGAAGAAGATAAAAAGACTTAAATTACTAAAATCAGGAATGGAAGAGGGGCCAGCATCACTGACCTTACAGAAATAAAAAGAATTATAAGGTGTGGTACAGGAATATGGCCCAATGGAATAACATTGAGAGTCCAGAAATAAACCCATATATATGATCAACTGATTTTTGACAAGCGTTCCAAGACCACTCAATGAGGAAATGGTAGCCTATTCAACAAATGGTGCTGGGACAGCTGGATATCCACCAGCAAAAGAATGAAATTGGACCCATAACTCTCACCACAAACAAAAATTAACTCAAAATTTATTGGTAACCTAAATGTAAGAGCTAAAATTATAAAACTCTAAGAAGGTAATCTATGGGTAAATTTTCAGGACTTTAGATTTAACAGTGGATTGTTAGATATGGCACCAAAAGCATGAGCAACAAGTGAAAAATTAGATAAAATGGGCTTCATGAAATTTAAGCTTTTTGTGCATCAAAGGACACAATCAAGAGAGTGAAAAGACAACTTGTATAATGAGAAAAAATATTTGCAAATTGTATTCTCTAGTATCCAGAATATGGAAAGAACTTTTACAACTCAACAAGACAAACAATCTAATTCAAAAATGGATAAAGGATTTGAACAGAAATTTCTCAAAAATAAATCTATGCAAATGATCAATAAGCACATGAAAACATGCTCTGCATAATTCGTCATTAGGGAAATTTATTTAAAACCACAGCATGATATCACTTCATACCCACTAAGTTGGTGATAATCTAGAAAATGGAAAGTGTTGGTGAGAATGTGAAGAAGCTAGTTATTGCTGGTGGGAATGCAAAATGGTGAGGCCACTGTGGAAATAGTTTGCCAGTTTCTCAAAGTAAACATAGAATTGCCTTATGACACAGAAACTGCACTGCTAGGTATATACCAAAAGTACTGAAAACAGGTATTTAAACAATTACCTATATACAATTTTCATAGCAGCACTATTCACAATAGGTATAAGGTGGAAACAGTCAAAATGTCCATTAACAGATGAATAGATAAACAAGTTTGTTGCATCCACACATGGAACATTATTCAGCCATACAATGGAATGGAGTATTGCTACATGCTACAATGTGGATGAACCTCAAAAGCATGCTAAGTGAAAGAAGTCAGACACAATGGTCACATATTCTATAGTTCCAGAATAGGTAAATCAATAGAAACAGAAAGCATATTTGTGGTTGCCAGAGGAAGAAGGAGTAATTGCTTAATGGGTAAGGGGTTTATTTGGCAGTAATTAAAATGTGTTGGAACTAGATAGAGGTGATGATGGTACAACATTCTGAGTGTAGTAGATTTCACTGAATTATTGGCTTTAAAGTGGGTAATTTTATGTCATATGCATTTCATCTCAATACATTATTTTAAACATTTCAAATAATATAGCATAAAAGAGAACAGTAAACAGATGAGATGAATAGAACACAAAGAGTAAGTTAGTAGATTTAAATCAAACTCTAACAATAATCATATTACATATAGATGGTCAAAATACCCAAAGTAAAAGGAAGAGATTGTCAAACTGGATAAAAAAGCAAGATTCAACTATATGCTACCTACAAAACACAAATAAGTAAAATGTAACCTATTACAAAAAAGTTGTAGAGATTATATTAATATCAAGCAAAGTATATTTCAGGGCATATAATAGTATGAAGCATAAAAGACCATTTCATAATGATAAAGGAAGGAGTCAATTCATCAGGAGGCTATAACAAATCCCAAACACTTAAGAGAGTTTCAAAATATATGAAGCAAAAAACTGATAGAATTGCAAGGAGAAATAGACAAATTCAAAACTGTAGTCAGATATTTTTATATCCCTCTCTCAAAAAATGATAGAACATGTAAACAGAAAATCAGTTAGCATTTATAAACCAGTCCAGCAAAAAAAAAAACCCAAAAAAACATAAAAACCCCACAAAAACCCAAAAAACAGAAAAATACATATTCTTTTTAAGCAAACAGGAAAAATTTACCAAGAAAAGCCATATTTGAGGTCAGAAAACAAAACATGAAATTTAAAAGTGTTCAAGTCATACAAAGTATATTCTCTGACCACAGTGGAATTAAATTAGAAATTAATGACAGAGAGATCGCTGGACAATCTCCAAATAACTGGAAACTAACTAATATATTTCTATATACCCTGTGGGTCATAAGAGTAACCAAAGGAGAATTAGAGTGTATTTTTAACTAGATGAAAACTAAAACATACCATTAATATTTGTGAGATGCTGCTAAAGCAGTACTAGGGCAAAATTGTAGCACTAATCGCCTATATTAGAAAAAAGTCTCAATTCAAAGATCTCAGCTTCCAACTGAAGAGTCTAGCAAAAGAAAGGCAAATCAAACCCAAAGTAGCAAAAGAGAGGAAATAATCAAGATCAGAGCAGAGATCAATGAAATACAAAACAGAAAACAAATCAGAAATACAATGAAATAAAAGACTTCCCCTTTAAGAATATGAATAAAATTAAAAACACTCTAGGCAGACTGATCAGGAGTAACAAAGAGCAGACACAACTTGTCAATATCAGGACTGACAATGTGATGTAACTAGGGTCTATAGCTATTTACAGATGATAAAAACAGGCAAGAGTTAAAGCCCTGAGTGAGAGATAAACTGGCAATGGTAAATAGCCCCTTTCACCTCAGGATATTTATCAATTCTAGGCAAATTAGAGGCAAAGAAACAAGACTTGGGCCCTTCATACCATGGCAGAAAATTGCTGCTGTGGGATAAAAAAGAAATCGGTAGCAATTTTGAATGTAGAAAAGGGAGTGCTTAAAGAGCTACTTGTGTCTTAAATCCATATAAAAGTATTGAAGAGAGGCTGAATATAAGTGATTTAAATTTCCATATCAAATAGCTACAAAACCAAATCAAGCATAAGGAAAGTAGAAGAGAAACTTGAACATTTCGTTAAATGGAACATTTAACAAATATAGGAATTCAACACACACACACACACACACACACACACACACCACTCTTATGTGTATATATTAAAAGGTAAACAAACCCAAAAGTTGGCTTTTTGAAAAATAGTAAAATTGATAAACAAAGACAAAAATTAGCGGTACCAGGAATGAAAAAGAGAAAATCATTACACTTGCTCCCAACATCAAAAATGATAATAAGATACTGTAAAACTTTTGTGACAATTAAAAATGATCTTCTGGAAGAAATGGACAAATTCCCCCAAAACGGAGTTTTATCAAAACTGATAGAAGAAAATGAAAATTTGAATAAGCTGAAAATATATTAAAGAAATTGAACTATTACTTTAAAACCCTCCCACAAGTAAACTTTCAGATCAGTTGGCTTTAATAACTAAATAATTCAAATATTTCAAAAAATACATCCCCAATCTTTGACAAAGTTTTTATGGGACATAGAAAAACAGGAAAGACTTCCCACTTTTTTAATGAGCTATGATATAATACAAAAACAAGACAATATGATACCAAACCAAGACAAGAACATTACCAAGAAGAAAATTATAAAATAACTGCTTTCATGGGAGAGGAACCAAGATGGCTGAGTAGAAGGACGTGATCTATCTCATTCCCTCTTGCGAGAACACCAGAATCACAATGAGCTGCTAGACAATCATCAACAGGAAGACACTGGAACTCACCAAAAAAGATATCACACATCCAAAGAAAAAGGAGAAGCCACAATGAGATGGTAGGAGGGACGCAATCACAGTAAAATCAAATGCCATAACTCCTGGGTGGGTGACTCACAGACTGGAGAACACTTATACCACAGAAGTCCACTCATGGAGTGAAGGTTCTGAGCCCCAGGTCAGGCTTCCCAACCTGGGGGTCCGGCAACAGGAGGAGGAATTCCTAGAGAATAGACCTCGAAGGCCACTGGGAATTGACTGCAGGAATTCCACAGGACTGGGGGAAACAGAGACTCCACTCTTGGAGGGCACACACAAAGTAGTGTGCACATCAGGACGCAGGGGATGGAGCAGTGACCCCAGGGGAGACTGAACCAGACCTACCTGCTAGTGTTGGAGGGTCTCCTGTAGAGGCAGGGGAGGGGGGCTTTGGCTCACCGTGTGGACAAGGACACTGACAGCAGACGTTCTGGGAAGTACTCCTTGGCATGAGCCCTCCCAGAGTCTGTCATTAGCCCCAAAAAAGAGCCCAGGTAGGCTCCAGTGTTGGGTTGCCTCAGGCCAAACAACCAACAGGGAGGGAACCCAGACCCACCCATCAAGAGTCAAGTGGATTGAAGTTTTCCTGAGCTCTGCCCACCAGAGCAACAGTCAGCTCTACCCACCACTAGTCCCTCCCATGAAGCCTATTAGATAGCTTTATCAAACAGAGGGCAGAGAGCAGGAGCAAGAAGAACTACAATCCTGAAGCTTGTCGAACATAAACCACATTCACAGAAAGATAGACAAGATGAAAAGGCAGAGGGCTATGTACCAGATGAAGAACAAGATAAAACCCCAGAGAAACAACTAAATGAAGTGGAGATAGGCAATCTTCCAGAAAAAGAATTCAGAATAATCATAGTGAAGATGATCCAGGACCTCGGAAAAACAACAGAGGCAAAGATCTAGAAGATGCAAGAAATGTTTAACAAAGACCTAGAAGAGTTAAAGAACAAACAAACACAGATGAACAATACAATAACTGAAATGAAAACTACACTAGAAGGAATCAATACCAGAATAACTGAGGCAGAAGAACAGATAAGTGACCTGGAAGAAAGAATGGTGGAATTCACTGCTTTAGAACAGAATAAAGAAAAAAGAATGAAAAGAAATAAAGACAGCCTAAGAGACATCTGAGACAACATTAAACACAACAACATTTGCATTATAGGGGTCCCAGAAAGAGAAGAGAGAGAGAAAGGACCAGAGAAAATATTTGAAGAGATTATAGTCAAAAACTTCCCTAACATGGGAAAGGAAATAGCCACCCAAGTCCAGGAAGAGCAGAGAGTCCCATACAGGATAAACCCGAGGAGAAACATGCCGAGACACGTATTAATCAAATTGGCAAAAATTAAAGACAAAGAAAAATTATTGAAAGCAGCAAGGGAAAAACGACAAATAACATACAAGGGAACTCCCATAAGGTTAACAGCTGATTTCTCAGCAGAAACTCTACAAGCCAGAGAGGAGTAGCATGATATACCTAAAGTGATGAAAGGGAAGAACCTACAAACAAGATCACTCTACCCGGCAAGGATCTCATTCAGATTCAATGGAGAAATCAAAAGCTTTACAGACAAGCAAAAGCTAAGAGAATTCAGCACCACCAACCAGCTGTACAACATATGCTAAAGGAACGTCTCTAAGTGGGAAACACAAGAATAGAAAATGACCTACAAAAACAAAGCCAAATCAATTCAGAAAATGGTCATAGGAACATACATATCGATAATTACCTTAAACGTGAATGGATTAAATACTTCAACCAAAGACAGAGGCTTACTGAATGGACACAAAAAGAAGACCCATATATATGCTGTCTACAAGAGACCCACTTCAGACCTAGGGACACATACAGACTGAAAGTGAGGGGATGGAAAAAGATATTCCATGCAAATGGAAATCAAAAGAAAGCTGGAGTAGCAATTCTCATATCAGACAAAATTGACTTTAAAATAAAGAATGTTACAACAGACAAGTAAGGACACTACATAATGATCAAGGGATCAACCCAAGAAGAAGATATAGCAATTATAAATATATATGCACCCCACATAGGAGCACCTCAATACATAAGGCAACTGCTAACAGCTATAAAAGAGGAAATCGGCAGTAACACAATAATAGTGGGGGACTTTAACACCACACTTACACCAATGGACAGATTATCCAAAATGAAAATAAATAAGGAAACAGAAGCTTTAAATGACACAATAGACCACATAGATTTAACTGATATTTATAGGACATTCCATCCAAAAACAGAAGATTACACTTTCTTCTCAAGTGCACATGGAACATTCTCCAGGATAGATCATATCTTGGGTCACAAATCAAGCCTCAGTAAATTTAAGAAAATTAAAATCATATCAAGCATCTTTTCTGACCACAACACTATGAGACTAGAAATGAATTACAGGGAAAAAACCGTAAAAAACACAAACATATGGAGGCTAAACAATGCGTTACTAAATAACCAAGAGATCACTGAAAAAATCAAAGAGGAAATTAAAAAATACCTAGAGACAAATGACAATGAAAACACAATGATCCAAAACCTATGGGAGGCAGCAAAAGCAGTTCTAAGAGGGAAGTTTATAGCTCTACAAGCCTACCTCAGGAAACAAGAAAAATCTCAAATAAACAATCTAACTTTACACCTAAAGGAACTAGAGAAAAAGAACAAACAAAAACCAAAGTTAGCAGAAAGAAAGAAATCATAAATATCATAGCAGAAATAAATGAAATAGAAACAAAGAAAACAATAGCAAAGATCAATAAAACTAAAAGCTGTTTCTTTGAGAAGATAAAGAAAATTGAAAAACCATTAGCCAGACTCATCAAGAAGAAGAGGGAGAGGACTCAAATCAATAAAATTAGAAATGAAAAAGGAGAAGTTACAACAGACATTGCAGAAATACAAAGCATCCTAAGAGAATACTACAAGCAACTCTATGCCAATAAAATGGACAACATGGAAGAAATGGACAAATTCTTAGAAAGGTCTAACTTTCCAAGACTGAACCAGGAAGAAACAGAAAACATGAACAGATGAATCCCGAGTAATGAAATTGAAACTGAGATTAAAAATCTTCCAACAAACAAAAGTCCAGGACCAGATGTCTTCACAGGTGAATTCTACAAAACATTCAGAGAAGCGCTAACACCCGTCCTTCTCAAACTCTTCCAAAAATTGGAGAGGAAGGACCACTCCCAAACTCATTCAATAAGGCCACCATCACCCTGATACCAAAATCAAACAAAGATACTACAAAAAAGAGAAAATTACAGACCAATATCATTGATGAATATAGATGCAAAAATCCTCAACAAAATACTAGCAAACAGAATCCAACAACACATTAAAAGGTTCATACACCATGATCAAGTGAGATTTATCCCAGGGATGCAAGGATTCTTCAATATACGCAAATCAATCAATGTGATACACCATATTGACAAATTGAAGAATAAAAACCATATGATCATCTCAATAGATGCAGAAAAAGCTTTTGACAAAATTCAACACCGATTATGGTAAAAACTCTCCAGAAAGTGGGCATAGAGGGAACCTACCTCAACATAATAAAGGCCATGCACGACAAACCCACAGCAAACACCATTTTCAATGGTGAAAAACTGAAAGCATTTCCTCTAAGATCAGGAAGGAGACAAGTATGTCCACTCTCACCACTATTATTCAACATAGTTTTGGAAATCTTAGCCATGGCAATCAGAGAAGAACAAGAAACAAAAGGAATAAAAATTGGAGAAGAAGAAGTAAAACTGTCACTGTTTGCAGATGACATGATACTATATATAGACAATCCTAAAAATGCCACCAGAAAACTATTAGAGCTAATCAATGAATTTGGTAAAGTTGCAGGATACAAAATTAATGCACAGAAATCTCTTGAATTCCTATATACTAATGATGAAAAATCTAAAAGAGAAATTATGGAAACACTCCCATTTACCATTGCAAAAAAAAGGAATAAAATACCTAGGAATGAACCTACCTAGGGAAACAAAAGACCTGTATGTAGAAAACTATAAGACACTGATGAAAGAAATTAAAGATGATACCAACACATGGAGAGATATACCATGTTCTTGGATTGGAAGAATCAATATTGTGAAAATGACTATACTACCCAAAGCAATTTACAGATTCAATGCAATCCCAATCAAATTACCAATCACATTTTTTACAAAACTACAACAAATCATCTTAACATTTCTATGGAGACAGAAAAGACCCCAAATAGTCAATGCAGTCTGGAGGGTAATAAACGGAGCTGGAGGAATCAGACTCCTTGACTTCAGACTATACTACAAAGCTACAGTAATCAAGACAATATGGTACTGGCACAAAAACAGAAACATAGATCAATGGAATAAGATAGAAAGCCCAGAGATTAACCCACACACCTATGGTCAACTAATCTATGACAAAGGAGGCAAAGATATACAATGGAGAAAAGATAGTCTCTTCAATAAGTGGTGCTGGGAAAACTGGACAGCTACATGTAAAAGAATGAAATTAGAACACTCCCTAACACCAACACAAAAATAAACTCAAAATGGATTCAAGACCTAAATGTAAGACCGGACACTATAAAACTCTTAGAGGAAAACATAGGAAGAACACTCTTTGACATAAATCATAGCAAGATATTTTTTGATCCACCTCCTAGAGTAATGGAAATAAAAACAAACATAAACAAGTGGGACCTAATGAAATTTCAAATATTTTGCACAGCAAAAGAAACCATAAAGAAGACGAAAAGACAACTCTCTGAATGGGAGAAGATATTCACAAATGAATCAATGGACAAAGGATTAATCTCCAAAATATATAAACAGCTCATGCAGCTCAATAGTAAAGAAACAAACAACCCAATCCAAAAATGGGCAGAACACCAAAATAGACATTTCTCCAAAGAAGACATACAGATGGCCAAGAAGCACATGAAAAGCTGCTCCACATCACTAATTATTAGAGAAATGCAAATCAAAACTACAATGAGGTATCACCTCACACAAGTTAGAATGGGCATCATCAGAAAATCTACAAACCACAAATGCTGAGAGGGTGAGGAGGAAAGGGAACCCTCTTGCACTCTTGCTGGGAATGTAAATTGATACAGCCACTATGGAGAGCAGTATGGAAGTTCCTTAAAAAACTAAAATTAGAATTACCAAATGATCCAGCAATCCCACTACTGGGCATATACCCAGAGAAAACCATAATTCAAAATACACATGCACCCCAATGTTCATTGCAGCACTATTTACAATAACCAGGTCATGGAAGCAACCTAAATGCCCATTGACAGATGAATGGATAAAGAAGAAGTGGTACATATATACAATGGAATATTACTCAGCCATAAAAAGGAACGAAATTGCGTCATTTGTTGAGATGTGGATGGATCTAGGGACTGTCATAGAGAGTGAAGTAAGTCAGAAAGAGAAAAACAAATATCGCATATTAACGCATGTATGTGGAACCTAGAAAAATGGTACAGATGAACCGGTTTGCAGGGCAGAAGTTGAGACACAGATGTAGAGAACAAACGTATGGACACCAAGTGGGGTAAACCACGGTGGGGTGGAGATGGTGGTGTGCTGAATTGGGCGATTAGGATGGATATGTATACACTAATGTGTATAAAATTGATGACTAATAAGAACCTGCAGTATAGACAAACAAACAAAAAAAAACAACTAATATTAAACTTTCTTTGGGCTATTTGTATGGAAATATGTTAATATTAATGTTTCAGACATTACATGAAATTTCTAAAAATCTTATATGTTCTGGTATAATGTTATAAGTTATAATTCTAGTTATTACTTTAAAATGTATATCTCAGAAATAACTAAATTTCCTTGTCAATTGCATTATTAGGAACTTTCATCAAATCGTTAACTGTGGTCATTTTTAAGTCTTTTGTCATTTACAGACAACAAAGATGCTTTTGCAGAAATGTTCCTATAAAATGGATTCATCTTCAAGGAATTCATGGAAAAGACTCTGACAAGTACAGATTTCTGGTAACTGACTATACTGCTGAACTGAATGAATAAGCATTTTCAGAACTCTAGTGGAAAATTGATGAATTCATAAAAGTGCTAACAAAAGATCAAGATGAAAAAACAATTAATTACATGGGACTGAGTGAACTGATGAGGATGATTATAATTTTTGTGACTTTCTGTTTGAATAAAAAAAAATCCCACAAGGACTCAGAGGCAAAAAATATACAAATCAATTTTCACTGCAAAGTAAAGGAGCTGTTACAGTGGAGGATTACTGGACTGAAGGTCAATATTATGACATAGTATGAGTGTGTTTCGTGTTTGGTAATTGCAATCGTTGCTTTTGTTGTGGTCATCCATTTACAATGCTTGGTGTCAGTTTATTTATCTCTTGTAAAAATAAAATACAGTGTGTGTGTGTGTGCGTGTGTGTGTGTGAGTTGTGAAAAAAAAGAAAGGAAACTTTTTAAATAAATAAATAAATAAATAAATAAATAAAAATTAAAAAAAATTAAAAAAATAAAAAATAAATAATTGCTTTCATGTACATAGATTCAATAATCCTAAAAAATATTAGAAATGAGAATAAGCAATAAAGGAATAATGTGCTATGATCAAGTGTCATTAAGTCTAGGGATGAAAGATTGTTATAACAGTAAAAACTCAATTGGTGAAATTCACCACATAAACAAGAAAAAGGAAGAAAAATCACATGATGAAGTTTTTCCCAAAATTCAACAATCATACAAGATAAAAATGGTTAACAAACTGGAAATAGAAGGCAACTTAATTAATTTTATGTTTTAAAATCTACAAACGTCATACAGTAAACACCACACTTAATGATGAATTATTGAAAGTTTTCCTTCAAGAACAGTAATGTGACACGGGTGCCTAAAGCCATGGCTTCTATTCAATGTTGTAATAATATTCTAGAAAGTTCAGTAAGGTATGAAAAGATATAAATATTCAATGTATACTAACAACTACAAAAGAAGAGATAAAACTGGCTCTATTTGCAGAATGGGTATGTTAACAAAACTTCAAAGAAATTAGCAGAGCTGTTGGAGGCAAGGTAAATACACAAAACAAAACTGTATTTCTACACACCAATGACAAACCAATGGAAAACAGATTTTTTAAATGGTACCATTTACAATGGCATTAAAACACATCAAATACCAAGGGGAAAATCTATCAGTTTATACGTGAGACCACTACACTGAAAACTACAAAATGTTTCTAAAAGAGTCTCAAATAAATGGAGGGATATGCCATGTTCATTGACTGAAAGTCTTAATATTGTAGAGATATCAGTTTCTTCCCAATTAATCTATAGATTCTGCTTAATTACAGTAAATCCCAGCAAGATTTTGGGGGAGATTTTGAAAAACTGTTTCCAGAATTTGCAAGGAAATGCAAAAGGATAAGAAAAGCCAGGGGAAATCTTGAGGGGCATGCTATGAGTGAGTTGACAAAATCAACTATCATAATCTATTATAAAACTAGAGTAATGGATGCGATGTTGTAGTGACAGAAGAATAGACAACTAGTGCAATAGAAGAGTCCAGAAACAGATACAAATGTAGGTGGTCACCTGATTTATGATGAAGTCACTACAGTTCACTGGGAAGGAAAAGTCTCATCAATAAATGTTGCTGAATCATCTGGATGCCATACTGAAAGGTGAAGTTGAAGCCCAGCTCACACCACACTCAATAACCTTGTGAAGATGGATTGCAGACTTAAATGCGAATGGTACACAATAAAGCATTCTGAAGAAAACACAGGAAAACATCACTGCAGCCTTGGCTTAGACAAAGACTTCTTAAACAGGACACAAAATGAAATAATTACAAAGGGTAAATATATATAGACTATCTTAAAATCAAGAAGTTCAGCTTATCAAAAGGCCTCACTAAGACAGTGAAAATAAGATCTATAGATTGAGAGAAATTACTTGGAGTAGGTAATTTCTGACAGATGATTTATATCTGCAATATATAAAGATATACTATATTATAAAGCAATAAGAGGCAAGGTATCCAATTTTTTAAATGGTCAAAATAATTGAACAGTGTTCAAAAAATTTTTTCAAAATGGTTAATATACATGTGAAAAGATGCTATTTTTTCATACTACTCCATTGGTTAGTAAGGAAATGTGTAGTAAAACTGCAAAATATATTCACCAGAATGGCTGTAATGAAAAGGAGCAAAAATAGCAAGTGTTAGCATGGATTTAGAGCAACTGGAACTGTTATATACTGTTGATGGAATGTAAGTTGACATAATCATTTTGGAAAACTATTTAGGAGTCTGGTCCAAAGTTGAACATATGCATGATCCAGCAATTCTATCCTTGTTTACATTCCTGACATAAATGCATGCACACATTCACAAAAAGGTGTACAAGACTGCTCATAGCAGCAGCATTTGTAATGGTACAACACTTGAAACTACCCAAATATCCATTTACAGTTGAATGCATAAAAAATTGTGATATCCTGACACAGTGGAATACTACACAGCTGTGAGAGTGAAGGAAATGACCACTGTTCACCAAAATAAGGATGAGCCTCACAAACTTAATCTTGATCAAAGGAAGCCAAACACGAGTATATTCTGTATGATACAAATTTATATGAAGGGAAGCTTCTGGGGTGCTGTTAATTTTATAGAGCTATACGTGTATAATACATACACTTTTCTGTATGTTTATTTTACCAGTAAATAGCTCAGACACTAAGGACCCTGAGAAAATCCCAAGGGACATCACCAATTAGGAGAAGCTGGCACTTCATTACCAGCATCATTCTCTCCCTCCCCTCCCTTCTCCTCCCCTCTTGTCCCCTCTCCTCTCTTCTGTGAAATTAGAATATTCAGAGCAGATGATTTAATTTTGCTGAAAAAAAATCTAAAATCTAACTTTCCTGAAAGTCATGCTGTTTAGCATTAAAATGGTAATTAATATATGAATTTGTCGTTGGGAAAAGGTGAAGAAGTTTCTACACAACAAGCAGATCTAAACAAAAGAGACCTTAAAAAACAGAAATTAGTTATTAATTTACTCTGATTAATTACTCCAAGAGAGCGGCTAATAGCTCTCTGTGATAATTGGCCCATGTTCTAGGGAAATACATAGTCCTGCTTTCAGTTCATTTTACAAATTCTACCTATGTAAATTATCATGCAAAATCCCTTCAGTCAAGTAGACAGTAAATGGTCCTGAATTTCTTCTTGAACTTAATTGATCTCCAAAAGCTGCAGAGAGGAGTGAAGTGTTGGCACTCCCTTGTGGTGGCATGGGAACAGCAAGTATGGATCCAGGAACAGGGGTTTCTTTAAGGATGGTCCTCATGCTGCTTCTTTAGACACCAGCGTAAAATTCCATCCTCAAGATGTGTGCATCTGTGTCTACCACTTCAGTATTGAGATATGCATATCTGTGTCTTCATTGGTCTTCCTCCTGACCTTTAGAAGCATGTGTTTAGTGCTTGGAACAGATCATAACCAGTCTCATTGTTTCCAGTATGACTTCTGCACAGAAAATTCCCAATTCCAAACATTAACCTTCCTCCTGTGCTTCAGACACACATATCCTCTTAGACTCACCACTTTGATGTCAAACTCCACTTTCTAAAATTAAGTTTCATCATCACCACAAACCTGCTTCCTCAGCCCCAACATTCTCCCATTTATGTAAGTTTGACATGTGGGGACACACACAAAGATCACTGCTTTTTCTCCATTCTTTTTCCTTCCCATAGGCTACGTCTTAGTCCAAACTTGGTTCTTTATTTTTATATAGTATACTGATTGATTCTCCTTGCCTTTGTAGTATACCACAGCTACAATGCCATCAAGGAAGCAGTCAAGTCGCCCTTCCTAAAATACTACTCTTTCCTACATATTCTCCCTAATTCTCAATGATAATTTAGCCCACTGTAAATACTTGCTCTTTGTCAGGCACTGTGCTCATTTTTTTTAGATTCATTGACTCTAACTGTCACAACAACTCAGCAGAAAGGGAATGCTCAATTTGCAGAGGGAAAAATAGACTTAGAAAATTAGTTGTTTGGACAGCCACAGAAGAAATGAATGACAGAGCTGAGATTAAAAGACCCAAGTCAGGCTTACTAACAATGTCAGGTTCTGTGAATTACACCAGACTAACTTTTTCTCTACATGGTAAATTCACACTCTGTTCACTTAGCATCCAAGGTGCCCCTTAACATAGCTCCCTCCTTCTTTTCAAGACTGAACTCATACTATCTCCAGTGGAAATCATTTGCTTCACTCTATGGTTTCTATGACCATTTCTGTATATACTATATGCACTCTCATCTCTGTTTCTTCTTAAATTCTGTGCTGTTCCTGAAATCATACTACCTATATTTCAGGTATGTTCCTTTAGACTCATGTTAGGACCTCAGTGCTAGACTAGTGGGGAAGAGGGGGACATTTAGGGGCTGGGCAAAGAGACCAATGTGGGTATTGAATGGATTGGACTCTGCGTGCCAACTTACTCAGTCTTGCATACCCTAAAGTTCTAGCCTGTTTGGTTTTCTCTGTCTCCCAGGAGGATTCCGGATCAATGTCTATACATCAGGAGGCACCTACTGCTGTCTAGGACAAGGGAAGAAAGCAGGTGTCTTCAAATAATAATAATACCCCAAGTCAGACCAGAGGCATCATCCTGGTTCCCAATGGTCTGACTGGGTTAGTGTGAGATCCAACGTACTGGAAGGAAAGACCACAACCCTAGGAGTCAGAAGTGACTACACAAATTGAAGAGCCCTTGGGTGTTCAAGATGAGTGGGTAAATTGACAGGCAAATCAGAACCAGAGGTGAGGGTGGTGAAAAGGATAAAGGATGTCATTTATAAATACCTATATGTACTCCCACCCCATTCCCTCCCAGGATCCACTAGAAAAAGCAAAAGGACTAAAAGGGTAATTTTAGACCCCATTGCTGGTTGACCTGAATCTGCAGATATATATCAGTCAGTGTTGGCTCCCTGAACCAGCCAGCATTTGTGAATTACAATATCTAGGTAAAGGCTGCATCCAATATCATCTTTACTTTCCATCCATATCTTTTATTAGTCTTTCAAGCCCAACTGAAGACTAAACTCCAGCATGAAATATTTTCCTACATGACATCTCAGAGACTTCTCTACCAGATGTACATAACTAAGACGTGACAAATGTAGATGGGCTTTTTGTTCGTATAAATGGCTCTCACTATAGATATCTATTTTCCAGCTTATACTGTTGGTTAACTTTATGCATCTCTATGGCTTGAGATTCAAAACTAAATTAGATCCTGATCATGACTTAAAGATTGCACAGGTTAGTGTGAAGTTCAGACACAGAAATGCATAATAATAAAATAATGCAGTGTGAACGATGGCAGATCAATGCCTAGGTTGTTATGGGAGGTCAAAGAGATACCTTTTGTTGTTTGGGTGGAGGTTGTTTCTTTAGAATAATTTTCTAAGTCTCCAAGAATAGAATTACTGGGTCAAAGAATATACTCATTATATTCCAAAAAGATTGCGAAAATCATGACGACATTTGATGCTACAGCAGGCACTTATAGAGTCTCCTCTCCTTCCTGGGCACAAAGATCACAGCTTCTAGCTGCTTTGCACTCATCTAGGATCACAGAACTAGTCCTAATCAGTGGATAGTGACCTGAAAGGTCACTTCTGGACTGAGGTAGCAAAAAGTTCTTCTTCCACTTTTAGTATCTTTCTCCCTGTTATGGCTACACTGAGATGGTGGACTCACAAGAGCAAAGAAGCCTGTATGTTTGAGTTCTCAAGTGGAAGGCAGCAAAGGAGATTAGTCTGAGCTACACCAACATTGCAGGAACAAAAGTAACTAGTGTGTTCAGTCACTGATATTTACATGTTGTGTATTACCATGCTGCAAGTTTAGTCTATCCTGCCAAATACAAGAGCTTTCCTTAACATGGTTTTGTTCTTCTAATTTACAACACAACTCTTTGTTATTCATACTTAGGTGGTAAATAATGAAGAAAATATCCATAAACTTTTGCTAAAGGAACGTGCAATAAGGAAAATGAATATATTCCCTTTGCCTCCTTCTTTTTCTGAATAAGAGACTAACAGGAATGTGACATGTGATGCTTAGGGTGAATGGTGGTCTTTCTGGAAGATGGACACCCTAACAAGTAAGGACATTCACATAAACAGTTACTTTTTTATAAAAAAGTACCAAATCCAACTCACAGTGGTAGCCAGGAGGATCCGAAGGAACAGCAACATCTGATACCTGAAAGATTAAGTATTGGCATGAATGTCATGTAATTCCATTCATTTCCTTGGAATTCCCTCTCAATATTTCCCATCAACTTCTCGAAAATGACAAACAAACAAATAAATAAAAAAAAATTGGCAGCAGCTGGCTTGACACAAATCAAGCATTTTGCATGTGTTTAATCTTACACACTTCTGCAGTTTACCAACGTTTGAAGCAGCAGAATGCTTCAAGTGAATCGTCACGCAGAACCAAAGTTCTGTGTTTATATCAACAGGCAAATTAAAGGTGGAGATGTTCTAATTGAAGTAGAGGAGGGGGAAGCTGACCTCTGCTTGCTCCATGTCCTCGTTGCCTGCATGTCCCTGGAGGTCTCTCCAAGTACTATAACCATGACAAGATTTATGAAACATTCACACTGCAGTTCTGCATCTTCACCATATGACTTATGTGCTACCAGAGACTCTTCATCCCACTTCAAGGTGTCTCTACCTTATTTTTCATGCAACTTGGGGGTGTCTCCTATGTGCTTATGAACAAGTGTAGTTTGTTGTTGGTCAGCCTTCATGCGCAAGACTGAGATTTTCAAAGGTAACCACCACAGTATATTTCATCCCATATTCTCATGAAATATGGCATGGACACACCTTCCATCTAGTGATGGGGGCTATATTTCTCCCCTTCAATGTGAATGGAACTTCATGATAGAAGGGATGATGTGTGACTTCCAAGGCTAGTTCATGAAAATGCACATGCTTCCTCATCATTTCCTTGAGAAATCTACCCTTGGAACCTAACCACCACACTGTGGGGAAGCTCACAAGGTCTTTGTGTAGGTGTTCTGGCTGACAGTGTCTCCTGACAGCCAGCAGCAACTTCCAGACAAGATAACTTCAGTTGCAGCCACCAATCTAACTGCAGACACATGAGAGACCTGGATCAAGAACCACTGTGGGGAGGAGGGATACATTAGGAGTTTGGGATTACACACCACTATATATAAAACAGATAACCAACAAGAACCTACTGTATAGCACAGGGAACTCTACTCAATATTTTGTAATAACCTAAAGTGGAAAATAATCTGAAAAAGAATATATATATATATATATATATATATATATATATATATATATATATATATATATATATGAATCCCTTTGCTGTACACCTGAAACTAACACAACATTGTAAATCAACTATACTACAATTTTAAAAAAAAAACCTAGATAGGTTAAAGTAAGAAGAAAAAAAACACTTCTACAGCTGAGCCCAGCCGACTTCTAGAACCATGAGAGATCATGATAAAATGACAGGTATTGCTTTATCTTAAGCCACTAAGTTTTGGGGTGATGTTTTGTGCAGCTATAGGTAACATCCATCCATTCCAAAAATGTTTACTAAGAGCCTACAAGGGGCAAGGCACAGGTGACACAATGGGGGATAAAGAAACCCTTCTCATAGAGATAACATTCTGGTGAAGGGAGACAGATGATAAATACATAAACTGATCTTAGAATAAGAATCTATCTTTATATATCTCCTAACTTTACTGAGATATAATTGATATATAATATTTTGTAATTTTAAGGTGTACATGTTGATTTGACACTCTTATATATTACAAATTGATTACCACCATAACATTAGCTAACACCTTCAATCCTTCACATAATTACTGGAAAGGATCATCTTTATAGGATAGATAAACAACAAGGTCCTACTGTATAGCACAGGGAACTATTTTCAATACCCTGTAATAAACCATAATGGAAAAGAATATGGAAAAGAATATATATAAATGTATAACTGAATCACTTTGCTGTACAGCAGAAATTAACACAACACTGTAAATCGACTATACTTCAATAAATTTTTTAAAAAAGAATTATCTTTAAGGTTATCTGTTTGTTCCCTGATCTAGGATTAGAAATCCACTTCATGGAGCCATCTATTACATTGGACTGAAATAGTCCTAGAATTTGTTAGCTGTAAATCCCCTGGGCTGGGAGGGGTGAAGTCAGTTTCTTCTGACTACCAACGAGTCTAACTGGGTAATTTTGATCTGTAAGAAAATCTGTTGTTATAACATAAGGTATTTTATTATGTTAAATAGAAAAATATATAAGGTATTATATTTTGTAGAGGTCGAATGTGCTTGAATATGCTTTGTTAAATAAATCGTATCCATAGAAATCATTGCGCTAAATCATAAGGAAGTAAATATGACTTGGTCAGCAAAACAGATCTAGGTTAACAAGATGATTGGAAACAGGCATGGACAAGAGAAAGTGTTTAGTTTTTACATTCTAGTCACTGGGAAAGAGTGGAAAAGGGGTGGCATTTGTGCAGTGAATAATGATGGAGAGAATATGAGGAAAACTTGTGCATAAATGTTAGGAAGTCTAGTCTGTTGTTTCATACCCCTTTATTGTTTTAATTATCTTTGAATCCACTCTGCCTTCCCTGTCTTAGCTTCATTACATAATAAGAAACCCTGACTGGAGAAAGGTCAGAGGCGGTAACTTTGAGAACTGTACTGAAGTTGCCAGCAGTTCTGCCAGCCTGTCATGAAAGGAAAGCCCATGAATATAACTGTGCAGAAGGCTTAGAAAACTCTCCGTTCAAACTAGATCACTGAAAAAATAGGAGGATTAAGTTAGCTGAACTTAAGGATGGAATGAAAACGGCCAATGGTCATTTTTCAATAAGATAAGAGAAAGGCAATTAGAAACGGTAAGGAAAACAAATAAACAAAAAGTGCACAAAATAAACACTAAATACTTTTGTGACATTTAAAAGAGAGCATATTTGACCCTAACCTTGGATGATTCTTGCTCAAGCAGTACAGAATTAATAAAATAGGAATCGACTTCATTCCTATGCTATACTTTCCTCATTCAGATTCTGTATTTGCCAATTTGCTGACTTGTTCAATTGGTATTTATAACCCCCAAGTAATTTGTAGCCCCTGAATCAATACTCATGGTGCTTCTGCAATCATTTGCAGATATGTGCAGAGCCGTGGAAATTTGAGTCGCCTACCATGCAGGTCCCCAGCTGAGGTGGACCAGGCAAGCTCTACTTTCTCAGTTCAGCTCTCATACTGTAAATAAGTATTCTCTTTGCAGTCTACTTAGTGCCATGTGTTTTACATTTTTGTGCTTTTTGTTGGTGATTTCACATTCAAAACGGCCCCAGCATAGTGAGGAAGTGGGTCTATTGTTCCTAAGTGCAAGAAGGGTGAGATGCACCTTCACGTGTGTTAGATAAGCTTTGTTCAGTCCCATTGGCCATGAGTTCAATGTCAGTGAATCAACAATATATATTAAATAAAGTGCCTTTAAACAGAAACACACACAAAACAAGGTTAGGCATTGATCAGTTGATGAAAGTGCTGTGACCAGAGGCTCACATGAACCTAACTCTGTATTTCCCCAGGGCGGAATGGTTCAGTACTGGCTAATTCAGTGATTGTGGTGACTTTGTAGGATGTCACTACCAGAGATACTGGGAATAAACTGTATGGAGTTTGAAAGTTATGGAGCAGAAGTACTGGTGAGATTAGTAATAATCTCACAGTAAGGAGTTAAACATTCTCTAAATTGTTAAATCCATTAAAGTGTTATTGACCACCAATATATTGCCTTTGCTTACCTATCTCCCCTTTCCCTTCTGTTACAGCTCCTTCTTCTCCCTTTGCAGAAAACTCATTAACTATCCCAAGTCCATACAGTAAAAGTAATCATGTGACTCAGAGTATTTCATCCCACAGGAGAGAGAGAATGTCAAAGACATGGAGAAACCTGATCATCCGATTTGAAACCTGGATCCAGACTAACCCCCAAGTTTTCATTTATCAAAGACCATACTTTCTTTTTTTTAAAGCCAGTTTGAACTATTTTCAGTAACATACAGCATAAACAGTCCTTTTAAAAAAATTTTTTTTGGAGTATTGTTGACTTACAGTGTTGTGTAATTTCAGGTGTACAACAAAGTGAATCAGTTATATATATATATATATATATATATATATATATATATATATATATATATATATCCATTCTTTTTCAGATTCTTTTCCCACATAGGTTATTACCGAATATTAAGTAGAGTTCCCTGTGCTATACAATAGGTCTTTATTAGTTATCTATTACTAAGTGAAGTAAGTCAGACTGAGAAATACAAATAACAGATGATATCACTTATATGTGGAATCTAATAAAAATGATACAAATGAACTTATTTACAAAACAGAAACAGACTCACAGTTCTCGAAATCAAATTTATTGTTACCAAAGGGAAAACATGGGGGGAAGTGATAAATTAGGAGATTGGGATTAACGTATACACACTACTATATATAGAAAACAATCCTTTTAGTATATAAAAGTAACTAAAAATAGAAAAAGTTAAAAGGATTGTGATAGAGAGTGGAGCAGGAAGGAAGGATGAGTCTTTTCATTTAGTATCATGTTGCATTTAAAAATTTTTACCATGTTTGTATATCTCTTTTACCATAAAGAAGTAATAATAAAAGTAGAGCCACTATAGGTCATTACTAAATGGACACTAAATTAAGGTTACTGGTCACAAAGGTGATCTAACTCTTACCCTCACTGGCAATAAGCCCCTGTGAAATCCTAGTTACCCAGCTATGAGAGATGAGGGAAGCTGAAATTACTGAATTTCTTACTGCTAAACTGAAATTAAATTAAGACACTGAAAACAACTAAAATGTCTGTAACTTAATGAATTGTGTCCCTCAGGGAAAAAAATGTATATGCTGAAGCCCTAACCCCCAATTTGAATGTGTTTGGAGGTAAGGCATTTAAGGAGGTAATTAAGGTTAAATTTGGTCGAGGGGAGGGGGTGGCCATTAATCTAATATGTCTGGTGTTCTTATAAGTGACACTAGTTATGTGTGTGCACAGAGAAAGGCCATATGAAGACACCGCTAGGATGTGGCCACCTGTAAGCCAAGGAAAGCAACCTCAGGAGAAGCAGAACCAGTAAACTCAGGTTGATTACTGCATAAATTTCTTGCAATATACTTTTAAATATTAGATCTTACTAGTTTATCCCATTGTTTTATCTTTCTTTTCCAGAAACGTCATTTATATGAATAGCATCCTTTGCTGAACTTCCATTTCCACCCCTCTGTTTTGAACTTGTTTTTTTTTAAGTTATCTCATTTTCATTCTACTTTCCTGTCTTTCTTCAATGCCTGCCATTACGTTTTCATTTGTGTCTATTCCTTTTGTCTTCTTATGATTTATTTACTTTTTCATCTTTTTATTTTATGAGTTTAATTAACTATATTTTCATTTCATCAAATCTTTGTCCATTTTTGTTCCTTTTTTTAGATGTCTGATTCAAGGTGGTTTTTCTTATTCAGAAATGCCTGTTTGAATATATTTTATTCCATTTGTACTGCTGCTTTAAGAGTCTTACTTTGATTCATAATTATTTTATTGTGGGGAATTCTCAATTAGTTGAAGTGTATTGAATCTAATTTTTTATAGTAACTCCTTAAGACAGTGAATTTTCTTCTCATTTTAGTGGATTTTTGCTAGCTCACAGATTCAATGGTGCCCTCTTCTGTCAGTATAGCAAATTTCAGTTCTATGGATTTGTTTTGCTGGTTTATGGGCGATGTTTGTGTGTCCCCCAATTGTTAGGTTTTATTTCTTGGTAAAATGTCCTCTTTTACTTCATGTGCCCCTCACCACATGATTGCCAAAGGATGCCTCTTCCTCTATTTTAGGCTTTTCTTTCCCAGGAGTGACTTTTCAAATACAGATATTTCAAATTGTGTGTACTTTTAAGTTGCTTCCCTGTGTTTCATGCTCTAATCTACTAATATCTTTCTTAGTATGTTCCTAATTACTGTGGACTTACTATTTCTGGCAGTGGTCTTACATGGAGTTTTGGCCCATTGCCAGTTTTTATATTTATTTTCTCTTATATTTTTGGAAGTTTATGTTGCTCTTTTTTGGATTCAGACATGACACTTGGTTATCTCATTATCAATCAGGCTTTCTTCCCTAACATATGTATAGTTATGTTGGTATATTTTCTTTTAATTATGGCAAGTTTTGGTGTTCAGTATAATCAGCATTACTCAGTTCAAAATACTTTCAAGTATTGAAATACTTTCAAATCTTAGTTCCTCTTTGACTCAGGGTAACATTGAAATGTTGCTTCATTTCAATTTCTATTATTTATTTCAACTTTATGTAACTGATTTCCAGCTTTACTTCCATGTTGTCTGTGATTTCAGACTTTTATAATTTATTCAGATGTTTATGGCCAAGGATAGAGTCACATTTTCTAAATAGTCCATATGTGTTGATAAACATGTATCCTAGAATTCATGGCTGCAGTGTTTCCTATAATTGTATTAAATCAATTTTGGTAATAATGGTTTTCACTTGCTTAACATTTTTACCGATATTTTGTCTACTAATTTTTGTTTGTTCTATCAGTTGAAGTGGACATGTCTGAAACATTCCACTATTTGGGATTTTTCTAGTTTTCCTTATATTTCTATTAATTAGACTATTAATAGTTGCATACGTACTTACATATTCTGGGTGAATTGAATACTTTATCATAATGAAATAAACTTTTTATCATACTTTCTGCCTTAAAGTCTATTTTTTTGTAATTTGCTTTTGCTTCCAAGTCTATTTAGTAAAGTCTCTTCTTGATGCCATTTTTCTCTTGGCTACATTTGGGTATATTTTTATATCATCCTTTTACAGTTAATTCTTCTGAGACTTTACATTTAGATGTGTCTGTTATGGACAGCTTGCAATTTTTTTAAAATAGAATATGACAAACATTTTGGAACATTAAACATGGAACATTTAGTCAATTTATATTGTGTTAACTAAAAACTAATATTTTGTTTTTAAACTACCATGTTTCCATTTATTTTTCTTTATGACCTTTGTTTTTTAGATTGATCTTTGTTTAATCATCAATTTTTCCTCTTCTGGTTTGAATATTATACATTACTAATTTTTATCTGTAATGTTTATACAAGAAGTTACCAAATTTTTCAAAACTCTAAGTCAATCAAATTAGTGTTTAATTTCTTCCTAGATGATAGAAGGAACTTGGAATGACTGAAATCTATTACACACTTCTCACATGTTACTGTTGTCTGTTTTTTTAAAGTTTTGTCTTTTCTTTAACCCCATCAGATATCTTTATTGCTGTTCTAGAATTTTCTTCCGTTAAAGTTGGTGGGTGATGTACTGTCATAAAGGTTCTGACTGCAATTTTTCTTTTTATGTTTGCCTGGGGCCCACTTTCTCCCTCCTGTCTCACATCTAGGAAGACTGATAAGAAAGCCCAGTGCCCCCTCCTTTCACAGGTGTGTTCAAACAGTGCCCGGGAAACTTTACCCCAGCCCTACCCCCTAAACACCACAGAAACCTCAAGCCAGTCTTCTTCCCTTGCTCTCTGAAGGCATTTTCAGACCAGCTTTCGAGGCTGTCTGTGCTTTTCCCAGAAGACCTCATGTTGTGAGTTATACATCTTTTTTATATTCTATTGGAATGTGGGAGGTATAATTAGTCTTGACATCTGAACCAAATTTTAGGTGAGAGTTCATTTGCTCCACAGGATTGCCACAACAGCGGCTTGCTCAGTTTGTGTGTCTGTTTGGTTGGTTTTTGTCTGAAAATGCCTTTATTTTGTCCTCATTCCTTTCAAAATTTTTGTTGAGGGTAGTATTTTTGTAGTTCTTTTTTCGGTCATCTCAAGATATAATGCGCTATTTTCTGCCACCGTATGTTTTGTCAGACTGTTTTTTAACTAATTCAAGGCAAAAATACACCTTTAAGATAAAGAAATCCAAAATTACCTTCATTCTCATCCTCCACACCGAAGTGACTCCACACCCAAGTGACTCTTTCACTGAGAGAATAGAAAGTGATAATTACTAGAGAAGAAAAACCATGGCTTAGGTATGACAAGTATATATAAGACCTCACTCCTCAGGATTTGCCCCAAATTAGATCATGTGGGTGACGTAGGAAAGCTTCGGCTGTGTTTTCTGTGTAATGTGATCTTGCACTGATGGTGCCCTAAGGGGGTTGGCAGAAATAGTGTAGCTCCCCCCTTGAGGAAAGTAACTTAATCCTAAACCTTAGAGAATTCCCAGACATACCTTTTCAGTCAATGAGGAATACACAAAGATAATTAAACAGACTAAGATATGCAGTACTATGAGTGAGAATCTGTAGAAACAGGCTTCCAAAGAATTTGGTATGGGAATTATTAGTCTCAGATAATAAAACTGTAAAGAATTAAAAGACGAGGCTTCCCTGGTGGTGCAGTGGTTAAGAGTCTGCCTGCCAATGCAGGGGACACGGGTACGAGCCCTGGTCCAGGAAGATCCCACATGCCGCGGAGCAACTAAACCTGTGCATCACAACTACTGAGCCTGTGCTCTAGAGCCCGCAAGCCACAACTACTGAGCCCATGTGACACAACGACTGAGTCTGCACGCCGCAACTACTGAAGCCTGCACGGCTAGAGCCCATGCTCTGCAACAAGTGAAGCCACCACAACAAAGAGTAGCCTCCGCTTGCAGCAACTAGAGAAAGCCTGTGCACAGCAATGAAGACCCAACGCAGCATAAATAAATAAATAAGTGTATAAAACAGCAGTCTCCAACCTTTAAAAAAAAGAATTAAAAGGCAAACTTGAATAAATCTGAAAGTACTAGGAACCTGAATAAAGATATAGAAGCTTTGACAGGGAGATACATTCTCTATATGTGAAAAATATAATTACCCAAATTAAAAACATATTGTATAGATCTGGCTGGAGATTGAACACAGCACATCAGAAAATTAGTGAATTAGAATATTACATAGATCATGGTAAATTATCCAGAACACAATGTAAGGAATAAAAAGGATTAAAAAATAGAGAATAAGATTTTAAAAGATATGGAGGATGGGATGCAAAGTTCTAAATATCTTTACTCAGAGTTCTATTAAGAGAGAAGAGGGTAGATTCAATAGAGACAACATCTGCAAAGATGACAGTAAGCACATTCCAGACTAACAAGATACTTAAACCTACAGATTCAAGAAGCCCAGGAAATCTTAAGCAGGATAAATAAAAATAAATCAACATTTAGCCATTTGTGTTATGTATATTTAAAAGATTTTTCTGTATATTATGATGTTTTGATATCTTAGAAACCTTCCTGGCTGGGCAGAGACTACCCCTTCCAGGGTTAGCCAATTCTTAGAGATGGCAAGGAATCCAGCCTGGAGAAGGCCTTTGACATACAAACTATCCAGTCCAGAGTAATGCCTCCTCTGTATAGCCCTTACAACCCGGGAGGCAATATTCCTCTGCCTTAATCATGCCAGTGCCAAGTACCAGGCAACTAGGGACCACCCCTATAGCTTAAAGCCCACTAAAATTATTCATACTAGCCATCCTAAACTCTTTACCCTGACCTGCCGAGCCTTTCCTACAGAAACTCCTTAAAGGCCATGGCCTTGGTTCTCCCCTTGCTCTTGCCTCTTCTGCCTCCTAGCCAGTGCTGGTGCTTCCCTCTGTGCCCCTTCATGATTTACTGTGCCTCTTATTTCTAGGACATGTGGGTATATTTTATTTTTCTGAGCCTGTCCTGTGTCTCCTCTTGTGTCCAGACCTGACTGACCACCACATAAAAGAACACAGAACACAACCTAATAGTGTTAAATCAGAAAACCAAAGACAGAGAGCAAAATCTTAAGAGGACATTCTACTCTAATAGGATTGGCAATTCGATTGTCAGCTGGTTTCTCAATAACAAAGGAAGCCAGCAAACAGTAGAATAGGATCCAAGCACAAAAAGAAAATAGCTGCCAACCTAGACTTCTGTACATTATGTAATTTTGGTCTTTTGGAATTTCAACATAATATAGAGTAATTCCCCTATCAGACTTCTCATCTCTGACTGTCCTTGGGTTTTTACTTCCATCCCTGTTGCCTCAGGATGAGCGTTATCTTCATAGTAAAAGTAGCTCCAGTAACACTTTTACGTCTCTGGGTTCATAGCTTTCTCTGAGATCTTGGTTTGGTAATTCTATCTTGTCAATTCTTAGTTGCTTTTATTGTTACAACAGAAATAGAAATTAGTTTTTTTCCTCTCCTGATGACAAGGAAAATAAAGGGAACAGTGAACTGGCTAGAGAAGAGATATAAACTGGCCTGAAAACGTTAATCAATCTTAGTTTTATTTTAACTGTTACTAATCTGTACTGTCTCTAACTAGATTTTTCCTTCACAAAGTTAACCTGTCACCCCCTAACTCTGTGTAAATTACATCCTGCACCTATCACCCCTTAATTCTGTGTACTTTACATCCTGCACCTGGTATTTACTCTCCCAGCTCTCTCATAGCAAATCACCCCTTGTAGCTGTTTGTATTTCAGAAAGAAGATCGCAGGCCAATAACCCGGAGACAAACAGACCCAATTACCGGGCTGCTTGACCCAATTACTGGGCTGCCTGATGCCAGTAGTGACTGTTTTGAAATAATGCAAGAAGAAGAATGGAAGACCTTCACCACTTCGATCCTTATCACTTACCCCAGACTGCGAGTTCCACCTATAAGACCCTCTGTAATTCCCCAGGAGAGTGGGGCACAGTTCTTGAGGCAGTAGTCTGCTGTTTTCCCTCTTGCCTGGCAAAGAAATAAAGCCATCTCTCTTTTCCTCCAAAATCTGTCTCCATATTTCTGTTCAGCACCAGTGCACAGAGAGCCAAGGTTTTTGGCAACATTATGAACATTTAAAAAATTATACAGTATTTTTAGTTGAGAACAGTGGGTAGAAGTAACTACTGGGTTGAGGGAAGGTGCTTTTCCCCAATATGTGCTAGAGTTTTGAAATTACTACTACTCAGTTCCTCAGTTTCTTGGCAGGGCATGCCAGAGTACCTCTGTACTCAGAAGACAAATAATGCAAGAATGTAGAATTCTCAGATCAGTAATCAAGAGGAAAGATTCCATCACAGGAGAAGTAAAACTGGGAAGAGATGTCAACAAGGCAACTCTGTTACAGTTGATGATGAATTTTGTTTTGTTTAAGAATATTCTCAATTTTTCTACAGCTGTACATTAGCAGCATATATTATATAAAATATACAAAAAAAGGGCACAGGACTTATGAGAAAAATATTTTAAAATATTTAAAACAAATAAAACTATCAAAAATTAATTAATTTTTACATCAAAGAGGTATTTCAAATCAACAGCAACAACAAAAAGAACAAAATTGAATTTTTACCATTTTAATCAGGTAAAATTAAAGGATTTCTTGTTACTGAAGCCATAAAATAAAAAGAAATAAAGATATAAATAGACTTAAATATATAAAGTGAGTGGTCACCAGAGGGGAAGGGAGTTGGCAGGTGGGTGCAATGGGTGAAAGGGGTCAACTGTACAGTGATGGATGGTAACTAGACATGTGGTGATCACTTTGTAGTGCATATAGATGTCGGATTATAATGCTGTACATCTGAAACTTATATAATAAATATATATATAAAGTCAGTCTGCACTTAAACACAGCAAGCAAGAGCCCGATAGTAAAACAAATCATATGAAAAAATATGTAAACAGTATGAACATAAACGCATACGCAATATACTTAAACAACAACAGACACCAATTTTTCCCCTTCCGAGGTTGGCGAAGGATAATATAAGAGGACTTCAGAGATGAAAGGGGCAGCGCCAGCCCGTGCCTGAGGTCGCAGCACCAGCCCCACTCCCAGACCCAAGGCTGGACTCCTGGCTGAGAGGCAGCGGAAACGGAAGAACGCCCAGGGCATTGTGGGGACCGTGGGCCACAAGCCTCCGCGCAGGCCTCTCTGTTTCCGGTCGCCCTGTCCGAGTTCTAGGAGGTCGGCTGACCTCGCTCGCAACGTGGTCTGGGACGCGCGGGCGCTCGGAGCCGCTGGGTTTATAGGAGAAGGAGGCTCTGTGGGCGCCGGGCTAGAAGGAGGGGGTTGCGGGGTGGAGCAGTAAGACGCGAAAAACTGGGCCCTCAAGCGCGCGCCCGCAGGGAAGCGCGCATCTTCCGTGACGCAGGCGAGCGCACTGCGCATGCTCACTGGGCCAATCGCGGAGCTGTTCTCGGAGCTCTGGCCCACCTGGGACCTGTCATTGGTCCTGAGATCGCGGTGGGTTGGCGTCGTTCAGTAGGTCTTAAAAGTCTCACAGGGAAGACAAATAAAAGAACTAATTTCAAAAGAGCGCGATAAGAGCTTTACTCCCAACACATGGCGAATTGCACAGTTCTGTGACCTGACTCATTAATCTTGAGATCCCAGAAGCCAGGATGTGTCCGACTAATTTGTGTGTCCACAGCAAAGACTTTTCCAGCCACTTTCATTCCTTGAATCTCTTCTTGAGCACCATAGGCATTGTCCTCAGGAGTATCCAGCCCTTCTGTAAGGCCTCCGTTGGGTCTGGCAGCGGCCAGAGCCTGGTAGGACCTTCTTGCCAAGGTCATTTGCCCAAGGCCTAGTGGATCAGGCCAGGCCATTAGTTTCCAAGATTCACCAGAACTGTGATCCTTTATTTTGTAAACTAAACTCTCGTCGTTTGGCAAGTGAAAGAAAGTTAATTTTGGTGCTCAGAGTAAATACACACCCAAAGCAGTGTTGTCTCTGCACACACAGCCCCTGCACAAAGGGAAAATACAGATTCCAGAGAGTGGAAAAGGAGGATACACCCTAAGCATCAAGAATACATTCTGAGAGGAAACCCTTCTGCCTGAGACCTCTTGCAACAAATCGAAGGGAGAACCCAGAGGGTTTGAAAAGAGAAAGACTTTGGAACTCCTGGGTCTGCTTGCTTGCTCAACTTTTGGCCCAGAAAAAAAGGTGGCTTGAGAGGAGGTACCACAACCACAAAGAGGGAGAAAGAGAGAGGCAATGGAGAGAGCTTAACCCAAAAGCCTGAGGTGACAGTTCCAGAAGACCTGGGTGGGAAAGGAGCGAAAGACCTTTTGGGGTGGGTAAGCGAGGAAAACAATGGCTCAGGTAGCAAGCAGTGTTAATGGTCTCAGTGGAGTAAAATGTTCACTTCATTCCCGAAGCCCAGAGTGGCTGAAATGGGCTAGTCTGCTCAGTCATGCTTTTTTTCTTCTCCACCAGCTCCATCTTCTCTGCATTTTCTCCAGAGAAGGAGACCATGACCCAGTTACAGGTGAGTTGATTTTTTTCTCCTGAAACACTGTGTAATTACTCAGAGTTAGCTGATCTTTGCTCCTTTTTAGAAAAGAGAAAATGATTAGCATTAGCATAATGCCTGTAAGGTACTTTTAGACACTACCAATTCCTGTATATATGTCCTAGAGGAACTGCAAAAAGTAGATGATTATTTCCATTTTGAGAGTGAGGAAATCTTTCAGAGACAATAAAAGGGTTCATGGTCACAAGGTGTTCAGTTGTAGCTAGTAATTATTTTATGGGAAATATTTTGAGGCTATGTAAATCTCTTATTTATCAAAATTTTATACAATACTTATAGCATTCATTGATGATTCTTGCATAAACCAATGGTAAATATTATGGCTGCGTAATAGAGACTTTATGACTAGATTATTCTTTCTACA
The DNA here is from genome assembly GCF_949987535.1 of Balaenoptera acutorostrata. Taxonomy (NCBI): domain Eukaryota; kingdom Metazoa; phylum Chordata; class Mammalia; order Artiodactyla; family Balaenopteridae; genus Balaenoptera; species Balaenoptera acutorostrata. The sequence continues at coordinate 58,060,913 of NC_080066.1, read as the reverse complement.
TTTATTATTGTTTTCTCTATAAGGAAGAGTTTCCCCTTCTACTTCAATTATACACTTATTTATATCAGAATGAACTAATGGATCTTTATTTTATTCAATGGATTAGAATCTGTTACTATCATTATTGATTTTGGTGCTGAAATTATCCAGATATGTGCTTTGGGGGTCCATTCAAACCAACTACTGTATCTTTTTGACATATACCTATCATTTTTTTTTAGTGTTTCCTCATTTTTTTTTTTTTTGCATAACAGGATGTTTTAGGCTCATCCAGTTCTTTCCTTGTCTCAGCCCTGGAATCAGCATTTCTCCAAGCAGGCTTGGTTCTTTAAGGGAACAATGGATTGTAGAAACCAAATCTGGGTGCTCTCCGTACTCATTGCTTCTGGGGTGTCATTGCTTATAGGCCCTCCCAATGGAAAAATTTATATACAGAAATACATACATGCATACATATATGTACATTCACATACATGCACACATACATATCTATATCCATCTATATATTCAAAACCGTTAATTCCTACTGATACCAGTTCAACACCATGCAGTCTTCATTATTGCCCTATTTGTAACTCTATTTTCCAAAGTGAGAAACCTGGCTCTCATTATTCTAAATATATTTTACTCATTTGCTCAATCCTAGAATACACAGAAAGTAGGTTTTCCAGCCCATATGGCTGTGAAGAACAAACCTACTAACTATAAGTCAATATTTGTTCAGTATTTGTTTACGGTTTTTATTACCTTAAGACTGAAGATATAGTCTCAATACTGGTTCAGAAAGTACTTGGATAAGTTATTTTTCTTCCCCCTTCAGTGTGGATATGTTATTTATTTGACATACAGTTATGTTCATTTGGTTTCGTTTGTATTCCTGTTATGGGCTGGACTGTGTCTCCCTCAGCCTCAAATTCACATGTGGAAACCCTAACCTCCAGCACCTCAGAATGTGACTGGGATTGGAGATATGTTCTTTAAATATGTGATTAAGTTAAAATGTTGCTGTTAAGATGAGCTTGAATCCATTTTTTTATGTTCTTTGTCTTTCAGAGCAAATTGGGATATTTTCTACTGACCTATTTCTTGCCTTAGCTGCATCCAATATGCTACTTAACCCATCTGTTCTTACTTACAGTTATGTTTTTCACTTCAGAATTTCCATTTGATTCCCATTCTATGCTAAAAGTTGTAATCTATTTTCTTGGTTATATTTATTACTATTTAACAGCCATATTTGATTATTTTCTTATCTGAATTTTCCATGGTTTTCTTTTTAACTTTTTTTCTCTTGATGTTTTGGTTGTTTTTGATACACATTGAAAATTTTAATTGAATTGTTGTTACATATATAAAAATGTGGAAAATTTTACTCTGCACAATTATTCAAATCCAAGTCTTTAGGCAATATAATATGCATGAAAAAGAAATAAAATATTCCATATTAGAAAGGAAGAGGTAAAACTGACTTATTTCACTTAGCATAATGTTTTCATGTTGGGGCATGAATCAGTACTTCTATTTTACTACCAAATAATATTCCACCTAAGGTTATGACAAATGTTTATCCATTCATCAGTTAATGGGCATTTGGATTCATTCCACTTTTTGGCTGTCATAAATAATTCTGTTATGAACATTCATGTATAATTTTCTGTGTGGACATATATTTTCATTCCTCTTGGGTGTATACGTAGGAGTGTAATTGCTATATTGTAACTCTATGTTTAACTTTTTGAAGAACTACTGAACTGTTTTCCAAGGCAGCTGCATCATTTTATATTCCTACCAGAAGTCAATGAAAGTTTCAATTTCTCTACATTGTCACCCATACTTGATATTGTCCATCTTTTTTGTTGTTGTTGTTATAGCCATTCTCTTGGGTGTAAAGTGATATCTTGTTGTGATTTTGATTTGTGTTTCTCTAGTGACTTCTGATGTTGACCACCTTTTCACTTGTCTTTTTGGTCATTTGCATATCTTATTTGTCATTTGTATATCTTATTTGGATAAATATTTATTCAAATATTTTTCCCAATTTTAAATTGTGTTATTTGTCTTTTTATTGTTGAGGTATAAGAGTGTTTTGTGTATTCAGGACACCAGTCCCTTATCAAATAAATTTTCTCCCATTCTGTAGGTTTTTCTTTTCACCTTCTTAATGGTGTTAATTTTTCATGTTTTTATTGCAAGTACAGTATATAGAAATACAGCTGATTTTTATATGTTAATCTTGTATGATTTATTGATGAACTCACTTATTAGTTGAATTATTTTGAAGATCCCTTGAGATTTTCACCATAGTCTGTCATATTATTTCCAAATAAGGGCAGTTTTAGTTCTTCCTTTACAATCTACATGTCTTTTTTTTCTTTGACTTAATGTGCTTGCTAGAAATTCCAGTACTATATTGAATAATAATGGTGAGAAGTAGGTGTCCTTGTCTTTTCCTAATCTTAGGGGGAGCACATACAGTCTTTAATCATTAAATATCATGTTACCTTATGGGTTTGGGGTAGACGTTCTTTATCAAGTGTGGAAGCTCCCCTCTGTTCCTAATATTCTGAGAGTTTTTTTTAATCATGGAGAAATGTAGAATTTTGTCAAATGCTTTTTCTTCATTAATGAGTATGACCCTAGGACTTTTCTTCTTTGAAATGTTAATATGGTACATTACATTGATTAATTTTTGAATATTGAGCAAGCTTTGCATCAGTGGTAGAAATCTCACTTGATCACACCACACAATTTTCTGTCATATTGTTGAATTCTATTTGCTTATATTTTGCTAAGGGATTTTGCATCTATTATACAGGGGTTGTTGGTCTGTAGTTTTCTTTTTGGTGCTGTCTTTTTCTGATTTTGGTTTCAGGATTACTGGTCTCATAAAATGAATTGAGAAGCAATCACTTTTTCTATTTCCTACAAAACATTGTGTGGAATTGGAGTTAATTTGTCTTTAAACATTTGGCAGAATTTGACAGTGTGTTCTTCTGGGCCTGGGCATGTCTTTTTCAGGAGTTTTAAAATTATGAATTCAGTTTTCTTAATAATTATTTCAACAGTATGATTTAAATAGTCTATTTCACAATAGATGAGTTGTGGAAGCCTGTGTTTTTTGAGGAATTAGTCCATTTCATTTTAGTTTTCATATTTATATGTCTATAGAATCATTCATAGTATCCCCTTAATATAATTTTTATATTCTCTGGGTCTGTGATAATATCCCCTGGTGGTTTCCTGATATTGGTGACTTGTGTCTTCTCCCTGTTTATTTTCGTTAGTCACAAATTTTGCTGGTCTTTTCAGAGAACCAGCTTTTTGTTTCACTGATTTTTTAAAATTAATTAATTAATTTTTGGCTGCATTGGGTCTTTGTTGCTGTGCGCAGGCTTTCTCTAGTTGTGGTGAGCAGGGGCTACTCTTCGTTGCAGTGCACAAACTTCTCATTTTGGTGGCTTCACTTGTTGCGGAGCACAGGGTCTAGGTGTGCGGGCTTCAGTAGTTGTGGCACACGGGCTTAGTTGCTCTGTGGCATGTGGGATCTTCCCGACCAGGGCTCAAACCCTGCATTGACCCTGCATTGGCAGGTGGTTTCTTAACCACTGCACCACCAGGGAAGTCCTGATGTTTCATTGATTTTTCTCTATTGTTTTTCTATTTACAATTCCATTAAGTTCCACTTTTATCTTTATTATTTTCTGCTTGCTTTGGGTTTATTTTGCTCTTCTTTTTTTTTTCCTGAGTGCAAAGCTTAGATTTCTTTTTATCTGAGACTTCATCTTTAGTGCTGTAAATTTCCCTCTCAGCACTGATTTAGTTGTATTCCACACATTTTTATATGCTGTATTTTCATTTACTTTTATGTGTTTCATTTATTTATTTATTTTTGTTTTGTTTTGTTTTGTTTCCTGTGACACTTCCTCTTTGACTCATGGATTATCTAGACGGGAGTTGTTTAATTTCCAAGTGTTTGGAAATGTTCCTGTGATCTTTTTCCTATTGATTTCTAGTTTGAATCCATTGCAGTTAGGAAACATACTCTCTGTGATTTTAATTATTTTAAGTTTGTTGAGGTTTGGTTTATGTCTCAGGATATAGTCCCAAAGGTCCCTGTTTATTCTTTTTTTCAGTGTATGTTCTTTCTGTTGTTCAGTGTTGTTCTGTTTTTGAGTTCACTGGTTCTTTCCTCTGTCCTTTCCATTTTGTTGTGGAGTCTATCTAATCACAAAAGCTCAGCAGATACCATTTGTCCTTCAGCTAGAGGAAATGTTCCTCCATCACATTTCTAATTTTTTTTCTGTTTCATTTGTTTAATTCTCTACTTCAAGGACACTAGTTAACTCTATTGTGTTGATCTCTTTCTTATTTGCATTAACTATGATTATTTTAGAGTTTTCTTTAATTCTAATATTTTCAGCCATTGCTACTCTATTCTGTTTTTTTCTAATACATTTATTAACTCTATGGTAGATTTTAATTCTTAGACAGTTTCATAGCCTTTTCATCTCTTTTTTTAATCATTTTGTCATTTGTTTGTTTGTTCATGCCCTTTTTGAATTCTTCTGTAGCACAAGCATTTATGGAAGATTTCTCATGTTCCTTGGATCGTGTTTCTCCCAGAATAAATTCTTCCTTTGATTATTTTTTCATGCTTTACCCTTTTCCTTTATCACTGTCATGTCTGTGCATAATCATCAAGTACTTGCTTTTAAAAAAAATCTTGTTTATAAACGTCTCAACATTGCTGGTTATATCCAGACCTCCTATCTGCTGCAATTAGTACAGATAGAGTCTCATAGACACTATTCCAAAATTATATGGGGCATTTGTCTTCACTTCAAAGCTGCAGTAAAGCATTTAGTGTCACATTCTCTGTACCCTTTTTAATAGTGGAGACCCTGGCCTAGGAGATGAGGAGAACCTACCCAGGACAGCCTTGAGCTCTTTGTTAGAGGCCTGGGGTCTGCCCTTTCCCTTCTCAACTTGGGAAAAAGAGCCCTGGGGGCTTTGCCTTATTCTTCCAACTCCATGTATCGCCTCAAAAACTGGCAAGTCCCTGACAGCCCTCCCTGCTTCTGCAGAAGTATATAAGGGCTTCTGCTCTTGATAGTATATTTCCTTGATTTTCCCTCTCAAACTCCCTATTCACCATTTATCTGCATCTCTCAATCTTTTTATAGTGCCTATTAAATAATGGCCCATCAACATTGTTTGTGTCATTATATTCCTAAATTGTTTTCCAAAGGGCTCTATTTTTTTCTAACAACAAAATAGAAACCATTAGGAATAGAAAGGTTCAAATGCTTTTGTTTATAAGCTGAGGATGAATTTTCAAAAAGGAGTAGTTTGAAGACTGACCAAAAAAAAAAAAATGGGGGATAATGGTGAGAGTAAATGCCTAGAGAATATCAGAGGAGAAAAAATCTAAGAACATAGGATGAGAGGATAAAGGGAAAGACAACTTTTCTTCTAATACAGGAAGAAAGACATATGGGTGAAATAGTGAATTTATAAAGAATTGGAATTTCTCTTTGATGGTTTCTGTTTTGGATAACTCCGAAGTCTGAACATTGTCAAAAATACTTTCTGTACATCTTCCCCATTTTTCCTGTGACCATCATCTTCACTCTTTATCTCAGAGACACTGTTCTGGATAGTTAGTAAAGAATATATATGCTTGTATTTTAGGAGCCAGTGACATTTGGGAATGTTGCTGTGGATTTCCCCAAGGAGCAGTGGTACCAACTGGGCTTTCCACAGAGGACCCTGTACAGAGAAGTGATGTGGAGAACTATAGGAATCTGGTCTTAGTGGGAGAGGACAGCCTTCTTTTGTCACTGAAAGTCTTATTATTGAAAGGTCTTTGCTTCCTCAATTATCAAAATCATAGGTCTTCATGGTGTTTCACTCAGCTGGCTTTTGTCTCAGAGCTCAAAGGTTTCAAGTCCATTTGGCTCCCAAGACATAGGATGTTTCTAATCTCTTTTCCCCCCAGATAAATTGTCTTTATCTTTTAAGAATTGATATGAGGAACTTCCCTATTCGACCACTCCCTGAAACCTTCTCATAACCGTTTTTCAGAAGAATGGTTTTAGAATGTAGATTTGCCTCTTCTTGGTCAGGAGAAATCACAGGTTATCTGAGGATAGAGGGAATTTATAGGGATCTGGTAAGGGTTTGTCTAGGAAGAGTTTCCCTAGTAGTGTTCAGATTTTTCTTATTGTATCCTTTACAACTTATCTCGATTATCATCTAATCCATCTTTTCTTCCCCAATTTGATATCCTATCTTTATCAAATACTATTTCCATTCATTTTTTTCAAATAAATGTCTAGTGAATGCCTACCATGTATCAGGCACTGCTTTCTGGAACTAGAGATGCAACAGAGAATTAGACTTAAAAGGTTCCTTGTCTCATGGAGCTGACTTCTGAGGTGGGGACGTGGGGCCTGAGGGGAAGGAGGAGACAAGCAAACAGAACATGACATAGTGAGACTGCTTTGGTAAAAAACAAACCAGGGTCCTATGAGAAAGTGACCAGGGTGGGTGACTAGATTGAGTGGACAGGGAGGACCTTTTCAGGTGGTGTCTCTCAAACTGAAACATGAATGACAGGGCCAGCCTTTCAAAAACTGGTTTAAGAACATTTCATATCCTAAGGCAGGAACAAACCTGGGTGTCCTTGGAAGACAGGTATGGCTGAAATATAATGAGTGACAGGAAAAGTGGTAAGAAAGGAGGTCAGAGAGACAGGGAGCAGATTGTGTAGAGCTATGGGAGTCCATTTGAGGATTTATATAGTAAGGAAACATCTCGATTATAGGGAAGCTCTTTTTTTTTTGCAGTAGTCTAGGTGAAACATGATGGTGGCCAGGGTAACAGCAATATAAAGGAAGATGGAGCTAAATAGATGTGAGCTGTAACAGGGCAGGGATTAGGCAAGTTGATCAGAATCCTTGATTACGTAAATGTGAGAGGTAAGCTAGGGAGAAGAACCTCTAAGGTTTTGGCTTGAGTAATTGCTTGAGAAAATGGTAGTGACATTTACAGAAATGAGGAAGAACATAAGAACATATTTGGGGGGATGGGCTGAAAGTCAAAAATTCTGTCCAGGTCATATTAAGTTTGAGATGTCTATTGTGCATCCAAATGGATATGTCAGGCAGACAGTCAAGGATAAGAATCAGAGTTGAGGAAGGGAGCAGACCTGGGGATAAATGTGTAAGTACTTATCATATAGATGGCATTTATAGCCAGGGTACTACTGATGCTGGGTGAGATAAGGAGAGAAGAGGTGTCTCAGGACAGAGCTGCAGGTTACCCATCCCTCATGGACCTCCTGTCTGCACCCCAGTTGATCCTGAATTAACCATAATTGCTAGATAAGTTTCCTAACATTAATCTTTCTTTTGGTCCATCATATATAGATGTTGCAAGTTTTATCTTTCATCTGATAAAAACCTACAGGAGCTTGGCATGGCACCTAAACACTCTTCGTAGTTTCAGGACTCTTCATAACCTGGCCTTTCATAATCTAGCCCTTTTCCATTTTCACCAGCCACACTTATTTATGTGATGTCTTCTGTAGACACACTTACTTATGTTTCGGCCTGTTGTTAGCTGTCCTGGTCTTTATCATATTAAAGTTGAATTCAGATTCTATTTTCCCCATGAAATATTTGACTTCTTCAGTCTAGAGTAACCACTCACGTCTTTATTATTGCAGTTACAATCTTACTTGGCCACATTATTTTTTTAAAATTTTCACTGATAATAATAAATATGCTTTCTTTTAAATCCATGTACTTTGTGAGGTTATTAGTAGATTAGAGAAGTTAAGATATTTAATGTAAATGGCCAGTAAGTGGTAGAACTAGGATTCTAACCTAGGCAGTCCGGCTATGGGGGCTGCATTCATAAATACTGGGCTATGCATCAGCATATCCAGAAGATTCAAATCATAAGGATTTGAAAAGACTTGATACTATTGCTGTGGTAGTAAGATATATATAGGCTGTGTATGCAAGACATTTGAAAGGGGAATATCTCTTAACTCTGAAACCTCGCTGTCAGCAGATTGTCTTACCTGATATTTCACAGAGTAAACACATGTCCTCAGATGGGAAATCTCTTAATTTCTTACTTTTTCTTATCTTTTAAACTTTCTTTCTTCCAGTTTTATTGAGATATCATTGACATACAGCACTGTGTAAATTTAAGGTGTACAGCACAATGATTTGACTTACATACTTCATGAAATGATTATCACAATAAGTTTATTGAGCATGCGTCATCTAATGTAAATACAAAGTAAAAGAAAAAAAATTTTAAATAGTTTTCCTTGTGATGAGAACTCATAGGATTTACTCTCAACAACTTTCATATATAACATAAAACAGTGTTAATTATATTCATCATGTTGTGCAATGAAAACAGGGGTCCGTTTAGCTTTCAAATGCTTTCAAATTAGCATTTTTAGGGTTTTTTTAGGTAAGTACCCAGAAATAAACTTGTTGGACCATATGATAGTTCTTTTCTTAATTTTTTGAGGAGCCTCCATACTGTTTTCCACAGTGGCTGCACCAGTTTATATTTTCACCAACAGTGCATGAGGGTTCTCTTTTCTTCCCATCCTCACTAACACTTGTTTATCTTTTTTATAGTAGCCATTCTAACAGGTGTGAGTTGATATCTCATTGTGGTTTTGATTTGCATTTCCCTGATGATTAGTAATGTTGAGCATTTTTTCATGTGTCTGTTGGTCATCTATATGTCTTCTTTGGAAAAAATGTCTATTAAGGTCCTCTGCCCACTTTAAATTGGATTTTTTTTTTGTTTTTGTTGCTGAGTTGTATGAGTTCTTTTTATATTTTGGATACTAACCCCATATAAGATATATCATTTGCACCTCTCATTCAGTAGGTGACTTTATTGTTTTGTTGATAGTTTCCTTTGCTGTGCAAAAGACTTGTAGTTTGATGAGTCCCATTTGTTTATTTTTGCTTTTGTTTCCCTTGAATGAAGAGACAGATCAAAAAATTACATATTGCTATGACTGATGTCAAAGAGTGTGTTGCCCATATTGTATTCTAGGAGTTTCATGGTTCATGACTTACATTTCAGTCTCTAATCCATTTTGAGTTTATTTTTGTATATGGTGTGACAAAGTAGTCCAGTTTTATTCTTTTGCCATGTAGCTTTCTGGTTTTCCCAGTACCATTTATTAAAGAGGCTGTCTTTTCCCCATTTTATGTTCTTGTTTCCTTTATTGTAGATTAATTGACCATATGTCTGTGGGTTTATTTCTGGGCTGCCTATTCTATTCCATTGATATATGTGTCTGTTTTTGTGCAAGTACCATACTGTTTCATGTTTCCATTTTCATTAGTCTCCAGGTATTTTTTAATCTCCTCTTTGATTTTCCTCAGTGACCCACTGGTTGCTTAGTAGCATATTGTTTAGCCTCCACTTGTTTGTGTTTCATGCAGTTTTTTTTTTTCTTATAGTTGATTTCTAGTCTCATAGTGTTATGGGCAGAAAAGATGCTTGATATTATTTCAATATTAAATTTACTGAGACTTGTTTTGTGGCCTAGCATAAGATCTATCCTGGAGAATGTTCTATATGCACTTAAAAAGAATGTGTATTCTGCTGTTTGGGGTAGAGTGTTCTGTCTCTGTCTCTCTCTCTCTGTCTCTGTGTCTGTCTCTGTCTCTCTCTCTCTCTCTATATATATATAAGTCCATCTGGTCTAATGTGTTATTTAAGGCCAGTGTTTCCTTATTGATTTTCTGTCTGGATCATATGTCTATTGATGTAAGTGGGGTGTTAAAAGTCCCCTATTCCTATTATGTTTCTGTCAATTTTTCCATTTATGTTTGTTAATATTTGCTTTATGTATTTCGGTTCTCTTATGTTGGGTGCATATATATTTACAACTGTTATGTCTTCTTGTTGGATTGATCAATTTATCATAATCTAATGTCCTTCTCTGTCTCTTTTTATAGTCCTTGTTTAAAGTCTCTTTTGTCTGATTTAAGTATTGCTAGTCCAGCTTTCTTTTCATTTTCATTTACATGGAATACCTTCTTCTATACCCTCATTTTCCATCTGTGTGTGTCTCTAGATATGAAGTGAGTCTCTTGTAGGCAGCATATATATGGGTCTTGGTTTTTTATCCATTCAGCCATTCAGTGTGTGTTTTTTTTTTTTTTTTACTAATTAATGTTTTATTTTGGGTAAATTTAGATAAGTTGCAAAAATAGTACAGAGCTCCTGAACATCTTTTATCCAGTCTCCCCTAATGTTGCCATCTCAGATATCCATGGAATATTTGTCAAAATTTAAAGAATGAACATTGGTATATAACTATTAACGAAATGGCAGACTATATTCAGATTTTACCAGTTTTTCTACTAATGTCCTTTTTCTGTTCCAGGATCCAACACAGGAAAGTACATTGCATTTAATCATCATGTCTTCTTCATTTCCTAGTTTCTCAGCTTTTTCTTGTTTACCATGATCTTGACAGTTTTAAAGAGCACTGGTCAAGTATTTTGTAGAATGCCCCTCAGTTTGCTTTGTCTGCTCTTTTCTCATGATTAGACAGAGGGTCTGGGTTAATGCAGAAAAGATAGCAGAGGTGAAGTACCCTTCCCATCACATGATATCAGAGGGTGTCTGTCAGGTTTCCCCACTGTAATGTTACTGTTTTTTCCCCTTCCATACGTTATTCTTTGGGCATGAGTCCAAGTCCCTCCTACATTCAAGGGGAGTGAACTCATGCTCAAAACTTTCATTTTACAAAGTTATAATCCAATAAACTTATTTTCTAACTCAATTTGTGTGTAAGATTGGATTATAATACAGTACTTGTTTTCTCACCCAAATTGTCCCAGTTTGACCACAGAGATCACTTTCAGGTTGGGTCTTGTGTCCTTTTGGCATCGCCCAGCACTTTCCACCCCGTTTTTTTTTCAGGGAGTGCTTTCTTAATTTCTGGTCCTACAAGATGTTCAAGGTTCCTGTTGTATTTTCCCTGACCAGCCCTATGATCAGCCATTTCTCCTAGGAACCATACTCAGTGTGTTTTCGATTGGAGCATTTGGTCATTCACATTTAAACTAATTATTGACAGGTATGTACTTATTCTCATATTGTTAATTGTTTTCATCTTGCTTTTGTACTTCATTTTTGTATCTTTCTTCTTCTTTTGCTATCTTTCCTTGTGATTTAACTACTATCTTTAGTGTTATGTTTGTATTCTTTTTTGTGTGTGTATCCTTTATAGACATTTGGTTTGGTTACCATGAGGCTTATTTATAGCTTTCTAGATAATATTTAATTATATATATAATTGATATATATAGATATATATTTATAGCTATATGTTTATATTTAATACACATATACTTTATATATATAATATATAAATTACATATTTATATAAACATTTATATACATAAATATATATGAATATATATTTATATACTTAATTTAAATATATATTTATATAATGTATATAAACATATATATTTATATAATACATATAAATATATATTTATATAATGTATAATTATAAGTATATGTTATATATAATAATATTTATTATATTTTTATAAATATTTATGTATATTATAAATATATTAAATATAATGTGTAATTAAACATAATTACATATAATTAAAAATGCTTATCATATATGAGTGAATATAATTTATATATTTATAAATATAATTAAGATAATATAATACATTTGATTATTTATAGTATAATTATATATAATTATATTATACTTATAATTATATAATTATAATTTTAAAATATATAATCATATAATTACATATTATATATTCTAAAATTAAATATATTTATTATAACTAAACATTATATGTAATAATAAATATATAATATATAATAATATAGTAAATATAAATATTAAATATGTTTATATATATTATATAAATTATATATTTATAAAAATATAAATAATATATAAGTATATTATATATAATATATATAATATATATAAATTTTATATTTATATAAATATGTTATATATTAAATATTTTATATATTTATATAAATAATAAATATATAAACATTTTGAAATTAAATATAAATTTAAATATAAATTAGAAATATATTAAAATTTATAAATATAATAAAATTCAATAAATATAAATAAATAAATATAAATAAAATATAATATTAAATATTATCATTAAATATTATAATTTATACTTAAATATTATAAATATTTGATTATAATACATATTCAATTATAAATAATTTATTAGTAAATATTATAAATATATTAAATATAAATTAGAAATATATTAAATATTTTAAAATATTTTAATATTATATTCATATAATATTTAATATTTATATAAATATATTTATATATTTATTTTTATTTTATAGGTATATATGGTATATTAATAATTTTAATACATTAACAATATATTAATTTATATTTTACTATATTGATTAATTTATATATTAATATAAGTATGTAATATATATTTATACATAAATTATATATTTTCATATTATATATATTATGTATTATATGTAATTATATATAATTTTATATAATATCTTATATAATATATAATATAATAATGTATAATTTATATATATATGTTGATGATCTTTTAAGTTCGAATCCATTCTAACAACCCTACATTTTTACTCTCTTCCATATTTACATGTTTTATGTTTTTGACATCATATGTTACATCTTTTTATTTTGTGTATACCTTTACTACTTATTGTGGATATAGATGATTTTACCACCATTGTCTTCTAAGCTTAATTAAAATGGGCCATGTCCCATTGCAGCTGGCTGAAAGCCTGGGGGTTCCTGGGGCTGATGCCAACCTGCTGGTGGGTGGTGCCATATCACAGGGTGGCTTGTCCGGGTAGGGAGTGTTGGGGAAGTCATGGACTGGTGCTAGCCCATTGGCATGTGGAGTTGGTTCCCCATGCAGCTGGCTGCTTTGCCTCGGGGTTCCCAGGACTAGTACCAAACAGCTAGTAGGCGGGTGTGCTTCAGGCACTAATAGGCTACAGTAAAGACTCCAAAGTGACACTTGCCAACACCAGTGTCCTCGTGGTAGCATGAACTCCCCAAAACAGCTGTCACCAGTGTCTGTGCTTCCAGGGTGAGTTCCAGTTTCCTCCTGTCTCTCTGGGAGGCTCTCCAAGATCAGCACATGGGTCGGACCCAGGATCCTTTCAAATTAGTGTCACTGTGTTGGGACCTGGAGTGTGTGAGAATTGTGTTTACCCTTTAAGAATGGAATCTCTATTTCCTACAGCCCTCTGGGTCTCTTGTACTCAAGTCCCATTGGCCTTCAAAGACAGACATTCCAGGGCCTCATCTTCCCATGCAGGACCCCTGAACTGGGGAGCCCACTGTGGGGCTCAGACCCCTCATTCCTCAGGAAGAACCTCTGCAATTGTAATTATCCTCCCATGTGTGGTTCATCCACCTGGGGATGTGGGTCTTGACTGCACTGCAGCTCCACACCTCATATCTGGCTTACTGTGGCTCTTTCTTTATATCTTTAGTTCTGGAAAATCTTTTCTGCTGGTCTTCAGGTTGTTGTCTTAGACAGTTGCTTGGTAAATAGTTGTAATTTTGATGTGCCTGTGGGAGGAGGTGAGCTCAGGGTCTTCCTACTCCTCCATCATTGCCACTCCCCACCTCCCATCTTTTAAACTCTTAACGTCTAAAGTTATTCTATTTTTTCCTCACATATAACTAGCATGATTTTTTCTTATCCTGTATAACACTAATCCTTTTACGTTTTAGATCTCATCTTTTTTTTTTAAACATCTTTATTGGAGTATAATTGCTTTACAATGGTGTGTTAGTTTCTGCTTTATAACAAGGTGAATTGGTTATACATATACATATGTTCCATATCTCTTCCCTCTTGCATCTCCCTCCCTCCCATCTCTTTATGTCTATACTCCCAGGTCCCATTTCTCCCCATTATCACTACCTTTTTAAAATTCTATAATCCAGTAATTTAGGAAGTTTCTGAAGCTTATGAAACAGGCCATACTCTCTGCCTTCTATGCCAAAGTGTGTGCAAGAGTGGTTTTTCTACCCTTTGACTTGCTAACTCTTGTTCATGTTCCCAAGTTTATTTCAGACAATATCTCCTAGAATCTTTTCCTCTGAGCTGCTCATTCTAGGTATGATGTCCTTTTGCAGAGCTAAACATTGTTTTAGGTTTACATTTTATTAGACTATAGTGCCATGCTTATTTTGTCTCTTTCCATCCATTGTAAGATCTTTCGACAGAGGACTTCACCCCTTTCATCTTTGTATCCTGGATACCTACTTAGCATGCTGTTTGGCAAACGGTAGGTATGTAATTAAAATTAAGGGAAAATTGACCTTAATAAACTGAGGAAATCAATTGGAAGCAGTTTAATGGATTAATAATTTGTTCAGCAAGAAGAGATTGAAGACTCATAGGTAAAGAAGCACATTATCTCTTGTGAAAAATCTTTCTGTGATTATTTTGACCTTAGCTCTTAATTCGTATCTCACTGATTGGACTTAATATTTTTCATTGTGCAATGTTTGCACTTCATTCTCAGTTCTTGCAACAAGGATTCTAGTATTTGTAACTCACTTTCTTGAGATATATAGAGCCAGAGGACATAAAAGTTATGAAAGGGAACCACCTGTGGCCAGAAACACTTGAGGATGAGCATTTTTTTTTGCAGAAATCTTATAAACTTCAAACAAAATATTTGCTTATTCTCATCACTTAATCCTTTTTATTCTTAAAGAATGTCAACTAAGGTATCCAAAAGTGGGAACTCTGTGGAGACTTGCCAACAGGATGTTGCCTCAAACTTAGAAAATCAAGAACTTTTACCTTGGAAAATCACAAGGCAAGCACCTTACCATGGTTCTTTTGTGAGTGACAGCCAAAATTCTAAACGAAGCAGAGGTCATTTTCTGACCCAAGAAAACCTCAGGGATAAAGTACCATGAAGGAAAAACCCTTCCATGGTACTTGATTCAAAGAAGTTCAAGGTTCATCTTGCATCTAACAAAGAACAAACCTCTCCATTGTTTGACATAATAGGCCCAAGTAACCATGTGGGTGAGCCTTTGGACCAACACCCCTGTGTGTGGTGAGTGTAAGACCACTTACCCTTGGAAAACACAGTTTGTCATTTGTAGGTATAAGAAGACCCTTGGAAAAGTGAAAAGGGGTACCGAACACTTCCTTAAGAAAAGTTCAGATTTTGAAAGAAATGAGAAAACCCACATAGTTGATGCACAGTGTTAAAGTATTCAGTGTGGTAATGCCTTCAGTTTGAGTTTATATCAACATAATGATCACAGAGAAAACATGAGAGAGAAATCTCATAGATGTAATGACTGTGGAAAAGACTTCAGTGGAAGATCAAAACTAAATCTACATAACATGACCCTCACAGGGGAGAAAACTTATGTTATGTGTGTGGTAAGGGATGCAGTGATTGTACACATCTTCACGTTCATCAGAGAATCCATACAGGAGGAAAGCCCTATAAATGTAATGAGTGTGGTGAGGACTTCACTACAAGTTCAGATCTAGGCACACAGGAGAGAGGCCATATAGTGTGATGAGTGTGGCAAAGGCTTCATTGCAAGTTCAAAACCCCTCATTCACCTGAGAGTCCATGAAGGACAGAAACCATATAAATGTCAACAGTGTGGTAAAAGCTTCCCTGGAGGCTCAGATCTGTGTAGGCTAAGATCTGTGTATCCATCAAAGAGAGCACACAGGACAGAGACCTTACTAATGCAGGGCTTGTGTCAAGGACTTTAGTAGGGGTTCTGAACTCCACGTTCATCAGAGAATCCATATGGGAGAGAAGCCCTATAAATGTAAACAGCATGGTAAAGATTTCAGTAGGAGCATCCCAAATTTCATATTCACCAGAGAGTCCACATGAGGAGAGTGTGATAAAGGCTTCAGTCTCAACACAGACCTTTGTTCTCATCAGAGTCCACACCACAGAGAGATCATTTAAATCTGAATAGTGTGGTAAAGGCTTTAGCCTTAGCATATATCTCAGAGTCCATCAGACAATCACACTGGGGAGAGAGCCTACAAACATAATAAATATGGGGAGGGTTTCACTCAGATCTCAAAACTTGATGTTCATCAGAGAATCCACAGGAAAGAAAAACTACACAGAATATGAGTCTAATTTTAACTTAAGTCAGAAGAGAAATCTTAGGTATATCAGAGTACACATTGATCCAGAATGAAAACTGTAATCAACACAATGATGACATTAGAGTGCACGTTTCAAATATGAGAAGGACCATGGAATTAAAATCCGAATTAGTGAGAAAACTGTAGGAAATATTTTGGGCAGAGTTCACAACTTTACACACAGGTTTAGTTGTATCTAGGAAATAAATTCTGAAAATACCCTAAATGAAATATATGTATACATATCCACACATACGTATCTGTATACACACGCAGACATGCTTGTGTGTGAGGGATCTAGAGTGAGGACTTAGATTTTAAGTTTTGTATTTGTCAAAATTACATAATTTGTAACACTCTTATACCATACCATTTATATAAATTTCTAAATAATAACAGAAAGCAGATCAGTGATTAGCTGGAGTTAAGGAATGGGACAGGCATGAGTAAAAGGAAGGAATTATTAAGATGCACAAGGTAATTCTTTGGAGTGATTGAAATGCTTATTACATTGATTGTGGTGATGATTTCATATATATACACACACACATATATATATGCCGTTATCAAATTGTATACTTTATGTGTAGTTTGTTGTATTTCCATTAAATTTCAATAAAGCTATTTAAAAATCAAATATAAGTGGTTTAATCAATAACTATAGAAACCCTTTTTTCAAGTGTCCTTTATGAAACCATCAAGTGTATGTTGATTGTGGGTATCTGTGTTTCTTTTATCTTAAAGTTTTTCATTTCTCTTTTCAGTACAACATTGCTCACTTAAAATCTCTTTATTACATGTATTTAAAATAGACACTGTCTCCATCCTCTGAATATTAGAAATGTTATGCTCAATTGCACTAGATTATTACATCAATTTCTTAACCATTTTTTATATGTTCCTTTGCTTTGGTTCATATGTATTGGGACGAGAAATGATAAGGAAGCTGAGACCTCCTAAGGGGAGAATTATATCAGATTTCAAAGAACTTGAATAGAGTTCTTGATAAAGAGCAATATAGAAAATATAGCTTGATAACAAGTAAGGCAATACTGCCAACCCTGGACTAGATGAAATAGTTATCACCTTAATTTCCCTTTTGTCATGTCTTCTCGTGAATCTTGAATTTATTAAAAATATTTCTCATAGGCTGATATAATGTCTGTGAAATACAACTAAAATTTCTAATTCTTCTTTGATTTTTTTTTTAAAAATTGTTATTGCATTCCAAAGCTTGATAACTTTACCACTGTAACATTCTGCTTTTGAATAACTTATTGGGCCTGCCCATGGTATCCCCAAATTTTAGTTAACTATCTTTAAAAATGTATGTGAATACACATGTAGCAAATATTCTTTTCTACTTTTTTAGAAATTCTACACTGTTTTAAAATGTCACTCCATTTCATGGGTGTATTATTAAAGGATTAGAAATGCCTTTCTACACCTGAAACCAACAAAACATTGTAAATCAGCTATACTCCGATATAAAATAAAAATTTTAAAAAAACAAATGCCTTTCTAAATATGTTTCATCCAAGGTTGAGTTAGACTCCATAGTACTTTTGAGTACTTTAGGATTTAGTAATTTTAATAAAAACTTTTACAGATATTGTGCTTCCATTTTGTCCATGTTCACTGACATGATACTTTCCTGTCTCTCACAGTTCATCACATTTCTCTTAAAAACCCTAATTATCTAACAATGATTGTTCACCAATATCTACACACTTTGTAACTATATTTTTGAGGTATCATTTTACAAGTCACACAATCACGTTTTAACAGTCCTAGAGAATGGGAACACTCCCATCTCCCTACCCTTCTTTGATGTATTCAGTTATTCATTCTGTAAATATTTTATTGCCTTTTATGTACCAGAAACCCTTCAAGAAATATAGTGATGAAACTAGACAGGTAAAGTCACTAACCAGATGGAGCATAACAGAGGAGTTCTCTTTGATAGAGTGGCCTGGAAAGTGCTTTTTCAGGAGGTAATTGAGCACAGACCTAAATTAAGCAAGTGAAGGAACTAAGGGAAGATCTAGGACAAGAACATGTTGGGAGTTAGAACAGTAAACACAAAGGCTTAAGGCAGAAACAGTGTGTGTACTGATGGAGCCAATAGAAGGCCAGAGTATCTAAATCAGAGTGAGCAGAGCAGGAGGAAATGAGTGTCAAAGTGCACAAACACCAGATCAAATCCATTCCTGGCAGGTATTTTGTATTTTATTTCATGGAGACCATGGGGGCTTTTAGGGAATTGTCATATGATCTGAGATTTACATCAATTGATCACTTTAAGGGCCATATGAAGAATAGACTGTGAGGAGGCAAGGGCAGAAGTAATAAGAACAGTTCAGAAGCTTCTCTAATTATTCCATGCAATTATGGTGGTAATTATGTCTTGGGTTAGGATGTGGGTGCTAGAGACATTGAAAATTGGTGAGATTTTGGATGTATATTGAAGTTGGAGCAGATAGGATTTGCTCATGGTTTGGCATGGTGGGGTAAGGGAAAGTGAAAAGATGGGCAATGTTGAAGTGTTTCTGTACCATCAACTGGATTCTGACATAAATTTAGATAGGTAAGAGAGTCAGGTTAGTGGAAATAAATTGAGGGAATCAAGAATCTGTTTTCGGACATGTTAAGTATAAAATTCCAATTAGTCATCTAAGTGGAAATCTTTCATCCCAGTGGGGAATTCAACAAAGGAACTCAGGGAAGGAAAGATAAATTTAGGATGTGTTCTGCTCCTGTGCATGCTATCTAGAGCCTCATGACTGGGTGAGATTACTTATACCGTGAATGTGGAAAACAGAAAGATTAACAGGAGCTGAGAACTTGTGTTTTATCTTGTGAAGAGGTCAGGTGAAAGAGGAGTGATAGAGCCAGCAAAGGAGACTGAGAAGGGAGGTAGAAGTAAAACTGGAAGAGTGCTGCATCCTCTCCAGTTCCTCCGTCCTCTTCCCTTCAAGTGAAGGATAAAGAAAGCGGAAGTAATCCACTGTGTCAAATACTGCCAATAAATTTAGTAGGAAAGGAATTGTCCATTAGGTTTCTCAATTCAGAGGTCACTGGCACCTTTGGGAAAAGTGGTTCCAGGTGAGTTGTGGGGACAAAAATCTGATTAGAATGGATTAAAGATAACTGAGAGGTGAGGATAGTAACATAATTTTCTCAATAAAGGAAAGTAGGAGGAAAAGAGTGATAATTTGGGATTAGCATGGGAGCAGGGGGACTTTTAATGGAGATATTATGACATGCTTGTGAGATGACTGGAATGAGCCATTAAGAGAAAAATTGATGATGCCAGGAAAAAAAGGAAACTATTTTAGGAACAAAATATTTGAGTGAGTGGAAGGGAATGAGATCCAGTGCACAAGTGAAGATCAGGACCTTTCATTCATTGTAGCAGCAAGGATAACAAAGAATATGGGTCCAGTGTAAGAGATTAATAGAATTTTTGTTGATGGGAAGAGGGGGTCGTACTCATTGTTTCTACATTCTCTACTTTTTCAGTGAAATAAAATCAACAACTGAGAATAAAGAATAGGAAGTAGTTTTACAATTTTGAGTAGGAAGTGTGAAGGATCATCTCAGCATAGAAAGGCAAATTTACAAGGGAAATGTAGAATGATTGAGTGGTGCTGAGGGCCTTTTTGAAGCCAAGTGTGGTCAGGACAGTGAGGTATGTTCAGCTAAGCCACATCACTTGCTGAGGAAGAGCTTACAGAAGAAGGAGTCGGATTTAATCACAGCAGTATTTTTAACTTAGTTATGGCCTGGAAATGTTCTAAATTCTTTCTAGGTGTTAGTTTATATAATTCTCACAATGACTCCATAATCCTCGTTTTAAGAATTAGGAGACTGAGGCCCAGAGACATTATGCAACTGACCAAAAATGACATAGTCAATGGTAGACCCTAGTTTTGAACTTGGTCACATCGGTCTGGATATGAGAGCTCATGCTCTTAACTAGAGTTGTGGTTTCATCACTGAGTCCCATGGAGAGAGGAGGTCAGAGAGGATGCATTCTGGTTTGTGAATATTGTGAAAGACCCAGGAATCCAAACTATGTAAGGAGAGGGATGGGGATATGAGGGTAGTGGTGGTGATAAAAATTAGTAGGGTCAATGAATTGAGGACTTCAATGGGAGTAAAAGTGTTTTTAGTTGGGGTACAAAAGTAAGTAGGTTAGCTTCAAAGATAAGTGGTAGTGGTCAGAAGTAATGACACAGTGCCCTTTATTGGTATGATAAGGCTTGGGATGGCTGTGGGCATAGATTGTTGAGGTGAAGAAAAGTCATTGTAAAGGCAAGTAAGGAACAGAGTCACCAATACTGATGCCAGGGTGAGTGGTAGACAATGACCCAGTAGCAAAATATTCACTGAATGAAGGGGAGTGACAAGCTCAACAGATGACTGTGGTGTAGAAAGCAAGTAGGGGGCACAGTCGTATGGTGCCTGCTTCAAAAGTGCTTGTATTGTATAGGGAATAATAATAGGGAAGGACCTTATGTATTCTATTACAAGTTAATCACTAAAGGGATGTTGCCTATAAGCTTAAAATATACATGATGGCCCGTCTCTGGGAACCCTGCTTCCCAGGTAATGAGCATTACCTTTGTTTAGCTCACAGGAAACGTCCTGACCAGGCTCACCTGTGAATGACTGCAGGGAGGAAGAAATTAACTCATCCCCTCCAGAGGCTGATGGGAACCAGGAAGTGTTTGATTTTACTCCCTCCCCTTTTAGTATAAAAGGAGCTTGCATTCTAACTCAGTCAAGATGGTTCTTTAGGGCACGAGCTCACCGTCTTCTTGGTTAGTTGGCTTTCTGAATAAAGTCGTTATTCCTTGCCCCAACAACTCATCTCTTGATTATTGGCCTGCCGTGCAGTGAGCAGTACGAGCTTATACTTAGTATGTTTGGGGATGCCTCCTCTTATAAAGCATTTCGGTTTTTTTTATGGTTCAAATGCCTTTTAATTACATATATTATCTGGAGTAAATGGAACTTTGAGCCAAACTTTTATCACAGGGATTCATGTAGAGTTGAACTACAAATTGGGTATGAAGTGAAAAAAGATGCAAATGATGAATAAAATACCCTCTATTTTTCTTGCTTCCTTTTATTCTTTCCTGTGAGTCATCAATGGTTTTCTTTATTCTTAGCTTATTCCTTTCTGCTCTAAAAAAGTATATTTCTTCTGAACTCGTCTAAAGTGGGGTGAAAATGAGATGGGGAAAATTTCTACGAAACATCACAGAGTGGTTAGGTAAGCAGGCTAGTCACAAAGGAGACACAGCTGTCTCAGAGATTACTAGGTCTCCACGCACCATCACTAGGATAGATAGAGCAAGCACTAAAGCCCTCTCCACCATTATCCAATTGTGTTGATTAGATAATTATATAATGTTAGATGATTAAATATTTGTTTTAGTTCATGATAATAAACCCTGGGCATTTCTGAAGTCCCAGATGAACTTAATAAAATCAGATAATCATTTCATATGGGTTTTTCAGAGTATTAAAACACTATTAATAGAATTCTGCCTTCAGAAAAAGATGAGATAGATGCACTTTTTCCTTTCCTACCACTAAGTACAGCTGAAAGTCCTGGCTATGATTTGTAAAACAACATAAGAAGGTTCTGAAAAGTAAGAGAAGGCAGACCAGCTAGAATTTTCCTTTGTCATAGGCTTCTGCTTGGGCTCCTTTTTTTTTTTTTTTTTTTCTTTTAAAGAGACAGCCTGTATCTTAAGGATTTTTACATTGAAGAATTCAAAAAGTGGTAGATTTTTGGAACTTGTTGACCTGCATTTAAAAGTAACTGTTGACAAAGATTCACCAGAAATAATCTGAACAAATGGGAAAATACATTTAATACTACTGAAATCTACTAAAATAATTCTAGGACATAAGGTTTATATACCATAATGATACCTCTAAGTGCTGTCGCTGATATGAAACTGACTGATTCTTACTTTTCTAAACACACAGTGGTATAATTAACAATATTCAATCATTTCTGTTCTTTCCTGAATATATAAAAATTAAAATACCAATTAAAAACTAATATATTATTCTCTTTAAATCTTTCTTACAGATATAATTTCAATATTTTCATTCAATAGTGGTGTGGTTTAAGAGATTTTTCATTCACAGGTCATGAATATATAGTCATATATAGAGATATATATATCATGGAATATTATATTACTCAGCAATAAACAAGAATGAAATATTGTCATTTGCAGTAACATGGATGGACCTAGAGCTTATCATACTAAGTGAAGCAAGTCAGAAAAAGAAAGACAAATACCATATGATATCACTTATATGTGGAATCTAAAAAATAATACAAATGAATCAATATACAAAACAGAAACAGACTCACAGATCTAGAAAACAAACTTATGGTTACCAAAGGGGAAAGGGAGGAGGGAAGGATAAATTGGGATTTTGGGATTAACAGATATGAACTACTATATACAAAATAGATAAGCAACAAGTGTTATTTACTGTATAACAGAGGGAACTATATTCAATATCTTTAAATAACCTATAATGGAAAATAATCTGAAATTATATGTATATATATATATATATATATATATATATATATATATATAACTGAATCACTTTGCTATACACCTGAAACTAACACAATATTGTAAATCAACTATACTTCATTATTTTTTTTTAAAGGGGAGCTTGGAAGGCAGGAAGAGGGGAAGAGGAAATTCCTTCTTTCAGCTTGCTTGCTTTTCCCCTTCAGTGGTACTTCACCATTGCATCAAGACTGATTTCCAGTCTTTAGTTTCTTTTGGAATTCAAGAAAAAGCCTCATTGTACCTCAGAACAAGCTGCTCGTGACTCCATCTTAAAGGATTCGGTAAATGCTTTTAATCAGTAAGCAGTATGTGGTAATATTTCTCCCACAGGTAGAATAGACAAGCCTGAGAAAGAGTGATAATAGAGACTTCTCTCACTGGTACACCTAATAACCTATTTTCAGAATTTTTGTTTCTTGTCCCTTCAGTTTTGGAGTCTTCTGATTTGAAGATCTGTGTTCTCATAGGAGGGTTGTCTCCACCAGGAAAGGCAATAACAATAATATTGAATTAGAAGCTGGCAGGGAGTCTTATACCACATAACTAATAGGCTAATAAAGGGTTTATTCATTTACTGAAGGTGATTGATCCTGATTACCAATAAAATATTTGCTTGATGATACAAAGTGGAAGGAGAAAGGACTATACCTGATACCCAAGGAATTATTTAGGGACCTCTTTTTATCTTAAAAAAAAACCTACTTATTTTACTATAATTACACAAAACAAAAACACATTCATTTTAATTGTACAGATTAATGATTATTGAAAAACTCATGCACTCCAATAACCATACCATAATCAACATACAGGTCATTGCATCACCCGAAATTATTTCCTCATGACTCTGCAGTCCATCCTTTATCTACAACTCTAATGTGCTTTCTGTACCTCTAAAGCAGCTTCTTTGTGGATAAAGAAGATGTGAGATATACATATACATATATATATATATATATATATATATATATATATATATATATATATATATATATATGACAAACAAGGAAGGAAACCAACATGAATAAAAACCAAGAGAAGTGAGACAATACACTGTACCATAGGGGATCCAGATAATGATCTTATCAGGCATGAACTTTAAATAACACTGGTTTCAAGAAATTTTTTTCAAGTGATAATTTTATTAAAGAACTACAAACTTTTAAAAATCTTAAATTTAGGAAAATCTACAACTAAAAAGTAGAGTGAAATTAAGAACATAATATTAGTTTTTCACACTTAGATATAGCTTAAGAGAAAATTAGTGATTTGGAAGATTGGCCAGAAGAAATACCAGCCTGATGAATAAAGGTAAAAGAGGAAAATACAAATAGTGTAAGAGACATACGGGGCACAGTGAAAAGGTCTAACATATGTGTAACGGGAATTCTGGAAAGATGTATGCAAAAGACAGAGAATAGGATAGAAGCTGTATTTGAAAAAATGATGGCTGAGAATTTTCCAAAACTTAAAACACAAAGCAAAAATATCCAACAAGCACACATTTGAGGAGCCCTAAGAATATGAAGCATGATAAGAACAAAGACTGCCATATGGTAAACCAAAGACAATGAAAATAAAACCTAAGAAGCAGCCAGAGATGGGGGAAACAGTACCATTAAAGAAGCAACAATAAGATTGGAACTCAGTCTTTCTGGGGAGACAGTGGATGCCACAACACAGTGGGGTATTTCCCTTAAAACTGAAGGATGTTATTTGGACAGCAGCTAAATTATTCCCATTGTCACTCAGAGATGCAGGAAGGAGTGAAAAGCAAAGAACACTGTAAAAAAAAGTGGGTGAATCTAAATGAATATTAACAGGGGGAGGTGTCAGCATGGCAGAATAGGAGGACATGTAATTCGTCTCTCCCCATAAGTACATCTAGAGGGGGTCTGGAAGATGGCAGAAGAGTAAGACGCGGATATCACCTTCCTCCGTACAGATACATCAGAAATACATCTACACGTGGAACTGCTCCTATAGAATACCCACTGAACGCTGGCAGAAGACGTCAGACTTCCCAAAAGGCAAGAAACTCCCCCACGTACCTGGGTAGGGCAAAAGAAAAAATAAATAACAGAGAAAAAAGAATACGGACGGGACCTGCACCAGTGGAAGGGAGCTGTGAAGGAGGAAAGGTTTCCACACACTAGGAAGCCCCTTTGCAGGTGGAGACTGTGGGTGGTGGAGGTGGGGGAGTTTCGGAGCCGCCGAGGAGAGCGCAGCAACAGGGGTGTGGAGGGCAAATCGGAGAGATTCTCACACAGAGAATCGATGCTGAGCTGCACTCACCAGCCCTAGAGGCTTGTCTGTTCACCCGCCAGGGCAGGCGGGGGCTGGGAGCTGAGGCTCGGGCTTCGGTCATTTTGCAGGGAGAGAACTGTGGTTGGCGATGTGAACACAGCCTGAAGGGGTTAGCACACCACAGCTAGCCGAGAGGGAGTTCAGGAAAAGGTCTGGAGCTGGCGAACAGGAAAGAGACTTTTTCTTGCCTAATTGTTTCCTGATGCGTGAGGAGAGGGGATTCAGAGCACTGCCTAAACGAGCTCCAGAGACGGGCGCGAGCCGCGGCTATCAGCGCGGACCCCAGAGATGGGCATGAGATGCTAAGGCTGCTGCTGCTGCCACCAAGAAACCTGTGTGCTAGCACAGGTCACTATCCACATGGCCCCTCCCGGGAGCCTGTGCAGCCTGACACTGCCAGGGTCCCATGATGAAGGGACAACTTCCCCGGGAGAATGCACAGCGCGCCTCAGGCTGCTGCAATGTCGTGCCAGCCTCTGCCACCAAAGGTTCGTCCTGCATCCGTACCCCTCCCTCCCCCCGGCCTGAGTGAGCCAGAGCCCCCGAAGCAGCTTCTCCTTTAACCCCGTCCTGTCTGAGCGAAGAACAGACGCTCTCAGGCGACCTAACCACAGAGGCAGGGCCAAATCCAAAGCTGAACACCAGGAGCTGTGCGAACAAAGAAGAGAAAGGGAAATCTCTCCCAGCAGCCTCAGAAGCAGCAGATTAAAGCTCCACAAACAACTTGATGTATCTGCATCTGTTGAATACCTGAATAGACAATGAATCATCCCAAATTGAGGAGGTGGACTTTGGGAGCAGGATATATTATTTTTTACCCTTTTCCTCTTTTTGTGAGTGTATATGTGTACGCTTCTGTGTGAGATTTTATCTGTATAGCTTTGCTTTCACCATTTGTCCTACGCTTCGTTCCATCTGTATTTTTTTACTTAAAAAACATTTTTTTCTTAATAAATTATTTCTTAATAATTTTTTTCTTAGTTTTTATTTTAAAAAATTAAAAACTTTTTTCTTAACAAATTTTTTCTTAATAATTTTTTTCCTATTTTTTATTTTAAAAAATTGGAAAATAATTTTTAATACATTTTTTCTGAATAATTTTTCTCTTATTTTTTCTTTTAAAAAATTAAAAAAACTTCTTAATACTTTTTTCTTAAAATTTTTCTTCTTATTTTTTATTTTAAAAAATTATTTTAAAAAATTAAAAAAATTTTATTTTAATAAATGTTTCATAATAATTTTTTCTTATTTTTTATTATAATACCTTTATTTTATTTTATCTTACTTTATTTTTTTATTTTATCCTCTTTCTTTCTTTCTATTTTTTCTCCATTTTATTCTGAGCCGTGTGGATGAAAGGCTCTTGGTGCTCCTGCCAGGCATCAGGGCTGGGCCTCTGAGGAGGGAGAGGCAACTTCAGCACACTGGTCCACAAGAGACCTCCCAGCTCCATGTAATACCAAATGGCGAAAATCTCTCAGAGATCTCCATCTCAACACCAAGACCCAGCTTCACTCAATGACCAGCAAGCTACGGTGCTGGACACCCTATGCCAAACAACTAGCAAGACAGGAACACAGCCACATCCATTAGCAGAGAGGCTGCCTAAAATCATAAAAAGGCCACAGACACCCCAAAACACACCATCAGACGTGGATGTGCCCACCAGAAAGACAAGATGCAGCCTCATCCACCAGAACACAGGCACTAGTCCCCTCCACCAGGAAGCCTACACAACCCACTGAAACAACCTTAGCCACTGGGGACAGATACCAAAAACAAAAGGAACTACGAACCTGCAGCCTGTGAAAAGGAGACCCCAAACACAGTCAGATAAGCAAAATGAGAAGCCAGAAAAACACACAGCAGATGAAGGAGCAAGGAAAAAACACACCAGACCTAACAAATGAAGAGGAAATAGGCAGTCTACCTGAAAAAGAATTCAGAATAATGATAGTAACGATGATCCAAAATCTTGGACATGGAATAGGCAAAATGCAAGAAACATTTAAAAAGGATGTAGAAGAACTAAAGAGGAACCAAGCAACGATGAAAAACACAATAAATGAAATTTAAAATACTCTAGAAGGGATCAATAGCAGAATAACTGAGGCAGAAGAACGGGTAAGTGACCTGGAAGGTAAAATAGTGGAAATAACGACTGCAGAAGAAAATAAAGAAAAAAGAATGAAAAGAACTGAGGACAGTCTCAGAGACGTCTGGGACAACCTGAAACGCACCGACATTCGAATTATAGGGGTCCCAGAAGAAGAAGAGAAAAAGAAAGGGACTGAGAAAATATTTGAAGAGATTACAGTTGAAAACGTCCCTAATATGGGAAAGGAAATATTTAGTCAAGTCCTGGAAGCACAGAGACCCCCATACAGGATAAATCCAAGGAGAAACACACGAAGACACATATTAATCAAATTATTAAAAAAATCAACATAAAGAAAACGAATTGAAAGCAGCAAGGGAAAAACAACAAATACACACAAGGGAATCCCCATAAGGTTAACAGCTGATCTTTCAGCAGAAACTCTGCAAGCCAGAAGGGAGTGGCAGGATATACTTAAAGTGATGGAGAAAAACGTACAACCAAGATGACTCTACCCAGCAAGGATCTCACTCAGATTTGATGGAGAAATTAAAACCTTTACAGACAAGCAAAAGCTGAGAGACTTCAGCACCACAAAACCAGCATTACAACAAATGCTAAAGGAACTTTTCTAGGCAAGAAATGCAAGAGAAGGAAAACACCTACAATAACAAACCCAAAACATTTAAGAAAATGGGAATAGGAACATACATATTGATAATTACCTGAAATGTAAATGGATTAAATGCTCCCACCAAAAGACATAGACTGGCTGAATGGAAACAAAAACAAGACCCATTTATATGCTCTCTACAAGAGACCCACTTTAGAACTAGGGACACATACAGACTGAAATTGAGGTGACAGAAAAATATTCCATGCCAGTGGAAATCAAATGAAAGCTGGAGGAGCAATTCTCATATCAGACAAAATAGACTTTAAAATAAAGACTAGTGGGCTTCCCTGGTGGTGCAGTGGTTGAGAGTTTGCCTGCCAATGTGGGGGTCACGGGTTCGAGCCCTGGTCTGGGAGAATCCCACATGCTACGGAGTGGCTGGGCCCTTGAGCCACAATTACTGAGCCTGTACGTCTGTAGCCAGTGCTCTGCAATGGGAGAGACCGCGATAGTGGGTGGCCCGTGCACCACGATGAGGAGTGCCCCCAGCTTGCCGCGGCTGGAGAGGGCCCTCACGTGGAGTCGAGGACACAACACAGCCATAAATAAATAAATTAATTAATAAAATAAATTAAAAAAAATAAAGACTTTTACAAGAGACAAAAAAGACACTATATAATGATCAAGGGATCGATCCTAGAAGAAGGTATAACAATTGTAAATATTTATGCACCCAACATAGGAGCACTTCACTACATAAGGCAAATATTAACAGCCATAAAAGGGGAAATCGACAGTAACACAATCAGAGTAGGGGACTTTAACACCCCACTTTCACCAATGGACAGATCATTCAAAATGAAAATAAATAAGGAAACACAAGCTTTAAATGATACATTAAACAAGATGGACTTAATTGATATTTATAGGACATTCCAAGCAAAAACAACAGAATACACATTTTTCTCAAGTGCTAATAGAACATTCTCCAGGATAGATCATATCTTGGGTTACAAATCAAGCCTTGGTAAATTTAAGAAAATTGAAATCGTAATAAGTATCTTTTCCGGCCACAACGCTATGAGACTAGATATCAATTACAAGAAAAGATCTGTAAAAAATACAAACACATGGAGGCTACACAATACACTACTTAATAACCAAGTGATCACTGAAGAAATCAAAGGGGAAATCAAAAAATACCTAGACACAAATGACAATGGAAACACGATGACCCAAAACCTATGGGACGCAGCAAAAGCAGTGCTAAGAGGGAAGTTTATAGCAATACAAGCCTAACTCAAGAAACAGGAAACATCTCGAATAAACAACCTAACCTTGCACCTGAAGCAATTAGAGAAAGAAGAACAAAAATACCCCAAAGATAGCAGAAGGAAAGACATCATAAAGATCAGATCAGAAATAAATGAAAAAGGAATGAAGGAAACAATAGCAAAAATCAATACAACTAAAAGCTGGTTCTTTGAGAAGATAAACAAAATTGATACACCATTAGCCAGACTCTTCTAGAGAAAAAGGGAGAAGACTCAAATCAATAGAATTAGAAATGAAAAAGGAGAAGTAACAACTGACACTGCAGAAATACAAAGGATCATGCAAGATTACAAGCAACATTTTGCCAATAAAATGGATAACCTGGAAGAAATGGAGAAATTCTTGGAAATGCACAACCTGCTGAGACTGAACCAGGAAGAAACAGAAAATATGAACAAACCAATCACAAGCCCTGAAATTGAAACTGTGATTTAAAATCTTCCAGCAAACCAAAGCCCAGGAACAGATTGTTTCACAGGTGAATTCTATCAAACACTCAGAGAAGACCTAACACCTATCCCTCTCAAACTCTTCCAAAATATTGCAAAGGGAGGAACACTCCCAAACTCATTCCATGAGGCCATCATCACCCTGATACCAAAACCAGACAAAGATGTCATAAAGAAAGAAAACTACAGGCCAATATCACTGATGAACATAGACGCAAATATCCTCATCAAAATACTAGCAAACAGAATCCAACAGCACATTAAAAGGATCGTACACCATGATCAAGTGGGGTTTATTCCAGGAATGCAAGGATTCTTCAATATATGCAAATCAATCAACGTGATACACCATATTAACAAATTGAAGTAGAAAAACCGTCTGATCATCTCAATAGATGCAGAGGAGGCTTTCGACAAAATTCAACACGCATTTATGATAAAAACCCTGCAGAAAGTAGGCATAGAGAAATGCAAATCAAAACTCAATGAGATATCATCTCACACCAGTCAGAATGGCCATCATCAAAAAGTCTAGAAACAATAAATGCTGGTGAGGGTGTGGAGAAAAGCGAACCCTCTTGCACTGTTGGTGGGAATGTAAATTGATACAGCCACTATGGAGTACAGTATGGGAGTTCCTTAAAAAAACTAAAAATAGAACTACCATATGGCACAGCAATCCCACTACTGGGCATATACCCTGAGAAAACCATAATTCAAAAAGAGGCATGTACCAAAGTGTACATTGCAGCTCTATTTACAATAGCCAGGACATGGAAGCAACCTAAGTGTCCATTGACAGATGAATGGATAAAGAAGATGTGGCACATATATACAATGGAATATTACTCAGCCATAATAAGAAATGAAATTGAGTTATTTGTAGTGAGGTGGATGTAGTTAGAGTCTGTCATACAGTGTGAAGTAAGTCAGAAAGGGAAAAACCAATACAGTATGCTAACACATATGTATGGAATCTAAGGGGAAAAAAAAGGTCATGAAGAACCTAGTGGCAAGATGGGAACAAAGACACAGACCTACTAGAGAATGGACTTGAGGATATGGGGAGGGGGAAGGGTAAGATATGACAAAGAGAGAGAGTGGCATGGACATATACACTACCAAACGTAAAATAGATAGATAGTGGGAAGCAACTGCATAGCACAGGGAGATCAGCTCTGTGCTTTGTGACCTCCTAGAGGTGTGGGATAGGGAGGGCGGGAGAGAGGGAGATGCAAGAGGGAAGAGATATGGGAACATATGTGTATGTATAACTGATTCACTTTGTTATAAAGCAGAAACTAACACACCATTGTAAAGCAACTATACTCCAATAAAAATGTTAAAAATAAAAAGTACATCTAGAATACATCTACAAGTGGAACAGTTCTCACAGAGCACCTGCTGAACATTAGCAGAAGAATTCTGACACCTAAAAAATCAAGAAACATCCCCTCACAACCAGGTAGGATGAAAGAAAGAAAAAAAAGAGGAATCAAAAAGGGGCCAGCAACCCTGGCAGGAAGCTGAAGATGAGGAGAGGTTCCCGCACTTAGAAAAACCCCTCATGATGGGGAAATTAGCTGGGACAGGAAGGGACCTTTGGGGAATTGAAGAACACAGCAGACAGTCTGTGGCAGGCAGGACAAAGTAAGAACTGCGCATGGTCTCTGCCGCAGCACTGTGCACCCCAGTCTGAGTCATGTGTCTCCTGTTGTGGAGAGGGGCTGGTGCTAGAAAGTGGAGTTTGGAGCATGGACCCACGGAGGGGACAGCTGTTGGCTGTGAGAAGACAGCCTGAAGGGACAGGAGTAAGGAGCTCCACAACCAGGAAAGTTTGTGGAAAACGCCCAGGCCACCATAGAAGCAAGGCATTATTGTTCAGTGGTGCACAAGGGGTGGGGCTGCCATTGCAACCCCCTCCCCACCTGTTGGCTTCAGCCTCTGTGGGCACTGGGAGGGAGACCCACCTGAGCAGGCTCACCCGCCCCTCAAGCCAAGGCCTCCTCCACCTGCATAAACTCTGGGGTCCTGAGCACTGCCCATCCCAAAGCCTCCTTAGGATTCAGCCTTGGACACCCCTGCCTGAGACAGGAATCTGACAATGCTGGCAGGTGCTGAGTGTTAAAGCGTGTGGTTAAGAGAGTGAATCCAGGGAAAGGATTGCTGTTGCCTGCGTGGATACAACAAAGGGGACGGGAGTGAGGGGCTCCATGGCTGGGAAGGCCCCTAGAGGAAACGTGGTCTGCCTAGGAAATGAGGTACCATTGTTAAGTGGCACACAAGGAGCAGGGCTGCCACTGCCCCCACATGCCAGCCACTGCCTCTGCAGGCAGTGGGAGGGACTCCCACCAAAGCAGGCATGTTCCAGTCTGTTGCAACTGCCTGCTGGTCTCCACCACCACAGGCACTTCACACACACCCTAGTTGTGGCCGCTGTACCCCTCCCTGGCCTGAGTAAGTGTGCCCCGATCAGCTGCTGTGTTCACTCCCTCTCACCTGGGTGGGGAACAGATGCCTGAGGGTGGCACACACACAGTTGGGGCCAAAACCAAAGCTGAGCCCCAGGGGTGGTGTGACTAAGGAGGAGAAAGAGAAATCTCTCCATGCAGCTGCACAAGCCACAGATTAAATCCCCATAATTGGCTTGACAAATCCTGCATCTGTGGAATATCTGAATAGACAATGATTGTTCTCACAACTGAAACTTGTCTAGCTTTAGCAGCAGTGGACTTTGCAGGCAAGTACACATGGGAGTTGGGCCAGGTCAGAGTCTAAGCTGGCCCCACAATGCCCACAGCAGGTCGAGACTTTCCTAGAGGTATTAGAGAGCCTCCTGGGGAGGGGAGATTGGCTGTGGCTCAATGTGGGAGTGAGGAGGCTGAAAAAAGAAGCCCCAGGAAAATATTCATATTATTCTTTATTTGTTTTATTTTGTTAAGTTGTTGTTGTTTATATTATTTTAATTTTATTTTTAATGGAATTTTTATTTTCTATTTTTGCTTTACACTTTTGTAGTTTTATTTTTTCTTCTTTTTGTTCTTTATTTGATCATTTTAATGTATTTGTTTCATGGTTTTTTTGTATGCTTTCTGTTTTCGTTTTGCTTTTCATTTTTTGTTTTTGTTAGTTTAGTCTTTATTGATTGTTTTCACTTTGAGTTCTTTTGTTTGTTTTGTTATTAGTTCCCTTGTTTTTTGTTTTCTGTTTTCTTTTCTGTGTCTTTGTTTCTGTTTGGTTTTGTTTTTATCATTTGTCTTTAGTTTGGTTTGTCTGTTTGTTTTCTTTCTTCTTCATTTTTTTCCATGTGTGCTGTTGTTGTTGCTGGTTTTTGTTTTGTTTTTGATATTTGTCTTGGGTTTTGTTTATCTGTTTGTTTTCTTTTTTCCTTTTTTTCCCCCTTTTTTCTCTGTCTGCGCTGCACAGCTTGTGGGCTCTTGGCTCCCCAGCAAGGGGTTGGCACTGGGCCGCCAGGGTGCAAGCACTGAGTCCAGGATGCTGGACTGACAGAGAATTCCCAGGCCCAGGGAATATTAATCAGTATGCATCTCCTGGAGATATCCATCTCAATACCAAGATCCTGCACCACCCAACTGCCTGCAGGCTGCAGTCAGTGCTGGACACATCATGCCAAACAACCAGCAAGACAGGAACAAAGCCCCAGACATCAGCAGACAGGCTGCCTAAAGTTGTACTAAGCTCACAGATGCCCCCAAAACACACCAACTTATGTGACCATCAGTCCAAGACTCAGC
Organism: Balaenoptera acutorostrata; assembly: GCF_949987535.1. NCBI lineage: Eukaryota > Metazoa > Chordata > Mammalia > Artiodactyla > Balaenopteridae > Balaenoptera > Balaenoptera acutorostrata. The sequence continues at coordinate 58,027,486 of NC_080066.1, read as the reverse complement.
TCCACCCACCAGAGTACAGGCATCAGGAGGCCTACACAAGCCCCTGGACCAAACTTACCTACCAGGGGGCAGACAACAGAAGCAAGAGGAACTACAACCCTGCAGCCTGCGGAAAGGAGACCATAAACACAATAAGTTAGACAAAGTGAGAAGACAGAGAAATATGTTGCAGACGAAGGAGCAAGGTAAAAACCCACAAAACTAAATAAATGAGAAGGAAATAGGCAATCTACTGGGAAAAGAATTAGGAGTAATAATAGTAAAGATGATCCAAGATCTCAGAAACAGAATGGAGGCATGGATCAACAAGATGCAAGAAATGTTTAACACAGACCTAGAAGAACTAAAGAACAAACAATCAGTGATGGACAACACAATAACTGAAATGAGAAATATACTAGAAGGACTCAATAGCAGAATAACTGAGGCAGAAAAACAGATAAGTGAGTTAGAAGATAGAATGGTGGAAATAACTGCCAAGGAGCAGACTAAAGAAAAATAATAAAATTAAATGAGAACAGTCTGAGAGACCTTTGGGACAACAGTAAATGCACCATCATTCAAATTCTACGGGTCCCAGAAAACAAGGGGAAGAGAAAAAGTCTGAGAAGATATTTGAGGAGATTATAGTCAAAAAATTCCCTAATATGGGAAAGGAAATAGTCACCCAAGTCCAGGAAGTGCAGAGAGACCCACACAGGAGAAACCCAAGGAGAAACACACTGAGACACATGTTAACCAAACTAGGAAAATTAAATACAAAGAAAAATATTAAAAACAGCAATGGAAAAGCAATGAATAATATATAAGGGAATCCCCTAAGGGTATCAGCTGATTTTTCAGCAGAAACTCTGCAGGCAGAAGGGAGTGGCTTGATATATTTAAAGTGATGAAAGAGGAAAACCTACAACCAAAATTATTCTACCCAGCAAGGATCTCATTCAGATTGGATGGAGAAATCAAAAGCTTACAGACAAGAAAAACTAAGAGAATTCAGCAAACACAAACCAGCTGTGCTAAATTGCTAAAGGAACATCTCTAGGCAAGGAACAAGAGAAGAAAAAAACCTACAAAAAAACCCAAAAACAATTAACAAAATGGTAATAGGAACCTACATGTCTATAATTACCTTAGATATAAATGGATTAAATGCTCCAACCAAAAGACACAGACTGGCTGAATGGATACAAAAACAAGACCCATAAACATGCTGTCTACAAGAGACCCACTTTAGACCTAGGGGCGCATACAGACTGAAAGTGAGGGGATGGAAAAAGATATTCCATGCAAATGGAAATCAAAAGTAAGCTAGAGTAGTAGTTCTCATATCAGACAAAATAGACTTTAAAATAAAGACTGTTACAAGAGACAAGGAAGGACACTATGTAATGATCAAGGGATCAATCCAAGAAGAAGATATAACAATTGTAAATATTTATGCACCCAATGTAGAAGCACCTCAATACATAAGGCAAATGCTAATAGCCATGAAAGGGGAAATCAACAGTAGCAAAATAATAGTGGGGAACTTCAACACCCCACCTACACCAATGGACAAATCATCCAGATAGAAAATAAGGAAATACAAGCTTTAAATGACACATTAGACCAGATAGACTTAATTGATATTTGTAGGACATTCCACCCAAAAGCAGCAGAATACACTTTCTTCTCAATGCACATGGAACATTCTCCAGGATAGATAACATCTTGGGTCACAAACCAAGCCTCAGTAAATTAAAGAAAATTGAAATTATATCAAACATCTTTTCCTACCACAGTGCTATGAGATTAGAAATCAATTACAGGGGGAAAAAAACTGTAAAAATCACAAACACACGGAGGCTAAACAATACACTAGTAAATAATGAAGAGATCAGTGAAGAAATCAAAGAGGAAATCAAAAAACACCTAGAAACAAATGACAATGAAAACACAATGATTCAAAACATATGGGATGCAGCAAAAGCAGTTTAAAGAGGGAAGTTTATAGCAATAAAAGCCTACCTCAAGAAAAATCTCAAATAAATAACATAACCTTCCACCTAAAGAAACTAAAGAAAGAAGAAGAAGAAGAACAACAACAACAACAAAACCCATTCAAAGTTAGTAGAAATAAAGAAATCATAAACATCAGGGCAGAAGTAAATGAATTAGAAATGAAGAAAACAATAGCAAAGATCAATGGAACTAAAAGCTGGCTGGTTCTTTGAGAAGATAAACAAATTGATAAACCTTTAGCCAGACTCATCAATGGTGAGGACTCAAATCAATAAAATTAGAAGTGAAAAAGGAGGTCACAAATGACAATGCAAAAATACAAAGGATCATAAGAGACTACTACAAGCAACTATATGCCAATGAAATGGACAACCAGGAAGAAATGGACAAATTCTTAGAAAAGCACAACCTTCCGAGACTGAACCAGCAAGAAATAGAAAATATGAACAGACCAATCACAAGCACTGAAATTGAAACTGTGATTAAAAATCTTCCAACAAGCAAAAGTCAAGGAACAGATGGCCTCACAGGTAAATTGTATCAAACGTTTAGAGAAGAGCTAACACCTATCCTTCTCAAACTCTTCCCAAAAATTGCAGAGGGAAGAACACTCACAAGCTCATTCTATGAGGTTGCCATCACCCTGATACCAAAACCCGACAAGGATATCACAAAAAAAGAAACTTACAGGTCAATGTCTCTGATGAACATAGATGCAAAAATCCTCAACAAAATAATAGCAAACAGAATCCAACAACACATTAAAAGGATCATACACTATGATCAAGTAGGCTTTATCCCAGGGTTGCAAAGATTATTCAATATACAAAAATTAACGTGATATACCATATTAACAAATTGAAGTATAAAAACTATATGATATTCTCAATAGATGCAGAAAAAGCTTTTGACAAATTTCAATGCAAATTTATAATAGAAACTTTCCAGAAAGTGGGCATAGAGGGAACCTACCTACCTCAACATAATAAAGGTCATATATGGTAAACCCACAACAAACATCATTCTCCGTGGTGAAAAAGTGAAAGCATTTCCTCTAAGATCAGGAACAGGACAAGGGTGCCCACTCTTGCCACTATTAATCAAAATAGTTTTGGAAGTCCTAGCCATGACAATCAGAGAAGAAAAAGAAATAAAAGGAATCCAAATTGGAAAAGAAGAAGTAAAACTGTCACTGTTTGCAGATGACATGATATTATAAATAGAAAATCCTAAAGATGCCACCAGAAAACTACAGGAGCTCATCAATGAATTTAGTAAAGTTGCAGGATACAAAATTAATACACAGAACTCTCTTGCATTTCTACACACTAACAAAGAAAGTTTAGAAAGAGAAATTAAGGAAATAATCCCATTTACCATTGCAACACAAAGAATAAATTGCCTAGGAATAAACATACCTGAGGAGACAAAAGACCTGTAGGCAGAAAACTATAAGATACTGATGAAAGAAATCAAAGAAAACACAAACAGATGGAGAGTTATACCATGTTCTTGGATTGGAAGAATCAATATTGTTAAAATGACTACACTAACCAAAGCAATCTACAGATTCAATGCAATCCCTATCAAATTACCAATGGCATTTTTCACAGAATTAGAATAAAAAAAATTTAGTTTGTATGGAAACACAAAAGACCCTGAATACCCAAAACAATCTTGAGAAAGAAAAATGGAGCTGGAGGAATCAGGCTAACTGACTTCAGACTATATTACAAAGCTACAGTAATCAAGACAGTATGGTATTGGAACAAAAACAGAAATATAGATCAATGGTACAGGATAGGAAGCCCAGAGATAAACTTATGTACCTATCGTCACCTAATCTATGACAAACGAGATAAGAATATTCAATAGAGAAAAGACAGTCTCTTCCATGAGTGGTGCTAGGAGAACTGGACAGCTACACGTAAAAGAATGAAATTAGAATACTCCATAACACCAGACACAAAAATAAAATCAAAATGGATTAAAGATCTAAATGAAAGACCAGAGACTATAAAACTCTTAGAGGAAAACATAGGAAGAACACTCATTGATATAAATTGCAGCAAGATCTTTATTGACCCACCTCCTAGATTAATGAAAACAAGAAAAAAAAATGGTACCTAAACTTAAAAGCTTTTTCACAGCAAAGGAAACCATAAACAAGATGAAAAGACAGCCTTCAGAATGGGAGAAAATATTTGCAAATGAATCAACTGAAAAGGGATTAATCTCCAAAATATACAAACAGCTCATGCAGCTCAATATCAAACAAACAACCCAATCAAAAAAAATGGGCGGAAGGCCTAAATAGACATTTATCCAAAGAAGACATACATATGGCCAAAAAGTGCATGAAAAGATGCTCCACATCAGTAATTATTAGAGAAATGCAAATCAAAACTACAATGAGGTATCACCTCACACTTGTCAGAATGGCCATCATCAAAAAATCTACAAAATATAAATGTTGGAGAGGGTGTGGAGAAAAGGGAACTTTCTTGCACTGCTGGTGGGAATGTAAATTGATACAGCCACTATGGAGAACAGTATGGAGGTTCCTTAAAAACTAAAAATAGAACTACCATATTACCCAGCAATACCACTACTGGGCATATACATGGAGAAAACCATAATTCCGAAAGATACATGCACCCCAATGTTCATTGCAGCACTATTTGCAATAGCCAGGACATGGAAGCAACATAAATCCATCATAGAGGAATGGTTAAAGAAGATGTGGTACATATACACAATAGAATATTACTGAGCCATAAAAAGAACAAAATTGGGTCATTTGCAGAGATGTGGATGGACCTAGAGACTGTCATACAGAGTTAAGTAAGTCAGAAAGAGAAAAACAAATATCACATATTAATGCATATATATGGAATCTAGACAAATGTTATAGATCTTATTTGGAAAAGAGAAATAGAGACACAGACATAGAGACCAAATTTATGGATACCAAGGGGAGAGGGGGCGTGGGATGAATTGGGAGATTGGAATTGACATATATACACTACGCTGTATAAAATAGATAACTAATGAGGACCTTCTGTATAGCACAGGGAACTCTACGCAGTGCTTTGTGGTGACATAAATGGGAAGGGAATCCAAACAAGAGGGGATATTTATATATGTATGGCTGATTCACTATCCTGTACAGCAGAAACTGACCCAGCAGTGTAAAGCAACTATACTCCAATAACAATAAAAGGGGAAAAAAAGGCAAAAAAAAATTGAATATTAAAAAATTAGACAAAGATAAAAATATCTTTTGTGGATTAATGTCTATGTAGAACTAAAACACATGAGTATTATAGCATTTAATTCTGGAAGGGATTCATGGAATTTAAGGTATTCTAAGATCTTTGTATTTTTTTTTTTAAAGTATTGTCCCCACCCCAGATCTACATAGTCAGAGACTCTGAGGGTGAAGCCCAATAATCTTGGGTTATTTTTTGTTTTGTTTTGTTTTTAAATTAATAGCTACTCTATTTATTTATTTATTTATTTATTTATTTATTTATTTATTTTTAGCTGTGTTGGGTCTTCGTTTCGTGCGAGGGCTTTCTCTAGCTGTGGCAAGGAGGGGCCACTCTTCATCGCGGTGCACGGGCCTCTCACTATTGTGGCCCCTCCCATTGCAGGGCACAGGCCCCAGACGTGCAGGCTCAACAGTTGTGGCTCACGGGCCCAGTTGCTCCGTGGCATGTGGGATCTTCCCAGACCATGGCTCAAACCCATCTCCCCTGCATTAGCAGGCAGATTCTCAACCACTGTGGCACCCGAGAATCCCAAGATCTTTGTATTAAATGCCAAGTGATGGAAGCTTTTTTCTCTGTTAGACATTGGTAAGTTAAGAATATGTCTTATGATTTTAGGATAACCACCAAGTAGGAAAAGAATATAAAACTGTTAAGTTAATATAGGAATCATGTGAAATTAAAACAACTCTAGTAATACAAAAGAAAGAAAGAGGAATAAAAGCAGTAACAAGAAAGCAGGACAAATAACAAATGATAAGATGGTTGATTTAATCCCACAAATATCAGTAATTATGTTAAATATAAATGGGCTAATTACTCCATCTAGAAGCCAAAGATTGTCAGGCTGGATATCAAACAAAACTAAATTGCTGCTTCTAAGAGAGACTCTTTACATATAAACATATGGAAAGGTTAAAAGTAAAAGGATGGATAAACATTTACCAAACCCTAACAAAAACAAAAGAACTCATATAACGGTATTAATATCACACTTTAACCTTTGCTAGAGATAAAAAGGAATATTTGATACTACTAAAAGGATCAGTTCATCAGAAAGTATACAATTCCAAATTTATATATACCTCATAATATAGCCTCAAAGTATATAAAACTAAAATTGATAAAACTAAAAACAAACATATATTTGTAATTTAGTGAAATATTTTAACACACATTAGTAGGGTTAGGGTTATATATTCACAATGGAATATTACTCAGCCATAAAAAAAGAATGAAATAATGCCATTCACAGCAACATGGATGGACTTAGAGATTATCATAATAAGTGAAGTAAGCCAGACAGAGAAAGACAAATATCATATGATATCACTTATATGTGGAATCTAAAAAACATGATACAAATGAACTTATTTACAAAACAGAAATAGACCCACATACCTAGAAAACAAACTTTATGGTTACCAAAGGAGGAAGGTAGGGGGAGGAATAAACTGAGAATTTGGGATTAACATATATACACTACTATATTTAAAACAGATAAACTACAAGGACCTACTGTATAGCACAGGCAGGGAAGAATATGAAGAATATTCAATATCTTGTAATAATCTATGAAGGAAAATAATCTGAAAAAATATATATGTATGTATGTATATATATGTATATATATATAAACTGAATATATATACATAAGCTGAATCACTTTGTTGTATACCTGAAACACTGTAAATCAACCATATTTTAATTAAAAAAATATATATATATATAATAATTTGTGTGTCCTACCACTAAATATAAAATAAGTAGCTAGTGGGAAGCACATGCATAGCACAGGGAGATGAGCTTGGTGCTTTTTGACCACCTAGAGGGGTGGAGTAGGGAGGGTGGGAGGGAGATGCAAGAGGGAGGGGTTATGGGGATATATGTATACATATAGCTGATTCACTTTGTTATACGGCAGAAACTAACACAACATTGTAAAACAATTATACTCAAAGATGTTAAAAAAAATAATTTGTGTGGCCTAAAATCTCATATAAATGAAAAAAATACATTATATACTTTCATGTCTGATATAATTCAGCATAATGTTTGTTTCTTGTCTTGAGATTTATCCAGGCTATTGTGTGTATCCACAGTTTAGTTTTTTCATCACTGAATAGTAGTCCATTGTATGGATGTACCACAATTTGTTTACCAGTTGATGAGCGCTTGGTTACCAGTTGATATTTGGGTTACTTATAATTTTTAGCTATTATTAATAAATCTGTTGTGAAAATTTCTGTACAGATTATTTTGTGAACACATTTTTATTTCTTTTGGATAAATAGTTTAGAATGAAATTACTGTGTGTCATTTGAAGAATGTAAGTTTAACTTTATAAAAAAATAGACAAGCTGTTTTCCAAAGTGTCTGGAGTTATCTCATTTCTGCATCCCCTAAGAAATGTATGAGTTCGCACTGTTCCATATACTCACCACATTTATTGTCACTGGTTTTAACTTTATCCACTCTGGTGACATAGGGTATTTAATTCTGGGTTTACTTTTTATCTCTCTAATGATTATTTTCATTGAGCACCTTTTCATGTGGTTATTGGTCATTCTTCTTTAGAAATGTGTCCGTTCAAATCTTTTGCCATTTCTTACATTATTTTTTCTTTCTTTCAGTTATTACATTGTTAGAATGATTGGTTATATTCTGAACATAATTCCTTTGTAAGAGATAGTGTTGCAGATATTTTCTGTCAGTGACTTGCTTGTCATTCCAACATTGTTTTCCAATGATCTGAAGTTCATTTTAAATGTGATGAACTCTAATTTATTAATTTTTAAAATTGTGTTATGTGTGTTTATGTCTGTCTCTGTGTCATATTTATGGAGATTGAAGGTTTGAAAGATGCTATTCATTTTCCTGTTGCTTCTACATGTTTTAAAGTTTAAATTTGATGTTTTGATCTAGTCTATGATCCATTTTGCATGAATTTTAACGTATGAGGTGAAGCAAGATTCAAGGTTTACTTTTTCCCTATTAATTTACAGTTGTTCCAGCACAAATAATTGAAGACTATCATTACAAGAGAATAAATATATCTATTTGATATATTATATAGAAATGCAATTAATTTTTACATGTTGACCTTGTATCCTTCAACTTTGCTCAGTTTACTTGCAAGCTATAGTAGCTTCTTTTTTTTAAATACATCTTTATTGGAGTATAATTGCTTCACAATACTGTGTTAGTTTCTGTTGTACAACAGAGTGAATTAGCCATATGCATACATATATCCCCATATTCCCTCCCTCTTGAGCCTCCCTCCCACACTCCATATCTCACCACTCTAGGCCATCACAAAGCACCAAGCTGATCTCCCTGTGCTATGCTGCTGCTGCTCACTAGCTTACTATTTTACATTTTATACTGTATATATGCTGATGCTACTCTCACTTCACCTCAGCTTGCCCCCTCCGCTCCCGTGTCCTCAAGTCCGTTCTCTATGTCTACATCTTTATTCCTGCCCTTCCACTAGATTCAGTACAGATGGTCAAAAGGCACATGAAAAGATGCTCAACATCACTAATTATTAGAGAAATGCAAATGAAAACTACAATGATATTGAGCTGCATGAGCTGCTTATATATTTTGGAGATTAATCCTTTGTCAGTTGCTTCATTTGCAAATATTTTCTTCCATTCTGAGGGTTGTCTTTTCGTCTTGTTTATGGTTTCCTTTGCTGTGCAAACACTTTTAAGTTTCATTAGGTCTCATTTGTTTATTTTTGTTTTTATTTCCATTTCTCTAAGAGGTGGGTCAAAAATGATCTTGCTGTGATTTATGTCAGATTGATTCTGCCTATGTTTTCCTCTAAGAGTTTTATAGTGTCTGGCTTTACATTTAGGTCCATTTTGTGTATTGTGTTAGGAAGTGTTCTAATTTCATTCATTTACGTGTAGCTGTCCAGTTTTCCCAGCACCACTTATTGAAGAGGCTGTCTTTCTCCATTGTATATTCTTGCCTCCTTTATCAAAGATAAGGTGACCATATGTGTGTGAGTTTATCTGGGTTTTCTATCCTGTTCCATTAATCTATATTTCTGATTTTGTGCCAGTACCATACTGTCTTGATTACTGTAGCTTTGTAGTATAGTCTGAAGTCAGGGAGCCTGATTCCCCCAGCTCCAAAAATGGGTGGAGGACCTAAATAGACATTTATCCAAAGAAGATATACAGATTGCCAACAAACACATGAAAAGATGTTCAACATCACTAATCATTAGAGAAATCCAAATCCAAACTACAATGGGGTATTACCTCACACCAGTCAGAATGGCCATCATCTAAATATCTACAAACAGTAAATGCTGGAGAGGGTGTGGAGAAAATGGAACCCTCTTGCACTGCTGGTGGAAATGTAAATTGATACAACCACTATGGAGAACATTATGGAAGTTCCTTAAAAAACTAAAAATAGAACTACCATACAACCCAGCAATCCCACTATGGGGCATATACCCTGAGAAAACCATAATTCAAAAAGAGTCATGTACCACAATGTTCATTGCAGCTCTATTTACAATAGCCAGGACATGGAAGCAACCTAAGTGTCCATTGACAGATGAATGGATAAAGAAGATGTGGCACATATATACAATGGAATATTACTCAGCCATAAAAAGAAACAAAATTGAGTTATTTGTAGTGAGGTGGATGGACCTAGAGTCTGTCATACAGAGTGAAGTAAGTCAGAAAGAGAAAAACAAATACCATATGCTAACACATATATATGCAATCTAAAAACAGAAATGATTCTGATGAACCTAGGGGCAGGACAAGAATAAAGACGCAGACATAGAGAATGGACTCGAGGACATGGAGAGGGGGAAGGGTAAGCTGGGACAAAGTCAGAGAGTAGAATTGACATATATACACTACCAAATGTAAAATAGGTAGCTAGTGGGAAGCAGCTTCAAAGCACAGGGAGATCAGCTCAGTGCTTTGTGACCACCTAGAGGGGTGGGATAGGTAGGTTGGGAGGGAGGCACAAGAAGGAGGGGATATTGGGATATATGTATACAAATAGATGACTAACTTTGTTATACAGCAGAAACTAACACAACATTGTAAAGCAATTATACTCCAATAAAGATGTTAAAATAAAGAAAGAGAAAGAGAGAAAGAAGGGAAAGAAAGAAAGAAAGAAAGAAAGAAAGAAAGAAAGAAAGAAAGAAAGAAAGAACAGGAAGGAAGGAAGAAAGAAAGAAAGAAAGAAAAGGAAGGAAGGAAGGAAGAAAGAAAGAAAGAAAGAAAGGAAGGAAGGAAGAAAGAAAGAAAGAAAGAAAGAAAGAAAGAAAGAAAGAAAGAAAGAAAGAAAGAAAAGGAAAGGAAGAAAGAAGAAAGAGAAAGAAAAGAAAGAAAGAAAGAACCAGAAAAAAAAGACTACATTGAGATATCACCTCACACTGGTAAGAATGGCCATTATCAAAAAATCTAGAAACAATAAATGCTGGAAAGGGTGTGGTGAAAAGGGAACCCTCCTGCACTGTTCGTGGGAATGTAAATTGATACAACCACTATGGAGAAGAGTATGGAAGTGCCTTAAAAAACTAAAAATATAGTAGCTTCTTAATTGATTTGATTAGAATCTATTTAGAAGATTTAGAAACATTTATATACACAGTCCAGTCATGTTAACTGCAAATAAAATGTATTTTTTTTTCATTCCTGACTTTACTACATTGGCTTCCTCTACACTGTTGAATAGAAGTGATGATAGTGGATATGCTTGCCTTGATCTAGTCTTAGGGGTAAAGAGCTCATTCTTTCATTACCAAATATATTAGCTATAGGAAATATGTATTATCCTTTATCAGTTTGAGGTAGTTTTCTTTTATTCTTAGCTTGATGAGATTAATATTTAAATAGGTGTTGAATTTTGTCAGATATATTTTCTGCATCTATTAAGGATGACCATATAATTTTCCCCCTTAATCTTGTTAATACATGGATTGATTGTCAAATGTTAAAACACCCATGAACCACCTGGATAAAACCTGCTTAGTCATGATGTATTATACTATTTTTATATTGATGGTTTAGATTTGCTGTCATTTTGTTAGAGTTTTTTTTTTTTATCTGTGTTCACCAATTAAATTGAATCATGGTGTTCTGCTTTTTATAATATATTTGCTTAGTTTTAGTATCATAGTAATGTTGGCTTTATAAAGTCATTTGGGTCATGTTCCAACTTCTATTTCCCCAAAATTTTTCTATAAGATTTATATTGCTTCTTTAAATTTTTAATAGAATTTACCAATAAAAAGCTGTCTAGGCCTGGAGCGTGTGTGTGTGTGTGTGTGTGTGTGTGTGTGTGTGTGTAGGGAGGTGGAAAGTTTCAATCATGATTTCAATTCCTTTAATAGTTAAAAACTGTTTCTATTTCTAATTCCTATTTTATTTTTGTAAAATATAAAATTTGTGTTTTTCAAAGAACATGACCATTACCTCAAAGTTGTCAAAAATATTGACTAAAATTGTTCATAATATTCCCCTATAGTCGATTTAATCTCTGTGTAATCTCTAATGAGGTTCCCTGTTTTAATTCTGATATTTAAAATTTGTCTTTATCATCTTCATTCTAGCTAGAAATTTATCAATTCTACTGATCTCTGTAGAATCAATTTTTGGTGTCATTGATTTTCACTATTTTGGTTGGCTTTCTGTTTCAGTAATTTCAATATTATTTCCCTCCTTCTGCTTACTTTTACTTTAATTTTCCCTTTTATTTTCTTGATTTCTAAGGCAGAACCTTAGACAACTGATTTTAGAACTTTATTCCTTTCTAAGACAAGTATTTAAAGGTATAAATTTCCCTGTAAGCACTTCAACCACCCATATAAATTTTGACATGATGTATTTTCATTATAATTCAGTTTAAAATATATTTTAACCCCCGTTGTAATTTTTTCTTTCACCCAGAGGCATTTAGAAATGTGTTGTTTAATTCCAAATAGTTGGAGATTTGCCAGATATGTTTGTTATTGATTTCTACTTTAATTCTATTATGAGCAACAAATCCACTCTATACGATTAAAATCTGTCAAACCTGAGACTTGTTTTATGGTTCTATGGTCTATTTTGGTGAATATTCCATTGTGCTTGAAAGAATGTGAATTGGGTGAATTATACTACTATTGGGTGACTCTTCCATGTTGCTTAGCTAAAATTACTAGGTAATGTTATCTAAATCCTATAAAGGTTTGATTTTTTTCTCTACTGTTTTTAATAATTAGAGAAGATTATTAAACTCTCCAATGACAATTGTGAAGTGAATCTATCAATTTATTTCTATCAATTTCTTGTTTTCAGTCCTGTCAATTTTATTCCATATATTGAAGTCTGTAAGTAATTGCATACACACCTAGGATTGAGATATGACATCTTTATAAATCAACTCTTTTATCATTTTTAAGTATTCTTTATTCATCTATGGTAATGTTCCTTTTCCCGAAGACTACTTTCTCTATTAGTAATAAAACCAAAACAAATTTTAAATGATTAGCACATCTCTTTATCCATTCTTTTAATTTTAAGCTATTTTTGTATTTATATTGCAAGTGAATTCCTTGTAAACCACATATATTTGGATCTCACTTTTATATCCAGTCTGTTTCTGCCTTGTAATCAAAGTGGTTAAATATCTTCATTTTAATGTGATTATCAATATTGTTGGTACAAGGCTACCATTTTGTTCTGTTTTCTAGTTTCCCACATATTCTTTTTTTTCATTTATCCTGCCTTCCTTTGAATGGAGTGATTACTTTGACTTTTTTATCTCTTCTATTGGCCTATCATCTATTACCTCTGTTTTCTTTTCCAGGGTTGCTCTACTTGTTGGAAAAATGCATCTTTAACTTATCAGGATACCTTCAAATAATATATAATTTATTGTACAACATGGAAACTTTATTACAATGTATATGCATTTATCCCCTCCCATTGTTATTGTTTTTATATTTTTTACTTCATTATTATAACATTTATAATACATTGTTATTATTTTTACTTTAAGCATGTGATTAATGTTTAAATTTTTTAATCAAGAAAGAATTATATTTAGCCACCTATTTACCTTTTCCATCACTCTATCCATTTTCATATATTCAAGCTTCCATCAATTATCATTTTTCCTTCAGTGTGAGGAACCCCTTCAATATTTCTTATGTACACACCTGCTGGCAATTTAGCTTTTGGGTGTCCACAATTTTTTTTATTTCATGTTAATATTTCAATATATTTTAGATGGTATAGAATTTTATATTATTTTCTTTTACATTCAAAATTTTAAAGATGTTATTTCTTTGTTTCATAGTTTATATTGTTTCTGATGAGGTATCTGTGGTCTTTCTTTTTTTTTAACATCTTTATTGAAGTATAATTGCTTTACAATGGTGTGTTAGTTTCTGCTTTATAACAAAGTGAATCAGTTATACATATACATATGTTCCCACATCTCTTCCCTCTTGCATCACCCTCCCTCCCACACTCCCCATCCCACCCCTCTAGGTGGTCACAAAGCACCGAGCTGATCTCCCTGTGCTATACAGCTGCTTCCCACTAGCTATCTATTTTAAATTTGGTAGTGTATATATGTCCATGACACTCTCTCACCCTGTCACATCTCACCCCACCCCCTCCCCATATCCTCAAGTCCATTCTCTAGTAGGTCTGTGTCTTTATTCCCGTCTGCCACTAGGTTCTGCATGGCCTTTTTTTCCCCTTAGATTCCATATATATATGTTAGCATACTGTATTTGTTTTGCTCTTTCTGACTTACTTCACTCTGTATGACAGACTCTAACTCCATCCACCTCATTACAAATATCTCCATTTCATTTCTTTTTATGGCTGAGTAATATTCCATTGTATATATGTGCCACATCTTCTTTATCCATTCATCCGATGATGGACACTTAGGTTGCTTCCATGTCCTGGCTATTGTAAACAGAGCTGCAATGAACATTTTGGTACATGATTCTTTTTGAACTATGGTCTTCTAAGGGTATATGCCCAGTAGTGGGATTCCTGGGTTGTAAGGTAGTTCTATTTGTAGTTTTTTAAGGAACCTCCTTACTGTTCTCCATAGTGGCTGTATCAATTTACATTCCCACCAACAGTGCAAGAGTGTTCGCTTTCCTCCACACGCTCTCTAGCATTTATTGTTTGTAGATTTTTTGATGATGGCCATTCTGACTGGTGTGAGATGATACCTCATTGCAGTTTTGATTTGCATTTCTCTAATGATTAATGATGTTGAGCATTCTTTCATGTGTCTGTTGGCAATCTGTATATCTTATTTGGAGAAATGTCTATTTAGGTCTTCTGCCCATTTTTGGATTGGGTTGTTTGTTTTTTAGTTAATGAGCTGCATGAGCTGCTTGTAAATCTTGGAGATTAATCCTTTGTCAGTTGCTTCATTTGCAAATATTTTCTCCCATTCTGATGGTTGTCTTTTGGTCTTGTTTATGGTTTCCTTTGCTGTGCAAAAGTTTTAAGTTTCATTAGGTCTCATTTGTTTATTTGTGTTTTTATTTCCATTTCTCTACGAGCTGGGTCAAAAAGAATCTTTCTGTGATGTATGTCATAGAGTGTTCTGCCTATGTTTTCCTCTAAGAGTTTGATAGTGTCTGGCCTTACACTTAGGTCTTTAATCCATTTTGAGCTTATTTTTGTGCATGGTGTCAGGGAGTGTTCTAATTTCATACTTTTACATGTATCTGTCCAATTTTCCCAGCACCACTTATTGAAGAGGCTGTCTTTTCTCCCCTGTATATTCTTGCTTCCTTTATCAAAGGTAAGGTGACCATATGAGCATGGGTTGATCTCTGGGCTTTCTATCCTGTTCCATTGATCTATATTTCTGTTTTTGTGCCAGTACCAATCTGTCTTGATTACTGTAGCTTTGTAATATAGTCTGAAGTCAGGGAGCCTGATTCCCCCAGCTGCATTTTTCGTTCTCAAGGTTGCTTTGGCTATTCGGGGTCTTTTGTGTTTCCATACAAATTGTGAAATTTTTTGTTCTAGTTCTGTGAAAAATGCCAGTGGTAGTTTGATAGGGATTGCATTTAATCTGTAGGTTGCTTTGGGTAGTAGTCATTTTCACAATGTTGATTCTTCCAATCCAAGAACATGGTATATCTCTCCATCTATTTGTATCATCTTTAATTTCTTTCATCAGTGTCTTATAATTTTCTGCATACAGGTCTTTTGTCTCCTTAGGTAGGTTTATTCCTAGATATTTTATTCATTTTGTTACAATGGTAAATGGGAGTGTTTTCTTAATTTCACTTTCAGATTTTTCATCATTAGTGTATAGGAATGCAAGAGATTTCTGTGCATTAATTTTGTATCCTGCTACTTTACCAAATTCATTGATTAGCTCTAGTAGTTTTCTGGTAGCATCTTTAGGATTCTCTATGTATAGTATCATGTCATCTGCAAACAGTGACAGCTTTACTTCCTCTTTTCTGATTTGAATTCCTTTTATTTCTTTTTTCTTCTCTGATTGCTGTGGCTAACACTTCCAAAACTATGTTGAATAATAGTAGTGATAGTGGGCAACCTTGTCTTGTTCCTGATCTTAGTGGACATGGTTTCAGTTTTTCACCATTGAGGACAATGTTGGCTGTGGGTTTGTCATATATGGCCTTTATTATGTTGAGGAAAGTTCCCTCTATGCCTACTTTCTGCAGGGCTTTTATTATAAATGGGTGTTGAATTTTGTCGAAAGCTTTCTCTGCATCTATTGAGATGATCATATGGTTTTTCTCCTTCAATTTGTTAATATGGTGTATCAGGTTGATTGATTTGCGTATATTGAAGAATCCTTGCATTCCTGGGATAAACCCCACTTGATCATGGTGTATGATCCTTTTAATGTGCTGTTGGATTCTGTTTGCTAGTATTTTGTTGAGGATTTTTGCATCTATGTTCATCAGTGATATTGGCCTGTAGTTTTCTTTCTTTGTGCCATCTTTGTCTGGTTTTGGTATCAGGGTGATGGTGGCCTCGTAGAATGAGTTTGGGAGTGTTCCTCCCTCTGCAATATTTTGGAAGAGTTTGAGAAGGATAGGTGTTAGCTCTTCTCTAAATATTTGATAGAATTCACCTGTGAAGCCATCTGGTCCTGAGTTTTTGTTTGTTGGAAGATTTTTAATCACAGTCTCAATTTCAGTGCTTGTGATTGGTCTGTTCATATTTTCTATTTCGTCCTGGTTCAGTCTCGGCAGGTTGTGCATTTCTAAGAATCTGTCCATTTCTTCCAGGTTGTCCATTTTATTGGCATAGAGTTGCTTGTAGTAATCTCTCATGATCTTTTGTATTTCTGCAGTGTCAGTGGTTATTTCTCCTTTTTCATTTCTAATTCTATTGATTTGAGTCTTCTCCCTTTTTCTCCTGATGAGTCTGGCTAATGGTTTATTAATTTTGTTTATCTTCTCAAAGAACCAGCTTTTAGTTTCATTGATTTTTGCTATTGTTTCCTTCATTTCTTTTTCATTTATTTCTGAACTGATCTTTATAATTTCTTTCCTTCCGCTAGCTTTGGGGTTTTTTTGTTCTTCTTTCTCTAATTGCTTCAGGTGCAAGGTTAGGTTGTTTATTCAAGATGTTTCCTGTTTCTTGAGGTAGGCTTGTATTGCTATAAATTTCCCTCTTAGCACTGCTTCTGTTGCAGCCATAAGTTTTGGGTCGTCTTGTCTCCATTGTCATTTGTTTGTAGGTATTTTTTGATTGCCCCTTTGATTGCTTCAGTTATCACTTCCTTATTAAGTAGTGTATTGTGTAGCCTCCACGTGTTTGTATATTTTACAAATCTTTTCCTGTAATTGATATCTAGTCTCATAGCGTTGTGGTCGGAAAAGATACTTGATACGATTTCAATTTTCTTAAATTTACCAAGACTTGATATGTGAACCAAGATATGATCTATCCTGGAGAATGTTCCATGAGCACTTGAGAAATATGTGTATCCTGTTGTTTTTGGGTGGAATGTCCTATAAATATCAATTAAGTCCATCTTGTTTAATGTATCATTTAAAACTTGTGTTTCCTTATTTATTTTCATTTTGGATGATCTGTCCATTGGTGAAAGTGGGGTGTTAAAGTCCCCTACTATGTTTGTGTTGCTGTCGATTTCCCCTTTTATGGCTGTTAGTATTTGCCTTATGTATTGAGGTGCTCCTATGTTGGGTGCATAAATATTTACAATTGTTATACCTTCCTCTTGGATCGATCCCTTGATCATTATATAGTGTCCTTCTTTGTCTCTTGTAATAGTCTTTATTTTAAAGTCTATTTTGTCTGATATGAGAATTGCTACTCCAGCTTTCTTTTGATTTCCATTTGCATGGAATATCTTTTTCCATCCCCTCACTTTCAGTCTGTATGTGTCTCTAGGTCGGAAGTGGGTCTCTTGTAGACAGCATATATATGGGTCTTGTTTTTGTATCCATTCAGCCAGTCTGTGTCTTTTGGTGAGAGCATTTAATCCATTTACATTTAAGGTAATTATCGATGTGTACGTTCCTATTCCCATTTTCTTAAATGTTTTGGGTTTGTTATTGTAGGTGTTTTCCTTCTCTTGTGTTTCTTGCCTAGAGAAGTTCCTTTAGCATTTGTTGTAATGCTGGTTTGGTGGTGCTGAACTCTCTCAGCTTTTGCTTGTCTGTAAAGTTTTTAATTTCTCCATCAAATCTGAATGAGATCCTTGCTGGGTAGATTAGTCTTGGTTGTAGGTTTTTCTCCTTCATCCCTTTCAGTATATGTTGCCACTCCCTTCTGGCTTGCAGAGTTTCTGCTGAAAGATCAGCTGTTAACCTTATCGGGATTCCCTTGTGTGTTATTTGTTGTTTTTCCCTTGCTGCTTTTAATATGTTTTCTTTATATTTAATTTTTGACAGTTTGATTAATATGTGTCTTGGCGTGTTTCTCCTTAGATTTATCCTGTATGGGACTCTCTGTGCTTCCAGGACTTGACTAACTATTTCCTTTCCCATATTAGGGAAATTTTCAACTATAATCTCTTCAAATATTTTCTCAGTCCCTTTCCTTTTCTCTTCTTCTTCTGGGACCCCTATAATTCGAATGTCTGTGCGTTTAATGTTGTCCCAGAGGTCTCTGAGACTGTCCTCAGTTCTTTTCATTCTTTTTTCTTTATCCTGCTCTGCAGTATTTATTTCCACCATTTTATCTTCCAGGTCACTTATCCTTTCTTCTGCCTCAGTTATTCTGCTATTGATCCCATCCAGAGTATTTTTAATTTCATTTATTGTGTTTTTCATCATTGCTTGGTTCCTCTTTAGCTCTTCTACGTCCTTGTTAAATGTTTCTTGCATTTTGTCTATTCTATTTCCAAGATTTTGTATCATCCTTATTATCATTATTTTGAATTCTTTTTCAGGTAGACTGCCTATTTCCTCTTCATTTGTTAGGTCTGGTGTGTTTTAACCCTGCTCCTTCATCTGCTGTGTGTTTTTCTGTCATCTCATTTTGCTTATCTTACTGTGTTTGGGGTCTCCTTTTCACAGGCTGCAGGTTCGTAGTTCCTGTTGTTTTTGGTATCTGTCCCCAGTGGCTAAGGTTGTTTCAGTGGGTTGTGTAGGCTTCCTGGTGGAGGGCACTAGTGCCTGTGTTCTGGTGGATGAGGCTGGATCTTGTCTTTCTGGTGGGCACGTCCACGTTTGGTAGTGTATTTTGAGGTGTCTGTGGCCTTATTATGATTTTTGGCAGCCTCTCTGCTAATGGATGGGGCTGTGTTCCTGTCTTGCTAGTTGTTTGGCATAGGGTGTCCAGCACTGTAGCTTGCTGGTCATTGAGTGAAGCTGGGTCTTGATGTTGAGATGGAGATCTCTGAGAGATTTTCGCCATTTGATATTACGTGGAGCTGGGAGGTCTCTTGTGTACCAGTGTCCTGACGTTGGCTCTCCCACCTCAGAGGCACAGCCCTGATGCCTGGCTGGAGCACCAAGAGCCTTTCATCCATGCGGGTCAGAGTAAAAGGGATAAAAAAATAGAAAGAAAGAAAGAAAGAAAGAAAGAAAGAGGATATAATATAATGAAGTAAAATAAAGCTATTGTAAAGCAAAGCTATACAGACAAAATCTCACCCAGAAGCATATATATATACACTCACAAAAAAAGGAAAAGGGGAAAAATTAATATATCGTGCTCCCAAAGTCCACCTCCTGAATTTGGGATGATTCATTGTCTATTCAGGTATTGAACAGATGCAGGCACATCAAGTTGTTTGTGGAGTTTTAATCCGCTGCTTCTGAGGCTGCTGGGAGAGATTTCCCTTTCTCTTCTTTGTTCGCACAGCTCCTGGGGTTCAGCTTTGGATTTGGACCCACCTCTGCGTGTAGGTCGCCTGAGGGCATCTGTTCTTCGCTCAGACAGGATGGGGTTAAAGGGCAGCTGATTCGGGGGCTCTGGCTCACTCAGCCCGGGGGGAGGGAGGGGTACACAGAGGCGGGGCGAGCCTGTGGTGGCAGGGGCCGGCGTGACGTTGCACCAGCCTGAGGGGCGCCGTGCTTTTTCCCGGGAAAGTTGTCCCCGGATCACGGGACCCTGGCAGTGGCCGGCTGCACCGGCTCTCGGGATGGGTGGTGTGGAGAGTGACCTTTGCTCGCACACAGGCTTTTTGGTGGCAGCAGCAGCAGCAACCTTAGCATCTCATGCCCGTCTCTGGGGCCCGCGCTGATTGCCGTGGCTTGCGCCCATCTCTGGAGTTCGTTTAGGCAGTGCTGTGAATCCCCTCTCCTTGCGCCGCTAAACAAAGAGGCAAGAAAAAGTCTCTTGCCTCTTTGGCAGCTGCAGACTTTTTCCTGGACTCTCTCCCAGGTACCTGTGGTGCACTAACCACTTCAGGCTGTGTTCACGCCGCCAACCCCAGTCCTCTCCCTGCGATTCAACCAAAGCCCGAGCCTCAGCTCCCAGCCCTGCCCACCCCAGTGGGTGAGCAGACAAGCCTCTCGGGCTGCTGAGTACTGCTCAGCGCCGAGCCTCTGTGTGGGAATCTCTCCGTTTTTTCCTCTGAGCGCCTGCTGCTGTGGGATTTGCGCTGATAGCCGCGGCTCACGCCCGTCTCTGGAGCTCGTTTAGGTGTTGCTCTGAATCCCCTCTCCTCGCGCACCAGGAAACAAAGAGGGAAGAAAAAGTCTCTTGCCTCTTCAGCAGCTGCAGACTTTTTCCCGGACTCCCTCCCGGCTAGCTGTGGTGCGCTAACCCCTTCAGGCTGTGTTCATGCCACCAACCCCAGTCCTCTCCCTGCGATCCGACTGAAGCCTGAGCCTCAGCTCCCAGCCCCGCCTGCCCTGGCGGGTGAGCAGACAAGCTTCTTGGGCTGGTGAGTGCTGGTCGGCACTGATCCTCTGTGTGGGAGTCTCTCCGCTTTGCCCTCCGCACCCCTGTGGCTGTGCTCTCCTCTGTGGCTCTGAAGCTTCCCCCCTCTGCTACCCGCAGTCTCTGCCCACGAAGGGGCTTCCTAGTGCGTGGAAACCTTTCCTCCTTCACGGCTCCCTCCCACTGGTGCAGGTCCCGTCCCTATTCTTTTCCCTATTCTTTTGTCTCTGTTATTTCTTTTCTCTTTTGCCCTACCCAAGTACGTGGGGAGTTTCTTGCCTTTTGGGCGGTCTGACGTTTTCTGCCAGCGTTCAGTGGGTGTTCTGTAGGAGAAGTTCCACGTGTTGATGTATTTCTAATGTATCTGTGGGAAGGAAGGTGATCTCCGTGTCTTACTCTTCCGCTATCTTCTCTACTCGATCTTTCTTGTCATTGGTCTTCTGTTAGTAATGTGTCTTTTATTCCCTAGGTGTTTTTAATATGTCCCCTTTATCACTTGTCAGGTTTGTGACATTGTTTTCAAATGGCTTTCTTTGGTTTATCCTGTTTGAGTGTATTGTGTTCACTGGATCACTGTGTTTCTAGTTTAAATCAAATTTGGACAAGTTTCTCTTTATTCACCTCTCTCTTTTTTCTTTCTGAAAGCCAATTATACATTTAAGAGACCACCTGATATTATCCCACACATTCTAGCTCTGGTTCTTTTTCTACGTTTTTCTCTATGCTAGAGACTTTCAAATATTTGTAGACTCTATTTCTCCAGTGGATCATGTGTCTGTGAGAATAGTATCTAGAGATATTACAAACAAGGCAAGTATGTGCTACACAGGAGTGCCCCCAAGAAGCATAGTTTACTCCTTCATATGTGCTGTGTGAAAGTTTCTTCATAGGAGGTGGTACTGTGGGACCAGAACTCCTTCTCCAGGTTGGTACCTCCCATCCTCCAGCATATGAGATGAAGCTATAGATCAGGAAACAGGGCAAGAGTACAAGGTTACACAGCCAGGGCACAGGCGCTGTTGCACAGTGGTCAGTGAGCTTGGCAATCAGTGGGCGGTTTCCTGGCTGTCCATCATAATGCAGCTGGGAGACTGTGGCAAGTGACTTCATCTCATGGGGGCTCAATTCCCTTAAAGTGAAAAGCCCAGGCCTGGGCATTCCAAAGTACCCTCCCAGGGCTCTAGACCTCCTCCAAGAATTGGGGATGGGGGGAAGGGGGGAGGCTGGGAGTTAGAAGAACAACAGGTAGCCTGGCTCTTCTGTGTCCTCTCTTCAGTCTTCTGGCTCCTGACTGAGGTTTTTCAGAGATTTGAGAACAACTCACAATTGATCACCAGTGGATTGGGAGCCTCTGAAAATTGACATAGGGGTGGGGTTGCTGGGCAGCCTGGCATGTGCTCAGGAAGCTGTGCCTGGAACTACCCCAGAGTGAACCTGGACACAGGTCTGTGTCTAAGCCAGCGTCCCCCAAATGGAGGGACCTCAGTGTTGCTGCTTACCCTTCTGGTCATCCTGAGACCTTGCTCATGCCCGACCCTTAGAATTCCCCAACATCCTTGGAGCCAGAGTGCAGTCACTGCCACTACTCTGTTCTCACTCCACTGGAACATTTAGGGAAGGAGGGGTCAGCAGAAAACCAGTGTCCCTCAGGCCCTCTTGGCAGCAGGGAATGGGTTCAATGATGGGGAAGATGATGGTCTGGTTTGGTGAAACATTTGTAAAGTTGAGAGATACTGGAATCCACGCTCAGAGAACTCTGAGGGGAAATGGGGGCCAGAGAGTGTCATCAGGGCAACTGTTGCTGACCTCTGGGAGTAATTCAGGGAGATTTTATGGTGGGAAAAGTGCTGGCTGGGAATGAGGAACCCTGGAGTGTTTGGGAGTCTCTTAGGATATCTGGGACATCAGAATATCCTCTCATGTGAAACCCCTAGGACATGCACTCTGATGTCATTGAGCATGGCTGAGATTGAGGCTGGTCCTTTTTCCCTGAAATCCCCCTCCTTTTACCTTTATCCAGCCTCTATCAGACTCCCAAGGTATCTCTGAAATTATGCACGTTTGTTTTCTTGAGAATCTGTCACCATGAAAACACCCAGCAACTTTGGTCACCCCTGAATCACTTAGACACTGGAGCTTGGCACACAGGACAGCACCTGTATTCCTTACCCAGGCTCGAGTCAGGACATTCCTGGCCCCAGCCCACAAGGTGGCACAAGCACATCCAAATCTACAGTAGACAACCTATATGCCCACTGTACACATCAGTGGGAAAACTCTTACCAGACTCTGGCACATCCTCTCAGAGCAATATCCCCCATCCATCAGGGTTCTTTATGAATTGTATGTGAGAAATCCTTGTGTTACCAAAAGTGAGGTCTGGCTGCTCACTGCTCAAAAGCCAATAAAAATGTAAGCTTTGTGGAAAGGAAAGTTTGCTTTATTTCAAAGGTTGGTAACCGGGAGAAAGGGCAGACTCATATCAAAAGGCTGACTCCCCCTGACAATCAGTGGGCAAGAGCTTTCAAAGGGGAGTTCCAGGGGTGTGTAGGCTGAGGCAGGTGGTTACATGCAGAAACAGCACAGTCAGCTCTGACAGTCATCTTGAAATTGGTCATGCAGTGGTCTGATCAGCATCATCTTGATTGTTTTGAGTACAGTTAATCTTTAGTTCCAGGGTCAATTTGTTCCAATTTCTTTGAGACAAGTTCTTGGAATTGTGGCAGCTTATGTCATGGCTATGATCTGGTCATCACATAGTTAACTTCTTCCACCTGGTGGAGGTTTCAGGATCTACAGGACAGCTCAAAGGGTATGGCTCAGAATATTATCTGTAGACCTCGAGGAAGAATTAAATGTCCTTGACTTTACTTAATGACTAAACTCTTATTATTTTGTCCTGTTTGTTTTCCTTTGCTTCCTCATTTTCTCACTTCTCTGATTAAACTTATTCTTTGGCTAAAGTTTTTCTACAGACAAAAGGCAAGCAGAGGATATAGGGGGGAAGGACCAGAGGGTTCTTCTCCATTTCACTTGCACAAGGCATACCACATAATAGGAACTCAATGAACAGACTGTAAATTGGAATAAAAACCACCATCCAAAGGAGGAAGCCAAAGGAGGAGACCCCTGGAAGAGATAACTGACAGTGCTGGGAGAGAGACATTGCTATCCTTTATGGTCCCCTCTCCCACTTTTACTTAGAACCGGATACAGAAGTGCCCACATCCCTATTCTCACTCAGGACAAGTAACTAGTGCTGCACAGATGTCCTACCTGAACTCATGGACCCACCTGACAATCCCCACCATAATAGGTGTGACCATATCTGCATAGGTGATCTCAGTTGGAGAGTATATGGGTAAAAATCCCTTTCTGGAGACCTGGTGCTTCCTATCGGAGTGGCAGGTAGTTAAGTTCTAGAGGTGAGCTCAGTCCTTGTAAGTGGGGATTATGGTCCCCATTTTATAAATGAGACTAAGGTCCAGAGAAGGATATGACATCACGAAAATATGGAAGACTGAGTATCAGCCTTCAAGTGCTCCTTTCACCACACTTCCAAACCCCTTCATTAAACTTCCTCATTAACAACTCTCTTGAGCTTGGACTTCCCTTGTGGCACAGTGGTTAAGAAGCCACCTGCCAATGCAGGGGACAAGGGTTCGATCCCTGGTCTGGGAAGATCCCATATGCTGCAGAGCAACTAAACCCGTGCACCACAACTACTGAGCCTGCACTCTAGAGCCCATGAGCCACAACTATTGAAGCCTGCACACCTAGAGTCCGTGCTCTGCAACAAGAGAAGCCACTGCAGTGAGAAGCGTGAGCACCACAACAAAGAGTAGCCCCCGCTGGCTGCAACTAGAGAAAGCCTGCGCTTAGCAACAAAGACCCAACACAGCCAACAATAAGTAAATAAACTAATTAATTAAAAACTCTCTTGAGCTTCAGTGACCACTCTGCGGCTCCAGGGATATACCAGGCTAATCCACCTAAGGGGAGTCCTAGAACAAAAAGAAACAAAGATATCAGATGCATAATGGTCCACTTATTTTGCTTGATATGAAGAAGCCAAAAGGCAGCTGAATAATTCAAACCTCATTAAAAAGTTTCTTAAAGTTTTCTGACCTAGTAAGCCCTCTAGAACTTTCTGCAGCACCGCTATATTCCCCTCCAAGCTCTTCTTTATATTATTTTCTCCCAGAATGAAAGGTTCAACAGACCATTTCTTACAGATGAAGCCCAGGGAATGGCCGGTACTCATTCTCAAGCAAGGCCAAGAGAAGAGATAACATTCAAACCTTAGTGTCAGTCTGAATCGCATGTCATCACCAAGGACTCTTCTGACCCACAAAAGGAAAGGCAAAGGTTTATTAGACAATTGGGGGTTGTTGGGTCACCTATCAGTTGGCCCTGGAGATGCCTTCTTTTGGTTTGAAAAGGTCAAATGGAACACTTCTGGAGACCTTCAAAGGTCTCAGACTACCCCTGATTCCCACTGGAAGCTGAGGGAAGAAAGATAAAAAATTACTAGGTGCCATCTCTCAAGTCGGTCCCACCAAAACTGATCAGTCTTGTATTCAAAATTGTAAACAACAAATAGGTGAAACTGGCCATTACCGCTGATTAGAGAAAACAAGGAAAGAACATTTGGACATGGGAATCACTTCCTAAACAGCCTCTGCTCTGGCCACAGCTTTGCAAATAGTCTCAGACTGGAGCTCTGTCACAGAGAAATAATATAAATTGGCAAAATGCAAACATGTCTGAGCTCCCTTCATTAGCCCACCAATATGAAGCTCACCATTATTTCCAAAAAATTTGGAAAATGCACAATGCAAGCTTATAACATTGCAATTAAAACAGAAAGACCTGAAAATCGAATCTACAGCAAACCCCAAGTTCATGGTCTTTCATTTATCAGGACACTTGCAGAAATTGTCAGAAAAAAATGACACTGGCTCAGACCTCAAGAGGAGGTGAAAAGCCTGAGCCTCCTCTTCATCGCAAAATTATTGACTCTCCTCCAGGGAAATAGATGTTGAATGTCCTCAACTGTCACTAAATTCACAACAGGAGATAAGGGTACAAGTTGAAGGGCGTCCCACCACATTATTAACTGATACAGGGGCAATACATTCTACCCTTAACACCACCTCCTTTCCTGTCCCCTTTCCTCTGAGTCACCAAACCTTACCAGTAGTGGGTTTTATAATTTACCTCATGATTTGCCTCTACCTCAACCCTTTAATATTTCTATGGCACCTCTTAAAGCTCAACAACACTTCCTTCTTGGTTCTGCCATCCCAGTAAAACTGTTTAGCAAGAGGTCTTTGCATGAATTTGGTTAAAAAAATTCATTGTGCCCCAAAGGACTCCTACACGTCCCTGACTCCTCCCCCCTTCAAGCCTATGTCCCTTAACAGCTTTGTCTGACTTTGCCAAGTTCCTTTCCCTGCTTCAACTTAACACTTATTTCACTGAACATGCAAAGCTATATTAGACCAAATTCCCTCTTCTTTATTGGAAAAAACTCCACTGGTGTTGGACACAGACAGAATGAAGAACCCCACGGTGTAGAAGAAGATCCTTTCTTGTTCC
This sequence comes from Balaenoptera acutorostrata, assembly GCF_949987535.1. NCBI lineage: Eukaryota > Metazoa > Chordata > Mammalia > Artiodactyla > Balaenopteridae > Balaenoptera > Balaenoptera acutorostrata. The sequence goes on along the minus strand of NC_080066.1, from coordinate 58,001,253 downwards.
TTCTCAAAATTCCCCAACATCATTTAAAGCCAGAAGTACTTGAAGTGTTCTGCCCAACGATTCAAACTTTATTAGACAAAAACGTCTAGTCTCCACTTCTAGACCATGCGATACTCTCATTTTTGCTGTCAAAAAGCCAAACAGGAAAGGATATTTAGATACTAAGATCTATCAACAAAATATTCAAACTCAGATTTCCCTTGGTGTTTAATCCTAGCACTTTCCTGTCTACTATTCCTTTATCCAATATTTCACAGTCATTGATTTGTGTACCACCTTGTTAATTTTTCCCCTTCAAAAGGAATCTCAATAATTGTTTGCCTTACCTGGGATAACCAATAATATATTCCTGGACTGTTATACCCCAAGGATTTACTGAGGCTCCTACCTACTTTTTGAGCACCCTAAATGCCAATTTGAAGGACATAAAAGTCCCAGGAGACTCCACTTTAAAATGATATGCAGATGACCTTCTTCTATATTCTGACAGTGATGACAACTCCATTTTTCACACCAAATACCTTCTTATGGAATTAGCAAGAAAGGGTCACGTGGTAGCTAGAGATGAAGTTCAACTATGCTCTCTTTGTGTCCAATATCTGAGTCATGATATTTCAGCTGCAGGTAAAACTAACTCCACAACTGAGCCTCTACTATTCACTATGTTCCTCTTCCTGAAACAAAACAACCATCCACTTAGGGAGGGTTTTGTTGGTCTTGCAGGATATTATAGGGTGTGAGTATCTGATTTATATATGATTGCCTCACTCCTCTATGCCATGACTAGGGAGTCGTCCCAAGACCCAGAAGTCTCAGACTCCTGATCCAAAAATAGTTTTGAGAGCCATAAGGACTGTTTACTTTCACTTTAAATTCTTGGACTCCTCAGTTACTCCCTGCCTTTTTCCTTGTTTGTGCATAAACAAGGAGTGCCCATGGAGTGTTATCCCAGCAATATAATAGACACAAAAGTCCGCTTGGACATTACAGATTGGTTATGCCGATGAAAATTCAATAAACAATCATGTTAAGAAGAAAAAAAAGAATTTTATTTGAGCCAAACTGAAGATTATTCTCAGGAAGCAGATTCTCAGAAAGCTCTAAGAACTGTTCTGCCTGTTAGAAGTTGAAGGAACAGTCATATACATTTTTGAGACAAAGAATCGTACATCAAAATGACATACTGATATCTTATATAAAGGTCACCAAGGAAACATAGTCCAAGTAAGCACATATAAAGGAAATAGCAAGTCACCATGATCCCCTAAAGAGCTGGGAAAGAACACTATTCTTTTAAGAGGTTACATTGCTAATGTCAGAAGAAAAAAAATTGATCTTTATGGTTGAGCAGGCACTCCCATCTTTGAGGAGTTCTGGTTAATGGGTAATGCAGATGCACGCTGCACATTAGGGATGTTCAGAGAAAGCCCAAACAAACACAGAGAGATAATTTTATGTTTAATTTTTTCTTGTCCTGCCTTAAAATATAAATTTTATTTCATCAGTTAGATGCAATAGCTAGAGCATACCCTTCTTGTCTTCAAACTGTGGCTGCAACCACCAAATTTTTCCAGGTTACCTCTGACTTAGTATTAGGTCATCTACTTGACATCCATGTTTCCTATGCTGGACAATCTTATAGCTTATGGAAAACACACAGCACTTTTCTGTGTCTCGACTTACATCTTATGAGATCTCACTACTCTCCCTCACTTCACCACATAATTGCTGTCAAACCTTAACCCTGACCCCTTGTTTCCTTTACCTACTAATCGGATGCCCCATGATTATTTCATTAACACTAGATTATTACCTTGTCCTAGATGAGATTTGTCATGAAACCCCCTCCCCCAAATTGACCTCATTCTATTTTGATGGCTCCTACTTCTGGAAGGAGGATGGGGCCTTCCATGATAGATATGTCATCACTGATCAATATAAACTTCTACCAAATGTTAAATCAGCCTACATGGCTGAGTATTTGGGCTAGAATAAGAGGAGAGAGATTGAAGGTTAACATTTGTACTGACAACTGCCATGCCTTTGAGGTATCACATGATTTTATGTTATAGAAACAGAAGTTTCATGGCAGTGACTGATACTCCAGTTAAAAATGGACCCCCAAAAAAGTAAATTGGTGCAGCCGCTGTGGAAAACAGTATGGCAGTTCCTCAGAAAACTAAAAATAGAGTTTCCATATGATCCTGCAATCCCACTCCTGGGCGTATATCTTGACAAAACTATAATTCAAAAAGATACATGCACCCCTTTGTTCATAGCAGAACTAGTCATGATAGCCAAGACATGGAAACAACCTAAATGTCCATTGACAGATGAATGGCTAAAGAAGATGTGGTACATATACACAATGGAATAAAAAAGAATGAAATAATGCCATTTGCAGCAACATGGATGCAACTAGAGATTATCATACCAAGTGAAGTAAGTCAGAAAGAGAAAGACAGATTCCATATGATATCACTAATATGTGGAATCTAAAATATGACACAAATGAACTTATCTACGAAACATAAACAGATTCACAGATATAGAGAACAGACTTGTGGTTGCCAGTGGGGAGGGGTGGTGGGGGAGGGATGGATTGGGAGTTTGGGATTATCAGATGCAAACTATTATATGTAGAAATGGATAAGCAACAAGGTCCTACTGTATAGCACAGGGAACTATATTCAATACACTGTGATAAACCATAATGGAAAAGAATATGAAAAAGAATGTATATATATGTATAACTGAGTCACTTTGCTGCATAGCAGAAATTAACACAACATTGTAAATCAACTATACTTCCATTAAATAATATTTTTTTAAGTAATGGACCCCAAAGAGCAGATCTTCTAGAGGTATTGTTATTACCGTAGGAAATCACTATTGATAAACTGAGGGACACAGCACAGAAAATTCAAACAAGTCCTGGGCAAATAGATTGGCTGATAAATATGTTAAATTAGCAGCCTCTTCCCTAATCATCCAAGAAATCCCAGAGATACCCAAACCTTGGGACTATATCACTAGGTCCCACTTCAAGGCCCTAGATCCTGGTAGGATTGTTCACCCTCCACTGAGAGAGAGAACTTCTTTAGGATGACTCCTAAGGAAATCATAAAAGAGATCCATGTGGCCCAAATAGCAGCATCTGACTCAGAAATAATTGAGTGGGAAAAAGCTGGATGTTCAATCCACTTAGATGAACTCTGGACTCACTGAGACAGCTACTTGGTAGCTCCTAAGTCTATATCTTGAATCATTGTATATGATTTACACAACATGACTCACCATGGAAATCAGACAAACAAGTTTGGACTTTTTTTAAGCTTTTATTTGGACCAAGCAGTTGCCACTTGTCTCATCTGCTAGAAACATAACCATGGAAAAGCTGTAAAGGTGGGGCAGTGAGGGGAAGCAGCTCCCCCGGATCCTTCCTTATTGGCAAAGAGATTTTATCCACTTACCAACAGTGCAAGGCTACCAATAGGTCGTCACTCTAAACTGCATGCTTTCTAAATGGTTAAAGGCTTTCTCTTGCCAAAATGTCTCAGCAACATCTGTTGCCAACATTTTCTGGGAATGAATCTTCCCTGCTTGAGGTATTCACTGTACCATCTTCAGTGACAGAGGATAAAATCATCCAGGAAATTGAAGAATCCACTGCTCTTACCATCCTCCATCATCAGGCACCATAGAAAGAGCCAATGGCATCCTCAAGACCAAAGCGGCTAAACTACTTGAGAGTTGGCCATGAGAGCTGCCTGTTGCTCTTACGAATCTCAGAACTGCTTCCCTATCTCCACATGAGCTACCCTCTTAAATTATCATGGAAAGACTATGAGTGATTTCTGCAGGTGAGATGACCTCGGTCTTTGTCTTCTTTGAAGAATGAATTCCACAAAGAGAGCAAGATTTTAAAGCAGGCAGAGTTTATTAGATACACAGTACGTGTGGGAGAGCACACAAAGAAGCAGTTTATTTAGGGCAGAAGCAAATTTACACGCTCAGAGAAGAAGAGTGTGGGCAACCTTGCGAGTGAGAAGCACGCTATAGGGGCAGTTTAGGTTGTTAATATGGGGCTAATATTCTAGGATGTGGATGAGGGTGACTCCCCTTTTCCCTCTCCTATGATTATGCCAGCTGAAGTTCCTTATGTGGGCTTCCACCAGGCACCTTTTTGAATCTTTCCTGTGAGTACCTAAGTGAAACTCACAGGGGTGGAGGGTAAAACTGCAATGCTAATGATATTATAATGGTATTACAATGTAGCCAAGGTTACTAGAGGACGACTTGAGACCCCCTCTGTCCATGTGTCAAGCTGGGAAATCCTCCCACCCACAAGAATGAAGAGGCTGTGGTGGGTTGCTTTCTCTTTCACACAATCGTCAGCAACTTCTGCATTTTTATTTATGCATGTTCGACGGTTTTCATGTAGAGATTTTTGCTCAGGTGCTACAAAATTTGTTTTAGATGCCATCCCTCCATGTGTCATGGACTCATTAAGTGCAAAACAAAGAGGTGGCTTTGCCTTCTGACTAATGCCTATGCATGAAGAGGCTGTCCTTCGGCCCCACCCTGACCTTCTTGCCTCATGAGGATACCTTATTCATCCTGGCTAGTGGAACATTCTAACTTAATTTAACCTGACATCCTTAGGTACTGCCAAGGGTTAATAAAATATACTCAACCCTATAATCACCAAGCCAACCCTGCCTTCCCTTTAGAACTTCCTGAACAACCCTTACATGATTTACAAGTAGGCAATCTGGTTTTCTGGAAACTCTACCATCAGAGAACTTATCTTGAACCCAGATCTTATACAGTTTTATTCATTGTGGACACTGCTGTCAAATTACAGGGTGCTCAACACTGGGTTCATATTTCACAAGTAAAGAAATAGAAGAGCTTTTCAAACTGGAGAAGTATTCCAACTGAAGACCTCAAACTCTGGAGTTCTGTCAAGAGCCTCCAGAAGCCGGCAGCTGCCCCAAGAACATCTGAACAAGTCAATGATGTCACAAGGTACTCAGTGTCCACCCAAGATGATGGAAAAAGACCCATCTGATTCCCTTAATGATTTTAATCCCCTGAATTTTTATCCTTAGCATCTGCCTAGAGAACCTTGCCACAATAACTCCCCACCTTCACTATGATTTTCTTCACCTGAGATTAGTTTTCACCTTCATTTTTCGTTCCTAACTTCATGAGTTCCTATTCCTCCTTTTCCCCCTATTCTCAGTAAGACCATTTCACCCACAGATCCTTGATAAGCGAGGGTCAAACTGATCACCATTTCCTGTAACACTACATACTGTCAATGCTGTGTGTTTTTTCTTCCCTTTCCTTTCCTCTGGAATTTCCCAGATCCCCTTGATCAATCAGAACACCTATTTTGCTATAAACCTTCCTCCTTTTTTCTCCACTGTCTTAAACCAGACAATTACCCATCTTGAGAAAACTACTGTACTTACACCAGTCTATCCTTGCAAGGGTCATGTCTGTTTCCATAGTAATTTTACCACCAGCCCCTTTCTGGGGAAGGACATTTGTCTTGACACTTACCTATCTCTCACTAATTCCAGCATAAAATCCCCAAGCTGCTATGGGTTCCCTGGATATCCCTCATATTAATGGAAATGTCCCCATTGCCCCTCCCAGCCATGTCTCTTGGACCCAACCCAACCACATATAGACAATCTCTGACAAATCCTTTCTCCACCCTCACAATTTGCATTACGTGGTCACCCTTAGCCATCAGATAACTATATCTATGATGCTTGGCTAACTTCCAAAGATTATTATTTTGTCTGTGGAACCCAAGTGTATTGGCTGTTATGGGCCAACTGGACTGGATCATACTACTTTGCCAATCTTACTAATCCTTTTCTCCACTCAGCTCCCCACAATTTTCCTCCCTTCTTGGACTATCTCTAAAACAATCACCCTCTCCTTCTGGTTCACCTTGCTCTCACTGTAGGAGCAAAAGAAGTGTCAAGTTTATCACAGGTCCCCTGTAGATGGTCTTGATTACTGGGGAGGCAACCTAGGTGGGGGAAAACAGCTAAAGAACTGGATTCACTGCTCTTGGGGAAAGTTTTGCCACTTTTTGTGTACCATCCCTAGAAATCCATCTCCTAACTGACTCAGCACAAAATCATTTACTCATTGCTGAAGCAATTTACCTTTTCCTTGGACAGCAACACCAGCGGCTTGAATCTATGATCACCAAGTACAAGATGTCCAGCATGTTGTTTTAGCTACAGAAGGAGGCAACTTTGACCCAGGCAACTTGTCTGACATCTTTGCCATAACCAGGAAGTTTTGAGAGGCAAATGAAGAAATCCATGGCATCACTGCCCTTGTGCTGACACAACCAGAAATGTCAAAGTGTCCTGGGACTTCTTCTGACGTATCCCTGAAGATCTACAAATGTGGGAATACAGATTGATTCAGCCTCTAATCTTTGTCTCTATCCCACTCATTAAATGGCTATCCCACTCATTAAATGTCTTGTGAGTCACACAGTACAGCAAATGGTAACCATCACCAAGTCTCAACAGATGTTTCAGCTGGTTCTGTAAGAACAAAAACAACCAAATGAGAAATGGACTTACGTTGTTCAGAAGAAAGAAGAATGCCTCTTCTTCTTTTGAATAAGAGGGAAGACTGACAAAGATTTTTTGCTTGACCAGTTTAGTCAGCCTCTGCTGAACCCTCTTCCCAACGAGTCCCAATCATGTACTTCCTTGTAGAATTCAGTTTCAGCAAGAGTCCAGCTAAGTCATTTTAAGGAGAGTTCCCTACCTTTGATATCTGATCAAGTTCCTCATTCCTCTATCTCCCTACATGATATCTGATCACTCTGGTGTTCTTCCAATAAGGATCCTGTTAAGTCAACTCAGCCAGAATCTCCCCAGACTTGATGTCTCCTCTTCATGATTTTACATCCACCAATGTCCCCTCAACTTGTTTCTTGGCTATAGTCCCCACTTGTTTTGGTTGTATTCAAAATTGACCCCAGTTATATACTGGAGTCTCTCTCTACGCCTAGGGCAACAGGTTTTTAAATTTTAATTTATTATTATTATTAAAATTTATCTTTACCACTTTAATGTTTGTCTAGCCCTAATTTTTCTTTGATACAACATAATTTCAAATGCGTACCAACAACTTTATCCTTTTAATCCCCCCATCTTAAGTTTTTGATATCACAATTTATATTTTTATATTGCATGTCTATTAACAAATTATTATAGCTATAGTTATTTTTAATACTTTTGTCTTTTAGCTTCTGTACTAGAGTTATATATGATTTTACTGACCACAATTACAATATTAGAGTATTGTGAATTTGTCTATATACTAAAGTTTACCAGTGAGTTTTTATTTTCATTAGTTTTGATGTTACTTATTAGCATCTTTCATTTCAGCCTTAAGAACTCCCTTTAGTATTTCTTGTAATGCAGATCTAAAGGTGATAAACTCCTCTCAGCTTTTGCTTGACTGGAAATGTCACCTTCTTTTCTGAAGGACAGTTTGTGGGGTGAAGTATTCTTGGTTTGAGGTTTTTTCTTTCAATGCTTTGAATATATAATCTCATTTTCTCCTGGCCTGCATGGTTTCTGCTGAGAAAACCACTGACAGCCTTATGGGAGTTCTCTTGGACAGGCATACCTTGGAGATATTGCAGATTCGGTTCTGGACTACCTCAATAAAGGGGATATTGTAATAAAGTGAGTCACACAATGTTTTTGGTTTCCCAGTACATATAAAAGTTATGTTTGAACTATACTGTAGTCTACTAAGTGCACAATAGCATTATTTCTAAATAAAAGTACATACTTCAATTAAAATTTATTACTAAAAAGTGCTATCATCTTAGCCTTCAGTGAGTCATAGTAGTAACATCAAAGATCACTGATCACATAAAGAAGATGTGGTATATATACAATGGAGGGCTTCCCTGGTGGCGCAGTGGTTGAGAGTCTGCCTGCTAGTGCAGGGGACGCGGGTTCGAGCCCTGGTCTGGGAGGATCCCGCATGCCACGGAGCGGCTGGGCCCGTGAGCCACAACTACTGAGCCTGCGCGTCTGGAGCCTGTGCCCCGCAGCTGGAGGGGCTGCGATAGTGAGGGGCCCGCGCACTGCGATGAAGAGCGGTCCCTGCACCGCGATGAGGGGTGGCCCCCGCTTGCCGTAACTGGAGAAGGCCCTCGCACGAACCGAGGACCCAACACAGCCAAAAATAAATAAATAAATAAATAAAGTAGCTATAAAATTAAAAAATAATAATATATACAATGGAATATTACTCAACCATAAAAAAGAATGAAATAATGCCATTTGCAACAACATGGAGGGACCTAGAGATTATGACACTAAGTGAAGTAAGTCAGACAGAGAAAGGCAAATATCACATGATATCACATATATGTGGAATCTAAAATATGACACAAATGAACCTATCTATGAAACAGACTCACAGACATAGAGAACAGACTTGTGGTTGCCAAGGGGTGGGGGGGAGGGTGATGATGGATTGAGAGTTTGGGATTAACATATACAAATTATTATATGTAGGATGGATAAACAACAAGGTCTAACTGTATAGCACAGGGAAGTATATTCAATATCCTGTGATAAATCATAATGGAAAAGAATATGATAAAGAATACATATATGTATAATGGAGTCACTTTTCTGTAAAGCAGAAATTAACACAACATAGTAAATCAAATATATTTCAATAAATTTTTTTTAAAATTTACTGATCATGGATCACCATAACAAATATAACAATAATGAAAAAGTTTGAACTATTGCAAGAATTGCCAAAATGTGACACAGAAACATGAGGTGAGCAAATGTTGGATAAATGATGCCAATAGACTTGATTGACACAGGGTTGTCACAAACCTTCAATTTATAAATAACTCAATATTTACAAAGCTCAATAAAGCAAAGCACAATAAAATGAGGTATGTATGTATGTGACAAGTCTCTTGCTGCTTTCAAAATTCTCTCTATGTCTTTGAGTTTTGACAGTTTGATTATAATGTATCTCTTGTGAAGACTTCCTTGGCTTTGAAACTGTTTGAGGACCTTTAAGCTTCAAGTACCTGGATGTCCATATCTCTCCCCAGATTTGGGAAGTTTTCAGCTATTATTTCTTTAAATAAGATTTCTGTTCCTTCTGGTATGCCCATAGTGAATATATTGGCCCCCAAATTGTTTCCTACTAATCCCATAGATCTTCATTTCTTTGTGGTTAGTTACTAGAAAACTACCGTGTTCTTGGATGGTGTTATGCTTCGTTGACCTTTCATGGTTCTTGTACCTTGTACTGATGTTTGCACATTTGTTGGAGGAGTCATCTCTTCTAGAATTTATAGATTGATTTCAGTGGGAAGAGACCGTCACCTACAGGTGGGTGTAAGGACCCAGGCTGGGTGTGTGGCTCTGGCTCCAGGGAGGGTGCAGAAGCATAGTCTCCATGCAGCTCCATCAGCTAAGGTCAATGTGGACAAAGAATGAAGGGGTGTTCAACAACCAAGGTTGTGGGTGTCTGCAGTGGTGAAGGCTGTGGTTGTACTCCTGATCTCTTTTTTTTCCCCAAAGAGTAAGTTGTAACCAAACTGAACCCTCTTGATGTCAGGTCTGACTTGCAGGTGTGCTCATGGTGGTACTGCTATCTGATGTCCAAGTGCCCACGGAGTGGCCACAAAACCAATGTCCAAACCTCAGGTGCACATAGAGACACCACCACTCCAGAGTTTGGGGAAGAAGTGGCACCTGTGCCTCAGCTGCTGTGTTGGTAATTGTGTGAGAGTTGCAGGTGCTTGTGAGGCAGGCACACACAGATGTACAGTGGTTACAGGGTCCAGGGCATGGGTGCACTTGCTGCAGTGGTAGCTCCAATGCCCTAAGTGTCAGCACTCACAGATCCATGGAACCAGGGTCTAGGACATGGGCTTGCGAATGACTGTGGCTCTAGGGTTTGGGGCATATATGCACTCACTAGAGTGGTGGCTCCTTTGGTTGTGGTGTAGGTGTTCATGGAGCAGCCATGGAGCTAGGATCTGGAGTGTGGGTATGTCTAGAATGACCACAGAGCCAGGGTCTGGAATTCAAGAGTACATGGAGCAGCCACGGTTTGGGGACTCAGGGTGTGCATGGGGTTGAAGGGTTGGTGGCGCTGGTCCTTGGGTGACATCACAGAAGCTCCTTCTTATGTGTGTTTGGAGAGCTGCACACAGCTTCTCTGTCCCTGGATGCTCTGTGGCAGTGAAGGATTTTACTTGCCTCAGTGGTGGAAGCTGCCTGTTTCCTCTGTGGAGTGAGGCACTGGGGTTGGCACAGATGAAAACTATGGAGTGCTTTGTAAAATCTGCAGGGTCAGTGGCTTTCATGGGAGCTGAGGTACTGAGGAGCACAGTTGCAAGGGACCCCACAGGCCAGACCACTGGGCAACCTCTGTATGGCTGATCCTGATAGCCCCGCCCTTCCTTGTTCCTAGCTATCTCCAGATGTCTCATCTGTATAAATCTCCCGCCAACACTTTATACGTGTTTATTCTCCCTTTCTTCCTCCACCATGTTGCTTCAGGTTCTTAATTGAACTCTTGAGCCATCCCAGGGCTATTTTTATTCATGGGCAGCTAACTGTTGCTTTTTGTGGGGGAAAAAACTGGTATCTCCTACTCTGCCATCTCCTCCAGCCATCATGACTTTTCAATGTTTGTATTAACTCTAGTTGTACTAGCTATTCATTTATTTTTATTTTTATTTTTAATTTTTGAATTTTATTTTATTTATTTTTTATACAGCAGGTTCTTATTAGTCACCAATTTTATACACATTAGTGTATACATGTCCGTCCCAATCGCCCAATTCATCACACTACCATCCCCAACCCCCATGGCTTTCCCCTCTTGGTGTACATACATTTGTTCTCTACATCTGTGTCTCAACTTCTGCCATGCAAACCGGTTCAACTGTACCATTTTTCTAGGTTCCACATACATGCGTTAATATACGGTATTTGTTTTTCTCTTTCTGACTGACTTCACTCTGTATGAGACTCTCTAGATCCATCCACGTATCAACAAATGACCCAATTTCGTTCCTATTTATGGCTGAGTAATATTCCATTGTATATATGTACCACTTCTTCTTTATCCATTCGTCTGTCAATGGGCATTTAGGTTGCTTCCATAACCTGGTTATTGTAAATAGTGCTTCAATGAACATTGGGGTGCATGTGTCTTTTTGAATTACGGTTTTCTCTGGGTATATGCCCAGTAGTGGGATTGCTGGATCATATGGTAATTCTATTTTTGGTTTTTTAAGGAACCTACATAGTGTTCTCCATAGTGGCTGTATCAATTTACATTCCCACCAACAGCGCAAGAGGGTTCCCTTTTCGGCACACCCCCTCCAGGATTTGTTGTTTGTAGATTTTCTGATGATGCCCATTCTAACTGGTGTGATGTGATACCTCATTGTAGTTTTGATTTGCATTTCTCAAATAATTAGCGATGTTGAGAAGCTTTTCATGTGCTTCTTGGCCAACTGTATGTCTTCTTTAGAGAAATGTCTATTTAGGTCTTTGGCCCATTTTTGGATTGGGTTATTTGTTTCTTTAATATTGAGCTGCATGAGCTGTTTATATATTTTGGAGATTAATCCTTTTTTACATTGATTCATTTGCAAATATTTTCTACCATTCTGAGGTTTGACTTTTCGTCTTGTTTATGGTTTCCTTTGCTGTGCAAAAGCTTCGAAGTTTCATTAGGTCCATTTGTTTATTTTTGTTTTTATTTCCATTTCTCTAGGAGGTGGATCAAAAAATATCTTGCTGTGATTTATGTCAAAGAGTGTTCTGCCTATGTTTTCCTCTAAGAGTTTTATAGTGTCCAGTCTTACATTTAGGTCTCGAATCCATTTTGAGTTTATTTTTGTGTATGGTGTTAGGGAGTATTCTAATTTCATTCTTTTACATGTAGCTGTCTAGGTTTCCCAGCACCACTTATTGACGAAGCTGTCTTTTCTCCATTGTATATACTTGCCTCCTTTGTCATAGATTAGTTGACCATAGGTGCGTGGGTTTGTCTCTGGGCTTTCTATCTTGTTCCATTGATCTATGTTTCTGTTTTAATGCCAGTACCATATTGTCTTGATTACTGTAGTTTTGTACTATAATCTGAAGTCAGGGAGTCTGATTCCTCCAGCTACGTTTTTTTCCCTCAAGACTGCTTTGGCTATTCAGGGTCTTTTGTGTCTCCATAAAATTTTAAGATTTTTTGCTCTACTTCCGTAAAAAATGCCATTGGTAATTTGATTGGGATTTCATTGAATTTCAAGTAGATTGCTTTGAGTAGTATAGTCATTTTCACAATATTGATTCTTCCAATCCAAGAACATGGTATATCTCTCCATCTGTTGGTATCATCTTTAATTTCTTTCATCAGTGTCTTATAGCTTTCTGCATACAGGTATTTTGTCTCCCTAAGTAAGTTTATTCCTAGGTATTATATTCTTTTTGTTCCAATGGTAAATGGGAAGTTTCCTTAATTTCTCTTTCAGATTTTTCATCATTAGTGTATAGGAATGCAAGAGATTTATGTGCATTAATTTTCTATCCTTCAACTTTACCAAATTCATTGACTAGCTCTAGTAGTTTTCTGGTGGCATTTTTAGGATTCCCTATGTATAGTATCATGTCATCTGCAAACAGTGACAGTTTTACTTCTTCTTTTCCAATTTGTATTCCTTTTATTTCCTTTTCTTCTCTGATTGCCATGGCTAAGACTTCCAAAACTATGCTGAATAATAGTGCTGAGAGTGGACATCCTTGTCTTGTTCCTGATCTTAGGGGAAATGCTTTCCATTTTTCACCATTGAGAATGACATTTGCTGTGGTTTTGTCATATATGGCCTTTATTATGTTGAGGTAGGTTCCCTCTATGCCCACTTTCTGGAGAGTTTTTATCATCATGGGTGTTGAATTTTGTCAAAAGCTTTCTCTGCATCTATTGAGATGATCGTATGGTTTTTATTCTTCAGTTTGTTAATATGGTGTATCACATTGATTGATTTGCGTATATTGAAGAATCCTTGCATCCCTGGGGTAAATCCCACTTGATCATGGTGTATGATCCTTTTAATGTGTTGTTGGATTCTGTTTGCTGCTATTTTGTTGAGGATTTTTGCATCTCTAGTCATCAGTGATATTGGTCTATAATTTTCTTTTTTTGTAATATATTTGTCTGGTTTTAGTATCAGGGTGATGGTGACTTCATAGAATGAGTTTGGGAGTGTTCCTTCCTCTGCAAATTTTTGGAAGAGTTTGAGAAGGCTGGGTGCTAGCTCTTCTCTAAACGTTTGATAGAATTCACCTGTGAAGCCATCTGGTCCTGGACTTTTGTTTGTTGGCAGATTTTTTTAAAATATTTATTTATTTATGGCTGTGTTGTGTCTTCATTTCTTTGCCAGGGCTTTCTCCAGTTGCAGCAAGTGGGGGCCACTCTTCATCGTGGTGCGCGGGCCTCTCATTATCGCGGCCTTTTTTGTTGCGGAGCACAGGCTCCAGATGCGCAGGCTCAGTAATTGTGGCTCATGGGCCTAGTTGTTCCGCGGTATGTGAGATCCTCCCAGACCAGGGCTCGAACCCGTGTCCCCTGCATTAGCAGATTCTCAACCACTGTGCCACCAGGGAAGCCCTGTTGGAAGATTTTTAATGACAGTTGCAATTTCATTACTGGTGATTGGTCTGTTCATATTTTCTAATTCTTCCTGGTTCAGGCTTGAAGGTTATACCTTTCCAAGAATTTGTCCATTTCTTCCAGGTAGTCCATTTTATTGGCATAGAGTTGCTTGTAGTAGTCTCTTAGCATGCTTTGTATTTCTGCGGTGTCTGTTGTCAGTTCTCCTTTTTCATTTCTAATTTTATTGATTTGAGTCCTCTCCCTCTTTTTCTTGATGAGTGTGACTAATGGTTTATCAATTTTGTTTACCTTCTCAATGAACCAGCTTTTAGTTTTATTGATCTTTGCTATTGTTTTCTTTGTTTCTATTTCATTTATTTCTGATCTGATCTTTATGATTTCTTTCCTTCTGCTAACTTTGGGTTTTGTTTGTTCTTCTTTCTCTAGTTCCTTTAGGTGTAAGGTTAGATTGTTTATTTGAGATTTTTCTTGTTTCATGAGGTAGACTTGTATTGCTGTAAACTTCCCTCTTAGAACTGCTTTTGCTGCATCCCATAGGTTTTGGATCATCGTGTTTTCATTGTCATTTGCCTCTAGGAATTTTTTGATTTCCTCTTTGATTTCTTCAGTGATCTCTTGGTTATTTACTAATGCATTGTTTAGCCTCCATGTGTTTGTGTTTTTTACATTTTTTTCCCTGTAATTCATTTCTAATCTCATAGTGTTGTGGTCAGAAAAGGTGCTTGATATGATTTCAATTTTCTTAAATTTACTGAGGCTTGATTTGTGACCCAAGATGTGATCAATCCTGGAGAATGTTCCATGTGCACTTGAGAAGAAAGTGTAATCTTCTGTTTTTGGATGGAATGTCCTATAAATATCAATTAAATCTATCTGGTCTATTGTGTCATTTAAAGCTTGTGTTTCCTTATTAATTTTCTGTTTGGATGATCTGTCCATTGGTGTAAGTGAGGTGTTAAAGTCCCCCACTATGACTGTGTGACTGTCGATTTCCTCTTTTAGAGCTGTTAGCAGTTGCCTTATGTATTGAGGTGCTCCTATTTTGGGTGCATATATATTTATAATTGCTATATCTTCTTCTTGGATTGATCCCTTGATCATTCCATAGTGTCCTTCCTTGTCTCTTGTAACATTCTTTATTTTAAAGTCTATTTTATCTGATATGAGTATTGCTACTCCCGCTTTCTTTTGACTTCCATTTACATTGAATATCTTTTTCCATCCTGTGACTTTCAGTCTGTATGTGTCCCTAAGTCTGAAGTGGGTCTCTTGTAGACAGCATATATATGGGTCTTGTTTTTGTATCCATTCAGCCAGTCTATGTCTTTTGGTTGGAGCATTTAATCCATTCACGTTTAAGGTAATTATCGATATGTATGTTCCTATGACCATTTTCTTAATTGTTTTGGGTTTGTTTTTGTAGGTCCTTTTCTTCTCTTGTGTTTTCCACTTAGAGAAGTTCCTTTAGCATTTGTTGTAGAGCTGGTTTGGTGGTGCTGAATTCTCTTAGCTTTTGCTTGTTTGTAAAGCTTTTGATTTCTCCATCAAATCTGAATGAGATCCTTGCCAGGTAGAGTAATCTTGGTTGTAGGTTCTTCCCTTTCATCACTTAAGTATATCATGCCACTCCCTTCTGGCTTGTAAAGTTTCTGCTGAGAAATCAGCTGTTAACCTTATGGGAGTTCCCTTGTATGTTATTTGTCAATTTTCCCTTGCTGCTTTCAATAAATTTTCTTTGTCTTTAATTTTTGCCAATTTGATTACTATGTGTCTCGACATGTTTCTCCTTGGGTTTATCCTGTATGGGAATCACTGCACTTCCTGGACTTGGGTGGCTATTTCCTTTCCCGGAAGTTTTCGACTATAATCTCTTCAAATATTTTCTCTGGTCCTTTTTCTCTCTCTTCTCCTTCTGGGACCCCTATAATGCGAATGTTGTTGTGTTTAATGTTGTCCCAGAAATCTCTTAGGCTCTCTTCATTTCTTTTCATTCTTTTTTCTTTATTCTGTTCTGCAGCAGTGAATTCTACCATTCTGTCTTCCAGGTTACTTATCCGTTCTTCTGCTTCAGTTATTCTGCTATTGATTCCTTCTAGTGTAGTTTTCACTTCAGTTATTGTATTGTTCATCTCTGTTTGTTTGTTCTTTAATTCTTGTAAGTCTTTGTTAAACATTTCTTGCATCTTCTCGATCTTTGCCTCCATTCTTTTTCCGAGGTACTGGATCATCTTCACTATCATTATTCTGAATTTATTTTCTGGAAGGTTGTCTATCTCCACTTCATTTAGTTGTTTTTCTGGGGTTTTATCTTGTCCCTTCATCTTGTACATAGCCCTCTGCCTTTTCATCTTGTCTATCTTTCTGTGAATGTGGTTATTGTTCCACAGGCTGCAGGATTGTATTTCTTCTTCCTTCTGCTGTCTGCCCTCTCTATTCATTTCTGATTGTAAGCATTTAAGAGTTTTCTACTTTTTCTTGATAAGATTTATGAGATTTGCCATCTTTATTAATCCTTTTGTAACAACTGACTTTTAAAAATGAAAAACCTTTATTGAAGTTTTCTTTTTCTTTGGTTAATGTCTTTCTCTCTGATTCTTTTTCAGTTAGTCTCTTATTTAAGGTAACCTCTTGAATTGGGTGATTTTTATAAGAGATATTTACCCTTTACCATTTTCTCATGTATACCTTTAAAGTTATAAAATTCCCATTGAGAAACATTGCCTTAGCTGCATCATACAATGTCCTTTGAAGAGGACATTTTTATTAACAATCAAATCAAAATAATTTTTATTATTTGACCACTCGTGAAAATGGTCCCTGGTGGTCCACTGGTTAAGATTCTGCCTTCCAGTGCAGGGAACATGGGTTTGATCCCTGCTAACTGAACTAAGATCCCACATGCTTCAGGGAAACTAAGTCTGCGTGCCACAGCTACTGAACACATGTGCTCTGGAACCCGTGCTCCACAACTAAAGAGAAGCCCGTGTGCTGTAGCGAAGAGCCCACACACCGCAATGAAAGATCTAACATGCTGCAGTGAAGACCCCACGTGCCGCAACTAAGACCTGATGCAGCCAAATAATAAAATAAAATTTTAAAAATTTTAAAAATTTTCATTGGGCTTTAATTTTTCTTTGAACCATTAGTAATATAGAAATGTGCTAATTGAAATTTCAATATAACAGTAACTTTCTACCTAACATTTTTTATTGATTTCTGGAAATCTCAGACTATCTTCAAAAAATATTATTCTAAATGATTTTAAGTCTTTGAAATTATTGAGATAAGATTTGGGTTCAGTGTGTCATCAATCAACAAGTACTTGAAAAGAATGTGCCGTCTAGTTCAGACGGTCTTGGCGTTCTATATATGCCAACTAGCTCAACTTTATTATGTTGGTCAAAACGTTCCAATTCTTGCTGACTTTTCTTTCTTTACATACAGAGACACCTAGCGTTCCAAAATATTACTGCATTGACTCAGATTGTTAACACTGGATGTTGAAGGGAGATCAGTTAGAGTTCAATTACTTACTAATGACATTTCACAGTTTCTTTAAAAATAGCCAAAACATTCTGGTGGGGAAGAGGGCCACAAAGTGCACTAGGACATATTTTACAAGTATCTCCTCTTATTAAATTTTAAAAACTCCTTCTCCCTGGATGCAAAATATCGATTAATTCTGTTGATTCTTGCTCTGTGGCCTTTACATGCATGCATGCATTTAACAAGTCCCACCTTCTATGACTGAGAATTTCCTCTTTATTGAACCTATGAAGGAGGTATTGTGGCTCAAACACTGTGTGTGTGTGTGTGTGTGTGTGTGTGTGTGTGTGTGTGTGTGCATGTACCTCAGCAGATATTGAGTTCAAACAATGTGTTTAGTTTGTATGATTTATTAAAGAAAATGGAAAGTAATTTTGTAAGAAAAGTTATAAAAATTTTACTTGCTTCTTTTTGCAGAAACATTATCAACCAATATTCCCTCAATAAGTGTTTAATGCAAATATTCTGTTGAAGTATAACATATATCAAAAACTGCATAAATAATAAATATATAGCCTTATAAATTGTCAAATTACTTTAATGCAATTAGATAATTAAAGAGAATTATCAGCCCCATCAGGCCCTCTTCCAGTCACTAAAATTCTCATCAATTTCTATCCTGTTTTCTAACACCAGAGATTGAATTTGACTATTTTTTAACTTTACAATTATGGAATTGCAAGTTATGTGTTTGTATCTAGCTCCTTTCACTCACCTTTATATTTGTGAGATATATACATGTCATTGCATGGAGTGGTAGTTTTTCCAATCTCGTTGTTATGTACCATGCCTTTTTATGGATATACCAAATTTATAAGACATTCTACTGTTGAAGAACATTTAATTTTTCTCCAGTTTAGGCAGTTAAACTAGTGCTCTATGAACATTCTAATACACAGTGGAAATATTACCTAGCAGAACATTTTGGTTCTTTTGGTTATATGCTGGGGTTGCTGCACCATAAGGTAAAAATATCTTTAGTAATTAAACAAGGTTCCAAAGTAAGTATATCAATTTAAATACTCACCAGATGTTTATGGATCTGTCAGTTGCCTCATTTCTACTCCAACCCTTGGCAGCTCTGACTTTTTAATTTTAACCATTTGGAAAATATGTGATTACGTGGTGGAACAATTTGCATTGACCATTTTTTCTATGTTTACCACCATTCCAGTACCCATTTCTCTGATGTTTTTACTGGACAATCTACATTTTTCTTATTGATTTTTAAGAGTATTTGAAATAGTCTGTACATTTTTTGGTATATGTATAATAATTATAGTCTGTCACAGTATGTCTTTCTTAATGATTTTGATGAGCAGGAGTTATTAATTTTAATGTAATACAATGTATCAATATTTTATCTTGATAGTAAGTGTTTTTGTGCTCTTGTAAATAAATGTTTGACAAATTCCAATGCCACGAAGATATTTCCCAAAGTTTTCTTTTGGAGTATGAAAGATATATACTTGTAATATATATGAAAGTAAAGAACAAAGGGAGATAAGTAGAGTATGCTGTGTTTTACCACAATTAAGTTGATACAAACCTAAAGAAGTTTGGGATAATTAAGGCTATATCTAATAATCCCTAGAACCACCTCTGGTAAAATGTATTTTGAAATAGAGTTTTAAAAAATCAACATAAGATTTAATAGAACACAGTAGAATATCTGTTTAACACAAAATAAGAGGTAAAGGAAGAGAAAGGAACAACAACAACAAAAAGACATAAAAATGTAGAAAACAGTAAAATGGCAGGTATAAATCCAAGAGTATCAATAATTACAGTAAATCAAAAGGCATAAATGGTTACCTTAGATGAAAAAGCAAGTCTGAAATATATGCTGTCAGGAATTGCCAGCAAGATGGCAGAGTAGAAGGACATGAGCTCATTCCTTCTTAGAAAAACACCAAAATCATAACTACCTGCTGAACAACCATTGACAAAAAAAAAAAAATGCTGGGATCTACCAGAAAATACCCTACACCCAAAGATGAAGAATAAGCCACAAAGAGATGGTAGGAAGGGTGCAATCACAATAAAATCAAATCCGATACCCGCTGGGTGGGTGACCCACAATCTGGAAAATAATTATACCACAAAAGTTCTCCCAGAGGAGTAAAAATCCTGAGCCTCACATCAGGCTTCGCAGGCTGAGGGTCTGGCAATGGAAGGAGGAGCCTCCAGACAATCTGGCTTTGAAGGCCAACAGAGTTTGATTGGAATTCCACAGGACTGGGGGAAAGAAAAACTCTACTCTTGGATGGTGCACAAAAGGTCCAGTGCACACCAGGATCCAGGGAAAGCAGCATTGACCTCATAAGAGACTGGGCCAGACCTACCTGCTAGTATTGGAAGGTCTCCTGCAGAGGCAGGGCATGGCAGTAGCTCACTGCAGGGGCAAGAACACTGGCAGTAGCATTTCTGGTGAGTACTCATTGGCATGAGCCCTCTCGGAGACCACCAATTCCCCCCCCCCAGCCCAAGACCTAGACCCACCCAACATCCTGTAGGCTCTAGTGCTGGGACACCTCAGGCCAAACAACCAACAGCATTGGAACACAGTCCCACTCATTATCAGACAGGCTGCTTAAAGTCTTCTTGAGCATGGCTCTTCCCAAGAGAGGGACAAGACCCAGCTCCAACCACCAGTGGGCAGGAACCAGACCCTCGCAACAGGAAACCTGCAAAAGCCTCTTAGACAGCCTCATCCACCAGCAGGCAGACAGCAGAAGCAAGAAGAAATACAACTCTGCAGTCTACAGAATGGAAACCGCAATCACTGAAAAGTCATATTCCTCTGCTGTATCATCTTGTCCACAATCATTTGTAGACAAGATGATACAGCAGAGGAATATATCCCAGATGAAGAAGCAAAATAAAACCTCAGGAGAACAACTAAGTGAAGTGGAAATAAGCAATCTACCAGAAAAAAATTCAGAGAAATGATAGTGAAGATGATCCAAGACCTCAGAAAAAGAATGGAGGCACAGATTAAGAAGATACAAGAAATGTTTAACAAAGACCTAGAAGAACTAAAGAAAAAACAGAGATGAACAATACAGTAACTGAAATAAAAACTACACTAGTAGGAATCAATAGCAGAGTAACTGAAGCAGAAGAAGGGATAAATGAGCTGGAAGACAAAATGGTGGAATTCACTGCCTCAGAACAGAATAAAGAAAAAAGAATGAAAACAAATGAAGATAGTCTAAGAGACCTCTGGGACAACATTAAATGCACCAACATTTGGATTATAGGGGTCCCAGGAAGAGAAGAGAGAGAGAAAGGACCTAAGTAAATATTTGATGAGATAATAGTGGAAAATTTCCATAACATGGGAAAGGAAACAGTCACCCAAGTCCAGGAAGCACAAAAAGTCCTAGGCAGGATAAACCCAAGGAATAACATGCCGAGACACATAATAATCAAACTGAAAAAAATAAAAACAAAGACAAATAGTAAAACAACAAGGGAAAAACAACAAATAACATACAATGGAACTCCCATAAAGTTATCAGCAGATTTCTCAGCAGAAACTCTGCAGGCAAGAAGGGAGTGGCACATTATATTTAAAGTGATGAAAAGGAAGACTCTACAACCAAGAATACTCTACCCAGCAAGGCTCTCATTCACATTCAACAGAGAAAGTAAAAGCTTTACAGGCAAGGAAAAGTTAAGAGAATTCAGCACCACCAGACCAGCATTGCAACAAATGCTAAAGGAATTTTTCTAAGCAGAAAAGAAAAGGCCACTACAAGAAACAAGAAAATTACTAATGGAAAAGATCACTGGTACAGGCAAACATAAAGTAAAAGTAGGAAACTATCTGCACACAAATATGATATCAAAACCGGGAATTGTGAGAAGATGAGAGCACAAATGCAGGATATTGGAAATGCATTTGAAATGAAAAGACCAGCAACTTAAAACAATCTTTTTTAATATATAGATTGCTATATCAAAACCTCATGGTAACCATGAACTGAAACTCTCCAGTAGATACATACACAAAAAACAAAAAGAAATCTAAATAGAACACTAAAGTTAGTCATCAAATCACAACAGAAGAGAATAAAAGAGAAAGGGGAGAAAATTGTCTTCAAAAACAAATCCAAAACAATTAAGAAAATGGCAATAGGAATATAAAAATTGATAATTACCTTAAATGTAAATGGATTAAATGTTCCAACCAAAAGATGTAGACTGGCTGAATGGATACAAAAACAACACCCATATATACGCTGTCTACAAGAGACCCACTTCAGATCTAAGGACACATAGTGACTGAAAGTGAGGTGATGGAAAAAAGTATTTCATGCAAAACGAAAAGTCTCAAATAAACAACTCAACTTTATACCTAAAACAACTAGAGAAAGAAGAACAAACAAAACACAAAGTTAGTAGAAGGAAAGAAATCATAAAGATCAGAGCAAAAATAAATGAAACAGAAACAAAGAAAACAATAGAAAGATCAATGAAATTAAAAGCTTGTTCTTTGAAAAGATAAACAAAATTGATAAACATTTAGCCAGACTCATCAAGAAAAAAAGGGGGCAGGCTCAAATCAATAAAATTAGAAATGGGGGCTTTCCTTGTGGCACCGAGGTTAAGAGTCTGCCTACCAATGCAGGGGACCCGGGTTTGAGCTCTGGTCTGGGAAGATCCCACATGCTGTGGAGCAACTAGGCCCATGCACCACAACTACTGAGCCTGTGCTCTAGAGCCCATGAGCCACATCTACTGAGCCCGAGTAGCACAAGTGCTGAAGTCCGCAAGCCTAGAGCCCGTGCTCTGCAACAAGAGAAGCCACCCAATGAGAAGCCCATGCACCACAATGAAGAGTAGCCCCTGCTCGCTGCAACTAGAGAAAAGCCTGCATGCAGCAACAAAGACCCAATGCAAAAATAATAAATGAATAAATTTTTTTAAAATTAGAAATGAAGAAGTAAAACTTACAATGGACACCACAGAAACACAAAGGATCATAAGACACTACTACAAGCAACTATATGCCAATAAAATGGACAACCTGGAAGAAATGGACAATTTCTTAGAAAGGTACAATCTCCCAAGACTGAACCAGGAAGAAATAGAAAATATGAACAGACCAATCATAAGTACTGAAATTGAAACTGTGATTTAATAACTCCCAACAAACAAAAGTCCAGAACCAGATGGCTTCACAGGTTAATTCTATCAAACATTTAGAGAACAGTTAACACCTATCCTTATGAAACTCTTCAAAAAAATTGCAGAGGAAGGAACACTCACGAACTCATTCCATGGGGCAACCATCATCTTGATACCAAAACCAGACAAAGTTACTACAAAAAAGATAATTACAGGCCAATATCACTGATGAACATAGACGCAAAAATCCCCAACAAAGTACATGCAATCTGAATCCAACAACACATTAAAAGGATCATACACCATGATCAAGTGGGATTTATCCCAGGGATGCAAGGATCTTTCAATATCCGCAAATCAATCAGTGTGACACACCACATCAACAAATTGAAGAATAAAAAACCATATGATCTTCTCAATAGATGCAAAACATGCTTTTGACAAAATTCAACACCTATTTATAATAAAAGCTCTCCAAAAAGTTGACAAAGAGGGAACATACCTCAACATAATAAAGGCCATATATGACAAACCTACAGCTAATATCATACTCAATGGTGAAAAGCTGAAAGCATTTCCTCTAAGATCAGGAAAAGACAAGGACGTCCACTATTGCCACATTTCTTCAACATAGTTTTGGAAGTTCTAGCCATGGCAATCAGAGAAGAAAAAGAAAAAGAAAAAGAAAGAAAAAGGAATGCAAACTGGAAATGAAGAAGTAAAACTATCACTGTTTGCAGATGACATGATATTATACATAGAAAATCCTAAAGATGCTACCAGAAAACTACTAGAGCTCACCAATGAGTTCAGTAAAGTTGCAGGTTACAAAATTAATACACAGAAATCTGTTGTACTTCTACACACTAAAAATGAAAAATCAGAAAGAGAAATTAAAGAAACAATCCCACTTCCCATCACATAAAAGAGAATAAAATACCTAAGTGTATACCAGCTTAAGGAGGCAAAAGACATGTCCTCTGAAAACTATGAGACATGGATGAAAGAAATTGAAGATGACACAAACAGATGGAAAGCTATACCATGTTCTTGGATTGGAAGAATCAATACTGTCAAAATGACTACACTACCCAAGGCAATATACAGATTCAGTGCAATCCCTATCAAATTACCAATGGCATTTTCCACAGAATTAGATCAAAAAAGAATCTTAAAATTTGTAAGGAGACACAACAGACTCCAAATAGCCAAAGCTATCTTGAGAAAGAAAAATGGAGCTGGAGGAATGAGGCTCCCTGACTTCAGACTATACTATAGAGTTATAGTCATCAAAACAGTATGGTACTGGCACAAAAACAGAAATATAGATCAATGGACCAGAAAAAAAAGCCCAGAAATAAACCCACACACCTATGGTCAATTAGCCTATGACAAAGGAGGCAAGACTATACAATGGAGGAAAGACAGCCTCTTTAATAAATGGTGCTGAGAAAATTGGACAGCTACATGTAAAAAAAAAAAGAAATCAGAGCATTCTTTAACAGCATACACAAAAATAAACTCAAAATGGATTAAAGACCCAAATGTAAGGCCAGATACTATAAAACTCTTAGAGGAAAACCTAGGCAGAACACTCTTTGACATAAATCACAGGAATATTTTTTCAAACCATCTCCTAAGGTAATGGAAATAAAAACAAAAATAAACAAAAGGGGTCTAATTAATCTCAAAAGCATATGCACAGCCAAGAAACCATAGACAAAACAACAAAAATGGGAGAAAATATTTGCAAATGATGCAACCAACAAGGGATTAATCTCCAAAATTTACAAACAGCTCATGTGGCTCTATATCAAAAAAACCCAAACAACCCAATCAAAAAATGGTCAGAAGACCTAAATTGACATTTCTCCAAAGAAGACATACAGATGGCCAAAAGGCACATGAAAAGGTGCTCAACAACAGTAATCATTAGAGAAATGCAAATCAAAACTACAATGAGCTATCAGGGCTTCCCTGGTGGTGCAGTAGTTGAGAATCTGCCTGCCAATGCAGAGGACACGGGTTCAAGCCCTGGTCTGGGAGGATCCCACATGCCGCAGAGCAACTAGGCCCGTGAGCCACAATTACTGAGCCTGCACGTCTGAAGCCTGTGCTCCGCAACAAGACAGGCCGCAATAATGAGAGGCCATGCACCACGATGAAGAGTGGCCCCCACTTGCCGCAACTGGAGAAAGCCCTCACACAGAAATGAAGACGCAACACAGCCATAAATAAATAAATAAATAAATAAATAAATAAATAAATAAGTAAGTAAGTAAGTAAATAAAAAACTACAATGAGCTATCACCTCACACCAGTCAGAATGGCCATCATCAAAAATCTATATACAATAAATGCTAGAGAAGGTGTGGAGAAAATGGAAACCTTGTACACTGTTGGTGGGCATGTAAATTGGCACAGCTACTATGGGGAACAATATGGAGGTTCCTTAAAAAACTAAACATAGAGCTACCGTATGATCTGGCAATCCCGCTCCTGGGCACACATCCAGAAAAAAACATGGTTTGAGAGGATACATGCACCCCAATGTTCATTTCTGTGCTGTTTACAATAGCCAAGGCATGAAAGCAACCTAAATGTCCAGCAACAGATGAATGGATAAAGAAGATGTGGTACATATATATAATGGAATATTACTCAGCCATAAAAAAGAAAAAAGTAATGCCATTTGCAGCAACATGGATGGACCTAGAGATTCTCATACTGAGTGAAGTAAGTCAGACAGAGAAATACAAATATCATATGATATGGCTTATATGTGGAATCTTAAAAACATGATACAAATGAACTTATTTATAAAACAGAAACAGACCCACAGACTAAGAGAATGAATTTATATTTATCAGGGGGGCAGGATGGGGTGAGGGATAGATCAGGAATTAGGGATTGACACATACATACTGCTATATTTAAAATAGATATCCAACAAGTACGTACTGTGTAGCACAGGGAACTCTGCTCAATATTCTGGGAAATATATTCTTTTTCAAATTCTTTTCCTAAATGGGAAAATAATTTGAAAAAGAATAGATACATGTATATGTATAACTGAATCACTGTGCTCTACACCTGAAACTAACACCACATTGTTAATCAACCAGGCTCTAATATAAAATAAAATTCAAAAAATTAAGTAAAATATATGCTATCTGCAAAATGCAACTTTTGGATTCAGAAAGAAAAATAGGTTGAAAGTAAAAGGATGGAAAATATATTCCATGCAAACAGTAAACATGAAAGAACTGGGATAACTATATTAATATCAGGCAAAGTATATTTAAGACACTATATGTTATTGGAGACAAAGAAATATTTCATAATGATAAATGATTACAGATCAGAAAGATATAATAATTATACATACCTAAATAACAGAGCCCCCAAATTCATGTAGCAAAACTGGCATCACTGAAAGGGGTAATGGACAGTTGATCACATAGTTGAAGATTTTAATATCATCGCCCAGGAATTGATAGAAGGATAAACATAAGATCTGTAAGAATATAGATGTGAACAATCAACCAACTTGATGTGAAATTTAGCACATTCTTTTTAGAATCATATGGAACATTCTCAGGGGAAAAAAAAAAACATATAGTAGGCCATAAAACAACTCTCCATACACTTAAAGGGATATATCATGCAATGTGTTTTCTCTCATGAAGACCAAAGTATGTTCTCTCACAGCATAATTACATTAAAATTGGCGATTTGAATTTATTTGAGAAATTATCAAATATTTGACCATTTATGACAATTAATTTGGTCAATAACAAATTACAAGAAAAATTAGAAAACATTTTGAATGCAATTAAAATGAAGAATATATATATCTATGTCTATATCTATACACACACACACACACACACACACACACACATATATGCCAACAAATTGGACAATGTAGAAGAAATGGACTAATTTCTAGAAATGTACAACCTGTCAAGACTGAAACAAGAAGAAACAGACCATTTGAACAGACTGATCACTAGAAGTGAAATTGAATTTATAATAATAATAATATAAAAAACTTCCAGCAAACAAGTCCAGATGAGACTGGTGTCCACATCAAATCCAGCCCTCCCACCAAAGACACTGGACACATACAGTTTGCATAGGGACACTCCCACATAAGAACACCCCTTTAAGACCATAATAGGTAACTATTTCACCTAAATTCATAGAGGCAGAGAAAGTTAAGTAAATGAGAAGGCAGAAGAACTACTTTCAATAGAAAGATCAAGAGAAAACCCCTGAAAAAAATAGTGAAAGAGAGGTAAACAGTTTCCCAGAAATAAATCCTAACATATACAGTCAACTAATATTTGAAGGGAGGCAGGAATACTCAATGGGAAAGGATAGTCTCTTCAGTAAATGGTATTGGGAAAAAGTAACCATATGCAAATAAATGAAATTGGGCACATATATTACACCAGCCACAAAAATGAACTTGTAATGAATTAAAGATTTAAATGTTAGACCTGAAACTGTGAAACTCCTAGAAGAAAACATAGGAAAAATTTCCTTTACATTGGTCTTGGCAAATATTTTCTGAATATGACACCAAGAGCACAAGAAACAAAAGTAAAAATAAATAAGTAGGACCACATCAAACTAAAAATTTCTGCACAACAAAAGAAACAACAATATGAAAAGGCAACTTATGGGATGGGAGAAAATATTTGTAAATAATATATATGATAAGGGATTAATATCCAAAATACACAAAGAACTCATAAAACTCAATAGCATAAAAAAACAGCCCAATTGAAAAATGGGCAGAGGAACTGAATAAACATTTCTCCAAAGAAGATGTACAAATATCCAAAAAGTACATGAAAAAGTGCTCAACATCACTAATCATTAGGGAAAAGCAATCAAAACCATAATGAAATATCACCTTACCCCTGTTAGAATGACCATCACCAAAAATACAAGAGATAACTACTGTTGGCAAGAATGTGGATAAATGGCAACACTTGTGCTCTCTTGATGGGTGTGTAAATTGTTTCAGCCACTATGAAAAACAACATTGAGACTCCTCAAAAAATTAAACTAGAGCTACCATATGATCCAGCAATCCCATTTCTGGGTATATATCCAAAAGAAATGAAAGCAGGATCCTAAAGAGATACATGCACGTCTATGTTCATTGCAGCATTATTTACAATAGCCAATATATGGAAACAACTTAAGTGCCCATCAACAAATGAATGAATAAAGAAGATGTGGTGTATATATGTACAACAGATTATTATTCAACCATGAGAAAGAAACAAATACTACCTATTGTGACAACGTGGATAAGCCTTGAGACATTATGCTAAGTGAAGTAAGTCAGACAGATAAAAACAAATACTGTATGGTGTCACTTTTTAAAAATGTGAAATCTAAAAAAAAAAAGAAAAAACAACTCTAAAGCAGAAGGTAGAGTGGTGGTTATCAGGGGCTAGGGGTGGTGGAAATAGGGAGATATTGGTTAAAGGGTAAAATTTCCAGTAATAAGATGAACAGATTCTCAGATCTAATGTACAGCATGGCAATTATGAATAATATTGTATTATATACTTGAAAGTTGCTGAGAGAGTAGATCTTAAATGTTTTCAGGAAAAGAAAAAGAAATGGTAATTATATGGTGGAATGGAGGTTTTAGTTAATTCTATGGTGGTAATCGTTTGCAGTATATAAGTGTATCAAATCATCACATTGTACATCTTAAACATTGTGTGTCAGTTACATCTCAATAAAACTGGAAAAATAATAAAAATGCAGAAAAGGTAATATTTATTGTATAAGAAAATGAAAATAAAATCTAGAAAATTAATAAAGTTTGCTGAAATCTGTTTGGGTTTGGAGAAAATCTAAAAGCAGATACACACTTCTAATTATAGAAGTAGCATTTTGTATGTTTGAGAGAGGAGATAATGGGGTAGATAGTGGTTATTAAATTATCTTACATTTAATTTCTCTACCTTTACTTTATAGTTTACGTGACTCTAAAGGTCAAATAATAAAAGTTGTACACTAGAGCAAAGTTTAAAAACGGAAATGATCTCAATATGATAAAAGCTACAGGGGAAAAACTCACAGTTAATATCATACTCAGAGGTGAAAAACTGAAATATTTTCCTCTAAGAAGAAGAATAAGGCAAGGGTTTCCACTATTGTCACTTTTTCCACAATGTATGGGAAGTTTTAACCAGAGCAATTAGGAAAGAAATAGAAATAAAATATATCTAAATTGGAAAGGAAAATATAAACTTCTCCTTTTTACAAATGACATGATCTTATATATAGAAAACCCTAAAGAATCCACCAAAACACTCATAAATATAGAACTCATAAATATACTCGGTACAGTTGCAGGATATAAAATCAACATACAAAAATCAATTACATTTCCATACACTAAAAACAAACTCTCTGGAAAGGAAATTTTAAAAAGTAATACCATTTACAGTAGCAACAAAAACAGTAAAATGTTTATACATCAACTTAACTAAGGAAGTGAAAGATTTTACACTGAAAAATATAAAACATAAAGAAAACAAAGAAAATATAAGTAGATAGAGAGATATCCCGTGTTCATGGATTGGAAGACTTAATATTGTAAAATGCCCACACTACCCAAAGTGATCAACAAATTCAATGCAATTCCTATTAAAATGCCAATGGCATTTTTTTTACATGAATGGGAAAAAAAGTCTAAAATTCTTATGATGCTGAAACGAGCCTGAATAACCAATAATTTCTGGGAAAGAACAAAGCTAGAGGCAACACTCTTCCTGATTTCAAGCTCTATTACAAAGTTATGGTAATTAAAAGAGCATGGTACTTGCAGAAAGACAGACATAAAGACAAAGGGAAGAATAGAGAGCCAGGAAATATACCTATGTGTATACAGTCAACTGATCTTCAACAAGAGTGCCAACAATACTCAATGAGAAAAAGACAGCCTGTTTAACAAATGATGTTGGGGAAATTGCATATTCACATGCAAAAGAATAAAACAGTACCCTTATTTTACACCATACACAAAATGCATCAAAGACTTAAACATAAGATCTAAAACTGTAGAATTCCTAGAATAAAACATAAGGGAAAAGCTTTGTGGCATTAGACTTGGCAATGATGTCTAGGATATGGCACCAAAGGTGCAGACAACAAAAATAAAAACAGACAAATGGGACTACATCAGAGTAAAAACAAAAACACACAAAAAACCAAAACAACAACAAAAAACTTTTGTATAGGAAAGGAAACTAGTAATGGAAAAGAAAAAACAACTTCCCAAATGGGAGAAAATATTTGCAAACCATATATCTGATAAGGGGTTAAACCCCAGATATATAAGGAACTCCAACTCAATTAATAACCTGGTTAAAAATGGACAAAGGACTTGAATAGACATTTCTCCAGAGAAGACATACAAATGACCAATGGGTGTATTAAAAAGTACTTAACATCACTAATTACCAGGTAATGCAAATCAAAACCACAATGAGATATCACCTTACACATATCAGAATGGCAAGTACCAAACAACAACAACAAAAAAGAGATAACAAGTTTATGAAGAAGTGGAAAAACTGGAATCATTTTACACTTTGGAGGAGAATGTAAAATGGCATGGAGGTTCATTAAACAGGATAAAGATAGCACTACCATATGACCCAACAAACTCACTTCTGGGTATTTATCAAAAAGAATTGAAATCAGGGTCTCTATGAGATATTTGGACTCATGTTCACTGCTGTACTATTCACAATAGCCAAGATGTGGAAAAAAACTGAATGTCCATCAAAGAATTAATGCATACAGAAAATGTGGTAAATATACTCAGTGGGATATTTTTTAATGTTAAAAAGGAAATAAATCCTGACATGTGTGACAACATGGAAGAATGTCTAGGACATTATGCTAAGTGAAATAAGTCTGTCACAGTAAAAAAAAAAATACTGCATGATGCCATTTATTATGATGTATATAAAATATTCAAACAAATAGAAGCACAAAGTAAATTAGTGGTTTCCAGAGGCTTGGGGAGGGGAAAATTGGCAGTTGCAATTCAACAGGGATGAAATTTCAGTTATGCAAGATGATTATATTCTACAGATCTGCTGTACAATATTGCATCTATAATTAACTATATTATATTGTACACATAAAAAAATTTTTAGTGTAGATCTCATATTAAGTGTTCTTACTGCAATGAAAAAAGTTTTCAAAGCCTCAAACTCTGAATTTAAAGATTAAAGTTAATATTTTAAAGCTCAAAAAGATAGTTACAAATGTTGAACCAATAGTTATAGGTAAAATAATGGGCTTAATAATGAAAATTAATATTATTTTCCAATAACAAGAAATATTTAATAAACTTGACTATAAGATGGTCATCCTCAAGCAAGATTCATCATATTTCACCTGAATGAATTTAATCAGTCAGAACTAGGCAAGAAAACAATTAGAAAATTATAATGTGACTATCCTAGGTTCCTAGAAATTAAACATGGCTAAGAGAAAAAGGTACATAGAAATTTTAAAATGTTCTGAACAGAACAATAAGGAAAGTATGTTGTAGAAACCTTGGTTAAAAAGCTAATGCAGAGAGGACCTTCAAGATGGTGGAGGAGTAAGACATGGAGATCACCTTCCTCCCAACAATTACATCAAAAATACATCTACATGTGGAACAACTCCTACAGAACACCTACTGAACCCTGGCAGAAGACCTCAGACTTCCCAAAGGGCAAGAAACTCCCCACGTACCTGAGTAGGGTAAAAGAAAAAGAAAAAACAGAAACAAAAGAATAGGGACAGGACCTGCACCTCTGGGATGGAGCCGTGAAAGAGGAAAAGTTTGCACACACTAGGGAGCCCCTTCACTGGTGGAGACAGGAGGTGGGTGGGGAAGGAAGCTTCGGAGCCATGGAGGAGAGAACAGCAACAGGGGTGCAGAGGGCAAAGTGGAAAGATTCCCACACGGAGGATCGGTGCTGACCAGCACTCACCAGCCTGAGAGGTTTGTCTGCTCACCCTCTGGGGCGGGTGCGGGCTGGGAGCTGAGGCTCGAGCTTCGGAGGTCAGATCTCAGGAAGAAGAATGAGGTTGACTGCATGAACAGAGCCTGAGGGGGGCTAGTGCACCACAGTTAACCAAGAAGGAATCTGGGAAAATCTCTGGAACTGCCTAAGAGTCAAGAGACCATTGGTTTGGGGTGCATGAGGAGAGGAGATTCAGAGCACTGCCTAAACTAGCTCCAGAGAGAGGTACAAGCTGCAGCTATCAGCATGGACACCAGAGACAGGCATGAAACGCTAACGTTGCTGCTGCAGCCACCAAGAATCCTGTGTGCAAGCACAGGTCACTTATCCACACCTCCCCTCCCAGGAGCCTGTGCAGCCCACCATTGCCAGGTTCCCATGATCCGGGGACAACTTCCCTGGGAGAACACATGGCATGCCTCAGGCTGTTACAATGTCATGTTGGCCTCTGCGACCACAAGCTTGCCCTGCATTCCTTACCCCTCCTTCCCCCCAGACTGAGTGAGCCAGAGCCCCCTACTCAGTCACTCCTTTAACTCTCTCCTTTCAGGGTGAAGAACAGATGCCAGAGGGCGACCTACATACAGAGGCCAGGCCAAATCCTAAGCTGAACCCCAGAAGCTGTGCGAACAAAGAAGAGAAAGGGAATTTTTTCCATGCAAGCTCAAGAGCAGTGGATTAAATCTCCACAATCTACTTGATGTACCCTGTATCTGTGGAATACCTAAATACACAATGAATCATCCCAAAACTGAGGCAGTGGACTTTGGGAGCAACAGTAGACTTGGGGTATGCTGTATGCGACTGACCAGTTTCTGATTTTTATATTTATCTTAGTTTAGTTTTTAGTGCTTCTTATCATTGGTGGATTTGTTTATTTGTTTAGTTACGCTCTTCTTTTTTTAAAATTACTTAAAATTTTTTTAATTTTAAACATACTTTAAAAATTTTTTATTTTAATAACTTTATTTTACTTTATTTTATTTCTTTCTTATTTTTTTTCTCCCTCTTCTTCTGAGCCGTGTGGCTGACAGGATCTTGGTGCTCCGGCCGGGTGTCAGGCCTGAGCCTCTGAGGTGGGAGAGCCAAATTCAGGACATTGGACCACCAGAAACCTTCCAGCCACACATAATATCAATTGCTGATAGCTCTCCCAGAGATCTCCATCTCAACGCAAAGACCCAGCTCTGCTCAAAGACCAGCAAGCTATAGTGCTGGACACCCCATGCCAAACAACTAGCAAGACATGAACACAACCCCACCCATTAGCACAGAGGCAGCCTAAAATCATAATAAGTTCACAGACACCCCAAAACACACCACTGGACATGGTCCTGCCCACCGGAAAGACAAGACACAGCCTCATCCACCAGAACACAGGCACCAGTCCCTTCCACCAGGAAGCCTACACAACCCACTGAACCAACCTCACCCAATGGGGGCAGACACCAAAAACAATGGGAAGTATGAACCTGCAGCCTACAAAAAGGAGACCCCAAACACAGTAAGTTAAACAAAATGAGAAGACAGAGAAATATGCAGCAGATGAAGGAGCAAGGTAAAAACCCACCAGATGAAACAAAAGAAAAGGAAATATGCAGTCTACCTGAAAAATAATTCAGAGTAATGATAGTAAAGATGATCCATATATACATGCATACATATATGTAATTATATTTATATTTTTAAGTAACTTGCTTTTTTCACTTAACAATTTATAGTGAGTGTTTTTCATGGCATTAAATATTCTTCTATATTATTATTTTTAATTGCTGCCTAGTACTATATCATATTAACTTGCCATAATTTACTATACCAACCTTTTGATTGTTTATAGTTTTAAACACTGTTAATATGATTGCAATGGTAATCCTTATAGCTTGAAGTATAAACTTCTATTTATACAACTGCATAAAAATAAAATTCCTGGGTTAATAAGAAAAAAAAAATGAACCAAAATCTCGGAAATAGAATGGACAAAATCCAAGAAATGTTTAACAAGGACCGAGAAAAACTAAAGAGAAAACAAACAATGATGAACAACACAATAAATGAAATTAAAAATTATCTAGGAGGAATCAATAGCAGAACACCTGAGGCAGAAGAATGGATAAGTGACCTGGAAGATAAAAGAGTGGAAATAACTACCTCCGTTCAGAAGAAAGAAAAAAGAATGAAAAGAATTGAGGACAGTGTCACAGACTTCTGAGACAACATTAAATGATCCAACGTTCAAATTATAGGGGTCCAAGAAGAAGAAGAGAAAAAGAAAGAGACTGAGAAATTATTTGAAGAGATTATAGTTGAAAACTTCCCTAACATGGAAACAGAAGTAGTCAATGAAGTCCAGGAACCACAGAGAGTCTCGTACAGGATAAATGCAAGGAGAAAAATGACAAGACACATATTAATCAAACTATCAAAAATTAAACACAAAGAAAAAATATTGAAAGCAGCAAGGGAAAAGCAACAAATAACATACAAGGGAATCCCCATAAGGTGAACAGCTGATTTCTCAGCAGAAACTCTACAAGCCAGAAGGGTGTGGCAGGACATATTTAAAGTGATGAAAGGGAAAAACCTACAACCAAGATTACTCTACCCAGTAAGGGTCTCATTCAGATTTGACAGAGAAATTAAAATCTTTACCAACAAGCAAAAGCTAAGAGAATTCAGCACCACCAAACTACCTTTACAACAAATGCTAAAGGAACTTCTCTGGGCAAGAAACACAAGAGAAGGAAAACACCTACAATAACAAACCCAAAACATTTAAGAAAATGGGAATAGGAACATACATATCGATAATTACCTTAAATGTAAATGGATCAAATGCCCCAACTAAAAGACATAGATTAGCTGATGGATACAAAAACAAGACCCGTATACATGCTGTCTACAAGAGACCCACTTCAAACCTAGGGACAAATACAGACTGAAAGTGAGGGGATGGAAAAAGATATTCCATGCAAATGGGAATCAAAAGAAAGCTGGAGTAGCAATTCTCATATCAGACAAAATAAACTTTAAAACAAAGACTATTACAAGAGACAAATAAGGACACTATATAATGATCAAGGGATCAATCCAAGAAGAAGATATAACAACTGTAAATATTTATGCACCAACATAGGAGCACCTCAATACATAAGGCAAATACTAACAGCCATAAAAGGGGAAATCGACAGTAACACAATCAGAGTAGCGGACTTTAACACCCCACTTCCACCAATGGACAGATCATCCAAAATGAAAACAAATAAGGAAACACAAGCTTTAGATGATACCTTAAACAAGATGGACTTAATTGATATTTATAGGACATTCCATCCAAAAACAACAGAATACACATTCTTCTCAAGGGCTCATGGAACATTCTCCAGGATAGATCATATCTTGGGTCACAAATCAAGCCTTAATAAATTTAAGAGAATTGAAATCACATCAAATATCTTTTCCGACCACAACGCTATGAGACTAGATATCAATTACAGGAAAAAATATGTAAGAAATAAAAACACATGGCGGCTAAACAACACACTACATAATAACCAAGAGATCACTGAAGAAATCAAAGAGGAAATTTAAAAAATACCTACAAATGACAATGGAGACACGATGACCCAAACCCTATGGGATGCAGCGAAAGGAGTTCTAAGAGGGAAGTTTAAAGCAATACAATCCTACCTTAAGAAACAAGAAACATCTCAAATAAACAACCTAACCTTACACTTAAAGCAATTAGAGAAAGAAGAACAAAAAACCCCCCAAAGTTAGCAGAAGGAAAGAAATCATAAAGATCAGATAAGAAATAAATGAAAAAGAAATGAAGGAAACGATAGCAAAGATCAATAAAACCAATAGCTGGTTCTTTGAGAAGATAAACAAAATTGATAAACCATTAGCCAGACTTATCAAGAAAAAAAGGGAGAAGACTCTAATCAATAGAATTAGAAATGAAAAAGGAGAAGTAACAACTGACACTGCAGAAATACAAACGATCATGAGAGATTACTACAAGCAAATGTATGCCAATAAAATGGACAACCTGGAAGGAATGGACAAATTCTTATAAATGCACAACCTGCCGAGACTGAACCAGGAGGAAATAGAAAATATGAACAGACCAATCACAAGCACTGAAATTGAATTTGTGATTAAAAATCCTCCAACAAACAAAAACCCAGGACCAGGTGGCTTCACAGGCAAATTCTATCAAACAATTAGAGAAGAGCTAACACCTATCCTTCTCAAATTCTTCCAAATATAGCAGAGGGAGGAACACTCCCAAACTCATTCTACAAGGCCACCATCACTCTGATACCAAAACCAGACAAAGATGTCACAAAGAAAGAAAACTATAGGCCAATATCACTGATCAACATAGATGCAAAAATCCTCAATGAAATACTAGCAAACGGAATCCAACAGCACATTAGAAGGATCATACATTGTGATCAAGTTAGGTTTATCCCAGGAATGCAAGGATTCTTCAATATATGCAAATCAATCACCGTGATACACCATATTAATAAATTGAAGGGGAATAACAACATGATCATCTCAATAGATGCAGAGAACCCATTCAACAAAATTCAACACACATTTATGATAAAAACCCTCCAGATAGTAGGCATAGAGGGAACTTTCCTTGACATAATAAGGGCCATATATGACAAAGCCACAGCCAACATCATCCTCAATGGTGAAAAACTGAAACCATTTCCACTAAGATAAGGAACAAGACAAGGTTGACCACTCTCACCACTATTATTCAACATAGTTTAGGATGTTTTAGCCACAGCAATCAGAGAAGAAAAAGAAATAAAAAGAATCCAAATCAGAAAAGAAGGAGTCAAACTGTCACTTTTTGCAGATGACATGATACTATACATAGAGAATCCTAAAAGGCTACCAGAAAACTACTAGAGCTAATCAATGAATTTGGTAAAGTAGCAGGATACAAAATTAATGCACAGAAATCTCTTGCATTCCTATACACTAATGGTGAAAAATCTGAAAGAGACATTAAGGAAAAACTCCCATTTTCCATTGCAATAAAAAGAGTAAAATACCTAGGAATAAACCTACCTAAGGAGACAAAAGACCTTTATGCAGAAAACTATAAGACATATTGAAATAAATTAAAGACTATACAAACAGCTGGTGAGATATACCATATTCTTGGATTCAAGAATCAATATTGTGAAAATGACTATACTACCCAAAGCAATCTACAGATTCAATTCAATCCCTATCCCTATGGCATTTTTCACAGAACTAGAACAAAAAATTTCACGATTTGTGTGGAAACACAAAAGACCCTGAATAGCCAAAGCAATTTTAAGAAAGAAAAATGAAGCTGGAGAAATCAGTCTCCTGGACTTCAGACTATACTACAAAGCTACAGTAATCAAGACAGTATGGTACTGTCACAAAAAAGAAACAGATCAATGGAACAGGATTGAAAGCCCTGATAAACCCAGGCACATATGTTCACCTTATCTTTGATAAAGGAGGCAAGAATATACAATGGAGAAAAGACAGCCTCTTCAAAAAGTGGTGCTGGGAAAACTGGACAGCTATATGTAAAAGAATGAAATTAGAACACTCCCGAACACCATACACAAAAATAAACTCAAAATGGATTAAAGCCCTAAATGTAAGACCAGACACTCTAAAACTCTTAGAGAAAAACTTAGGCAGAACACTCTATGACATAAATCACAGCAAGATCCTTTTTGACCCACCTCCTAGAGAAATGGAAATAAAAACAAAAATAACAAATGGGACCTATTGAAACTTAAAAGCTTTTGCACAGCAAAGGAAACCATAAACAAGATGAAAAGACAGCCCTCAAAATGGAAGATAATATTTGCAAATGAAGCAAGTGACAAAGAATTAATCTCCAAATTATACAAGCAGCTCATGCAGCTCAATATCAAAAAAGCAAACAACCCAATGCTAAAATGGGCAGAATTCCTCAATAGACATTTCTCCAAAGAAGATATACAGATTGCCACCAAACATATGAAAGGATGCTCAACATCACTAATCATTAGAGAAATGCAAATTAAAACCACAATGAGGTATCATCTCGCACCGGTCAGAATGGCCATCATCAAAAAATCTACAAACAATTAATGCTGGAGAGGTTGTGTAGAAAATGGAACCCTCCTACACTGTTGGTGGGAATGTAAATTGATACAGCCACTATGGAGCACAGTATGGAGGTTCCTTAAAAAACTAAAAATAGTACTACCATATGACTCAGCAATACATTCCTGGGCATATACCCTTAGAAAACCATAATTCAAAATAGTCATGTACCTCAACGTTCATTTCAGCACTATTTACAATAGCCAGGACATGGACGCAACCTAAGTGTCCATCAACAGATGAATGGATAAAGAAGATGTGGCACATATATACAATGGAATATTACTCAGCCATACAAAGAAACGAAATTCAGTTATTTGTAGTGAGGTGGACATAGAATCTGTCATAGAAAGTGAGGTAAGTCAGAGAGAGAAAAACAAATACCATATGCTAACACATATTATGGAATCTAAAAACAAAATTGTTCTGAAGAACCTATGGGCAGGATACGAATAAAGATGCAGACGTACAGAACAGACTTAAGGACATGGGGAGGGGGAAGGGTAAGCTGGGACGAAGTGACAGAGTGGCATTGACATATATCCACTACCAAATGTAAAATAGATAGCTAGTGGGAAGCAGCTTCATAGCACCGGGAGATCAGCTTGGTGCTTTGTGACCACTTGGAGGGTGGGATATGGAGGGTGGGAGGGAGATGCAAGAGGGAGGGTATATGGGGATATAAGTATACATATA
Source organism: Balaenoptera acutorostrata (assembly GCF_949987535.1). Taxonomy (NCBI): domain Eukaryota; kingdom Metazoa; phylum Chordata; class Mammalia; order Artiodactyla; family Balaenopteridae; genus Balaenoptera; species Balaenoptera acutorostrata. The sequence goes on along the minus strand of NC_080066.1, from coordinate 57,962,914 downwards.
GGTGATTCACTTTGTTATACAGCAGAAACACAACAATGTAAAGCAATTATACTGCAATAAAGTTGTTTAAAAAAAAGCTAATGCAGAGCTTTCAGAGAAATTCATATCATTAAAATTAAATATTAGAAAGGAAGAAAGCCTGAAATCAATGATCTAAGTGTTCATCTCAAGAGTTAAAAACCAACAGAAAAGCAATAATTAAATAAATAAAGTCAAATAAATAAAATATTGAATAAAATGTCAGAAAGCAAAGTTGTAATAAAAAATCAGCAACTAGTTGGTTCTTTGAGAGTATTAATTATATTGATAAACATTAGTAACTGTTTGATTCTGTCCTTTGGAACTTAGGGAAGGTCTAGGATGCTGAAACCTTTTTACCAAAAACAAAAATGGAGGACACGGAAAGGCTTTTGTACTTGGGAATGCCCCACAGGGTCCTGCTTGGTTTGGTCAACACACACAAAAAATTATAAGTATTTAGGTAATGTTATGTGTTTGCTAATATTATTTTGGTCACCATTTCACAATATATACATATACCAAATCATCGCATTGTATATCTTAAACTTACACAATGTTAAGTGTCAATTATGTTTCAGTAAAGCTGGAAAAAATCCCACTATATTACAATTCACCCTTTGATATCTTTTTTATTTAATTGAGGTATATATTGGAAGCTTTGATATCTTGACATTAATTTTGAACTAAATTATTTGGAATATTTGAGTGGCCTGAATAATAGTGATACTTTTATAGAGTACAGTATAGGTTGCCCCAAAACTGTAGAAACATTTTATCATAAGAATAAAAAAGAGGAAAACAAGCAAAACAATAAGGAGTTCTTGTAGACTGGCCCATAACCAAGTTCTTTATTTATATGCCATTAACCAAGAAAACATCTGAAATTTCTGGAGTCTCCAACAATCTCAGTGTAGTTGTAAAAATGTGTTAAATTTATAAATTATATTTTTATGACAATTATATCTGGTATTTCTTGATTCTTGCAATATTTAAACAATAGGTTAACTTTGGCAGACATCATGGTGGAGCGGTGCAGGGGTGAGATATTTCTTTCCTTGCCCCTCTGAATTAACATTGGGCTATTGCTCTCCACGGTGCGGACCACAATATCTCTCAGATTCTAGGAGCATGAAGATGACTCCCAGAATAAGAGCAAGGTATGCAGTAGGAAAGAAGACTGTGGCTTGCTACCCCTGGAGACAGGCTGGGACCTGGTACCCTTTGCTGCAATGCCGTAACAGGGAAGAGCTAAATCAGACTCCACATTGGATCTGTTTCTTTAACTTTAACCTTTGCTTTTCATTGCTTTTTTTATTATAATCATACATAATGGCCTGACTCAAGGAACCCAGACCCTCTGCTTGAACGTTAAACTAAAGTGCTTCTGTTCAGCTCCCAGGGAGACAATCTGACCTTACCCACCTGTAAATGGCTGAAATTAACACATCCCTTCACCAAGGCTGGCCATTCCAAGGAGATGTCTTGCAAGACTGATGGCCATTTTTACTCTACTTCCTCACTGCCTCTCCCTATTTTGCCTTTTTTTTTTTAAAGGATTTTCTTATTTATTTATTTATTTATTTATTTTTGGCTGTGTTGGGTCTTCGGTTCGCGCGAGGGCTTTCTCCAGTTGCGGCAAGCGGGGGCCAATCTTCATCGCGGTGCGGGGACCGCTCTTCATCGCGGTGCGCGGGCCTCTCCCCATCGCGGCCCCTCCCGTCGCGGGGCACAGGCTCCAGACGCGCAGGCTCAGCAATTGTGGCTCACGGGCCCAGCCGCTCCGCGGCATGTGGGATCCTCCCAGACCAGGGCCCGAACCCGCGTCCCCTGCACTAGCAGGCAGACTCCCAACCACTGTGCCACCAGGGAAGCCCTATTTTGCCTTTTTATTTTACTTCCCTCTCTGATTCTATAAAATAAACTGGCATCCAGACCCTGATAAGATGGTTATTTTGAGACATTAGTCTGCCATCTTCTCCGTCTGCCGGTTTTCTGAATAAAGTCATATTCCTTGCCTCAACACCTCATCTCTGATTTATTGGCCTGTCATGAAGTGAGCAGAGCGAGCTTGGACTCAGTAACAAATATGCTTAGCCAGCCAGGAGCCTTGCTGCTCGTGGCTAGCCAGCCCCAGTCTGGGAATATTGGGGCAAGACCCTAGCAGCTGCCAAGATAATTTGTCCTGAGGATCTTCCCTTCAAAATTCCCTGAAGCAGCACCAGCTACCCCAGCACTTGGCAGTTGAAGCAAGGAACCAGCAAACTTCTATGAGTCGGACTCAATTTGATTTTGGAGGGCAAGTCACTCCAGCATGCACACTGGGAACATATCCCCCCCTCAATTTGGGCTTTTCCTTTACGGGACAAGCCAATTAGGTTGGGGTGCCCTGTTGGAGAAGGGAATTGTTGCTGGACTCTACCTGATTTTGGGAACCAGTTCATTGGGAGCTAGTTTGCTCGTTTTGTAGGGTAAGTCACCTGATTTGGGAACTAGTTCGTTGGTTTTGGTCTTGGTTTTGTGTGCATCGGTGTTAGAATTTGTGCCTTTTGTGTTGGAATTTGTCTACATTTTCTTTGTTTTGGTGTTATCAAACTTGTAAAAATGGAAAATACTACATCTATCCAGAAGGAGAGCTCTTTGGGGCGTATATTAGATAAATGGGCAAAACATAGCCATGAGCTTATGACTAAGAAAGACATGATATACTATTTTAATAGGGTGTGGACCCAATATGTGTTAGGGTCAGAAGAGGAATGGCCTCTGAATGGCTCCCTCAGTTACTATACGATCTCACAGTTAGAAGTGTTTTGCAAAAGAGAAGGGAAAAGAGATGAGATTCCATATGTAGAAGCATTTATGCTATCTCATCAGGAGGAAAACGAGTCAGAGGACTGCCACCTTATGGTGCAACGGTCTGAAAGGAAACCCAAGGGGAAACCCATTCTACAAGGGAAAGAGGGAGAAATGAGTGGGGACATGTTATTTCAAAACTTAAAACCCACCTCCCCAGCCTATCCAGCTCCCCAGTGGCTGAGCAGGCTGCACTGGCAGTTGTTGCAACTGCCCCACCCCCCATGCCACCAACGTATTCACCGCCTCCTGTTTCCCCTACCCAGGGGGATCAAATAGAAGTTTCTATGGTAACCCCCGGGGCACAGGGATCTGGTTTAGCATCACCATCTAAGACCCAACAGGGCATCCAATTGGGACCGGGAGCCACTTCCACAGCAGGGCAATTTCCCTTGGGCCGATATCCTATAAGAGGCCAAGGGACTCCCTTGGACATGAGGTGTCCAATTCTGATTTTGCCTCAGGAGTCCCCAGTAACTTTGACAGTGGGGAACAAGTTGATTGACTTTCTAATAGATATGGGTGCCACATATTCTGTGGTAAACACCAAGGTGACACAGAAAACATCTCAGTGTATCCTGGTCACGGGAGTCTGTGGAGACACACAAAACCGTTCATTCTTACAACCTCTAGAATACCAACAAGGGGACCTCACTCTGAAACATAGCTTTTTATATATGCCATAGTGTCCAATCCTCCTTTTGGGGACAAGATCTTCTTTGTAATTAAATGCTCAAGTAACTTTTTTGTCAGAGCAGCTTGACATCAGGGTCCCACAGGGGCCTTTTTGATCTTGTCCATCTGGGGAACTTCAGTTCCATTTGCGGAGTTCTTCCATTTGCAAGGTGCCACTTTGGACAAAGGTCACAGTCCTAGTGGGACTGGGAAGTCACTTTTGGGGCATTTTTGCCATTTGGCTTTAGATTCCTGGGCATCTCTTTGCCATCTGTTTTACTTTGAGTGTTACTTCCGGCTGGTGAGGTTTTGGTTTGGTTACTTTGGTTTGAGCACGCAGATATCTGGTACTAACTGCTCGAACTAAAATGGGAAGCACTTCCTCTAAAGTTCCACCCCCAACTGCGAACCCCTTGGGAAACCAAATGACTGGTCGACCTACAGCTGTGATCCAATACCAAAGAAAACTGGCCTAAAAATTGGTCTCTTACAATGAGATTTTTATTGCCACAGATTGGGAAAATGGACTGAGGTTCCCTTATGCCCAGGACTTTCTCCTATAATCAAAAGTCTGGGGAATCAGAAAAACAAAACTGTCACTTGTTTTACAAGTATAGTCTTTACAGGACCAGAAGTGTGGCTCCAAAAATAATTCAAAGCCCACAAATCCTTTTACCACTCCCAAAACCTTCCCTATTTATCTTAAGAGGCTTCTAAATATTAAACAAAGGGGAAATAAAGTCATCCTAGGAGAAACTTGCCTGTATCTTTGAGATGCAAATGTCCTATCTGGTCTTCTCAGGAACCCTTTCTCTACCATCTTTTTAAAATGCAAATTTTGAAAAACAGGGTACAGTAATTTAGAACTTGACATGTTTTCCAAAAATATTAGTTAAAAGGGTTTAGCCATCTAGACAAGTGAGCTTGATTTTTTTCCATCTGCCAGAAACCCAACTTTAATCCAACCTCTTTTTTTTTGTCAAAAGCTTTTTTCTGCATCTATTGAGATGATCATATGGTTTTTATTCTTCAATTTGTTAATATGGTGTACCACCCTGATTGATTTGTGTATATTGAAGAATCCTTGTATCCTTGGGATAAATCCCACTTGGTCATGGTGTATGATCCTTTTAATGTGTTGTTGGATTCTGTTTGTTAGCATTTTGTTGAGGATTTTTGCATCTATATTCATCAGTGATATTGGTCTGTAATTTTCTTCTTTTGTAGTATCTTTGTCTAGTTTTGGTATCAGGGTGATGGTGGCCTCATAGAATGAGTTTGGGAGTGTTCCTCCCTCTGCAATTTTTTGGGAAGAGTTTGAGAAGTATGGGTGTTAGCTCTTCTCTAAATGTTTGATAGAATTCACCTGTGAAGCCATCTGGTCCTGGACTTCTGTTTGTTGGAAGATTTTTAATCACAGTTTCAATTTCATTACTTGGGATGGGTCTGTTCATATTTTCTATTTCTTCCTGGTTCAGTCTTGGAAGGTTATACCTTTCTAAGAATTTGTCCATTTCTTCCAGGTTGTCCATTTTATTGGCATAGAGTTGCTTGTAGTAGTCTCTTAGCATGCTTTGCATTTCTGCAGTGTCTGTTGTAACTTCTCCTTTTTCTAATTTCTAATTTCAATAAAATTTCTAACTTTATTGATTTGAGTCCTCTCCCTCTTTTTCTTGATGAGTTCTGGCTAATGGTTTATCAATTTTGTTTACCTTCTCAAAGAACCAGCTTTTAGTTTTATTGATCTTTGCTATTGTTTTCTTTGTTTCTATTTCATTTATTTCTGCTCTGATCTTTATGATTTCTTTCCTTCTGTAACTTTGGGTTTTGCTTGTTCTTCTTTCTCTAGTTCCTTTAGGTGTAAGTTTAGATTGTTTATTTGAGATTTTTCTTGTTTCTCTAGGTAGGATTTTATTTCTATAAACTTCCCTCTTAGAACTGCTTTTGCTGCATCCCATAGGTTTTGGATCATCGTGTTTTCATTGTCATTTTTCTTTAGGTATTTTTTGATTTTCTCTTTGATTTCTTCAGTGATCTCTTGGTTATTTAGAAATGCATTGTTTAGCCTCCATGTGTTTGTGTTTTTACGTTTTGTTCCCTGTAATTCATTTCTAATCTCATAGCATTGTTGTCAGAAAAGGTGCTTGATATGATTTCAATTTTCTTAAATTTACTGAGGCTTGATTTGTGACCCAAGATGTGATCAATCCTGGAGAATGTTCCACGTGCTCTTCAGAAGAAAGTGTAATCTGGTGTTTTTGGATGGAATGTCCTATGAATATCAATTAAATCTATCTGGTCTATTGTGTCATTTAAAGCTTGTGTTTCCGTATTAATTTTCTCTTTGGATGAGCGTCTATTGGTGTAAGTGAGGTGTTAAAGTCCCCCACTATTAGTGTATTACTGTTGATTTCCTCTTTTAGAGCTGTTAGCAGTTGCCTTATGTATTGAGGTGCTCCTATGTTGGGTGCATAAATATTTATAATTGTTATCTCTTGGATTGATCCCTTGATCATTATGTAGTGTCCTTCCTTGTCTCTTGTAAACCTTCTTTATTTTAAAGTCTATTTTATCTGATATGAGTATTGTTACTCCAGCTTTCTTTTGATTTCCCTTTGCATGGAATACCTTTTTCCATCCCCTCACTTTCAATTTGTATGTGTCCCTAGGTCTGAAGTGGGTCTCCTGTAGACAGCATATATATGGGTCTTGCTTTTGTATCCATTCAGCAAGCCTGTGTCTTTTGGTTGGAGTATTTAATCCATTCACGTTTAAGGCAATTATCAATATGTATGTTCCTATGACCATTTTCTTAATTGTTTTGGCTTTGTTTTTGTAGGTCGTTTTCTATTCTTGTGTTTCCCACTTAGAGAAGTTCCTTTAGCATTTGTTGTAGAACTGGTTTGGTGGTGCTGAATTCTCTTAGCTTTTGCTTGTCTGTAAAGCTTTTGTTTTCTCCATCGAATCTGAATGAGATCCTTGCTGGGTAGAGTAATCTTGATTTTAGTTTCTTCCCTTTCATCACTTTAAGTATATCATACCACACCCTTCTGGCTTGTAGAGCTTCTGCTGAGAAATCAGCTGTTAACCTTATGGGAGTTCCCTTGTATGTTATTTGTTTTTTTCCCCTTGCTGTTTTCAATAATATTTCTTTGTCTTTAATTTTTGCCAATTTGATTACTTTGTGTCTTGGCGTGTTCCTCCTTGGGTTTATCCTGTATGGGACTCACTGTGCTTCCTGGACTTGCGTGGCTATTTCCCTTCCCATGTTAGGGAAGTTTTCCACTATAATCTCTTCAAATATTTTCTTGGGTCCTTTCTCTCTCTTCTCCTTCTGGGACCCCTATAATGCAAATGTTGTTGCATTTAATGCTATCCCAGAGGTCTCTTAGGCTGTCTTCATTTCTTTTCATTCTTTTTTCTTTAGTCTGTTCCACAGCAGTGAATTCCACCATTCTGTCTTCCAGGTCACTTATCCCTTCTTCTGCCTCAGTTATTCTGCTATTGATTCCTTCTAGTGTAGTTTTCATTTCAGTTATTGTATTGTTCCTCTCTGTTTGTTTGTTCTTTAATTCTTGTAGATCTTTGTTAAACATTTCTTGTGTCTTCTCCATCTTTGCCTCCATTCTTTTCCAAGGTCCTGGATCATCTTCACTATCATTAGTCTGAATTCTTTTTCTGGAAGGTTGCCTATCTCCACTTCATTTAGTTGTTTTTCTGGGGTTTTATCTTGTTCCTTCATCTGGTACATAGCCCTCTGTGTTTTCATCTTGTCTATCTTTCTGTGAATGTGGTTTTTTTCCCACAAGCTGCAGGATTGTAGTTCTTCTTGTTTCTTCTGTCTGCCCTCTGGTGGATGAGGCTATCTAAGAGGTTTATGCAAGTTTCCTGATGGGAGGGACTGGTGGTGGCTAATCCAACCTCTTTTGTAAACTGATGGGTTTTACATTGCTGTACCTGACTCAGGGCTGAAATCTTGAAATGAGAACTATGATGTCTATCTCTTAGTGTGTTTCTATGTGTCTTTGTCTTTGGATAACATTGCTGAGGTTAATCTCTAAATGAGCTCTATTTAATTGGCTTAAAGAAAAGTAAGTGCTTACAAACCAAACAATTCTAAATACAAGAGAAATTAAGCTAAATGAGTTTCAGGTTCACGTGAACTGGGACATATTTAGTATTAAATTAATACCTGGCATTAATGTCTTAGTCTGTTGATGTAATTAATATAGACATGTCTTTAGAGACATCAACATTACGTATAGTACTTTCGCTGCACCTAGGTTTAATAGAAGTTAAATGAAATCTTGTTATATGTATTGCAAATTTGTCAGCAAGGAAATAACTTGATCTCATGAAACTTTAAAGTCAATTTAGGGCTTCCCTGGTGGCACAGTGGTTAAGAATCCGCCTGCCAATGCAGTGGACACGGATTCAAGCCCTGGTCTGGGAAAATCTCACATGACACAGAGTGACTAAGCCTGTGCACCACAACCACTGAGCCTGCGCTCTAGAGCCCACATGCCACAACTACTGAAACCAAGTGCCACAACTACTGAAGTCCATGTACCTAGAGTCCATTCTCCTCAACAAGAGAAGCCACTACAGTGAGAAGCCCGCACACTCCAATGAAGAGTAGCCCCTGCTCACCGCAACTAGAGAGAAGCCCGCACACAGCAACAAAGACCCAACACAGCGAAAAACAAAAAAATAAAATAAGTAAATTAAAAAAAATAAAGTCAATGTAAACAAGATAATGATGCCAAGCAGGGCCCTGTGGGGTTCCCGGGCAGGGAGGCCTTTTTGTCCCCAGTTTCTTGTAGGCAAGACTCCAGCCTCCATGACCTTCCCTGAGTTCCAAAGGGCAGATTTGAACAGTTACTAGTCAAGGGAGGAGCAGCCATGAAAACATCTGAGGCAAGATTAAAGAGACCAGAGAAGCTCATCAAGATTAGGAGACCCAAGACCACCAGAGACTCTGCACACACCCTAATCTTGTCAGCAACCCCACCCTTTTGAAACTTTGCAGAAGAAAGAAGAATGCAAGACTGTTACTGCCTTGATCTTTATCACATACCTCTGAGCACTACCACTGACTATATAACCTATCCCTATTCCCCAATGAGGGGTGCACAGTTCTTGAGGCGCTAGCCTGCTGTGTTCTCTCTCTGCCTGGCAAAGAAATAAAGCCACTCTTAATTTCTCCTCCATAAGTCTGTCTCCGTATTTCTGTTTGGCATTGGTGCACAGAGAGCCAAGATTTTGGCAACAATAAGAGCTTTTAGGTAAACACTAGAAGAATGATTATATTCTAAAAATCATCTAAAATAGTTTCTCCAGATTTTGGTAACTATTACTTGCCTCTTGGTTTTCATTAGAAATTAAGGTTTTTAAGAGTCAGGGATTCTAATTTAAATATGTAATTAAAGCTACTGAAAATAATAAAATATTTCAGTATGGTAGAATGTGTGTTTTCAGTTAAGAAGGTATAAGGAATGGAATTACAGTTTACTGAGAAAGTTTTGTACATGGTCAGGATTAACTAAATTTAGATTGAATTTAACTGAGTAAATGGATTCTAATACAAGATTAGAATTTGATCTCTCTCTGTTAGAAGTGAAACTGTGCACCTCAGATTGGGACTTGAGCCCATGTGCTGGGACACAAACCCAGCCTAAACCCTGACTGGGACTTGAACCCACATGGCTGGTACTCGAACCTGGCCAAAACCCACAGTTTTCCAACTGAGATCACACACCTGGTTTCAGGACTTAATGAAGCTCAGGTTCTTGATTGCAGAAATAATTCAGTGAGAGACAAAGTGATAGGGAAGAAGTGGATTTATGTAGAAAGAAACACACTCCACAGACAGAGTGTGGGCCATCTCAGAAGGTGAGAAATGTACCAGTGTATGGGGTTGTCAGTTTTTATAGGGGTGGATAATTTCATAGGCTAATGAGTGGGAGGAGTATTCCAGTTATTTCAGGAAGGGACGGGGATTTCCAGGAATTGGGCCACTGCCCATTTTTTGATCCTTATGGTCAGTGTTGGAACTGTCATGGGGCCTGTGGGTGTGTCATTTAGCTTGCTGATGTGTTACAGTGAGCATATACTGAGGCTCAAGGTCTAGTGGAAGTTGACTTGTTTGCCAGGTTGGACCCATTTGGTTCTAATCAGTTTATGTCACGTCCTCAGGCTATGTCATTCTTTCAAAGGTTGTGCCCTGTCCCCTTCCCTCCTGTTTCATTCCCCCCTCAGAGATTTTACTCCTATATTCTTATGGGAAGCAGAAGGGCGATGGTCTTCTGTAACTGCTTCAAGACTGAGTAGGGGTGTCAACCCTGCCTGTCAGGGAGTAAAAATCCCTGGGTGCCTGACCTAGGGGTTCCAGGGGCAGGACACCTTCTTGTTTTAAATCAGTATGGGCTGGAATCCTTGCATAGCCATCATCTTGGTGTGGAACTGTTGTAACTGTTTCCATAGCCTTTCTGTGAATTTCCTTGATGAGGAAGCACTTTTTGTAACAGCATCAGAGTACAAAAATATCTATAAATGACAAAAGACTTAAAAGACATGGTTAAACATTTGATTACAGTGTAATCAATAAAGAAACTTGGCTACAATAACCAGAATTATGAATGATTACCTTTAACTTAACATACCAAGTAATCTTAGTTAAATATTTTTCTTTAAGATACCTCAGGGGACCTCTAAAGTATCCCAAAGTTAGCTGGAAATCAAAAGAAATTTAATTAAAATTTGATATTTGGGAAGTTTGTCAAAAAGTTTTAAAACAGTTGGTCAAATAAGATCATAGGTCACTGTGAGACAATACTTATTCCTTAACCAAAGTTACAAAAGATCTCAAAAGCAAATACAGATCACTTAAAGGCAAAGAAACTCACACAGTCTGTTGTCAAAAGCAGAATTTCAAGAACGCTTTGGAGGAAGAAACCAAATCCAGTCTTGTTCTAGCCCATTCCTAATAAAATCCATTTACCCAACTAAATTCACTCCAATCTTAGAAAATCCTGATCATGTATTATTGTTTTCAGTATTTTTCATTCTCATTCCTCCCACCTTCTTTTACTGAAAACATACATCTTACTTTCCTTAAAAGTTTTTTTTTCACATTGAGTTACTTTTCTTCTTGACAGATTTATAACAGATAGAATAAGGTTTTATTTGACCTCCAGTAAACCTAGGTACAACAGAAGTATTATACTCAACATTGATGACTCTAAAGACATGTCTATATTAATCAAACCAACAAGTTTAAGCCACCTTCATACCAGATATCAGTTTAGCACTGAATATTTTCCAGATGACATGAACCTGAAATTCATTCTGGCCAGATTATTTTTTACTTCTGAGTATTTATGTAAGTGTTTGATTTTTTAAAAGCCAATTAAGTAGAGCTCTTCTATGAATTAATTTTTGGCAATACCATACACCTACAACACACATATAGATACATATGAAAATACAAAAACAGAGGTCTCATTATTCCCATTCCAAAATTACAGTCCTGAGTCAGGTACAACATAAAATCCAACAGTTACAAGGGGTTGGATTCAAATTGGGCTTCTGGCAGATGGAACAAATCAAGGTCACCAATCTAGATGGCTAAACCCTTTTTACTAGTGCTTATAGAAAATACACTTAGGATTTCTATTTATCCTTGACAAGTCAAGTTCTAAATTACTTTACCCTCTTTTTTAAAATTTGCATTTAAAAGGATGACAGAGATAAGGGTTTCTTAGAAGACCAGATAGGACATTTGTATCTCAAAGGTACAGGCAAGTTCCTCCTAGGATGACTTTGTTTCCCCTTTGTTTAATACTTACAAGCCTCTTAAGATAAATAGGGAAAGTTTGGGGAGTGGTAAAAGGATTAGTGCGCTTTGGATTATTTTTGGAGCCACACCTCTGGTCCTGTAAAGACTACTTTTGTAAAACAAGGACAGTTTTGTTTTGTTTTTCAAAGAATTGGGTGGTTACCTCAATGATATTGAAGGACTGACATACCCATTCACCTATGTTGGAAAGTTTTACTTTTCCTCATTTAGCTCAGGGGAGAAGGCCTCTTTCAAAATTCCTATCAGGCTCTGAATATCAGCTATGGTCAGTTTAGTCAGACTGGTGGCCTCCTATTTTGGTAATCTACTTACAAACATTTTTGAGGATCTTCCCTAGGTTTAAGAAATTTGTACCTTATATTTAGGCACTATATAACCCTTTTTACTTAATAATCACTGGCTGGATATCTTTGGCCAAGCCTGGAACCTCAGTATTCCACATTCCAGGGTCTACTAAGGCTTCCATTTTAGCTTCAGATTGTATCAGTTCCTTTTTGCTTTCTGTTAGAACCAATTGGTGATGAGGGTGGTTCCCTTGCCCTTTGAGAACCAGAGTGGCCCCTCACTTAGTTAATAAATCTCTTCACATTAAAGGGATGGGACAGTCAGGCACAAACAGAAAGGAATATAAAAACAGCTGGCCAATGAACTTGCACAAAAGGGGTTCTAGGAAAGTGTGCCCCTGTCTCTTCCCTAACAACCCCATTATGTATTTCTTATGATTTCTAAGGTTTCCAATCCTTTGGGTTAAGACCAAGAAGGTTGCACCAGTGTCTATAAGAAATTCTATCAAGTGGCCCACCACATTAATGACCACCCAAGGCTTGACATTAGTTATGTAGATAGTATCTCTAGGCAGAGACATTTTCGGCCTCGGACCACCTCATTTTTCTGATTGCAAAACCATCAGTGGCCGAGGGGCCCCCATCACTCTCTGGCATCTGGGGCATTCCCTCTTCCAATGTGATGGCTGTTTGCAAAGGGCACAGCGATCACAGTCCTCCCTCCAGTGTCCCTTTTGTCCACACAGGGTACACTGGTCTTGTATGTGTACACGTGGGCCTTGTTGTCAGCCATGGCCAGACTGGCCCAGAAAAGCCAGCTTCCCCTTTGGTGGTCTCTGAGTGGACAAAGTCACTGCAATCATTCGGGCCTTCTGCATATTTCTCTGGGTGCATTCAGCCTTTTTGGCCATATCCCTATTACTGAAAACCAAATGAGTCAATTGGAACAAATCATTCATTGGAGTCTGAGGACCAGCAGTTGTTTTCTGAATTTTGCCCCTGATTTTTGGAGCAGACTGGGCTATGAAATCCATAGCCAAAAGGGCCTGTACCTCGGGGGAGGAGGGATCCACGTTCATTAGGGATCCATGGCCCTGTAGGGTGGGTCAGTTAAAATGTCATCTGTGTCCTTCCTAGAGTTATCCCTCCAAGCTACATGTGCCTTAAATTCCTTTTGTGTCCCATTGCCTAGATACAGGCCATGAAAATTTGAACATAAGGTACTTCACTCCATTTTAAATTTCCTAACTCATATTGTGGCCAAACCTGATTACATAACCTACTAAGTTTTTTCCTTTTAATTCCTGTTGTCCAAATCATTCCCAATCCCAGAGTATATGGCCCAGAGGGTTATTGGCTGGGATTGACACAGCCTGACCCATTTCAGACAAGCCTGAGGTGATGGAGGTGAAGTCTCTCTAACTCCCGAGTTATCCAAAATTCTATTGTTAAGTCAAAATCCACCGCACAATTTGATCAATATTAGCACTTAGGATTTTAGATGGTATCCCTTCCAAGGTAGTCTCCCAATGAGGTGTTAGTGCCCAAAAAGTTGTCACAAAGAAACGGCACAGGAGACATCCCCAGTAGTGTTGACAATGAGTGGGAGTTGGTGTAGCTGTAAATTGGGAATAAAGGGTCCGCATTTGTAAGGGTCAGAGGGAGAAGAGTAAAAGCAATGAAAAGTACACCTTGGTAGCCACACATGTCTTCTAGGGTTAACAGAAGAAAGAAAGAAAGAAAGAAAGAAAGAAAGAAAGAAAGAAAGAAAGAAAGAAAGAAAGAAAGAAAGAAAGAAAGAAATAGAGTAGGAATGAATAAGAATGTAAGAATGTAGGAGAAAAACCTCAGAGTCAAGGAGAAGAGTATATAGAGATTAATAGTTCTGTCCTGGACCTGCTGTTGGATGTGCATAAGCATATGGGGTTGACCCACTGGTCAAAAATGAGCAGACATCAGCAGAGCATCCTCCCTAGTTACCTGGCTTGTGGCGTCCCATGGGTCTCTTAAGGATCAAGAACTAACTCTCAACATTTTCTTCCTTTATCAACGTGCCAGCTTTATCGTGGTCGCCAGCTGAAACTGTGCACCTCAGACTGGGAATTGAATCCATGTGCTGGGACTCAAAACTCAGCCTAAACCCACAATAGGACCTAAACCCACAATGGGACCTAAACCCACACGGCCGGGACTCAAACAAAACTCTCAAAACCCTGATGGGGACTCAAACCCCCACACGGCTGTTTCAGAAGTGCTCCTTTTTGTTAACACATTGCATGAGTTTCTGTGCCCTTAGGTGATCCATATTTGTTTTCTTCCAATCGTTTTGAGACTTTGGTTAAATGAATAAGTATGAATAAGTATTGTTTCACAGTGACCTATGTTCCTGTTGTGTTTTAAAACCTTTTTGATATTTTTAACAAACTTCCCAAATATCAAAATCTGACTAAAGCTTTTTACCCTCCAGCTGACTCTGGGATACTTCAAAAGAACATCTCTGAGACATCTCAGAGAGGAATGTCAAACTAAGTTTATTTGGTATTTAAATTACTTCAAAAACTTTGTCAGGGGAGAGAGGAGAAGATGGAGGAAAAGTAAGACACGGAGATCACCTTCCTCCCCACATATACAACAGAAATACATCTACACATGGAACTGCTCCTATAGAACACCCACTGAACGCTGGCAGAAGACATCAGACCTCCCAAAAGGCAAGAAACTCCCCAGGTACCTGGGTAGGGCAAAAGGAAAAAGAATCAACAGAGACAAAAGAACAGGGACGGGACCTGCACCAGTGCGAGGGAGGTGTGAAGGAGGAAAGGTTTCCACACACTAGGAACACCCTTTGAAAGCAGAGACTGTGAGTGGCAGAGGGGGGAAGCTTCGGAGCCACAGAGGAGAGAGCAGCAACAGGGGTGCGGAGAGCAAAGCGGAGAGATTCCCGTAAAGAGGAGCAGTGCTGACCAGCACTCACCAGCCCGAGAGGATTGTCTGCTCACCCGACGGGGCGGGCAGGGGCTGGGAGCTGAGGCTAGGGCTTCGGTCGGATCCCAGGGAGAGGACTGGGGTTGGCGGCAAGAACACAGCCTGAAGGGGTTAGTGCACCACACCTAGATGGTAGGGAGTCCGAGAAAAGGTCTGGAGCTGCCGAACAGGCAAGAGACATTTTCTTGCCTCTTTGTTTCCTGGTACGTGAGGAGAGGGGAATCAGAGCGCCACCTAAACGAGCTCCAGAGACGGGAACAAGCCGCGGTTATCAGCGCGGACCCCAGAGACGGGCATGAAACGTTAAGGCTGCTGCTGCCGCCACCAAGAAGCCTGTGTGCAAGCACAGATCACTCTCCACACTGACCCTCCCAGGAACCTGTGCAGCCCGCCACTGCCAGGGTCCCGTGACCCTGAGACAACTTCCCTGGGAAAACGCATGCTGCTCCTCAGGCTGCTGCAACATCATGTAGACCTCTGCTGCCGCAGGCTTGCCCCGCATCTGTACCCTCCCCTCCCCCCGGCCTGAGTGAGCCAGAGCCCCTGAAGCAGCTGTTCCTTTAACGCCGTCCTGTCTGAGCGAAGAACAGATGCCCTCAGGTGACCTACACGCAGAGGCCGGTCCAAATCCAAAGCTGAAATCCGGAAGCTGTGCAAACAAAGAAGAGAAAGGGAAATTTCTCCCAGCAGCCTCAGAAGCAGTGGATTAAAGCTTCATGAAGAACCTCATGTACCTGCATCTGTGGAATACCTGAATAGACAATGAATCATCCCAAATTGAGGAGGTGGACTTTGGGAGCAAGATATATTATTTTTTCACCTTATTCTCTTATTGTGAGTGTGTATGTGTATGCTGCTGTGTGAGATTTTGTCTGTATAGCTTTACTTTCACCATTTGTCCTAGGGTTCTGTCCATCTGTTTTTGTTTTTTAGTTTTTTTTACTTAAATTTTTTTTTGTTTTTTGTTAATAATTTTTTATTTTTTATTTTAATAACTTTATTTTATTTTATCTTACTTTATTTTATTTTATTTTATCCTCTTTATTTCTTTCTTTCTATTTTTTCTCCCTTTTATTCTGAGCTGTGTAGATGAAAGGCTCTTGGTGCTCCAGCCAGGCATCAGGGCTGTGCCTCGGAGAGGGGAGAGCCAACTTCAGGACACTGGTCCACAAGAGACCTCCCAGCTCCACGTAATACCAAACGATGAAAATATCCCAGAGATCTCCATCTCAACACCAAGACCCAGCTTCACTCAACGACCAGCAAGCTACAGTGCTGGACACCCTATGCCAAACAACTAGAAAGAGAGGAACACAGCCCCATCCATTAGCAGAGAGGCTGCCAAAAATCATAATAAGGCCACAGACACCCCAAAACACACGAGCAGATGTGGACGTGCCCACCAGAAACACAAGATCCAGCCTCATCCACCAGAACACAGGCACTAGTGCCCTCCACCAGGAAGCCTACACAACCCAATGAAACAACCTTAGCCTCTGGGGACAGATATCAAAAACAACAGTAACTACAAACCTGCAGCCTGCAAAAAGTAGACCCCAAACACAGTCAGATAAGCAAAATGAGAATACAGAAAAACACACAGCAGATGAAGGAACAAGGTAAAAACACACCAGACCTAACAAATGAAGAGGAAATAGGTAGTCTAACTGAAAAAGAATTCAGAATAATGATAGTAAAGATGATCCAAAATCTTGGAAATAGAATAGACAAAATGCAAGAAACATTTAACAAGGACATAGAAGAACTAAAGAGGAACCAATCAACAATGAAAAGCACAATAAATGTGAAATTAAAAATACTCTAGAAGGGAGCAATAGCAGAATAACTGAGGCAAAAGAACGGATAAGTGACCTGGAAGATAAAACGGTGGAAATAACTACTGCAGAGCAGAATAAAGAAAAAAAAATGAAAAGAACTGAGGACAGTCTCAGAGACCTCTGGGACAACGTTAAATGCACCAACATTCGAATTATACGGGTCCCAGAAGAAGAAGAGAAAAAGAAAGGGACTGAGAAAATATTTGAAGAGATTATAGTTGAAAACTTCCCTAATATGGGAAAGGAAAGAGTTAATCAAGTCCTGGAAGCACAGAGAGTCCCATACAGGATAAATCCAAGGAGAAACACGCCAAGACATATTAATCAACTATCAAAAATTAAATATAAAGAAAACATATTAAAAGCAGCAAGGGAAAAACAACAAATAACACACAAGGGAATCCCCATAAGGTTAAAAGCTGATCTTTCAGCAGAAACCCTGCAAGCCAGAAGGGAGTGGCAGAACATATTTAAAGTGATGAAGGAGAAAAACCTACAACCAAGATGACTCTACCCAGCAAGGATCTCATTCAGATTTGATGGTGAAATTAAAACCTTTACGGACAAGCAAAAGCTGAGAGAGTTCAGCACCATCAAACCAGCTTTACAACAAATGCTAAAAGAACTTCTCTAGGCAAGAAAAACAAGAGAAGGAAAACACCTACAATAACAAACCCAAAACATTTAAGAAAATGGGAATAAGAATATACATATCGATAATTACCTGAAATGTAAATGGATTAAATGCTCCCACCAAAAGACACAGACTGGCTGAATGGATACAAAAACAAGACCCGTATATATGCTGTCTACAAGAGACCCCCTTCAGACCTAGGGACACATACAGACTGAAAGTGAGGGGATGGAAAAAGATATTCCATGCAAATGGAAATCAAAAAAAAGCTGGTGTAGCAGTTCTCATATCAGACAAAATAGACTTTAAAATAAAGACTATTACAAGAGACAAAGAAGGACACTATATAATGATTAAGGAATCGATCCAAGAAGAAGGTATAACAATTGTAAATATGTATGCACCCAACATAGGAGCACCTCAATACATAAGGCAAATACTAACAGCCATAAAAGGGGAAATCGACAGTAACACAATCAGAGTAGGGGACTTTAACACCTCACTTTCACCAATGGACAGATCATCCAAAGTGAAAATAAATAAGGTAACACAAGCTTTAAATGATACATTACACAAGATGGACTTAATTGATATTTATAGGACATTCCACTCAAAAACAACAGAATAAACATTTTTCTCAACTGCTCATGGAAAATTCTCCAGGATAGAACATATCTTGGGTCACAAATCAAGCCTTGGTAAACTTAAGAAAATTCAAATTGTAATAAGTATCTTTTCCGGCCACAAAGCTATGAGACTAGGTATCAATTACAGGAAAAGATCTTTTAAAAACACAAACACATGGAGGCTACACAATACACTACTTAATAACCAAGTGATCACTGAAGAAATCAAAGGGGAAATCAAAAAAATACCTAGAAACAAATGACAATGGAGACACGACGACCCAAAACCTATGGGATACAGCAAAAGCAGTTCTAAGAGGGAAGTTTATAGCAATACAAGCCTACCTCAGGAAACAGGAAACATCTCGAATAAACAACCTAACCTTGCACCTAAAGCAATTAGCGAAAGAAGAACAAAAAAACCCCAAAGTTAGCAGAAGGAAAGAAATCATAAAGATCAGATCAGAAATAAATGAAAAAGAAATGAAGGAAACAATAGCAAAGATCAATACAACTAAAAGCTGGTTCTTTGAGAAAATAAACAAAATTGATAAACCATTACCCAGGGTCATCAAGAAAAAAAAGGAGAAGACTCAAATCTATAGAATTGGAAATGAAAAAGGAGAAGTAACAACTGACACTGCAAAAATACAAACGATCATGAGAGATTACTGCAAGCAACTCTTTGCCAATAAAATGCACAACCTGGAAGAAATGGACAGATTCTTAGAAATGCACAACCTGCCGAGACTGAACCAGGAAGAAATAGAAAATATGAACAGACCAATCACAAGCACTGAAATTGAAACTGTGATTTAAAATCTTCCAACAAACAAAAACCCAGGACCAGATGGCTTCACAGGCGAATTCTATCAAACATTCAGAGAAGAGCTAACAGCTATCCTTCTCAACCTCTTCCAAAATATTGCAGAGGGAGAAACACTCCCCAACTCATTCTACAAGGCCACCATCACCCTGATACCAAAACCAGACAAAGATGGCACAAAGAAAGAAAACTACAGGCCAATATCACTGATGAACAGAGATGCAAAAATCCTCAACAAAATACTAGCAAACAGAATCCAACAGCACAGTAAAAGGATCATACACCATGATCAAGTGGGGTTTATTCCAGGAATGCAAGGATTCTTCAATATACACAAATCAATCAACGTGATACACCATATTAACAAATTGAAGGGGAATAACAACATGATCGTCTCAATAGATGCAGAGAAAGCTTTCGACAAAATTCAACACCCATTTATGATAAAAGCCCTGCAGAAATTAGGCATAGAGGGAACTTTTCTCAACATAATAAAGGCCATATATGACAAACCCACAGCAAACATCGTCCTCAATGGTGCAAAACTGAAACCATTTCCACTAAGATCAGGAACAAGACAAGGTTGCCCACACTCACCACTATTATTCAACATAGTTTTGGAAGTTTTAGCCACAACAATCAGAGATGAAAAAGAAATAAAAGGAATCCAAATCGGAAAAGAAGAAGTAAAGCTGTCACTGTTCGCAGATGACATGATATACATAGAGAATCCTGAAGATGTTACCAGAAAACTACTAGAGCTAATCAATGAATTTGGTAAAGTAGCAGGATACAAAATTAATGCACAGAAATCTCTTGCATTCCTATACACTAATAATGAAAAATCTGAATGTGAAATTAAGAAAACACTCCCATTTACCATTGCAACAAAAAGAATAAAATATCTTGGAATAAACCTACCTAAGGAGACAAAAGACCTGTATGCAGAAAATTATAAGACACTGATGAAAGAAATGAAAGATGATACAAATAGATGGAGAGATATACCATGTTCTTGGATTGGAAGAATCAACATTGTGAAAATGACTCTACTACCCAAAGCAATCTACAGATTCAATGCAATCCCTATCAAACTACCACTGGCATTTTTCACAGAACTAGAACAAAAAATTTCACAATTTGTATGGAAAAACAAAAGACCCCGAATAGCCAAAGCAATCTTGAGAACAAAAATGGAGCTGGAGGAATCAGGCTCCCTGACTTCAGAGTATACTACAAAGCTACAGTAATCAAGACAGTATGGTACTGGCACAAAAACAGAAGCATAGATCAATGGAACAGGATTGAAAGCCCAGAGATAAACCCACGCACATATGGTCACCTTATCTTTGATAAAGGAGGCAAGCATATACAGTGTAGAAAAGACAGCCTCTTCAATAAGTGGTGCTGGGCAAAATGGACAGGTACATGTAAAAGTATGAAATTAGAACACTCCCTAACACCATACACGAAAATAAACTCAAAATGGATTAAAGACCTAAATGTAAGGTCAGACACTATCAAACTCTTAGAGGAAAACATAGGCAGAACACTGTATGACATAAATCACAGCAAGATCCTTTTTGACCCAGCTCCTAGAGTAAAGGAAATAAAAAGAAAAATAAACAAATGGGACCTAATTAAACTTAAAAGCTTTTGCACAGCAAGGGAAACCGTAAACAAGACCAAAAGACAACCATCAGAATGGGAGAAAATATTTCCAATTGAAGCAACTGACAAAGGATTAATCTCTAAGATTTACAAGCAGCTCATGCACCTCAATAACAAAAAAACAGACAACCCAACCCAAAAATGGGCAGAAGACCTAAATAGACATTTCTCCAAAGAAGATTTACAGATTGCCAACAAACACATGAAAGAATGCTCAACATCGTTAATCATTAGAGAAATGCAAATCAAATCTACAGTGAGATATCATCTCACACCGGTCAGAATGGCCATCATCAAAAAATCTAGAAACAATAAATGCTGAAGAGGGTGTGGAGAAAAGGGAACACTCTTGCACTGTTGGTGGGAATGTAAATTGATACAGCCACTATGGAGAACAGTATGGAGGTTCCTTAAAAACTAAAAATAGAACTACCATACGACCCAGGAATCCCACTACTGGGCATATACCCTAAGAAAACCATAATTCCAAAAGAGTCATGTACCGAAATGTTTATTGCAGCTCCATTTACAATAGCCAGGACATGGAAGCAACCTAAGTGTCCATCATTGGATGAATGGATAAAGAAGATGTGGCACATATATACAATGGAATATTACTCATCCATAAAAAGAAATGAAATGGAGTTATTTGTAGTGAGGCGGATGGAGTTAGAGTCTGTCATACAGAGTGAAGTAAGTCAGAAAGAGAAAAACAAATACAGTATGCTAACACATATATATGGAATCTAAGGGAAAAAAAAAAGATCATGAAGAACTTAGTGGCAAGACGGGAATAAAGACACAGACATACTAGAGAATGGACTTGAGGATATGGAGAGGGAGAAAGGTAAGATGTGACAAAGTGAGAGTGTGGCATGGACATATATACACTGCCAAATGTAAAATAAATAGCTAGTGGGAAGCAACCGCATAGCACAGGGAGATCAGCTCTGTGCTTTGTGACCACTTAGAGGGGTGGGATAGGGAGTGTTGGAGGGAGGGAGATGCAAGAGGGAAGAGATATGGGAACATATGTATATGTATAACTGATTCACTTTGTTACAAAGCAGAAACTAACACACCATTGTAAAGCAATTATACTCCAATAAACCTGTTAAAAAAATTAAAAAAAAATATTGTCAGGTTATTGGAGATGAACCTTAGTTTATAGTGCATGGATAAATGTCATTAATATAGATATTGCAAAAGTTATATGGAATCAATAACATCCTGATATGTTATCAATCATAATTCTAGTCATTCTAAAATGTTATATGTCACAGAAATATCCAAGTTTCTTGCTAATTACATTGTACTCAAATATTTAACCATGCTATTTTAAGTTTTGTCCTGATGCATTTACAAAATCAAGATTTTCAGGAAGACTCATAAAAGGAAGTTTTTAACAAATATAAGTTTCTGATAGCCTTTAGATAATGTCACTGGACTAGGTGACAAATGACAAAACTAATGGAAAACCTGATTGCTTCATCCAGATCAATAGGAATTAATTACATGGGACTGAAAGAACTGATGAATGTGGTTTATACCTTTACGACTTTGTGAAATATACTAGCTCTAACCTTTGTTTTTCAGAAAAAAACTTTTCTCTTATGCTATGACCTACAACAATTTGATAAAGTATGTCTTTGTGAACAAAGATGAAACATTTATCTTTTTCTCTCTACCTGATCCTGACAGAATTTGGCGTCTCTATTTGGCTCTCCTGTGGACTTGATATTATGCTAATCATTGTTTTAATTTGTTCTTTGTTTCCAAATTGTTTGCTCTTTGTGTCTCCCTGCTGCATTATGTCTTTGTCAATGTTACTAGCTGCATTACTTGTATCCCATCTATTTTATAAGGTTGTTGTCTCTTACAGTACCCAGTGTGTAGCCAGGCCTCCAACAAAACTTCTATGGCTAAACATCTTAAGGAAATAGATCACATTTATAACATAAAATAATTGTAATAGTGTGATTCTAGGTATGGGAAGAAGCAATAAGGGAAAATGTCTCCTGGATCATAATTAGACAGAGGATCTAAAGAATCTTTAATTATCAGTAGGGTCTGATCCTAAAATTAGCACCTGGAGTGGCATATCAAGAATTTTCACCTGACCTGGGATGAGCCTCCCAGTACTGTGGGACAAAATTTGATCACGAAATGTCTCCCAAATATTAGTCAAATTCCTGACCAAGAGGAGAGGATCAGTCACCAGTGATTGCAGCCCTCCAACGTGAGCCAGTGAACCCTGAGGAAACTCAGGAAGGAGAATACCTGCCATCTAGCAGCCATCAGACTGCAGCCACTCCTTATGATGAGCCCTGAGGACTCTCAGGATATGAAAATACAGGATACAGGCCCCAGATAGCTGTGGTGCATATCAAAGGAATGATTTCAGTAAGCACAGAGCCTTGCATCTTCCCATACATAGAAAAACGCTAATTTCCTTAACTTCAGATGTAGCCTCATGGGCTTGAAACCCTCAAAATTCCCGATAACTCTCAACTTTCAGGGTGTGAATTTTTTTTAAGTCAACAGGTGTAAAGTAGATAGTTCCAAAGAGGAACAAAAGACAAATCTCAACATTTGGAACACTGGCACTGATGGCGGATGCTCCCAGAAAGATCCATCTAATGGAGCATTTAGAACAGTTGTCACTCCTTTTTCCACAAGATTGTGGAATGGACATTGACAGTGGGGAATCGTAACAGGGAAGAAGTAAATCGGACTCCATGTTGGATCTGTTTCTTTGACTTTAACCTTTGCTTTTTGTTGTTTTTGTTATTGTAATTATGCATAATGCCCTGACTCAGGGAACCCAGTCCCTCTGCCTGAATGCTGAACTCAAGTGCCTCTGTTTAGCTCACAGGGAGACAATCTGACCCTGCCCACCTGTAAATGGCTGAAATTAACACATCCTCTCATCAAGGCGGGTCATTCCAAGGAGATGTTTTGCAAGACTGATGGCCCTTTTAACTTTACTTCCTCACTGCCCCTGTCTTTCTATTTTGCCTTTTTTACTTTACTTACCTCTCTGATTCTATAAAAGAAACTGGCAACCAGATCCTGATAAGATGGTTTTTGGAGACACTAGTCCTCCATCTTCTCAGTCTGCCCACTTTCCAAATAAAGTCGTATTCCTTGCCTCAATACCTCATCTCTGATTTATTGGCCTGTCATGCGGCGAGCAGAGCGAGCTTGGACTTGGTAACAGTCCTGCAATGCTTTCACCTGGACACACTTCTCCTCAAGCAACAAAATACAAGGAAACTATATGGGACTAAAAACAACTGCATGCATGTGCAGTTAGGGCAAATTCTAGACAAAAGATACAAAGAGACCAAAAAACCCAGTTGCCACTTTTGAAGAGCCTGGAGCAAAAGCAGAGGGTTGGGAGCAAAAGCAGGGTACTGCACATGACCCCCTGCACACACCACCACCTAAGGAGTGGGCACACCACCTAAGCCACCTCTCTGGCCCGACCCCTGGACACACCCCTACCCTCACTCCTTAGAAGGACCCAGCTCACCACCCTCAGGGAGTGAGCAAGCAAGGAAACATGTTGTTTGTTCTCGCTTCCCCCTGCTGCAGCAGAAGTCCCAATAAAGACCTGCCTGAATTTCTTGTCTGGCCTCTGATCAATTTCTATTTGTTAAGGAGGTCAAGAACACTGATTGGTAACATACTTTGTGGTGACACCACGAAGGGACTATTGTCCCCTTCTCAGGAGAGGATATGGGCACCTCCAGGACCACTGAATGCCGCTTCCCAGTGCGTGACAAGCGGCCGCCCGAACCTCTCGTTTCAGCATCAGCAAGTTTGGTAAGTCTGCTTTCCTGGCCCCTGGGAGTCTCAGTACCCTCATTCAGACAATGCTTTCCCCCTCCCCTTGTACCTTTTCCCTCACCACTTTCCCTTTCCCCTTTGTTCCTTTCCCTTTCCTGAAATCTCTCTACTTCTCTCTCTGTCCTCTCTTCTCTCTGTCCTCTCTTACTTCTGTCCTATCCTTCTAAGACAGTGGATGTCAGGCAGCTACAGCATCATTTCTCTCAGCTTGTGAGACCTGCTCCCTTTTGACTGACAATGGCTCAACTTGACGGGTGACAAGCAGAGGTGGGAGAGGCTTGCCTCACAACACACACCTTGGTCCAGGGGTTTCTCCCTGAAGGGAAATGTTTGAGAGTGATAGAGGTTGAAACCTCATATCGTGTAGTGGCTGGAAGTCTGATCATCCCAATATTCTCACCTTTATTTTTCTGCCGCCAAGAGAACTCCCGTTGGGAATGGGCTGAAGCGGCAGATTTCTATATACTAGTGTATGTATGGGTGAGAGTCACACCTGTGGGTTGGGGACCCACAGACAACATACAACTGGCTGCTTTCCAGGCTTGATCACCCGGTGGGCAGTGGACAGGGTGCTCCCTCCTTCACTGGCCCTTTTTTTTTAAAAAAAAAAAGAAAGGCTCTTTTAAAAAAAAAAAAAAAACTTTGGGTTTATTTATTTATTTATTTATGGCTGTGTTGGGTCTTCGTTTCCGTGCGAGGGCCCTCTCTAGTTGCGGCAAGCGGGGGCCACTCTTCATCGTTGTGCGTGGGCCTCTCACCATCGCGGCCTCTCCCGTTGCGGAGCACAGGCTCCAGATGCGCAGGCTCAGCAATTGTGACTCATGGGCCTAGTCGCTCCGTGGCATGTGGGATCCTCCCAGACCAGGGCTCGAACCCGTGTTCCCTGCATTGGCAGGCAGACCCTCAACCACTGCGCCACCAGGGAAGCCCCTCACTGGCCCTTTTTGGAAGCACACAGGTTGGTGCCTGAATAGACACATTCAGGAGGCGGGTTGAAACAGAAATCTCCCTCTTTCTGTCTCTTTCTCTTTTTCAGTCTTTTCTCTCTCCCCTCCCTTTACCTCTCCCTTGATCCTTATACCTGCATTCCCGTCCCCTTTATCCTGAAAACTTCTTGTTTGTGTCTTTAAGTTTTGTGATTTGTATCTTTGTTCCTGATGTAGTTTTGTCTGTCCAACTGCTCCTGCAAGTCTCTACTGACATTGTGGGCATGGTGGAGCACTTGAGCCTTGAAATACAAACCCAGCCCACATTGTCTGAGACTCCAGCCTTGGGTTATTTAGTGGGATTTTAAAGAACAAAAAGAAAAGACAGGAGCTTGCATTTTTCCTTCCTCTGGTCTTGCAATGCACTATTCTGCCAGGGCTCTCAGGAACTACCTGATTCATCTGTAGTCCCCCAGACTGAGGGAAAAAAGGGGCATTTTAAATTCAAGCAGGAAAACTATGAGATCTCTGGTTCTGTACAAATTGGTTTGTCTGGTTTAAACCTGTGGGTTTAATTAATACAGACTTGTCTTTAGAGTCATCAACATTAAGTACAATACTTTCACTGTATCTAGGGTTACTAGAAATCAATAAGTGCATATTGTTTCTGTTATAAAATCTGTCAACAGGGAAAATAACCTGATATGATTAAATTTTTAAGTAAATGTAACTGGGATAAGAACTTTCTGGTAAACTCTATAGGAATAATTATGTTTTGGAAACTTCCATCTAAAACAGTCTCTCTAAATTTTGGTAAACCTGAAACTAAGTTAAGTTAAATGGTAGGAATTAATTAAATATCCAGGCCATTTCAAATAAGATAAAATATTGGAACATTAATTGCTAAACAGCTCTAACTTTACCTACTCTTGCCTTCTTGTGAGAGAGAAACTAAAGCTGTTTGGTGCTGCCTTAAGACGTTCTCTACCAATCTACAGAATGCTACTGTAAAAGACAGTTCATGGTTGCTTAAGGAAAGTAGGATGTGTGTTTTCAGAAAAGAAGGTATGAGGAATGGAAATATATTTTGTTGAAAGGGAAAAGTGTGATTTTGTCCTAGAGCTGGCTATTTCTGAATGAGGAAAGAATAAAAGACAAAGTATGGCTACAGAAAGTTGCAGAAGGCTTGTGGAAGAGGAACACTGAGAAAAGAATTTTGTATGTGGTCAGGATTTTCTAAGGTTGGATTAAATTTAGTTAGGTAAATGGATTTTATTAAGAGTAGGCTGATGCAAGACTGGATTTGGTTTCTCTCTCTCATAAGAGAACAAAGTTGTCCTGGAATGCTGTTTTTGATAACAGATCATGTGAGTTCCTGTGCCTTTAAGTGATCTATATTTACTTTTGATTTTTTTTCCCACCTTATCTCAAGGAATAAATATTGTTTTGCAGCAACCTATGATCTTATCTGACTGGGTGTTTTAAAACTTTTTAAACTTTTTGACAGACTTCCCAAATATCAAATTCTAATTGAAATTCTCCTGACTTCCAATTAACTTTGGGGTGCTTCAAGGGGCCCCTGGAACATCCCAAAGAGAGATCCTAAACTAACTGAGTTAATCTGTGAGGAGAGGTTTGGCAGGTTCTCCCTAAATGCTGACAAGTTTAGGGATGAATTTATCAGGTTGGGGTTGACATTCTCACCTGGTAGACCATCATGGTTATTCTGGCCCACTGTTGCACCCTGGATGAAAAGGAACATATACTGAGAAACGCCAGAGAACACACAGATGGCCTACTGGCCACCAATCCACACCACCAAATTTATCAAGTGGGTGGAGATGTAATCCCAGAACATGATCCACACTGGGACTATGAAGATTGTGTAGGCCAGGGGGCTTCCCTGGTGGTGCAGTGGTTGAGAATCTGCCTGCCAATGCAAGGGACACGGGTTCGAACCCTGCTCTGGGAAGATCCCACATGCTGGGGAGCAACTAGGCCTGAGAGCCACAATTACTGAGCCTGCATATCTGGAGCCTGTGCTCCACAAAAAGAGAGGCAGCGATAATGAGAGGCCTGCACACCGCGATGAAGAGTGACCCCCACTTGCCACAACTAGAGAAAGCCCTCGCACAGAAACGAAGACCCAACAGAGCCATAAATAAATAAATTAATTAATTAATTAAAAAAAGAGGAGCCAAGCTTCATTACGATTGTGTAGACATTCACAGAAAGACAGACAAGATGAAAAGGCAGAGGTCTATATGCCAGATGAAGGAATAAGATAAAACCCCAGAAAAACAACTAAATGAATTGGAGATAGGCAACCTTCCAAAAAAAGAATTCAGAATAATGATAGTGAAGATGATCCAGGACCTCGGAATAAGAATGGAGGCAAAGATCGAGAAGATGCAAGAAATGTTTAACAAAGACCTAGAAGAATTAAAGAACAAACAAACAGAGAGGAACACTACAATAACTGAAATGAAAACTACACTAGAAGCAATCAATAGCAGAATAACTGAGGCAGAAGAACGGATAAGTGACCTGGAAGACAGAATGGTGGAATTCACTGCTGTGGAACAGACTAAAGAAAAAAGAATGAAAAGAAATGAAGAAAGCCTAAGAGACCTCTACGACAACATTAAACGCAACAACATTCACATTATAGGGGTCCCAGAAGGAGAAGAGAGAGAGAAAGGACCGGAGAAAATATTTGAAGAGATTATAGTTGAAAACTTCCCTAACATGGGACAGGAAATAGCCACCCAAGTCCAGGAAATGCAGTGAGTCCCATATAGGATAAACCCAAGGAGAAACACACCAAGACACATAGTAATCAAATTGGCAAAAATTAAAGACAATGAAAAATTATTGAAAGCAGCAAGGGAAAAACAACAAATAACATACAAGGGAACTCCCATAAGGTTAACAGCTGATTTCTCAGCAGAAACTCTACAAGCCAGAAGGGAGTGGCAGGATATAATTAAAGTGATGAAAGGGAAGAACCTACAACCAAAATTACTCTACCCGGCAAGGATCTCATTCAGATTTGATGGAGAAATCAAAAGCTTTACAGACAAGCAAAAGCTAAGAGAATTCAGCACCACCAAACCAGCTCTACAACAAATGCTAAAGGAACTTCTCTAAGTGGGAAACACAAGAGAAGAAAACGACCTACAAAAACAAACCCAAAACAATTAAGAAAATGGTCATAGGAACATACATATAGATAATTACCTTAAACGTCAATGGATTAAATGCTCCAACCAAAAGACACAGGTTTGCTGAATGGATATAAAGACAAGACCCATATATATGCTGTCTACAAGAGACCCACTTCAGACCTAGGGACACATACAGACTGAAAGTGAGGGGATGGAAAAGATATTCCATTCAAATGGAAATCTAAAGAAAGCTGGAGTAGCTATACTCATATCAGATAAAATAGACTTTAAAATAAAGAATGTTACAAGAGACAAGGAAGGACACTACATAATGATCAAGGGATCAATCCAAGAAGAAGATATAACAATTATAAATATATATGCACCCACCATAGGAGCACCTCAATACATAAGGCAACTGCTAACAGCTATAAAAGAGGAAATTGATAGTAACACAATAATAGTGGGGGACTTTAACACCTCACTTACACCAATGGACAGATCATCGAAAATGAAAATAAATAAGGAAACAGAAGCTTTAAATGACACAATAGACCAGATAGACTTAATTGATATTTATAGGACATTCCATCCAAAAACAGCAGATTACACTTTCTTCTCAAGTGCGCATGGAACATTCTCCAGGATACATCACATCTTGTGTCACAAATCAAGCCTCAGTAAATTTAAGAAAATTGAAATCATATCAAGCATCTTTTCTTTTTTTTTTAAGAAATTCACGTTCTTTTTATTTATTTATTTATTTATGGCTGTGTTGGGTCTTCGTTTCTGTGTGAGGGCTTTCTCTAGTTGTGGAAAGCGGGGACCACTCTTCATAGCGGTGCATTGGCCTCTCACTATCGCGGCCTCTCTTGTTGCAGAGCACAGGCTCCGGACATGCAGGCTAAGTAATTGTGGCTCACGGGCCCAGTTGCCCCGCGGCATGCGGGATCTTCCCAGACCAGGGCTCGAACCCATGTCCCCTGCATGGGCAGGCAGACTCTCAACCATTGGGTCATCAGGGAAGCCCTCAAGCATCTTTTCTGACCACAACGCTATCAGATTAGAAATGAATTACAGGGAAAAAACCGTAAAAAACACAAACACATGGAGGCTAAAAAATATGTTACTAAATAACCAAGAGATCACTGAAGAAATCAAAGAGGAAATCAAAAAATACTTAGAGACAAATGACAAAGAAAACACGATGATCCAAAACCTATGGGATGCAGCAAAAGCAGTTCTAAGAGGGAAGTTTATAGCTATACAAGCTTACCTAAAGAAACAAGAAAAATCTCAAGTAAACAATCTAACTTTACACCTAAAGGAACTAGAGAAAAGAAGAACAAACAAAACCCAAAGTTAGCAGAAGGAAAAAAATCATAAAGATCAGATCAGAAATAAATGAAATAGAAACAAAGAAAACAATAGCAAAGATCAATAAAACTGAAAGCTGGTTCTTTGAGAAGATAAACAAAATTTATAAGCCATTAGCCATCAAGCCATTAAACTCATCAAGAAAAAGAGGGAGAGGACTCAAATCAATAAAATTAGAAATGAAAAAGGAGAAGTTACAACAGACACTGCAGAAATACAAAGCATGCCAAGAGACTACTACAAGCAACTCTATGCCAATAAAACGGACAACCGGGAAGAAATGGACAAATTCTTAGAAAGGTATAACCTTCCAAGACTGAACCAGGAAGAAACAGAAAATATGAACAGACCCATCCCAAGTAATGAAATTGAAACTGTGATTAAAAATCTTCCAACAAACAAAAGTCCAGGACCAGATGGCTTCACAGGTGAATTCTATCAAACATTTAGAGAAGAGCTGACACCCATCCTTCTCAAACTCTTCCAAAAAATTGCAGAGGAAGGAACACTCCCAAACTCATTCTATGAGGCCACCATCACCCTGATACTGAAACCAGACAAAGATACTACAAAAAAAGAAAACTACAGACCAATATCACTGATGAATATAGATGCAAAAATTCTCATCAAAATACTAACAAACAGAATCCAACAACACATTAAAAGAATCATACACCACGATCAAGTGGGATTTATCCCAGGGATGCAAGGATTCTTCAATATATGCAAATCAATCAATATTATACACCATATTAACAAATTGAAGAATAAAAACCATATGATCATCTCAATAGATGCAGGAAAAGCTTTTGACAAAATTCAACACCGATTTATGATAAAAGCTCTCCAGAAAGTGGGCATAGAGGGAACCTATCTCAACATAATAAAGGCCATATATGACAAACCCACAGCAAACATCATTCTCAATGGTGAAAAACTGAAAGCATTTCCCCTAAGATCAGGTACAAGACAAGGATATCCACTCTCACCACTATTATTCAACACAGTTTTGGAAGTTCTAGCCATGGCAATCAGAGAAGAAAAAGAAATAAAAGGAATACAAATTGGAAAAGAAGTAAAACTGTCACTGTTTGCAGATGACATGATATTATACACAGAGAATCCTAAAGATGCCATCAGAAAACTACTAGAGCTAATTAATGAATTTGGTAAAGTTGCAGGATATAATTAATGCACAGAAATCTCTTGCATTCCTATACACTAATGATGAAAAATCTGAAAGAGAAATTATGGAAACACTCCCTTTTACCATTGCAACAAAAAGAATAAAATACCTAGGAATAAACCTACCTAAGGAGACAAAATACCTGTATGCAGAATACTATAAGACACTGATGAAATAAATTAAAGATGATACCAACAGGTGGAGAGATATACCATGTTTTTGGATTGGAAGAATAAATATTGTGAAAATGGGTCTACTACCCAAAGTAATCTACAGATTCAATGCAATCCCTATCAAATTACCAATGGCATTTTTTACGGAACTAGAACAAATCATCTTAAAATTTGTATGGAGACACAAAAGACCCCGAATAACCCAAGCAGTCTTGAGGGAAAAAAATGGAGCTGGAGGAATCAGACTCCCTGACTTCAGATTATAGCACCAAGCTACAGTAATCAAGACAATATTGTACTGGCATAAAAACAGAAACATAGATCAATGGAACAAGATAGAAAGCCCAGAGACAAACCCACACACCTATGGTCAACTAATCTATGACAAAGGAGGCAAGGATATACAATGGAGAAAACACAGTCTCTTCAATAAGTGGTGCTGGGAAAACTGGACAGCTACATGTAAAAGAATGAAATTAGAATACTCCCTAACACCATACACAAAAATAAACTCAAAATGGATTTGAGAACTGAATGTAAGTCCGGACACTGTAAAACTCTTAGAGGAAAGCATAGGAAGAACACTCTTTGACATAAATCACAGCAAGATCTTTTTTGATCCTCCACCTAGAGTAATGGAAATAAAAACAAAAATAAACAAATGGGACCTAATGAAACTTAAAAGCTTTTGCACAACAAAGGAAACCATAAAGAAGACGAAAAGTCAAACCTCAAGAATGGGAGAAAATATTTTCACATGAATCAATGGGCAAAGGATTAATCTCCAAAATATATAAACAGCTCATTCAGCTCAATATTAAAGAAACACACAACCCAATCCAAAAATGGGCAGAAGACCTAAATAGACATTTCTCCAAAGAAGACATACAGATGGCCAAGAAGCACATGAAAAGATGTTCAACATCACTAATTATTAGAGAAATGCAAATCAAAACTACAATGAGGTATCACCTCACACCAGTTAGAATGGGCATCATCAGAAAATCTACAAACAGCAAATGCTGGAGAGCGTGTGGAGAAAAGGGAACCCTCTTGCACTGTTGGTTAGAATGTAAATTAATATAGCCACTATGGGGAACAGTATGGAGGTTCCTTAAAAAACTAAAAATAGAATTACCATATGATCCAGCAATCCCACTACTGGGCGTATACCCAGAGAAAACCGTAATTCAAATAGACACATGCACCCCAATGTTCATTGCAGCACTATTTACAATAGCCAGGTCAGGGAAGCAACCTGAATGCCCATCGACAGACAAATGGATAAAGAAGAGGTGGTACATATATACAATGGAATATTACTCAGCCATAAAAAGGAATGAAATTGAGTCATTTGTTGAGACGTGGATGGATCTAGAGACTGTCATACAGAGTGAAGTAAGTCAGAAAGAGAAAAACAAATATCGTATATTAACGCATGTATGTGGAACCTAGAAAAATGGTACAGATGAGCCGGTTTGCAGGGCAGAAGTCGCGACACAGATGCAGAAAACAAACGTATGGACACCAAGGGGGGGAAACTGCGGTGGGTTGGGCATGGTGGTGTGCTGAATTGGGCGATTGGGCTTGACATGTATACACTGATGTGTATAAAATTGATGACTAATAAGAACTTGCAGTATAAAAAAACAAACAAACAAAACAACTAATACTAAACTTTCAATGGGTTATTTGTATGGAAATATGTTAATATAAATGTTTCAGACATTATGTGAAATTTCTAAAAATCTTCTATGTTCTGGTATAATGTTATAAGTCATAATTCTAGTTTTTACTTTAAAATGTATATCTCAGAAATAACTAAATTTCCTTGTCAATTGCATTATTAGGAACTTTCATCAAATCTTTAACCGTGGTCATTTTTAAGTCTTTTGTCATTTACAGACAGTTCTGTGTGTACTCTGATGCTTTTGCATATATGTTCCTATAAAAAGGTTTCATCTTCAAGGAATTCATGGAAAAGACTCTCACAAGTACAGGTTTCTGGCAAATGACTGTACTGCTGAACTTAATGAATAAGCATTTTCAGAACTCTAATGAAAAACTGATGAACTCATAAAAGTGCTAACAAAAGATCAAGATGAAAATAATAATTAATTACATGGGACTGAGTGAACTGATGAGGATGATTATAACTTTTGTGATTTTGTTTGAATTTAAAAAATCCCACAAGGACTCAGAGGCAAAGAATATACAAATCAATTTTCACTGCAAAGTAAAGGAGCTGTTACAGTGGAGGATTACTGGACTGAATGTCAATAATATGACATAATATGAATGTGGTTCATGTTTGGTAAATGCAATCATTGTTGCTTTTGTTGTGGTCATCCATTTACAATGTTTGGTGTCAGTCTATTTATGTCTTGTAAAAATAAAATACAGTGTGTGAAAAAACAAACAAACAAACAAACAAACAAAAAAAGACTAAAAGCAACTCTGGAAAGGTTTAGGGCTTCCAAAAGCACTCTTGCAATTTTATTATTACCAAACCCTAAGATGGTGTGAAAAAAACTCGAACGAACTTTTTGGCCAGCCCAATATTTCAGTATATGCTTAGTAAATTAAATAAATTTTCTTTAAAAAAAAAAGAAAAGAAAAGAAAAATATTGTGTAGGCCAGGTTAGGATGAGACATTGTATTACTTTTCTATCAGAAGGACTGAAAAGGTGTAAGGTGAAGGCTGTAAATTATGATAAGGTCTGAGAGGTTACACAGGAAAAAAGATGAAAACCCAGCAGTCTTCCTGAGCCTGGTGGAAGAGGCATTCAGGAAGTACACCAATACAGACCCTGAGTCCTCAGAAGGAAGGACATTCTTGGCCATGCATTTTGTCACCCAGGCTGCTCCTGATGCCAGAGAAAATTACAAAAGCTTGAGGCTGGGCCCCAAACCCCATTGTAAACCTTGGTAAAGGAGGCCTTCAAGGTCTATAACAACCGAGACTTAATGGAGGAGGCCAATAACGGTAAGAGGCTAATAAAGAAAATTCAGCTTTAGGCTGCTCTGATCCACCCACCACCTCGAGGGGACCCTGGAGGGCTGAGAAGGCTGGACAGACCGCCAAGAAGCTGCCTGGGCCTGAACCAGTGTGCTTTTTGTCGGAAAGGGGGGCACTGGATGGGAGAATGTACTGAGCGCCCTCCCGTGGGATGCCCGAGGGGCAACACTGACCGGCCCCAGTTCGCTATGAATCTCTCAGATGCAAGATTCCCACACACCGAATGATTGGCCCCGAGCGCCTGCCCTGCTCCGATCCCACTCAATCCATCCTCATTACTCCCGCAGAGCCTTGTGTCACCCTCGATGTGGCAGGTAGGAGAATTGAATTTCTTTAAGACAGTGGAGCTGCCTGGTCTGTTCTGACTTGGCCGGCTGGCCCTCTTTCCATGACTCTACTGTGATGGGAGTTGATGGACAGCCAAAAGTAAGGCGATTTATGTCTCTCCTTGCCTGCAGAGTCGGGTCCATTATTATTACTCCTTTTTATATATGTCAGAATGTCCTGTCCCTCTCCTTGGGAGAGATTTGCTAAATGAGTTAGGACCTAGTCTATTCTTAGGACAGAATGAAGTCCAAGGAGGTAAAGAATCCAAACAGAGAATGCCATCTATTATGAGTCCCAGATGACCCACCTGTTGGGCATCAAAATATTCCCCACGACCTCCCCCAAGAAATTAGAGAACAAGTAGATCCTGCAGTTTGGAATACTTTGGTGCCAGGGAAAGCAAAATGTGTTCCCCTGATAAAAATAAGGTTAAGCCCTGGGGAAAAATACACCTGGAAGAGAAAATATCCTTTAAAGCCGGAGGACCTGAGGGGAATCCAACCACTGCTCAGCAAATTCCTAAAACACGGACTCATTAGGCCCTGCCAATCCCCATGCAACACTCAATCCTCCCCATTCAGAAGCCTAACAGAGAGTGTTGTTTTGTGCAAGACTTATGAGCAGTGAATAAGGTTGCCTCACCGAAGTGCCAGGGAGCGCTCAGCATTTCTCTGTTTTGGACCTCACAGATGCATTTTTTCTGTATTCCCCTACATCCAGACTTTCATTACCTTTTTGCCTTTGAATTGGATGGACGCTGACACCCTGGAGGCTACCCAGTATACCTGGACAGTGCTTCCTCAGGGTTTTCAGGACAGCTCCCATCTTTTTGGAAACATGTTAGCAAAAGAACTGAGGGAACTGAGCCTTGAGAAGGGAAATCTATTACAATATGTTGATGACTTATTGATAAGTAGTGAGACCAAACAAGATTCAGATCAAAATACTGATAGAGTCCTAAATTTTCTGGCAAAAAGGGGATATAAAATCTCTCCAACCAAGGCTCAGATCTCACAGCAACAGGTTCAATATTTAGGATTTGTTTTGAGCCCAGGGGCACAAGCCATGGCCATAGATCCAAAAACAGCAATTTGTGAATTACCATCTCCAACCACAAAGAGACAACTCTGAGGCTTCCTTGAGATGGTTGGGTTCTGTTGTATCTGGATTCCAACTTATGGCCTTATAGAAAAACCCCTATATGAGGCTCTAAAGGGAGGAGAAAGGGAACCCCTTCAATGGAATAAGGACCACCGTCAGGCCTTTGAGACTCTAAAGACTGAGTTGAATAGAGTGCCAGCACTGGGGCTTCCAAATTTGGAGAAACCCTTTACCCTATACGTTCGTGAGACATCAGGGACAGCACTAAGAATCCTGACCCAAAAGTTGGGACCGGATCAGAGACCAGAGGCTTACTTTACCAAACAACTAACAAAAAGGAGCAGAACAATAACAAAGAATAAAAGAATAAAATAAAATTTAAAAAGAATAAAAAATAAAATAAAATTAGAAAGAAAAAGGTCATAAAAGGCCCTGCTGGTGTTGGGGGGTTGTGGGGGTGGGCAGCGCCCAGGCTCATGGCTGGCGGGGGTCCCAGAGGGCTGAGGTTCAGGCCCAGGACCCCAGCAGGTTTGCCAAGGCCCAAGCCGGTTGGGGAGATGTTAGCCTTGTTCCCCTCCGATCTCCCAATCCCCCGAAGGTCTCTCCCCATTCCCACTGATCCCCACATCGTGGTTGGGCCCCTCCACATGTGGGAACCCCTCTCCTTCCCCTGCTGCCCCGCAGGGGTGCCTGGTCCCATCACACCTCAACCTTTTCTCCCCCCCCTTCTTCCCTTCCATGTCCTACCCAGTCGCGCTGGAGTTCCTCCCATCCCTTTAGGTGTCCGAGGTCCCCCCACCAATGCCTGGTAGGTGCCCTAATTGTGAGAAGATGCAAACTCTGTGTCCTTCTACTCCACTGTCTTCTGAGTCATTGGCCCTGGGATGGCCAAGCTGCCTGTGGGTAGTAGCAGCCACAGCCCTGTTGGTTAGTGAGGCTTCCAAGCTCACCCTGGGACAACACTTAGATGTTAACCCCTCATCAGGTACAATCTGTGCTGGAAGTCAAAGGACATCACTGGTTGACTGGAGCAAGGTTAACAAGATATCAGGCCCTCCTAATGGACACCTCAACATTACCTTAAAGGTGTGCCAAACCCTGAACCCGGCAACTCTGCTTCCAGTGGTCGAGAGTGGAGACTTATTGTGTCAGTGTATAGAGACCATAGAACAAACTTGCTCCAGCAGGTCTGATCTTCTAGATGAGCCTTCTGACAGCCCTGAGGTCGAATGGTTTACTGATGGGAGCACTTTTGTATTGATAGAAATGGGAACCTGATAGGCAGGGTATGCCATAGCTAGTCTAGTGAAGTTATAGAAGTCAAGCCCCTGCCACCCCAGACATCAGCCCAGAAAGCTGAATTAATTGCATTAATGAGAGCTTTGTAATTAGGGAAGGATAAGAAATTAAATACTTTTACTGACCCTAAATATGGGTTCCACGTGCTATAGGCTCATGCTGCCATTTGGAAAGAAAGAGGAAAGTTAACCACTAGAAATTCCCCCATAAAACATAAAGATTTCATTCTTGCTCTTTTAGAAGCAGTGCAGCTTTCAACCCAGGTAGCAGTAATACGCTGTAGAAGCCATCAGAGGGATGGATCTTTTTTGAGCCAAGGGAACAACAAAGCTGATCAAATTGCAAAACAGGTAGAATGATTGCAGGAACATGAACAAGTTATGACTCTAGTGATTGGCCACCCTGAACTCCCTAGCCTTCCCCAGTATTCCCCACAAGAATAAGAAAATGCAAAAAAAAAAATGGGGTATGAGAAGGGAAGCACAGGGTGTATAAAAAGGAGGATAAAGTTCTAATCCTAGTGGCTTGACAGTGGAAACTCACTAAGAGTTTACATGATGCCACCCACTATGGGAGGGATGTACTATGGGACTTGATGCAAAAGGCTTTTTCAGGGAAGGGGCTTAAAAGAACAGTAAAAACAAGTAACACTTGCCTGTGATTTGTATGGCTGTAATAACCCACAGACCCATCCAATCCCTTCTTCGTTACTCAGGGCAATTCAATGCCGAGGGACATACCCAGGGGAAGACTGGCAGTTAGATTTCACACAAATGCCCCCATGATCAGGAATATAAATATCTTCTGGTGTTTGTTGACACTTTCATAGCATGAGTTGAAGCCTTCCACACCTTTATCTAAAAAGGCTATGGAAGTATGTAAGTCCCTTTTTGAAGAAATAATTATTCAGTTTGGACTACCAAAGTCCCTCCAGAGCAATAACGGGCCCTTTATAGCCAAAATCACACAGCGGCTCACAACAGCCCTAGGGATAGATTACAAGCTACACACCTCTTGACACCCCCAGTCTTCAGGAAAGGTGGAGAAAATGAACCATACTTTAGAGAAAACCTTAGCAAAGCTCTGCCAAAAAACTCATGAACCCTGGACCAACTTGCACTCCTCAGGGTCTGTGTAGCCCCCAGGAGTGGTCTGAGGCTTAGCCCATTTGAAATGATATGGGAGGCCTTTTCTTATTACTACATTGTACTGGATGGAGGTGAACCAGGCCCTGAGATATATTATTAATCTAGGACAAGTTCAGAAGGCAATCAGGACTATGCCCACAAAATACTGCCAGGTCCCACTAAAAATAGAGGAAGGAGCAGTCCCTTCACAAATAAACCACAGGGACCAAGTTCTTAAAACCTGGAAAGTTGGATCCCCGAAGACCAACTATTGACATAATGGAAGGTCCCCTATAAAGTAATTTTAACCACCCCCACTGCTGCCAAACTCAAGGGATATCTAGTTGGGTACATTTGTCCACACTAAAGCTTTTACCTCCAGAAGCCCCACAGGTCACAACAGAAGAACAATACACCTGTGAGCCAGTGGAAGATCTGAGATATCTATTCAAAAGACAGGCACCATCAACAGATAAGTAAAATGATGTAGTGGGTTGGCTCCTATTTGAAGCCTTAATGGGACTTGGGACTTCTCTTGTTTCCTTGGCTGATGTAGTTCTTGACAACTGTCTGGCTGTTGATTACCTTCCGGCAGAACAAGGTAGAGTTTGTGCGACAACTAATACTTCCTGCTGCACTTGGATCAATGCAACAGGACATGTAAAATTAATATTAAGGAAACATACACCCAGGCAAAGTGGCTTCATAATTTTGGCAGGGGCGATGTCGTCTCCCTTGTCTGGTCAACAGTTAAGGAAGCCCAAAGTTAACCTTGTTCCTTCCCTTTCCAGGCCCTTTAGTGGCTACTGTTCTTCTCATTTGTAGCCCTTGTTTGTTTACATGATTTTTTTTTAAAATTTTATTTATTTTTTGGCTGTGTTGGGTCTTTGCTGCTGCTCGCGGGCTTTCTCTAGTTGCGGTGAGCAGTGGCTACTCTTCGTTGCAGTGCGCATACTTGTCATTGTGGTGGCTTCTCTTGTTGCAGAGCATGGGCTCTAGGACCCTGGGCTTCAGTAGTTGTGGTGTGTGGGCTCAGTAGTTGTGGCTCACAGGCTCTAGAATGCAGGCTCAGTAGTTGTGGAGCATGGGCTTAGTTGCTCCGCGGCATGTGGGGTCTTCCCAGACCAGGGCTTGAACCCATGTCCCCTGCATTGGCAGGCAGATTCTTAACCACTGCACCACCAAAGAAGTCCCTGCCCTTGTTGTTTAACCTTTTGATTAAGTTTGTGTATTTAGGCTCCAACAGTTTGAAGTAAGGCTTATGATGACTCAAGGAATTCAGCCCATTCCAGCAGAAAGTGGCCCAGGTCCCTATAGGTCCTTGGAACAGTCGGAGAGGGACTTCTACACCTCTAGGGTAAGCTAGGGTCTGAAGTCCCTGTCCAGCAGGAAGACGTTTCAGAAGAAAAGAGCTTCGGCCCCTTACCCCTTAAGAATAGGGCATCTAGTCTCTCAGGGGGGAATGAGACAGGCTGCAACCTGGGACCCTTTGCTGCAGTGTTGCAATGCTTGCACCTGGATACACCTCTCCTCAAGCAACAAAATAAAAGGAAACCATATGGGATTAAAAATTACTGCATGCATGTGCAGTTAGGGCAAATTCTAGACAAAAGATAAAAAGAGACCAAAAAACCCAATTGCCACTTTTGAAGAGCCTGGAGAAAAAGCAGGGGGTTGGGAGCAACAGCAGGGTACTGCACATGCCGCCCTGTACACAACACCACCTAAGGGGTGGGCAAACCTCCTGAGCCACCCCTCCGGCACGATCCCTGGTCACACCCCTACCCTCACTCCATATAAGGAGCCAGCTCACCCCCATCAGGGAGCAAGCAAGCAAGAAAATCTGTTGTTTGTTCTCTCTCCTCCCTGCTGCAGCAGGGGCCCCAGTAAACCCTTGCCTGAATTTCTTGTCTGGCCTCTGATAAGTTTCTATTGATTAAGAAGCCCAAGAACCCTGGTTGGTAACACCTCCAGCTGCATAACATTGGCAAGGAGACCCAGGTGCCACTTCTATATGGTGGGCAGGTCCAGCCAACACCTTTCTCCACAGGGGTTTCCTAGAATACATGGATAAACTAAAGTTCTGCCCAAAATAATATTACAGAAGTACTGACACCCAAGAGGTGATAGGCCTTTGGGATAAACCTCTGCCAAACACAGGCTGCAACTATAAATATATCATATAACTCAGCACAACCTTATGAGGCCTTCTGGGTGTGGACTGCTCCCACCTGCCTCTTGTTTGTAGAAAAGCTTTAGTCTTCCAGGCCTCCTTTGAGTCATAAAAACCTGGCTCAAGATTTAATGAATGTGAACATGTAGTAACAAAAGATAGCAGTTGGGTCAGGAGAACTGGTAACACTTTAAACAATAGATGACCCACATATCAGAGTCACAGAAACTTTAGTTCCTCCCTGAAGAACATGGATAACAGTGTCTGATGCACAGTCCTTAGCTGTTTTGCAGATACTAAAACCTGCACCAGAAGGAAGAAGATAACTGCATCGTGACCATGAGCATGTAGCCCCCAGAACAGCTGGAGCCTGAGGATTGATGAGGTTAACCCCTGTAACACCACACTTTTACCTCACCATCAGACAGTCAGAGAATTGTGCATGAGCTGATCACAGACCCTGCAGCTCTCTCCCTCACTCTATCTTTAAAAACCCTCCCCTGAAACTCATCAGGGAGTTTGGGTCTTTTGAGCATGAGCCACCCACACTCCTTCCTTGGCTCCTGCAATAAACCCTGCACTTTCCTTCACCACAACCTGATGTCAGTAGATTGGCATTGCTGTGCACTGGTGAGTTGACCCAAGTTTGGTTCGGAAACAACCAGAATGCCCAGACCTAGAAAGTGCGGTTAAGTGGCCTGTCACTCAGATTGCCCTAAGGTGAGCCCCTACCTGAGCTGCATATGGCCCCCAGAGTTTAGCCAATCAGCAGTGTTCATTTTGAATATTCTGACACCCAGAAAATTTGGGAAAGGAGAGATGCAGCTACTACCAGCAGACAGAGCATCAAGGCTAAAGCTCACCAACAAGTGGAAGTTTTGTCCCAAGCCATTTTTTCAGTGGTCTGGAACCCATCATAATCTAAGAGCACATCCTCCTACAAAGCTGCCCATATATCAGCCATAATGGCCTAGACATGCTGTCTGTAATACCAATTGTTTGATAAGTTTTAAAGATTATTTTAATGGTGGGACACAACACAATGACACTAGGACAGATAAAAGACAGAACTTTTTAATAACTTGCAGTCCCAAACAAGACAAGGCTGCCAGGCAGGGTTAAATGAGAGGTTGCACCTGGGACAGGGTAACAGAAAGTTGAAGCTCTAGGGGGCAGCTTGCACATGGCAAATGGGCTGTCCTTAGCTAGGTGTTGTGGGCTCCCTGTGGATTGGCTAATTTAAATAAGTTATCAGACATAAAGGCATAAGAGTGTCCCTAGTTGTCTGATACCTGACCCTGGGGCAATTTTAGCTGCTGCATAGTGCTTTGAGTGTGAGATTCCAAGGGAAGTGATTGATGTGTGGACATAA
This sequence comes from Balaenoptera acutorostrata, assembly GCF_949987535.1. Taxonomy (NCBI): domain Eukaryota; kingdom Metazoa; phylum Chordata; class Mammalia; order Artiodactyla; family Balaenopteridae; genus Balaenoptera; species Balaenoptera acutorostrata. The sequence continues at coordinate 57,921,547 of NC_080066.1, read as the reverse complement.
TAAGCTTTTCAGGAAGGGGAACTACCAGACTCCAGCCAGGACCTCAAAGTTTAGTCGACAGCATTTAAAAAAATGATATGAGAGCAACATTCTGTTGTAGCCAACTTGAAGATAGAGGAGGAACTTTCACTCAAAATTTTGTTTGGATGTCTAGACTGATAATGACACACACATTCAAAGAGGGTACAAACATGTTTATTACTCACAATATGGAGGCTTTCTGGGGAGGGCAGAGCAGCTCCCAGGCAGATCCAACACAGCTTGAAGAAAAAGAGAAGGAGACTGGCTTGGGGTTTGTATGATGGTTAGGGTGGGGCTGAGATGAGGATTCCCATGGATGGATTGAACTTCCCACCTGCTCCAAAGTAAGGAGCACCTAGGCTTTCTTACCATCTTGCCCAGTTTGAGACAGAAATAGAAGAAGGAGAAGTTGGATTAAAAGCTGTCAAAAGCCAAATACCAAAAAAAAACGTAGTGTTTTATAGACACATAACTTGAACCACAGAATTTGGCTAGAGTATGTTGGAGTATAAACATCTACCTTTAGTCCAAAATTAAATAATATCTCTCTTTTAAGGTATTTCAGACCTATAGCAACTACAGCTAAGTATCATAGCCTTCTACCAATTTTTTACCTGTTTCCTTCACCCCCCCCCAAAAAATAGTTGAGAGACTGAGAAGACATAGGTATTGTACAATGGGAAGCAGGGCTTTCAGGAGGATACGTTTTTAAAGGCTTAATACACTTTTGAAATTGCATTTGTCACTACACTTAGGCAAACTTAATGTTGTCCAGAATAAATATTATATTTTTACAGCTGTGATTATTACTGTTTTGTCCTTGTTAAGAGTTTAGCTTGTAAAAACTTAATAAACAGACACCTGCATTAAATAGAGCCAGGAGAACAGCAGGGGGCGCTCTCACACACTCCAACAGTAGCAGAGCCCTACAGGAGGAAGAAAGATCCTCTTCCTTCCTGGCGAGGACCCAGCCAATAAGAAGCCATGGCCTCTTTGTTTACAACAGTTCCTCCCTACATCCTTTTCCCCTAATAAAGGAGTTCTACTTCCCTTGCTATGCAGGAGCTTGCAGGTGTCTCCCCAAGGTTGCAGATCTCAAATTGCAATTCTCTGTTGATCCTGAATAATCCCATCTTTGCTGGAGAAATATTTGCAGTCTATTCGTCTTAGGTCAAAACACTTCACAGTATTGCTGCCTTAAATCCATTTTGTTTGGCAAACTGACCTGCAGGGACCTGAGCTGACAACAGCCCCTCATGCAAGCACATGCCCTAGACAGCAGCCCACAGAGTCACAAGTGAATAAGTTCCTAATATGACTCCCCAAACAGCCCTTCTGATCAACAACTCCTGTGGCCTCCCAGGGCCTTCCCTTTTCGTTCCCCTTAGATAAGACCCCAAAGAAACTCACCAGACCCTGCTCGTCTGGCTTGAATTGACCAATCCAGCCTTGGCCCAGGAACCCCAAAACACTACACCCATGACCGTAATAAAGGCATGTGCTCCAGGTCCTGTCTCTCTCTCTCTCTGTATTCACCTTGATGTCCCCAGTGGGCCCTCCAGGTGTACTGCGTCTTTCCTCCAGAGCCTCTGAGTAATTACGTCACTATTTCAATTTCTCTTGTGGTCTGTTGTTGAACTGCAACTCACCAGCCATCTGGCACCCTGTGCCCCACTTAACAAATGTTAATTTAACAAAGTCATAACAACAGGCATCATGAGCAGGAACGTGGAGTTGCCCCTTAGCTCTCGTGGGTAATTCTCCCTGGGGGAGGCCCACCACTTGCTGGCATTTGTGCTGCAGTGTACCACCTACAAAGATGCTTCCTATCCTATAGTGCTAACTCTGAAGGGGACAACCAGAGTTTTCACAAACCTCAGAGCAATGCTCATCAGAGCTGATTTGAGTTTCTGTGGACATGTCTTCTACTCATCAGTGCCCCACAGATGGTGAATTCCCCCATAGGGTGTTAGACTTCAGGTATAACTGTTAGGAAAACTGGCTAAGATTTTCATTAGTTAAAGGCTAGGACAGGGCTTCCCTGGTGGCGCACACAGAGAGTTCAAACAAGGTTGTTGAAATGGCTTAGGAAAGACCAGTAACAAGCAGAAAAATTGATTTGAGGGTCACATGCAGAGGGAGGCGAGCTTTAAGCCAGGAGAGAAGAAAAACTCTCAGAGAGAAAGGGGAGACAGAACCTTGAAAACTCCACCTGTGATCCTGGAGAAGATCAGCTCACCACATGTCCCAGACTGCTGAACACAAACCCTGGAACAAGGAAATGACAGTTTTTCTCAAATCACAGTGACTGCGAGGTTGAGGGTCCACATTTCCTTAGACAGAAGAGCACACTCCACCTTCCCGCTTCTGAAATGTAATGACTGATGATCCCAGGTAGGACTTAGCTCATCCTTTGGGACTCACAATTTGACTGAAAGAGGTCGTAAAGCTAAAAAAAAAAACCCAAAATTTCTTCAGCCTTTACAAACCTCCAAATCTTGCACTCAATCCAGCAAAGATAGGAACAAAAAAGTGAGAATTTGTGAGTGACTTTCTAAATCTGCTCAGTCAACCTCATAGCAAATTAACTGAATTCAAAATGGAAAAATGAGGGCTTCCCTGGTGGTGCAGTGGTTGAGAGTCTGCCTGCCAATGCAGGGGACACGGGTTTGAGCCCTGGTCTGGGAAGATCCCACATGCCGCGGAGCAACTGGGCCCGTGAGCCACAATTACTGAGCCTGCGCGTCCGGAGCCTGTGCTCTGCAACAAGAGAGGCCGCGATAATGAGAGGCCCGCGCACCGCGATGAAGAGTGGTCCCCACTTGCCGCAACTAGAGAGGGCCCTCGCACAGAAACGAAGACCCAACACAGTCATAAATAAATAAATAAATAAATAAATAAAAAAGGCTGGGACATACAGGTGACAACCCCTGCCCAAGCGTGCACTACCAGATAAAGGAGGAGACTCCCTTAGAAAAAGGAGACTGCCCTTCTTCTGTATTTTCAGGACTCCAGTACTAGCGAGTACAATTGGGGCACCCTGACTCAGGAAAGCATGGAGCCTCAGGAAGACAGCTACACCCAAGGCCTCTGGTCCCTCTGTTGCTACAAACATTGCTGCTGTTGCACCTCCTCCCCCAACCCTGTGGGATATTGTGGGCCACGGTAACACGTGGTGGCAAAAGGTATAATGGTCCTACATAAACAGCCTGAACACCTAGTGCCTTCCCTGCCTAAAACACCCAGGAATTTAGCAAGCTCCTCACTAACTATAAAATGTCCATAGAGGCAGGCTGGACATAGCTCAGTGCCCTGGTGAACTAGTATGCCAAAGCATTGTTTCCATGCTCTCAGAGTGTAGGGTCCAGTCCCAGTGATCCTGCCACCATCATACATGAGGGCATGAGGGCCAACCCTATCCCTGTGAGGCTGATTGTGACACCCTGGAGAGGAAAGCAGATACCTATGAATCCAGCTTCTGAGGACATCCATCCTTCCAGTAATAACCCATAAGGTCAAATCAGTGGGGGATTTGAAACTGAAAATTGAAATTTCACGCATCTTGGGATTCAAAATATTTTTAAAGATTTTGTACATCAGGAGGAATAAAAAGGGACCAACTGTTGAGAGTATTTAATATTTCTGTGACCTACTACTTACCATCACAGAAATGAGACAACTAGCTGGTATTACCAAAGACCTGAAAATGCATAACCTTTTAAAAGAACCCTAGGATCTAGCAGCCAAAATCTGCAGAGAAAAGCCTGGATCTTACCCAACCTGAGGTGGAGAAGTAAAGACCACATGCTCCAAAGCAAGGACACTCTGCCTTGGTCAGTATCCAGATTGCTTACCTTAAATGAAGCCCTGCAACCTCAAATGCAAATATTCTCCATTGATGTGGCTATTGATCTTTATGTGTGTAACATGGATAATAGGATTGCTAATAGACTCCACAAGTCTAACCCTGCCCCAGCAGGAAAAGAAATCAGCCATGTTCAGTACTGTACTGCAGAATGACTGAGTGCCAGGTGCTGGTCCTGTTACAAAAGCTTTGCTCAACGTGTCAATAGGCATGAATTCTGATCTAGAGCTCACCTCCCCCTACATTACATGGTGCCAATGGAAGTGACACTTAAGCCGGTCACTCCTTTTTTATACCCTGCCTGAAATTATATCCCAAGCAGAATGGCCCTCCCAATGCCGCCAAATCAGATGCATCTGGCTGGCAGACTTGTGCTTTAATGATCTTACTGTAGGTCTAATGGGATGATCCCTGAGTGTAAAGCTGCCTACAATTAGCCTATCAATGTGCCCAGATCTACATGCATTTTGGCTGGAGTCCTCACAAAGCTTGGACATGGACATCATGTGGTTCTTTCAAGGTGCATCCTAATGATCTGATGAAGATCATGGAGATCTGCCTAACTAGCAGTAGTTCCCATATTGTAATTGCATCCTGAGCCAGGTACTATCACATATACTCAGATTTACCACCAGCCAGCCTATCCTATCCTTCCCTGCTCTGACCTCTCCCACCACCGAACAGATCAACTACTCAAATGACATCACTTCAGGCTGATGGGGCCCAGGGTAGGCCACCCCAATATATGCCTCAATGCCATATTGATTATTTTGAATTAAAGTTACTTAAGAAACAGCCAATGAAAGAGGGACACTCTGACCCTCCTTTATGTCACCCTGAAATCAGGAAATAAATCTATCATGTGAAAGGTGCTCTCCTTGCATATGGAGGTGAAAGGACAGACACACTTAGAGCCAGAGATGAGGAATTCAGGACAAGAGGCCTATATAAACAAACCTTGTTACTTCTTTAATTTACTACTCCAAGCCCAAACTTTATTTAGATATCTTACTAATTGAGCACCCTAAACCTAAGTTTCTTTGTCCTGTCAATTCCTAACAAATTTATTGGGGTTTTTTTTGTCTAAAAAGTATAAAAGCTGCCTGCTTTGGCCACTTCTTAGGTTTCCATTTCTATGGGACATCCACGTGCATGAATTTAAATTTTTTTCTTTTTCTCCTGTTAATCTGTCTTGTGTCAAATTGATTAGTCCAGCCACAAGAACTCAAGTGGGAAAGAGGGGAAAATTTCCCCCCTCCCCAGTGGTTGGTGAGTCAGCCAGGGGGCTGGCTGGACCTGCTTCCCACTCTGAGGCTGCTGCAGCTGAGAGATCCTGGGACATGTGACAAAGGCCAGCAGAAGGTAAGATTTCCTACATGTCAGCCTCCTGATCTCTGACCCCAAGGTCTTTTGCAAAGGCAAGTGGTGAGAGTACCTTTTTCCTCTCTCTCTCACTCATTTTAGATTAGCAGGAGAAAATACTTGTGGAACTAAATTCCTTGGACTTAGCAACACTTGGGGATTCTTCTCTCAGAGATGGTCACTGTTGCGTGTGTGTGTTTGCCTGTCTATTGTGTTGTTTGTCACAAGGAGGAAGAAATAGGGTAGAATGCAGGCAGAGTCCCTATCAGCCTGCTCTCTGAGCCAGCCTCACAGGCTGGTGAGTTAACCGTTCTCACCAGACCAGTGTTTCTTCAGTCAAACTCAGCTGTGGGTCCTCTATGTAAAACGGGATGAGGTCTTTGTCTTCCATATTTTTCTACGTCCCTAGAGCTTGGCCTTGTGTCCAGTGAGAATATTCTCTGTGGTCTCTGACATCTGGAAGGTGCATCTGGTGGCCAGTTGAATAGACAGATTCTGAGACACGAAGTCACAAGCAGCACTCTCTTTGTCTGGCTGTGCCAGCTCCCAGGGGAGTTTGTCCTAAGGGGTCCCAGTCCACAAGGGACCTTTTTCATATCAACCTTTGTTGCTTGTTAATGCTCAAAAAATTCCATTCCAGTAGCATCTGCCCAGTGCATTGATTAGCATATTTACAGCAGGAGGTGCCCCACATTTTTGTGGGACACTGGAGACACCATTTTCACTACACCATTCTACTGCCAGTAGCAAGGAAGAGCTTTTGCCTTCTTAGACTATATCTGGGAGTAAAATTTCTTGATCTTATGAGGGCTATATACTCACTTGTGAGATGCCTCTTACACCTTTGGTTAAACCAAAAAATGCTTATTGGTTTGAGTCACCTTTTTAAATTAATATAAGATCCTACTTATCAATGGCCAGACAATAGATACTTAAAATTGGCTGTATTTAAAAGGGAAAAAAATTGAGAGCTCTCATCATAAGCAGCTGTCATACTGGTACCTATGGGAGGATCAAATTGAAAAGAAAACAATTATAATGACCAGCCTTAAGGAACTCCTTATGAAGATGAAAGAATCGAAATTAGTCTTAAAGCAAAATCCAACATAAATTCTCTTTTTTAAAAATTGCTCTTTCTTCTCAGCAATTCCCCAGGTCCTCTTACAAATAATCAGGAAATAAATCAGCTGGAGTACAATATTTAAGGGCTTAAAGGAACAAGTCTCTGTCTTGCAAATTCCTACAAAACCACAAGTACAACTCTAGAAACAAGTCAAGGCCCACCTATCTTTATCATCCTAAGACCTCACCTATTCCTCTCAAAATTGCTTGTAGACAGTATAAAAGATCAGGATATTGGAGCAAAGTTGCCCTGTGCTTCAAAACTATTTTACTAATAATTATCCTAAGACTTATAATAGACAAATATACTCCAAAATTCCCAGGAGAAAACTTACATTTTTATTTATTGTCCTTTAAGATATAAATCTTATCATATCTTGGAGAAGACCCAGGTGGCAGACTAGGAGGATATGGAACTCACCTTCCCCCACAAACACATCAACATTCATCTACCTATGGAACAACTCTTACAGAAAACCAATGGGAAACTGGCAGAAGGTCCCTTATACAAACAAAGGTACAAGAAAGATCCCCACGTAACCAGGTAGGATGGGGAAAAAAAGCATCAGAATGGGTCCAGTGCCCCTGGGAGGGATCTGTGAAGCAGGGAAGTTCCACAGGTGCAGGTCTTCACCCTGAGGAGCCCACTTGCCTGCTGGGAGATCCACTGGGACAGATAGAGGGGCTGGAGGGGTCTGGACTCTGCTGTCAAGGAGGGCACATGTGCAGGCTTGCTAGCAATCAGGGTGGAAGGAGACCTATGCTGATGGCTGCCACCTCACCACACTTCCCAGCCCCAAACCCACACCCAGTGGGGCTGCTAGTATGAACAGCAGCTAGGAGCTGAATCTTGAGCAGATAGGCCCTGGAGGAGACTTGATCTAGCTCCACAGGGACAGCCCAGAGGGCCTTGGGTGTGGTCTGGGCTGAAACTTAGAGCCCACTGTCAGTATGTGCATTATGGGAGTGGGTCCAGCAGGGGTGGACTTTTTTGGCGTGCACACCAGGTGGCACCACAGAAATGCATGCCTTGGGAAGACAGCCCCTGGGGAGGAGTATGCAGTGGTTCATTTCCCAGTGGGAGCTCTCCCATTCCACCCAACCCACACCACAGCTTGAAGCTAGACCTAGGGTGGACAGGTCCTGGGAAAGTCCTGCCACATAGGCAGCCCAGGTCCCAGGCTGTAGCAGCACAGCCCCAAGCACCAGCCTAGCACCAGGTCTGGGACAAACACAACAGAGAAAGGGACGTGATCTTGGCCTTTTTCTAGGCAGAACCATGGATGCCTGAACAGGTGGCACATAGGTCCCCTTGACCACTTGGTCCTCACTTGCTTCAGCAATCACCTCCTTGGGGACAGAACACACACTTAAGGGTAATGGAGCCTTATCAAACCTGACGCTCAGGGCATATACTCTAACAACTGGGAAACAGAACCTCCCTCCAACAGGGCTGTGACAGCCATGGAGCAAAGAGGAGGCCCTGCTCAATATCCAGTGCAGGCTCCGGGAAGCACAACACTAACCCCCTATCAAGGGGATAATGGACAGAACACTGAGAAAAGATGTGGCTGGCATCCATACCAAAAACAGCTCTCACACCAAAAATACTGGATGCACACAGTCTGCACAGGGATGCTCCCACATAAAAACACCTCTTCAAGACCACAGTAGATAACTGTTTCTCCTAAATTCATAGAGGCAGGAAAAGTTAAGTAAAATGAAAAAGCAAAGGAAGGGATCCCAATTAAAAGAGCAAGAGAAATCCTCTGAAAGAACAAATAATGAAATAGACCTCACCAGTCTACTAGACACTAAGTTGAAAAAGGAAGTAATAAAAATGTTAAAGGAATGAAAAAAGATTATCAACAGAAATACAGATCCTTGTAACAAGGAACTAGAAACTATACAACGGAACCAATCAAAATTAGACAACTTAATTACCAAGATACAAAACCAACCTAGAAGCAATGAATAGCAGACCAAAGAATGCAAAAGAATGAATAAGTGATCTGGAAGATAGAATAATGGAAATCATCCTATCAGAACAGCAGACAGAAAGAAAATTTTTTTAAAAATGAAAGCTACATAAGAGATCTATGGGATAATATAAAGCATGCCAACCTACATACAATAGGGGCTCCAGAAGAAGAGAGAGAGAAGGAGATAAAAATGTATTTAAAGAAATTATGTGGGACTTCCTTGGTGGCGCAGTAGTTAAGAATCTGCCTGCCAGTGCAGGGGACATGGGTTCAAGCCCTGGTCCAGGAAGGTCCCACATGCCGTGGAGCAACTAAGCCCATGTGTCACAACTACTGAGCCTGTGCTCTAGAGCCTATAAGCCACAACTACTAAGCCTGCGTGCCACAACTACTGAAGCCTGTGCACCTAGAGCCCAAGCTCCACAACAAGAGAAGCCACCGCAATGAGAAGTCTGTGCACTGCAACAAAGAGTAGCCCCCACTCACCACAACTAGAGAGAAAGCCTGTGCACAGCAATGAAGACCCAACACAGCCATAAATAAATAAATAAATAAATAAATAAATAAATAAATAAATAAATGTATTACCAAAAAAAAAAAAAAAAGAAATTATGGCTGAAAATTTTCCTAAACCTAAAGAAAAAAACAGATATTCAGGTACAGGAAGCACAGAGGGTCCCAAACTAGATGAACCCAAACAGACCCATACCAAGACATCATAATTAAAATGGCAGAAGTTAAAGGTAAAGAGAGGATTCTAAAGGCAGCAAGGGAAAAACAAAGAGTCAGTTACAAGGGAACCCTCATAAAGCTGATTTTTATGCAGGTATTTTGCAGAACAGAAAGAAGTGGCATGATATATTCAAAGTCCTGAAAGGGAAAAACCTGCAACCTAGGACACTCTACCCAGCAAGTTTGTCATTTAAAATAGAAAAACAGATAAAGAATTTCTCAGACAAGCACAAACGAAGAGTATAGAAATACTAAACCTAAACTAAAGGAAATACTGAAAGGTCTTCTCTAAACAGAAAAGAAGCAAGAACCTATAGGAAAGGAAATTTCACAATAGAAAAGACAAATATATAACAGGATTGAAGAACACTTAAAAAGACAGTGCCTAAGTTAAAAAAGATCAAAGAAATTTTGTAAAAGTGATTATAACTGCAATTAACAGCAAAAGGATAAACATGAAGATGTAAAATAGGACATCAAAAGTGAAAAAAAATGTGTGGGATGGGACTAAAAAGTCTCTTAGAATGTGTTTGAACTTATATGACTATCAGTCTAAAGCAAGTATATATAGTTCTGGGTTAACATACTTGAAAACAAGGGTAACCACAAATCAAAAATATACAGTAGATTCACAAAAAACAAACAAACAAAAAAGGAACTCAATCATAATACAACAGAAAACCATCAAATGACAAGAGGAAAAAATGAACAAAGAAGTAAAAAATCAACTGGAAAACAAGGGTTAAAATGGTAATAAGTACCTACTTATCAATTACTTTAAAAGTCAATGAACTAAACGCTGTTATAAGACACAGAGTGGCGGATGGGATAAAAACCAATGCACTGCCTACAAGAACTCACTTTGGGGTGAAAGGCACAAACAAATTGACAGTGAGGGGATGGAAAAAGATATTTCATGCAAATGAAACGACAAGAAAGCAGGGGAAGCAATACTCACATCAGACAAAATAGACTTTAAAACAAAGTGTGTAAAGAAAGACAATGAAGGACATTATATAATGAGTGAGGGATGAATAAAAGGGGATATTACACTTGTTAACATACATGCACCCAATATATAAAACAAATACTAACAGACATAAACAGAGAAATTGACAGGAATACAACAATTGTAGATTTTAACATCCCACTGATATTGGACAGATCTTCCAAACAGAAAATCAATAAGACAACAGAGATCCTAAATGACACAATTGACAGTTGGACTGAATTGATATCTATAGGACACTACTTCAGAAAAAACAAAAAACAAAAAAACAGAATACACATTCTTTTCAAGCACACATGCAACATTCTCTAGGACTGACCACATACTAGGTCACAAAACAAGCTTCAACAAATTTAAGAGGATAGAAATTATTTCAAGTGTCTTTTTTGGCCACAATGGTATGAAACTAGAAATTAACCACAAAAAGAAAACTTGGAGAAAATACGAACACATGGAGATGAAAAAACATACTACTAAAAATAAGTGGATAAATGATGAAATCAAAGAGGAAATTGGAAAATACCTTGAGACAAATGACAATGAAAACACAACCTTGCAAATCTATGCGATTCAGTTCTAAGAGGGAAGTTCATTGCGATACAGGCCTTCCTCAAGAAACAAGAAAAATCTCAAATAAACAACCTAAACTACTATCTTAAAGAAATAGAAAAAGAACAAATAAAATCCAAAGTCAGCAGAAGGAAATAATAAAGATCACAGAGGAAATAAATAGAGATTTAAAAAACAATAGAAAAGATCAATGAAACCAAGAGCTAGTTTTTTGAAAAGATAAACAAAATTGACAGACCTCTAGCCAGGCTCACCAAGAAGAAAATAGAGAGGACCCAAATAAACAAAATAAGAGAGAAAGAGGAGAAGTAACAACTGATACCACAGAAATGCAAAAAATTGTAAGAGAATACTAAGAACAGTTATATGCCAACAAATTGGGCAACTTAGAAGAAATGGACAAGTTTCTAGAAACTTACAGCCTGCCACAGTTGAGTCAAGAGAAAACTGGTAATTTGAAGACTTATCATTAGAAGTGAAATAAAATCTGTAATTAAAAACAACAACAATGACCACAGGGCAGATGGCAGAAAGCAAGAAGAATTACAATCCTGCAGCCTGCAGAATGAAAACCACAGTCACAAAAAGAGAGACAAAATGAAAAGGCAGAGGACTATGTCCCAGATGAAGGAACAAGATAAAACCCCAGAAAAACAATTAAATGAAGTGGAGATAGGCAATCTTCCAGAAAAATAATTCAGAATAATGATAGTGAAGATGATCCAGGACCTTGGAAAAAGAATGGAGGCATAGAGACCTTCAAGATGATGAAGGAGTAAGATGTGGCGATCACCGTCCTCCCCACATATACATCAAAAATACATCTACATGTGGAACAACTCCTACAGAACACCTACTGAATGCTGACAGAAGACCTCAGACTTCCCAAAAGGCAAGAAACTCCCCATGTACTTGGGTAGGGCAAAAGAAAAAAGAGACAAAGGAATAGGGATGGGGCCTGCACCTCTAGGAGGGAGCTGTGAAGGATGAAAAGTTTTCACACACTAGGGAGTCCCTTCACTGGTGGGGGTGGGGGGGGAAGCTTTGGAGCCATGTAGGAGAGCACAGCAACAGGGGTGCAGAGGCCAAAGCGGGGAGATTCCCACACAGAGGATAGGTGCTGACCAGCACTCACCAACCTGAGAGGCTTGTCTGCTCACTCACTGAGGCAGGTGGAGGCTGGGAGCTGAGGCTTGGGCTTCAGAGGTGAGACCCCAGGGAGAGGACTGAGGTTGGCTGTGTGAAGACAGCCTGAAGGGGGCTAGTGCACCACAGCTAGCCAGGAGGGAGTCCAGGAAAAAGTCTGGACCTGCCGGAGAGGCAAGAGACCAATGTTTTGGGGTGCACGAGGAGAGGTGATTCCCACTCCATGTGCCCACAAAAGGCAGAGCACCAGCTAAGGGAGCTCCAGAGATGGGTACAAGCCAAGGATATCAGCTCAGACCCCAGAGACGGGCATGAACCGCTAATGCTGTGCTGCTGACACCAAGAATCCTGTGTGCAAGCACAGGTCACTACCAACACCCACCCGCCCCCCACGTGCAGCATGCCACTGCCAGGGTCCCATGATCCAGGGACAACTTCCCAGGGAGAACACACAGCATGCCTCAGGCTGTTGTAATGTCATGCTGGCCTCTGCCACAACAGGCTTGCCCTACATGCCAATTATGATTACCATACCCCTCCCTCTCCCCGGCCTGAGTGAGAGAGACCTAATCAGCAGTTGTTTTAACCCCCTCCTCTCTGGGTGGGGAACAGAGGCCTGAGGGTGGCCTACATGCAGAGGCAGGGCCAAAACCAAAGCTGAACCCCAGGAGCTATGCGAACAAAGAAGAGAAAGGGAAATTTATCCATGCAGCCTCAAGAGCAGCAGATAAAATCCCCACAATCAACTTAATAAACAGAGCATCTGTGTAATAGAATAGAAAATGAATGTTCCCAAAATCGAGGCAGTGGACTTTAGGGTCAACTGTAGACTTGGGGTTTGCTTTCTGGCTCTGATTTGGTTTTGGTTTTGGTTTTGGTTTATCTTAGTTTAGTTTTTAGTGCTTGTTATCATTAGTGGATTTGTTAATTGCTTTGGTTGCTCTCTTCTTTTTTTATTTTTTATTTATTTTTATTTTTTAAATTTTATTATTATTTCTAAATGTATTTTCCTTTTTTTCTCTTTTGGTGAGTGTGTATGTGTATATTTCTTTTGTGATTTTGTCAGTTTAAGTTTGCTTTTACCATTTGTCCTATGGTACGGTCTGTTGTATGTGTTGTTTGTTTGTTTTTTCTATTTTTATGAGTGTGTGTGTGTATGATTTTTGTGTCATTATTTCTGTTTAGTTTTGCTTTTAACATTTGGGTCTGGGTTTCTATCGATTCTTTGTTCTATTTTATTTTATTCTTCCTTTTCTTCCAAGCCAAGTGGCTGGCAGTGTCTTCGTGATCCAGCCAAGTGAGGGACCTCAGCCTCCAAGGTGGGAGAGCTGAGTACAGGACATTGGACCACGAGAGACCTCCCAGCCCCATGAAATATCAATCAGCAAGAGCTCCCTCAGATATCTCCGACTCAACACGAAGACCCAGCTCCACCCAACAGCCAGCAAGCTCCAGTGCTGGCATCCCCATGCCAAACAACTAGCAAGATATGAACACAACCCTGCCCATTAGCAGGAAATTGCCTAAAGTCATACAAAGTTGATAGACACTCCAAAATACACCACTGGACACGGCCCTGCCCACTAGAAGGAAAAGATCCAGACCCACCCACCAGAACACAGGCACCAGTCCCCTCCACCAGGAAGCCTACACAAGCCACTGAAACAATCTCAGCCACTGGGGGCAGACACCAAAATTAATGGGAACTACGAACCTGCAGCCTGTGAAAAAGAGACCGCAAACACAGTAAGTTAAACAAAATGAGAAGACAGAGAAATATGCAGCAGATGAAGGAGCAAGGTAAAAACCCACCAGACCAAACAAATGAAGAGGAAATAGGCAGTCAGTCTGAAAAAGAATTCAGAGTAATGATACTAAAGATGATCCAAAATCTTGGAAATAGAATGGTGAAAATACAAGAAATGTTTAAAAAGGACATAGAAGAACTAAAGACCAAACAAACAGTGATGAACAACACAATAAATGAAATTAAAAATACTCTTGAAGTAATCAATAGCCTAATAACTGAGGCAGAAGAACAGATAAGCGACCTGGAAGATAAAAGAGTGAAAATAACTGCCACAGAGCAGAATAAAGAAAAAAGAATGAAAAGAATTGAGGACAGTCTCAGCGACCACTGTGACAATATTAAATGCACCAACATTCAAATTATAGGGGTCCCAGAAGAAGAAGAGAAACAGAAAGGGTCTGAGAAAATATTTAAAGAGATTAACATTGAAAACATCCCTAATATGGGAAAGGAAATGGTCAATCAAGTCCAGGAAGTGCAGAGAGTCCCATACAGGATAAATCCGAGGAGAAACACACCAAGACACATATTAATCAAACTATCAAAAATTAAATAAAAGAAAAAATATTAAAAGCAGCAAGGGAAAAGCAACAAATAACATACAAGGGAATTCCCATAAGTTTAACAGCTGATCTTTCAGCATAAGCTCTGCAAGCCAGAAGGGAGTGGCAGGACATATTTAAAGTGATGAAAGGGAAAAACCTAAAACCAAGATTACGCTACTCTGCAAGGATCTCATTCAGATTCGATGGAGAAATTAAAACCTTTACAGACAAGAAAAGCTAAGAGAATTCAGCACCACCAAACCAGCTTTACAACAAAAGCTAAAGGAACTTCTCTGGGGAGGAAACACAAGAGAAGGAAAAGACCTACAATAAGAAACCCAAACACTTAAGAAAATGGTAATAGGAACAAACATATCGATAATTACCTTACATGTAAATGGATTAAATGCTCCAACCAAAAGACACAGACTGGTTGAATGGATACAAAAACAAGACTCGTATATATGCTGTCTACAAGAGACCCACTTCAGACCTAGAGACACATACAGACTGAAAGTGAGGGGATGGAAAAAGTCATTCCATGCAAATGGACATCAAAAGAAAGCTGGAGAATCAATTCTCATATCAGACAAAATACACTTTAAAATAAAGACTATTACAAAAGACAAAGATGGACACTACATAATGATCAAGGGATCAATCCAAAAAGAAGATATAACAACTGTAAATGTTTATGCACCCAATATAGAAGCACCTCAATACATAAGGCAAATGCTAACAGCCATAAAAGGGGAAATTGACAGTAACACAATCATAGTAGGGGACTTTAACAACCCACTTTCACCAATGGACAGATCAACCAAAATGAAAATAAATAAGGAAACACAAGCTTTAAATGACACATTAGATCAGATGGGCTTAACTGATATTTATAGGATATTCCATCCAAAACAACAGAATACATTTTCTTCTCAAGTGCTTATGGAACGTTCTCCAGGATACATCATATCTTGGGTCACAAATCAAGACTTAGTAAATTGAAGAAAATTGAAATCATTTCAAGTATCATTTCCGACCACAATACTATGAAAAAAGATATCAATTACAGGAAATAAACTATAAAAAATATTAAAAAACATGGAGGCTAAACACTATGCTAGTAAATAACCGAGAGATCACTGAAGAAATCAAAGAGGAAATAAAAAAATACCTAGAAACAAATAACGGTGAAAACAGGATGACCCAAAACCTATGGGATGCAGCAAAAGCAGTCTTAAGAGGGAAGTTTATAGCAATACAATCCTATGTCAAGAAACAAGAAAAATTTCATATAAACAAACAAACCTTACACCTAAAGCAATTAGAGAAAGAAGGACAAAAAACCCCAAAGTTAGCAGAAGGAAAGAAATCGTAAAGATCAGATCAGAAATAAATAAAAAAGAAATGAAGTAAACAAAAGCAAAAATCAATACAAGTAAAAGCTGGTTCTTTGAGAAGATAAACAAAATTGATAAACCATTAGCCAGACTCACCAAGAAAAAAAGGGAGAAGACTCAAATCAACAGAATTAGAAATGAAAAGGAGAACTTACAATGGAAACCACAGAAATGCAAAGGATCATAAGAGACTACTACAAGCAACTATATGCTAATAAAATGGACAAACTGGAAGAAATGGACAAATCCTTACAAAAGTACAACTTTCCAAACTGAACCAGGAAGAAATAGAAAATATGAACAGACCAATAACAAGCACTGAAATTGAAACTGTGTATAAAAATCTTCCAAAAAACAAAAGCCCAGGACCACATGGCTTCACAGGCGAATTCTATGAAACATTTAGAGAAGAGCTAACACCTATCCTTCTCAAACTCTTCCAAAGTATAGAAGAGGAAGGAACACTCCCAAACTCATTCTGTGAGGCAATCATCACCCTGATACCAAAATCAGACAAGGATATCACAAAGAAATAAAACTACAGGCCAATATCACTGATGAACATAGATGCAAAAATACTCAACAAAATACTAGCAAACAGAATCCAACAGCACATTAAAAGGATCACACACAATCATCAAGTAGGGTTTATCCTAGGAATGCAAGGATTCTTCAATATATGCAAATCAATATGTGTGGTAATCCAAATTAACAAATTGAAGGATAAAAACCATACAATAATCTCAACAGATGCAGAAAAGGCTTTTGACAAAATTCAACACCCATTTATGAGAAAAACTCTCCAGAAAGTAGGCATAGGGGGGAACTACCTCAACATAATAAAGGCCAATTATGACAAACCCACAGGCAACATCGTTCTCAATGCTGACAAACTGAAAGAATCACTTTGCAATCAGGAACAAGACAAGGTTGCCCACTCTTCAAAACTATTATTCAACATAGATTTGGAAGTCCTAGCCATGGCAATCAGGGGAGAAAAAGAAATCCAAATCAGAAAATAAGAAGTAAAACTGTCACTGTTTGCATATGACATAATACTGTACATAGAGAATCCTAAAGATGCTACGAGAAAACTACTAGAGCTAATCAATGAATTTGGTAAAGTAGCAGGATACAAAATTTATGCACAGAAATCTCTTGCATTCCTATACACTAATGACAAAATATCTAAAAGAGAAATTAAGGAAACTCTCTCATTTACCATTGCAACAAATAGAATAAAATAACTAGGAATAAACCTACCTAAGGAGACAAAAGACCTCTATGCAGAAAACTATAAGACATGGATGAAAGAAATCAAAGACTATACAAACAGATGGAAAGATATACCATGTTCTTGGATTGGAAGAATCAACCTTGTGAAAATGACTCTACTACCCAAAGCAATCTACAGATTCAGGGCAATCCCTATCAAACTACCAATGGCATTTTTCACACAACTAAAACAAAAACTTTCACAATTTGTATGGAAACACAAAAGACCCCGAATAACCAACACAATCCTGAGAAAGAAAAACGGACCTGGAGGAATCAAGTTCTCAGACTTCAGACTATACTGCAAAGCTACAGTAATCAAGACAATATAGTACTGGCACAAAAACAGAAATTTAGATCAATGGAACAGGATAGGAAGCCCAGAGACAAACCCACGCACCTATGGTCAACTAATCTATGACAAAGGAGGCAAGTATATACAATGGAGAAAAGACAGCCTCTTCAATAATTGATGCTGGGAAAACTCTACAGCTACATGTAAAAGAATGAAATTAGAACACTTGTTAACACCATACACAAAAATAAACTCAAAATGGATTAAAGACCTAAATGTAAGGCCAGACACTATAAAACTCTTAGAGGAAAACATACGCAAAACACTCTGACATAAATCACAGCAAGATCCTTTTTGACCCACCTCTTAGAGAAATGGGAATAAAAACAAAAATAAACAAATGGGACCTAATGAAACTTAAAACGTTTTGCACAGCAAATGACACCACAAACAAGATGAAAAGACAGCCCTTAGAATGAGATAAAATATTCGCAATTGAAGCAACTGACAAAGGATTAATATCCAAAATATACAAGCAGCTCATGCAGCTCAATATCAAAAAGGAACAAAAAACCCAGTCCAAAAATGGGTGGAAAACCTAAATAGACATTTCTCCAAAGAAGATATACAGACTGCCAACAAACACATGAAAGGATGTTTAACATCACTAATCATTAGAGAAATGCAAATCAAAACCACAATGAGGTATCACCTCACACCAATCAGAATGGCCATCATGAAAAAATCTACAAACAATAAATGCTGGAGAGGGTGTGGAGCAAAAGGAATCCTCTTGCACTGTTGGTGGGAATGTGAATTGATATAGCCACTATGAAGAAGAGTATGATGGTTCCTTAAAATAGTAAAAATAGAACTACCATATGACCCAGCAATCCCACTACTGGGCATATACCCTGTGAAAACCATAATTCAAAAAGACACATGCACCCCAATGTTCATTGCAGCACTATTTACAAAGCCAGGATATGGAAGCAACCTAATTTTCCATTGAGATGAATGGATAAAGAAGATGTGGCACATATACAATGGAATATTACTCAGCCAGAAAATGAAACAAAATTGAGTATATTGTAGTGAGGTGGATGGACCTAGAGTCTGTCATACAGAGTGAAGTCAGAGAGAGAAAAATAAATACCATATGCTAGCACATATATATGGAATCTAAAAAAAAAAAAAAGGTTCTGAAGAACCTAGGGGCAGGACAGTAATAAAGATGCAGATGTAGAAAATGGTCTTGAGGACATGGGGAGAGGGAAGATAAGCTGGGATGAAGTGAGAGAGTAGAATTGACATATATACACTAGCAAATGTAAAATAGACAGCTAGTGGGAAGCAGCTGCATAGCACAGGTAGATCAGCTCAGTGCTTTGTGAGCACCTAGAGGGGTGGGATAACAAGTGTGGAAGGGAGGCACAAGAGAGAGGGCATATGGGGATATATTTATACATATAGCTGATTGACTTTGTGATACAGCAGAAACTAACACAACATTGTAAAACAATTATACTCCAATAAAGATATTTTAAAAAATGGAGGCAAGGATCAAGAAGATGTAAGAAATGTTTAACAAAGAAGTACAAGAATTAAAGAAGGAACAAACAGAGATGAACAATACAATAACTGAAATGAAAAATACACTAGACGGAATCAATAGCAGAATAACTGAGGCAGAAGAATGGATAAGTGACCAGGAAGACAGAATGGTGAAAATCACTGCCACAGAACAGAGTAAAGAAAAATAATGAAAGAAGACAGCCTAAGAGACCTCTGGTGCAACATTAAATGCACCAACATTCGCATTATAGGGGTCCCAGAAGGAGGAGAGAGAGAGAAAGGACCAGAGAAAATATTTGAAGAGATTATAGTCAAAAACTTTCCTAACATGGGAAAGGAAATAGCCATCCACGTCCAGGAAGCACAGAGAGTCTTAGGCAGGATAAACCCAAGGAAGAACATGCCAATACACATAGTAACCAAATTGAAAAAAATTAAAGACAAAGAAAAATTATTAAAAGCAACAAGGGAAAAATGAGAAATAGCATACAAGGGAACTCCCATAAAGTGAATA
Source organism: Balaenoptera acutorostrata (assembly GCF_949987535.1). NCBI lineage: Eukaryota > Metazoa > Chordata > Mammalia > Artiodactyla > Balaenopteridae > Balaenoptera > Balaenoptera acutorostrata. Next base: position 57,902,327 of record NC_080066.1, on the reverse strand, counting down.
GCTGATTTTACAGCAGAAAATCTGCAAGCCAGAAGGGAGTGGTACCATATATTTAAAGTGGTGAAAGGGAAGAATCTACAACCATGAATACTCTACCAGCAAGGATCTCATTCAGATTCAATAGGGAAGACAAAAGTTTTACAGACAAGCAAAAGCTAAGAGAATTCAGCACCACCAAACCATCTCTACAACAATTGCTAAAGGAACTTGTTTAAGTGTGAAACACAAGAGAAGAAAAGGACCTACAAAATCACACCCAAAACAATTAAGAAAATGGTAATAGTAACATACATATCGATAATTACCTTAAATGGCAATGGATTATATGCTCCAACCAAAAGACACAGGCTGGCTGAATGGATACAAAAACAAGACCTGTATATATGCTGTCTGCAAGAGACCCACTTCAGACCTAGAGACACATACAGACTGAAAGTGAGGGGATGGAAAAAGATATTCCATGCAAATGGAAATCAAAAGAAAACTGGAGTAGCAATACTCATATCAGGTAAAATAGACTTTAAAATAAAGAATGTTACAAGAGACAAGGAAGGACACTACATAATGATCAAGGGATCAGTCCAAGTAAAAGATATAACAATCATAGATATATATGCATCCAATGTAGGAGCATCTCAATACATAAGGCAAATGCTAACAGCTATAAAAGGGGAAATCAACAGTAACACAACAATAATGGGGGAATTTAACACCTCACTGACACCAATGGACAGATCATACAGGCAGAAAATTATTAAGAAAACACAAGCTTTAAATGACACAATAGACCAGATAGATTTAATTGATATTTATAGAACATTCCATCCCAAAACAGTAGATTACACTTTCTTCTCAAGCGTGCATGGAACATTCTCCAGGATAGATCACATCTTGGGTCAAAAATCAAGCCTCAGTAAATTTAAGAAATTGAAGTCGTATCAAGCATCTTTTCTGACCAGAACACTATGAGATTGGAAATAAATTACAGGAAAAAAACATCAAAAAGACATGGAGGCTAAATAACATGCTACTAAATAACCAAGAGATCCATGAAGAAATCAAAGAGGAAATCAAAAAATACCTAGAGACAAATGACAATGAAAGCACGATGACCCAAAACCCATGGGATGCAGCAAAAGCAGTTCTAAGAGGGAAGTTTATAGAAATAAAATCCTACCTCAAGAAACAAGAAAAAATTCAAATAAACAATCTAACCTTACAACAAAAGGAACCAGAGAAAGAAGAACCAAAAAAACAAACAAAACAGAACCCAAAGTTAGGAAAAAAATTATAAAGATCAGAGCAGAAATAAAGAAAACAATAGCAAAGATCAATAAAAATAAAAGCTAGTTCTTTGAGAAGATAAACAAAATTGATAAACCTTTAGCCAGATTCATCCAGAAAAAGAGGGAGAAGAATCCAATCAATAAAATTAGAAGTGAAAAAGGAGAAATTATAATGGATACCACAGAAATACAAAGCATCATAAGAGACTACTACAAGCAACTATATGCTAATAAGATGGACAAACTGGAAGAAATGCACAAATTCTTAGAAAGATATAACCTTCCAAGACGGAACCAGGAGGAAATAGAAAATATGAACAGACCAATCACAAGTAATGAAATTGAAACTGTGATTAAAAATCTTCCAACAAACAAAAGTCCTGGACCAGATGGCTTCACAGGTGAATTCTGTCAAACATTTAGAGAAGAGCTAACAAGCTAACACCCATCCTTCTCAAACTCTTCCAAAAAATTGCAGAGGAAGGAACACTCCCAAACTCATTTTACAAGGCCACCATCACGCTGATACCAAAACCAGACAAAGATACTACAAAAAAAGAAAATTACAGACCAATATCACTGATAAATATGGATGCAAAAAGCCTCAACAATATACTAGCAAACAGAATTCAACAGCACATTAAAAGGATCATACACCATGATCAAGTGGGATTTATCCCAGCAATGCAAGTCTTCTTCATTAAATGGAAATCAATCAATGTGATACACCATGTTAACAAATTGAAGAATAAAAACCATATGATAGTCTCAGTAGATCCAGAAAAAGCTTTTGGCAAAATTCGAGACCAATTTATGATAAAAACTCTCCAGACAGTGGGCATTGAGGGAACCTACCCCAACATAATAAAGACCATGTATGACAAACATACATCAAACGTCATTCTCAGTGGTCAAAACTGAAAGCATTTCCTCTAACTAAGATCAGGAAGAAGACAAGGATGTCTTTTCGTGCCACTATTTTTCAACATAGTTTTGAAAGTCCTAGCCACGGAAGTTAGAGAAGAGAAACAAATAAAAGGAATACAAATTGGAAAAGAAGTAAAACTGTCATTGTTTGCAGATGACATGATATTATACATAGAGAATCCTAAAGATGCCACCAGAAAACTGCTAGAGCTAATCAATGAATTTGGTAAAGTAGCAGGATACAAAATTAATGCACAGAAATCTCTTGCATTCCTATACACTAACAACGAAAAATCAGAAAGATAAATTAAGGAAACACTCTGATTTACCATTGCAACAAAAAGAATAAAATACATAGGAATAAACCTACCTAAGGAGGCAAAAGACCTGTATACAGAAAACTATAAGACACTGATGAAAGAAATCAAAGATGACACAAACAGATGGAAAGATATACCTTGTTCTTGGATTGGAAGAATCAATATTGTGAAAATGACTATAATACCCAAAGCAATCTACAGATTCAATGTAATGCCTATCAAATTACCAATGGCATTTTCCACAGAATTAGAACAAAAAAAATTTACAATTTGTATGGAAACAGAAAAGACCCTGAACACCCAAAGCAATCTTGAGAAAGAAAAATGGAGCTGGAGGAATCAGGCTACCTGACTTCACACTATATTACAAAGCTACAGTAATCAAGACAATATGGTACTGGCAAAAAAAAAAAAAAAAAAAAAAAACACCAGAAATATAGATCAGTGGAACAGGATAGAACACCCAGAGATAAACCCACGTACGTATGGTCAACTAATCTATGACAAAGGAGACAAGGATATACAATGGAGAAAAGACAGCCTCTTCAATAAGTGGTGCTGGTAAAACTGGACAGCTATATTTAAAGGAATTAAATTAGAGCACTCCCTAACACCATACACAAAAATAATCTCAAAATGGATTAAACACCTAAATGCAAGACCGGACAGTATAAAACTCTTAGAAGAAAACATAGGCAAAACACTCTTTGACATAAATCACAGCAAGATCCTTTTTGACCCACTTCCTAGAGTAATGGAAATAAAAGCAAAAATAAACAAATGGGACTTAATGAAACTTAAAAGCTTTCTCACAGCAAAGGAAGGAAACTATAAACAAGACGAAAAGACAACACTCAGAATGGGCGAAAATATTTGTAAACAAAGTAACTGACAAAGGATTAATCTCCAAAATATATAAAGAGCTCATACATCTCAATATCAAAAACAAAAACAGCCCAATCCAAAAATGGGCAGAAGACCTAACTAGACATTTCTCCAAAGAAGTCATACAGATGGCCAAAAGGCAGATGAAAAGATGCTTAACATCACTAATTATTAGCGAAATGCTAATCAAAACTACCATGAGTTATCACCTCACACTGGTTAGAATGGGCATCATCAGAAATTCTACAAACAATAAATTTTGGAGGGTGTGGAGAAAAGGGAACCAGCTTGCACTGTTGGTGGGAATGTAAATTGTACAGCCACTATGGAGAACAGTATGGGTCCTGAAAAAACTAAAAATATGAAAAAACTAAAAATAGAACTACCATATGACCCAGCAATCCCACTACTGGGATATACGAAGAGAAAACCATAATTCAAAAAGACGCATGCAGAGAGGAAGAGAGAATAAACTTTTTCTTTAGAAAAAAAAAGACACATGCACACCAATGTTCTTTGCAGCACTATTTACAATAGCCAGGTCATGGAAGCAACCTAAATGCCCATCAACAGACAAATGGATAAAGAAGATGTGGCACATATATACAATGAAATATTACTCAGCCATAAAAAGGAACGAAATTGGGTCATTTGTAGAGACATGGATCGATAGAGACTGTCATACAGATTGAAGTAAGTCAGAAAGAGAAAAACAAATATCATATATTAACGCATATATGTGGAATCTAGAAAAATGGTACAGACTAACCAGTTTGCAAGGCAGAAATACAGACACAGATGTAGAGAACAAATGTATGGACACCAAGGGGGGAAAGTGGTGGGGGTGTGTGTGATGAATGGGGAGATTGGAATAGACATATATACACTAATATGTATAAAGTGGATAACTAATAAGATCCTGCTGTGTAGCACAGGGAGCTCCACTTCTCTGTACAGTAGAAATTAACACATCATTGTAAAGCAACTATACCCCAATAAAAAATTCAATAAAAAAAACTTTATTAAAGTCATTACAGAAGATCTGCCTTATCTCTATGTTTCTGATGACCTGAGTGCTGGCTCATATTTGGCTAAATTAAACCTCTGGTAATTCTGAGGGAAATGGATAAAGGACAATGAATCTGGAACACATTTTTATTTGTATCTTCCAGGCACCAAAGGACAATACCAACCTTTAATCACAGTAATTTTGGGGGCTGGGATTTTTTTCTTCCAAGAAAATAAACCAGCAAAATCAGCAAGAATAAACAGTCCAATGATTATAAATTCTCAGAGAATTCTATTATTATTTTCAATAAGCAGGTAAAGAAACATTTCCTCATTTGAGACCTTTGCAGGAAGGCAGATTTTCCCGCACGTAATCTCTCAATGAGAGTACCCTTGAGTGTCTCATATATAAGAAAGTACTTCTTTACAGCCCAAACCTGCTTAGATGTAAAGCTGATATTCCAATTCCCAGTGGTTATTATTCTCACAAAGGGTGATTTAGCATGTTTCTCTGTTCTCTGATTGACTTTTGATTGATGCTCTCCTTGCATCTATGTTAAAAATAAATGTTTACTGAACTCTGACTATGTATAGACTATACCAGGTAAACTGGAGTTAAACACAGATACCAACTATACTATAGTTTATTATCTATTTAGTGTTATGCATTACTCATGTCTAAAGAAATACTACAAAGTCATATATCAAAAGATGCATATTGAAAATAAATGTATCTAACAGCTATGCAAACACTGCAGGAAGAAACAACAAGAACAACCTCCCTGCAAACAAAAGTCCAGAACCCTATGGCTTGACTGGGGATTTCTACAAAACATACAAAAAGAGCTTATATCTATCCTTCTCAAACTACTCCAAAAGATTGAAGAGGAGGGAATATTCCCAAAGTCACTCTATGAAGCCACCATCACCCTGATACCAAAACCAGACAAAGATACTACCCAAAATTAGAAAATTACAAGATAATATCTTTAATGAGTATAGATGCAATGTAACTATATTTGAAGGTAGGATCTGTAAGGGGGTAATTAAGGTTAAATGAAGTCATAGGGTGGGTCCTGATCCAATAGGATTAATGTCCTTTAAGAGAAGACACCAGACAGCTCACTGTCTCTCTCTTTGCCATGTGAAGACAGCACCAAAACAGCTGTCTGCAAGCCAGGATGAGGGTTTCACCAGAAACCAAAGCAATCAGCATCTTGATCTTGGACTTCCCAGCTTCCAGAACTGTGAGACTTAATGTCTGCTATTTAAGCAAAATCTGCAGTATTTTGTTACAGTAGCCCAAGCAGAATAATACAGTAGAAAAATAATAACTCATCTCTATGTAGTATGTGAGGATATATTAATAATACTACAGTAGTTCAACCCTGCATATGAGAATCTCATGTTTGTGTTTAAAACCGGAAATCAAGACTCTTGTTTTTATTTCTTGGGATAATGTTAGTCTTCTCCTAAAATCTTTATTGTTTTATATTTCAGGTTCATATCTATATTTCTCTTGAGATAACATTGTATGCATATTACGAGATAAGGATGAAGTTTCTTTTTTTAAAAGTTATTTATTCAATTGACTCAATACCATTTATGGAAAAAACTGTCTTCAATACTCTGAAGTTCCACACTTGTTAAGAATTAAACGTCCTTGTGTGGGGGTCTATTTCTGAACTGTCTGTTTTATTCAGTTTTCTCTCTATGATTGTACCAATATCCACTGTTTTAATTACAGTTAGCCTTGAAATGCATTTTGATGTCTGGTAAAAGTAATTCTTCTTTTTTTTTTTCTCCTTCAACGTTGCCTAGTTATACTTGGTTATTAGCATTTGCATATGCATTTACTCTGACCCTTTCAAGTTATACACACAGACTCATTTTGATTGAGCGTCTAATTAATCCATAGATCAAATTTCCATATATTAACCTCCTTAAAATACTACATCTTCTACTCTTTTATCACGGAATAATTCTCAATTTATTTAGGACTTCCTAAATTTCTCTCAATGATAGTTTATAGATTTCTATGTACATATCTTTAGATTTATTCCTAAAATATTAAAAATGTCCCCATGCATCTTTAGTTCTGTGAGTTCTTAAATTTCATTTCTAACTGTTCATTATAGAAATGTAAATAGACAATTGGTTTTTATATACTGATTTCTTCTCAATGGCTTTGCTAAATTTATTACTTCAAATAGTTCAACTGTAGATTCTTCTGGATTTTCAACTGTCCTCCTGTTAATAACTCATTTCTAATTATACTACATTGTATTTCTTTACTTGCCTTATTATAGTAGCTAAGACCTTAAGTAAAAATTTAAATATAAATGTTGGTTGGTGGCATTGTGGCCTCATTCTTGGTGTCAGAGGGAAATCTTTGTACATTTCAACATTTATATAAATCAATATGACTTTTATCTAGAGTTCTTAAAGAGGATCTCTTTAATCAGTCAGGGAAATTCTTTTCTATTCCTAGTGTCCCAAGAGCTTTATCACGAATGCATATTGTTTAAACATAAAAATCTGGGTTTTTGAGAGTTTATTATTTTATTTTTCTCCTTTAACATTTTAATGTTGTTATTTACACTGATTGATTTTGTTTTCATCGTTCCTAGAAACATCTTTATTTCAAGTGCTCTTAAACACTTCTTTGCATGCATTACAGATGGATATAACTTCCACTCACTGGTATGGTGCTGTTCTCAACACAGTTCACAAGTGGCATCTTAGAAATGTCTTAACTACAAGTATTCTCAAACACTTCTCTGAATGAATTTCAGAATGGTTGTAACTTCCATTCATTGATATAACACTGTTCTCAATGCAGCTTGCAAGCAGCATCTCAGAAACATCTTTATTACAAGTGTTCTTAAAAACTTCTCTATGTGCTTAACAGAATGGGTATAAATGTATTTCACTCATAAAACACTTTTAAATGCAGCTTGCAATTAGTGTTCTGAGAAACACCCTTGTGTGTGTGTGTGCTGTGTGTGTGCGTATAAATCAGTTCTTTCATTTTATTTATTTTTTATTGATATATGCACGACTTAAACCATTATATTAGTTACAGGTGTACAATCAAATGATTTGACAGTTGTATATGTTGTGAAATGATCACCACTATGAGTCTAGTTACAACATCCATCACCACACAGTTACAATGTTTTTTCTCGTGATGAGAACTTTTAAGATCTACTCTCTAAGTGACTTTCAATACACAATACAGTATTATTAGCTATAGTCACCACGCTGTACATTACATCCCCAGGACTTATTTATTTTAGAACTGGAAGTTTGTACCTTTTGGCCACTTTCACCCATTTCACCCAGCCCCATCCCTGCCTCTGGCAACCACTAATCTGTTTTCTACATGCATAAGTTTGTTGTTTTTCAATTGATTTTCAAATATTGACATTACCTTACATCATGAGAACTAACCCTTTTTTGTTTTGTTATATATTATCCTTTTATAGATCACTGGACTTCATTTTTCAATTTTCCTGAAATTTGCATCATCGTTTATGAGCACCATGTGTCTGTAATGATCCTTCTTACATACTTAATAGAATTTATTGTGAATCTATCTAGGCCTGGAGTTTTCTTTTAAAGAAGGTTTTTAATTATAATTAATTTCTTTTAAAAGCTAGAAGGCTATTTATATTTCCCATTTACTTCCATGTTATTTATGATATTTTGTATTTTCTAGGAAGTTAAACATTTCAACTACATTTTTATATTGAATGGCCTAATGCTGTTCATGGTACATTCTTATGATCTCCTTAAAATGTATATGAACAATGGGGAGATCACTGTTTTTCATTCTTGATATTGGTTAGTTGAGAAATCTCCATTTTATTTTTTCAGTGAAACATACTAGAGGTTTATCTGAATTATTAATCCTATTAAAGAACGAGCCTCTGGCTATTCTACTTGTTATATGTTTGCTTTCTTTTATTAATTTCTGTTCTTGTTTTTGTTATTTCCTTCCACATATATTCTTTTGGTTAAATTTGTTGTCAATTTTGTAATGTAATATACATTTGTAATTACCCGAATTTAGTGATTGTATCAGAAATAATATGACTTTCTCACTTTCTAATATATTCATTTCAAGCTATAAAATTTTCTCCAAGCATTGCTTTCCACCCAGCACACAGACTTTTATATAAGCAATCTCATTATTAATCAAATCATAATATTTTCTGATTGCTTTTGTGATTTTTTTCGTTGACCTGTGGGTGATTTAGAAATATACTTATTAATATCCCGGCCTATAAATTATTTTTCTAATTTTTTTTATTGATTTCTGGCTCAATTTCAGTCTGGGGTCGGAGAATATACCCTGAATTATTTCAATCCTTTGAAATTATTAGACACCTTTTAGGCCCAATATGTAAATTGTAATAAGTGTCTGGTGTGCAATTTTCACGGACTAGATTTGGTGAATGTAGTGTTTTTATACACGTCAATTAGATCAACAGTATTAATAGCATATCACAATCTATCCCCTTGCTGGGTTTTTTCCCCCCTTGGCTTATTCAATCAATTACATCCCCGCCCTCTAGCGGCCAGAAATATTAATGCACTTTATAACGTTCCTTGTGGGAAACCAACATTTGTCCGGTCAGTCGGGCGTGATTGCTCACAATTCTCTTTAATAATTGCCTAAACGTTTTGGAGGAGGAAGGGAACAGGGCAAAGAACGTGGCAAACTATATGAGTATTTTTATGTCTTAAAATATAAAAATCACTCCTTCTTCAAGGAAGGAAGATTCAGATTAATTCTGTCCTTTTTTCCCTGTGGCCACAGCATTCAGGTCTGAGTGTACAGCGGGCATAGCATCTATGTCCTCTTCTAAAGGGGAGGAGGCAGTACGACTCCAGCGTCATCACGTGACATTCTCCTCCCATCTCTGTTCATCTTTCTTTTCCTACCACCTGGAAGCAAAGCTTCTTCCTTCCTTATGAATATATTTAAGGCTATACATTGTGCCTCTATGCATGGCTGTAGGTGCATCCTAAGTGTTTTCATAAGTCATATTTTCATTGTCATTCATTTGAAATATTTTTCATTTTCTTTGTGATTTCTTCTATAACTCATAGGTGATTTAGGTTATTTAATGCCCCTTGAACTCTCACCATATTAGCTATTTTCTAAGTCTTTCAAACATTTACTTTTCATATTTATCCAGTTTCTATCATGGTTCTGCATGGAGTTATCAGCCTTATAAAAACTATTTAATCTGGGTTATGGCTAGAAATTAAAATTTAAGTATGTTTTAGGTCTGTAAAATGAATGAATATGAATAAATTCTGCTAACCACACTACAGTATACACATAGCTGAATTCTTGGCACTTATAGAAAAGCTTTCAGAATATTTCTTGAAATTTTCTGTGTTTGATTACAATATAGATAGCTCAGTGTAATTTTCATAATCAGAGAAGTTTTTGTTATACTATATTTGAATGGCTTTAAGATAATTTATACCTTTTTATATCCATATTAAAATATGGAATTAGAAAGACATCTTTGAGTAACTTTCTTTTTATCAAGTTGTTCACTCATGGTGACTAGATTCTTCAAAACAGCCTACCCTCTCCTAGGATGAGCCTAGAGAACTCCTGTCCCATGCAGACACCCATGCAATTACAAGTGATGTGGGAACAAAAAGTGCTGCACAAAAGTACCTAAAACTGAACTTCTCTTTGTGATAATATATTTAATTGTGCCTGGTTTTAAAGCCCAACTTGTTATTTACAGCTTTCTTGAGGTATAATTGATATACAAAAAACTGCACATAATTAATTTATGGAATTTGGTGAGTTTGGACTTCTGAGCTAGAGTTGGAGAAAACTGCCTCTGTAAATTTCAAAATAAAAATCAGTTTGTCCATCAGTATAAGAAAATAAGTACTTATTCCCTACCTCTTATGTGCCAGGAACTTGCAGGGATCCTATAGACATATTACTGCTGTATCCAGACAGCAGAAAATGGAGATTGACACGGTCACTCTAGTCAGTGATTCTAAAATACAAAAGAATTCTATCTCAAAGATTGTCCTTGTAACAGGCACTGTTCCAATAATTTTATAATAATTATTTCATTTATTGCAACAAACCTGTGAGCTGAACGCTCTTATTATTGGTGGTGGCTCTTGTTGTTTGCCAGATGAGATAAAAGAGTGATTAATTTGCCCAAGATGAATTCTTCAGAGAGCAGTGCATCCCGGATTTGAACCCCTGATGCCTTATTCTAGATAATTGCTTTTAATTCCCCCTCCCCCCACCCCACAGTAATGCCTAAATGTCAGACCTGAAGTAGGTGTGTGTGCTGGAGGAAACTGCTTGGAGACAAATGTGTGTCCTTTAAATACGGACACATGAGCCACGTGGGGCTGGGCCCAGCAGGCCTGAGATGTTTAGAATAAAAGACTGTGGGGGTCTCCGGTTCTTTTCCACCCATGGCCATAGTCCACCTCAGAACTAGTCTCCTGCCTGTCAGGCTTTTGTTACACTGCCTGGATTGTGTCTCAACTCTGTCAACTACCTCCCCCTTGTCATCTCTTCCCTGGTGACCAGGTGCTCAGCCCAGCCTGCTCAGGTGGAACACTACTTCCCTTTGTTCCACATGGACACCCCAATGTTGACCATCCAGGAGATCTCCTGCTGCCCTGCACACCACTGTGTACACAAATTGGTCTCAGCCGGGTCCCAGACCTGGAGGCCCTCAGTGGTTTTTTGGGAAAACAGGTCTCAGCTGAGCCAAATAACTGGAGACAGGATCAGATGTGTATTCTTAGAGACTGTGAGAAAGCAACATCAGTGCTCACATTAAAAAAAAAATCAGGATAAGATTTTGAAGTATGATGGTCAGAGAAAATTCTCTGAGGATAGAGATTTGACTGGGATGGAAATTATTTGATTATTTCTCTCAGGACGCATTGCCTAATATTTTCAGTTATTCAATCTCAGATGATACTTAAAATCATGGGGTACAATTTTAGTTTCTAACAGTGAACATGGAATATGTCATTGTAAAACGAGATGTGGTTCACTGTGAGATGGCAGGACACAAACATGATTGGGGATCTGAAAGCAAACACTGTCCCACGCCAGCTGCATAGCTGGGTAGGTTAGAAAATATTATTTTTCTCCATTTCTTCATGTTTGAGGAGAAGGATGGTCAGATACTATCTGGAATTTTGCTGTCCGACAGTAGCTACTACTCAGCCACATTTCAAGCGCTCAAGAGCCATGTGAGCTAATGACTACTGTGCAGGACAACACATAAAAAATCATCATGGAACATCCTATCTGGTGGTGCTGGTCTATAAAAGTCAATCAAATTAATTTAGACATGGTGCTGAGAACATACTACCATTAAACAAATAATAGATTTATATTCAGGATTTTTATGTTAGTGAATTTGTGGAGAGCCTGGTATATAAGCCCAATATTTGTTTCAAGCCTTTTTCTGTAAAAGTTTGGGGGGCTGTCAAAGGAATATTCATTAACCAATGAATTTAGAGGAGAAAAAAGAATGCAAGTGAGCCAAACTTTGAAAGAGTTGGCATCCTAAATACAAAACTCAATATAAAGGAGGAAAATATAAAATCACCAAGATTTCCTAGATTCGCAGTGGAAAACAGCAACATTCTCGCATGATTTATCAAATGAGGAAAAATTTACCTTCTGAAAATACTGAGCCTTCTACTGCATGATCAGAATAAACCTCAATTTCTTTAGGTTTTCAGAAATAAAACGATTTTAATTTTTTAGAACTTTATTTCAATTCCCAGGGTAGTTAACTTTTAATGTTATAAATGTTAGGAATTCTAAATGTCTATGTATCATTGATTGTATACATGTATATATACATATAAATATAAATACAAATGATTCTGTGTATTGCACTACCATTCATTGTCCTTGCTAAATGTGTTTAAGTCTAATAGTTTATCAGTAAATTATTCTTAATTTTCTGCTGTCTTCCATTAATAATTCCTTTGTGATTCTAACATCTTTTATTTCTTTGTTTGCCTTATTGTACTGGCTAGGACTTGCAATAACACATATAGACCTTTTTGCCTTTCTATTTATTTCAGATGGAAAACCTTAAAAGCTTTCATTAATGGAATTATTTTTAATTACAGATTTAATTTATCTAACAGATCAATACTTATGTTCTTTATTTCTGGTCCTGTCATTTTTATTAATAAATATGTTTCTAGAAATATGACCATTTCACAAATTTTCAAATTTAATGGCCTAACCTTGTATCTGATATACACACATGATTTTTAATATCTGTTATTAATGTAGTGATACCACTTTTTAAATTTCTCATCTTGGTTATTTGAGCCTTCTTCATTTTTTCTTGATAAATTTCACGAGAAATTTATCAGGTTCAATAATCCTTTCAAAGGATTTTGATTAATTCCCCCTACTTAATGTTTGTTTTTCTTTAATTTCTTATCTCCATTATTTACTTCAATGTAATTTCTCTGCTATATTCATACTTTCTTCCATTTTAAAATATAAATTTGGACCATAAAATTCCCTCTAAGAAACTTGTTTAAGCAAACAAAATCCAATAATATATAAAATGATAAATCATACCAGAAAGCTTTATTCTTGGAAAAAAATGGTAAGTTAAACATTTGAAAAATCTGTCAGTGAAAATAACCGCAATAACACAATAAAGAGAAAATAATGTGATCAGCTCTTAAGAAATGCAGAAACCTACATGATAAAATTCAGTATACATCCATAAGTACTCTTTATATTTAGGAAAATAATTTTATTTTTTTACTAATCTATTAAAATATATCTGCAAAATGACAGCTCAGGCGTAGAAATTAAAAAGCACCACTCATGGGCAGAAGGGTAGAGAATATATTATGAAAGGCTGGCCCAGCACAATACCGTACAAAACTGGGTGAAAGAAAGAAAGGGAAACAAAGAGCCACTGTGAGTTAACCAGCAAGAGAAAATAAAAGCCAAAGGGGACACAAAGGGGACAGTGGCTTATTAGGCCAGCATCAGGACCAATGAAGTCTGCAGCTTCTGCACAGTGGGAGGGGAGCCCTGCAATCCACAATAAGCTAAGACAGCTGAAAAGCGCTAAAGTGGCCTCAGATCAGAAACCTGCTCATGGCTCACTGGCGAAAAGCCTTTCCAACCTAAGCCCGTAAGAATTTCCAGAAAACAAAGAGCAGAAGAAATCAGATCTTGTCAACACAACTAAATAAATAAGGCTTCCAGCAGCGACAGTCAAGAAACCCAGAAATAAAAATAATTTAAAAAATAAGACCCACAGACATAAAACGGAGTGAACACACAAAGCATTTATAAAATCCATATGTGAGATGGTTCAGAAATAAGATGAACTTTACACGGGAGCAATAAAAATGCACGAGGATTATGATGCTTTCAATAGACACGTATGAAAAAGCAACGAAATCAATGCGTGTGAAGGAAGACTGGAACAGATTGCATTAAAAACCTCAAAGGGCTGTGATTCCTTCGGTCAGAAGAGCCGCGGGACGGCGAGGGGCCGAGCGCAGCAGAGCAGGGGCAGCGCCGGAGCGGAGGGCGGGCAGCGCTGCCGGCTGCGAACACAGGAGGAAGCCGGTCACCATTCCCGCCGGACCAACTGTGCACCGACCCGGTGGAGGACTGACGTTGCCCCCACAGGAAGTGTCCGCCGCGCCTGCCTAGAGAAGGAAGTAGGAACACAGGCACAGGAAGCAGGGAGCGGGGGAGAGGGAAAAGAGATGCACATCTTCTAGGGAGGAGCCCACGAGCTGGCTCCTGGCCTCCGGGCCTCAAGCCCGAAAGGAAGAGACACCAGGGAAGTTCCGGCACCATTTCGGGGAGAAGAAGCTGCCATGGAAGAGCCTGCAGCTCCCACAGAACCCTCCGAGGCAGCTGGGGCCTCTGGGGGTGCTGAGGCAGCGGGGGAGGGCGCCCCCCGGCCCAGCGTCCCGGTGCGCCCAGCCTCCCGGTGGTCTTCGGCTCCAGGCCCGGCCCCCTTCCGCCCGTCACGTCTGAGGCCCGCCCAGGCCTCATGGGGAGGGGCTACGCCCAGATGGCTGCAAGGCCGGAGCAGCGGCAGCTGGACAAAGCAAGTCGTCTGCAGGTATTATCTGCATGGGCTGTGCAAGGAGGGGGAGAACTGCCGATACTCCCACGACCTCTCGGGCCGGCAGGTGGCCAGCGAAGGCCACGGCTTGTTGCCCCAGGCCTCTGCAGACAGCGGCCCCAGCACGGCTGCGCACATGGAGCCCCTGCCTCAGGAAGTGGCGGAAGCCCCCCCTGCTGCGTCCTCACGCTCCTTGCCTCTGATTGGCTCGGCTGCTGAAAGGGGTTTCTTTGAAGCTAAGACAGACAATGCAGGCCTTGAAGCTGCCGGAGGAGCAGGTGCAGAAGGCTGGGAGGGTGCCGTTGAGTTTGTTCCCGGGCAACCCTATCGGGGCCGCATGGCCCCTTCTGTCTCCGAGGCTCCTCTGCAGAGCTCGGTGACTGAGAGGGAGCAGATTGCCTTGGGCATGGGGAAGCAGCTTTGCCGCGATGCTATCGTGGGGCAGTGCTTTCGTGGGCAGAGTTGTATCTATCTCCACGGAGATATATGTGATATGTGTGGGCTGCAGGTCTTGCACCCTGTGGACGGTGCCCAGAGGGCAGACCATGTAAAGGCCTGCATTGAAGCACACGAGAAGAATATGGAGCTCTCGTTTGCTGTGCAGCGCAGTGCGGACAAAGTGTGTGGCATCTGCATGGAGGTTGTCTATGAGAAAGCCAACTTGAATGATTGCCGCTTTGGCATTCTCTCCAGCTGCAACCACACCTACTGTCTTAAGTGTATCCGCAGGTGGAGGAGTGCCAGACAGTTTGGGAGCAGGGTCGTCAAGTCCTGCCCGCAGTGCAGGGTCATCTCCACCTTTGTCATTCCCAGTGAATTCTGGGTGGAGGAGGAGGAAGAGAAGCAGAAACTTATTCAGCAGTACTTGGAGGCAATGAGCCACAAGACCTGCAGGTATTTTGCTCGAGGCAGGGTCTGCCCATTTGGAGATAACTGTTTTTACAGACATGCGTTCCCTGAGGGCCAGGGAGAGGAGCCTCAGAGGCAGGGTGCTGAGGCGTCCAGTACTTGCCGCGGTCAACTTTTCGAGCCTCTGCAGGTGGGAGAGGGCAACATGCCCTTTAAAAGCAGTAAAAAAGAGCTTGTCATGCTTTGGCTGGCCAATCTGTTGTGTAAGTGTTTTCTTTCACTGGGAGCTAGTGAGCTCCCCCTCACGGAGGCCCGATGGGACTTGCTTCATTGTGAGCTGGAAGAATATTTCAATTTGAATCTGTGGCATTATGCTGTGGCATGTTGTCTGGTGTGCTGAAGCTCTGTCATTTGCTCTTGCCTGTGTTTTGTTTATAGACACATCTGTCACTTACAGGGGCTGCGGAAACCATTTGTATAGAGCATCCATCACTGTTTTCTTGCCCATTCCCATTTCTTGCTCCCCAGGATTATGGTGTTTCACTGTGTTAAAAAGTAACAAAACGTCCTTAAAGTTACTGTTTGGAGAAATTAATATGACTGTCAGTTTATGGTTTATTTTGTCATCTCTGTTTTCAACAGGATTGACTCAGTTCTAGTCTAGTGTTTACAGAATTTCCACACTCATTTTGAAGCCCCTCAAGAATAAATGTGACAGGGTGAAAGGAGAAGTCTTAACTGAACAAGGAGCTTTTTGCTACTTCAGTCTTAAGAAATGGACCCTCGTGGGGCTTTGTGGTGCAGCTTCAGCATCTCTGTTGTTTACACGTCTGTTCCTTCCCCTGTTCCCCTTAAAGTGCACTCTTTAACTTGTGGTTACCTTGTGGTTGTGTGCTTTACTTGACCAGAACCAGGTGCATATGTTTACATGTTTTTATCCTGTTTAGCTTGATGTGAAATTATTTATATTTGGAAGTATATATTTAAGAATTCTATATATACATACATATGCATATTAATGTGTATGAAAGTTATGTATTTAAAAATATATTTAGAGGTGTATGCCATAATATAATATTTATTTAATAAAATAAATACAGAGCTGGAAGCTGAAGGTCAAAGGCTGATAGGATTTGGTGTTGTGTGAGTGTGAGGTACATGAATAATCGTTCTGTCCCTTTCACAGCTTCAGTGATTAGCATCTAATGAAAACAGCTATTTGAGTGGCTCTTTCCAAATGTGGCAAATATTTACAAAATACGACATTGGTAATTCCTGTGATGGCATTAATAGCTCATTGCTGTTATCAGTACAGAAATGTGAATTCCCGTGCAGTTCAGCCACCATCTCATTGATCTTTATAACAGCACAGTCCTGGACTCACATACACAGTTCTTTGTGTTCAATATTTTGTGTCATCTCTAGACATTCCAAAGAAGGGGCTTTTGACAAAAGTTTTCAACATAAAAGTGACAAGATTTTAAAAGGTAAAGAACAGTAAACATTTTGAAATCAGTCAGAATGCAAGAATGGAAAGATAATAAATGAAATACAGAAAGTGACAAAAGCTAAATACAATAGTAATTTGGAAAGTTTATAACACAAATATACCGTAATTATATTAAATGGAATTGGTTTAAAAACTAAAACTCAAAGATTAGCAGACTTGATTAAAATTAAAATTAAACTATATGCTGTTTAAAATACACACCTACAATAGAAGAATACAGAAACATTATAAGTAAAGGATGAAAAATTAATCGGAGGTGCTGTGACTTTTGAGCACAGATAGAGTTCACATTAAGGATAAATACATGGCTGGAGATAAATAAAGATGATATATAAACATGAAATTATAATTTACCAGGAAGATAAAACTATTCCAATTTTATGTTTGGTACCATAAGATTAGATATACAAATAAATAATTGATAAGAAAACTACAGAATCTTGGTAGACAATTTGAATACCTCTTCTCAGTAACTGAACAAGCAAAGAAAGAAAGAATGTGAGTTGAATAGCACAATTTTAATAGTTTACCTAATTGACCTGTATAAAATGCTGTATATCAACTGCAGAAAACTCTCCTCCTGGCCAAGATAGCTGAAAGTATCCTGGGGGCCTAAGTCACAGGAGATA
The DNA here is from genome assembly GCF_949987535.1 of Balaenoptera acutorostrata. Classification (NCBI taxonomy): domain Eukaryota; kingdom Metazoa; phylum Chordata; class Mammalia; order Artiodactyla; family Balaenopteridae; genus Balaenoptera; species Balaenoptera acutorostrata. The sequence continues at coordinate 57,884,753 of NC_080066.1, read as the reverse complement.
CAGACTTCCCTGACTGTGCAACAAAGACAGGGTGCATTTACAGAGTTTATACTCTTCAAAGCACTGATTTAATTATCAGAACCACCTTATGAGGTACTTGCTATAATTTTTAGCACTGTCATGACGAGATAAATAAGATAGAGGGGTTAAATGACTTGCCCATATAGCCCTGACCCATAGGCATGAATTAGTGGAACAGCGAATGGACCTCAGGTAGTATATTTCCAGAGCACAGGCACCATGCTGCCCCTTGCCCCACATGCATAACTGAGAGCAGGTGGACCCACTAAATATAGCTACTGGAAACACATGTGCAGTCTTTACATGGAGGTTTAGCCGGGTGGGACAGAGATGGGCATAAATGAGCTACAGAATGTGGGAGCCCTGGTGCTTTATCTGTGGGCTGCCAGACTCAGTATTTCTTAGTCCACTGCTCAGAATGTGCCTCAGCTGCCCATATTTGTACACTGCCTCTCCCTTCTTACATGATTCCTGATTCTGTGGGTAAGTGTCAGCCTGTTTCACTGGGGTCCTTCCCCTCTAGATTCTTGTTATCCAAATAATTCATCAGTCAAAAGGCCCTGGATGCCTGGCTATTGCTGGCATGTAGGGTGAGTGATTCCAAATGAAATCCAAACATATTTCTACCCCCAGGCTGCCCTAGTCATACAGGGGAAAGGGGGCTTAGATAACCAAACAACCAAAGAATAGGACCAGATGGGGCACTCTCAAAGACCACACTGACACCAGAGGCTCAAAACATGAGCTCTGAGTGGTAGCGATGCTGTCAAGGAGGGCATTTTAAACCAAGCACAGAAAGCTTTGAAAAGTTTGTCCTAATATGCACTACCTAATGTTGTGAAATATCATATTTCTATTCAAATAGTATCTTGAACCAAACAATCATAATAAAGATCAGGAGATAGCGTGTGACAAGGGTGTATAGAAGATAAAATGGTTTGGGAGACAGACAAAGGATGACTAGAATCCCGACTCTGCTTCTTACCAGCCCTGCAGTCAGGAGCAAGTTATTTAAGTTTCCTATACCTCAGTTTCTTTATATGAGACATGGGTATAACACCACCTATTTTACAGGATTGTTGTGAGGATCAAATGTAACCTGGACAAAGCTTGAAACATAGGTGGTATTTTTATTCTTTATTTTTTTTTAAATTAATTAATTTATTTATTTTTGGCTGTGTTGGGTCTTCGTTTCTGTGCGAGGGCTTTCTCTAGTTGTAGCAAGTGGGGTCCACTCTTCATCGCGGTGCGCGGGCCTCTCACTGTCGCGGCATCTCCCGTTGCGGAGCACAGGCTCCAGATGCGCAGGCTCAGTAGTTGTGGCTCACGGGCCTAGCTGCTCCGCGGCATGTGGGATCTTCCCAGACCGGGGCACGAACCCGTGTCCCCTGCATTGGCAGGCGGATTCTTAACCACTGCGCCACCAGGGAAGCCCTAGGTGGTATTTTTAAAACAGCATGTATAAAAGTGGTATTTATGTGTGTTTGTAAACCTGAGAAAAGCTTGCACAAGAATTAAAACTCCACCAAGTTTTTCTCTTTGGGAAACTTTGGAACTTGTGTTAAGGTAACGTTATTATTTTATGATTATTTTCTTAGGTAGTAGGAACATTACCTTTATGTTCATAATTTCAAAAAGACCAAGTAAATTTTTTAGCAAAAGTCATTCAGTTAAAACTAAAAATGTGCTATTCAATTCCTGAAAATATAGCAAACAAGAAAAAAAATCATATTATTTGTGACAGATGCCTACATGAGGAAAATAAGAAGTAAGATGATATTTAAAAAAAATGGGATTCCCTTTTCCCTCATCAGCTTATTCAGAAAGAGATCGAATAACAGGGATGTCAGCACATCTGAAGCTGGGTGAAGTGTCCGAAGGGCCTGCCCATAAGGACAGCTGAGCCACCCCTGCTGCAGTCAGGAACAAAGGAGCCCTTGCCATACAAAGTTTTGCTCTGTGAGTGATTCAGAATGTATGCTGCCCCTCCTCCAGGAGACACATGGATTCAGCCCCTGGGGCTCGTGCCATATAGAGTGTCATTCTAACCACACAAAGAATGCCTGAGTGAAGCAAATCTGATTTTCTTATTCTTCATGTACCTAAATTTGGTGGATGTAAAGACTTACAAACATGCTAAAAATTTACCTAGGACTCCGTCACTAAATCCATTTACTGAATATCAGTGACTTAAAGGGAAAGATTTCCAGTTCATAATTGATGCCTATATGGTGTTCCATTTTTCACTTTTGTGAACATCACAGGGGTGTGGTTTCTGTTTCCACAGCAGATGCTAAACTACAACCTAAGTGTAGAATGAAGTTTGGGTGGGGATGGAAAAAGGAATGTTTGGAAAATAACCCAACACTAGTGCAAAGAAATAAATTAATACATGTCAGAATTTTCCCATTAAAAAAAATATAGCATAGCACATTTTCCAGTGTTGATCACTAACAAAAAAATAATTGACTATGTATTAGATCACAGTGAAACTGTCAAATTGAGATATTAGTAGTACAGGCAACATTCTCTGATGTCAATACAAGAAAATAAACCACTACCACATGAAAATTCTTTTAAATATCTCTCTCAAAAATAATTTGATGAAAGAGTGAATTCAAAATCTTCTAGAAGGATAGAATAAGGTAATGAAAATTTATATATACCATAATCTGTAGGATAGTGCTGAATCTGTGCTCAGAGTAAAACTAATCTTAAATACTAATATACAGTATCTAGAAAGACAAATTACATAATTAAATAGACATCCAAATCTGTAAATTTTAAAGAAACTACAACATTCAGACACACACACACACACACACACACACACACACACACACACACACACACACTGGTAAGCAGAAAGAATTAAGAAAGATTAAAGCAAAAATTACTGGATCATAAAATGCAGATGTAAAAGCTGCTTTTATAAAAAAAATCGATATACAGATAAACCACTAATGTAATCACAAATAAAGGTAGAAATGCAATTAAACAAAATAGGGAACAATGAGTAGGAAGTAATCAGAGAAAAGAAGACACCAAAGAAATGGGAGATAAACCCTTGTTACACTGAGGCAAGTGCACTTGGAAATGTGATAGGAATTTATAATTTTCAACGTAATTTTCCAAGCAACAATCTAAAAGACAAAGTAAATCAAACTAAACCAATTGCTAATGAAAAATTAAAGAAAGTTATCAGGAATGTACTTATGCCCCTGAGTGCCCAAAAAAGAGAAGAGCAGAAGACATTTGTCCCAGAAATTTACTAAAAGCTTTAAATAGATTGCAATGCTATATAAACCATTCCAGAGAAGAGAAGAAAGGGGACACTTACGAAACATATGAATGACACCTAACATTGGTATCAGAATGTTTCCAATACAGTACAATACAAAGATAACTAGAGCCCAATCTCATTTGTGGATATTGATGCCAAAAAATCTCAAATGAAAAATTAACAAAAAAGTAGCACGGTAGAAGGGTACATCAGGAAAGAGTAGGTTATATTCCAGGTAACAGGATGGTAGAACATGAGAAAATACTTTTATCTTAATACAGCGAAAGAAATAATGATTTGAGCATCTTCGTATATCTGAAAAAAACACTAAATTCATGATGAATATAATTTTATGTACAATACAGGTGTATGAGGTATGTTAACTATATATGTATATGTGTACATGTATATAGTATACATCTATAATTTTTTAAATGCACAGTCACAAAAGCACATAACTAAAGAAAGCAAAGGAAATGAAAACAATAAATAATAGAGAAAATTTAAATATTAAGACTGATTTGATGTTTTTTAAATTATAAAATAGATAAACCATTATCCAACTTAAGAAAACGAGGAAAAAAGAGAAACAAAGTGCACATACACAGTTGCACACACATTCACCTAATAGGGGTTCACCACAAAGAGAGATTCTATTAAAGAAACATAAGAAAGAACATTACTCAATCAGATGCCAATTAATTGCAAAACTTGAAAGAAATTGATAATTTTCTAGGCACATGTAATTAAACAGTAGCTTCACAAAATATAACCTACCATTTAACATGAATAAATTATTTCACAGAATGCAGTTTTCCCTAAAAACAGGGATTTTCATAAAACCTTTAAAGAACAAATAATTTCAGTGCTATTTTACACAATTTGGAAATTGTTACCAAATGGAAAATGGAAAGTAGGACAACTTATGTGGTTTTATTTTGTTTTGTTATTTTTTTCAGCTTTACTGAGATATAATTGACATAACATTGTGTAAGTTTAAGTTGTAAAATGTATGATTTGATATATGTATATATTGCAAAATGATTGCCACGATAAGTTTAGTTAATGTCCATCCATCACCTCACATAGTTACAATTTTGTGTGTGTGTGGTGAGAACTTTTAAAATCAACTGCTTTAGTCACTTTAAAATATGCAGTACAGTAGTATTAACTATAGTCACCATGCTGTACATTACATCCCTGGAACCTATTTATCTTATAACTGGAAATTTGTACTCTTTGACCACCGTCATCCATTTCCTCCACCTTCCACTCCCCTATCCTGGCAGCCACCAATCTCCTCCCTGTTTCTATGAGTTTGGTTTTTTTTTTTTTTAGATTCCACCTATGAATGAGGTCATATAGCATTTGTCTTTCTCTGTCTAATTTATTTCACATAGCATAATGCCTCAGGGATCATCCATGTTGTTGCAAATGGCAGGATTTCCTTCCTGTTTATGGCTGTGTGATATTCCATTGTATGATGCATAATTTATACCAAATTATTATTTCATGGTACTGTGTAGTACACATGCACATTTACACACAAATGATTAAGTGATTTATTGAAATATGGTTTATTTATGAAAATCATTTCATAATATGAAATATGATTTATTGTGAAAAAGATGCAAAATTTAAAATTAGTAAAAACCAGAATAAAAAAAGTATTTCAGCATTTTTATTCTTTTAATAAGGCAAAGGAATGTAATCATAGAATTATCTCCTGTGATCAGGCAAAAACAAGTAGACCCCACCCCTGCACTGCCAGTTAGTGTTATTTTGATAACCAATGCAATTGCATGCAAAATAAAACAAATGAGGCATACGAAACTTTCAAAGAAGGATGTAAATTTATCTCTCTGAGATAATATAATATTTTGTGTTGAAAATCCAAAACTATCTGGAAAACTTCAAAAAAATTCAGTAAGATGCTAACAAAAATTAATGTATTTCACATATAAAGATTGAAAATTTAATGGACACATTTTTTATGGAAACAATACATTAAAGTGTATAGAAATAAGTAACAATAAATCTGAAAAAGCTACAAAAGGAAACACTTTAACAAGATAAGCAATTATTCTTAAAGAATACTTGAAGTGAAAATGTATATCATGGAATTTGATAGGAAAAATCAACATATTAATGTGTCCGTTCTTTAAGTTCATTTATGTACATGACAAAATCCTAATAAATTACTCCTTTGGACTGAATGTTTGTGCCCCCCCATTCATATGTTGAACCCCTAATCCCCAATGTGGTGGTATTTGGAGGTAATTTGGTCATGAGGGTGAAGCCCTTGAGAATGGGATTAGTGCCTTAATAAGAAGAGACATAAGAGAGATGGTTACTCTCTCACCACAACATGAAGATACAGCTAGAACGTGGCCGTCTGCAAACCAGGAAAAGAGCCTCACCAAGAACCCAACCATGCTGGTACCTCGACTTCAACCTCCAGAACTGTGAGAAATAAAGGCTTGTTGTTTAAGCCACCCAGTCCGTGGTATTCTGCTATAGTAGCCTCTACTGAGAAAGACAGAAATGGGGGGGGTAGTGAGAGGTGGGTGCTTCTGTAACAAATACCTAAAAATGTGGAAGTGGTTTTGGAACTGGTAATAGGTAGAGGTTGGAAGAGTCTTGAGGTGCCTGCTAGAAAAATTGATATTGCTGTGGAGGCTTTTAAAAGTAACTGGTGAGGGCTCAGAAAGGAAGGCAGAGATACACAGGGAATACACACAAAAAATCATATACAGAATATTGGTAGAAATAAGGATGGTAATAGCCATTCTGATGAGATCTCAGGCAGAAATAAGGAATATGTTATTGGACAACAGAAAATGTAGCCCTTGTTATAAAGTGGCAAATAAAACTTGTGAGCAGTGAAATGGACATTTAGCCAAAGATATTTGTTACCAAAGTGTTGAAGGAGTAGCTTGGTTCCTCCTGACTGTTTATAGTAAAATATGAGCGGAGACAAATGAAGACAGCATTGATAGGGAAAAGGGAAACAATATACAGATTTTGGAAAGTCTCAGCCTGTTCATATTACAAAAAACAAGGAAGCGCCTTCAGAAGAGCAAACTTGGGGTGTGGCAAACCAACCAGTTGATGAGATTTAGTGTAGGTGTGAACCGCCGGCCTAACCTGCCACCCCAGTAGGAACAATGCCAGTTTGAACCTAAGGGGGCAGAGATGAGACAGAATGAAGGCTGTCAGACTTCCTGGATTTGACAGGCAGGACCATAAGAGCTGTTTGGCTCTGAACATGCTCTGTTCTTCAAGACAGGGGAAGATGACCCCAAAGCCTATTCAGAAATCAGGACCACCTCCTCTATTTCAACAGGCCCAAACAGACTAAGACAAGTAAAAATAGATAATATATAGCTTAAATAAATAAGCACATACATGCATACATACGTAGGTAAGTCTGTGAAAGTTCATATGAAGGAAAAAAAAAAACAGTACAACTTGAATATTTTAGAATTGAAATATAAGTAACCATTGAACCCTACCAGATCCTAAAACATAGTATCATATGCCAGCTGTGTGAAAAGTGAGGTATTGGCACTTTAATTGTGAAATCAAAGATGTATATTAAAAAGGTCCAGAAATGGACAGACACATATAGGAACTGAATTTATGAAAAAATATTAAAACAAAAATAACTTGAATTATTAAATAAAAATTGTTGGATTAAGCTCTGGAGTCACCTTGAAAACTAATGCATGGGCTCCAAATATCATACTTTACATACAGTGTAAATTCTACTTACATCAAAGTTTCAAATGTAAATATGAAACCAAAAATATACAGAAACGACATAGGATTTTTTTTTTTTCTTTTAAAGTCCTAGAGTCAAAAATGCCTTTCTATGACATGACTGACAGAAGTCTTAAAGGAAATTTTGACAATAACTTTAGCACCTGTGCAGAGCTTACTATGTTCCAGTTTCGTTTCTAAGATACATTATCTCATTTAATCCTTCCAGCCATCCTAAGATTAGTCATAGTGTTATCCCCTTGTAGGGAGGTTAAGAGATATGCCCATGGTGAAGTGATTCCAAGGCCCATCCTCTCACCACTGCACTGCCTCACAAATGTGACCACCTTGAAATGAGCCTAACAAATTTCACATGAGCTAGACCAGAAGGAAATCATAAAACAGGGTAGATGCTTATTTCCATACATTGTAAAGTGATCTAATAAAACAAAAGACAATATAATGAAGAAATTAATAAAAGTATGATGAGACCTTGCGTAGAAAACAAACTGCAAATAGATTTAAAGATAGAAAAAGTTGTCAAACATCACCAATAATAATGTTTATTAGAACTTCATGGAGTTTCAGTTTTCTCCTTTCAATTTATCAAATACCCAGACATTTGAAAGCACACTCTGGTGACAGTTGGGGAAATAGTTACCTTCATATATTGCTTGTAGGGGTGTAATTGGTACACTTTCCATAGAGGAAAACTTGATACTATCAAATCATAAATTTACATATACATACTTCTTGACCAGTCATTCTATTTATTTAAATGTGACTTACATGTATATTCTACATGTATGGAATATTTCAAATACCAGGATGTTAATTGCAGCCTTTGTTATAACAGTATAAGATTGGAAATGCCTAAAAAATCCAACAGTAGGCAACTGGTTAAAAAATAGCAGAGACAAACAGTGGAATATTATGAAGTCACATTTAAAAAGTGAACAAACAAAAAAGCAGAAGGAAATTTCCATGGGCAGACCTGTAAATGTATAGTGGTAAGCAGGAATTAAATGTGCAGAAGTTTATGAAATTATATCATTTGTATATAAAGGCAGCAATAAGTATATATAGTGTCTTTGCTTATATATATATATATATATATATATATATATATATATATATATATATATAGTTATATTTTGTGTCTTTGCTTATATGTACATAAAAGTCTCCTGAGAAATCATTTGTTTGTGAAAGAATATAAGTTTTTTTAAAAAATGTATCTGTAGATATACATATATATACATACATGTGTGTAAAATATATATAATAAGTAAATATGCACACAGGAGAAAATGTATACATATATAGGTATGTATGTAAAATAAAATAAATGTAGACCTGAAAATTGAATGTCAGTGGTTAGTACATTTGGTTCCTTTATGAGTGTGGGTTGTGTGGAGAAAAGATGCAAAGATATGATTGATTAGACTTCACGAGAAAAATTGTTTAAACAGTTTCAGCCAAATACAGCACACTCTCATTGTAAGGACCCAGCAATGACTATTGTCACTAGTCACTATGGCAACAGAGCTGACTCTCAGGGATCCCACAGATGTAGACACACATTCACTAATAAGGCTTGGTACTGTCTACTATTGCCATGTGATAATTCAGTCTGTGACTCATGCACAGGTCTTTATACTCAATATTCTGTATTCTCCTGATTCTCTCTCAATAAGATGTTTTTTTAAAAAAAAATTACTGAAATAGTAGCTAAAAGGTGGAAAAAGGAGAATACAAATAATAAATTTATAAAAAGCTAAGAAAGAAGAGAAAATTGGCATAGAACAAGCAAGAAAAATAGAAAGTAAACTGTAATATTGGAAATTAAACACAAGTAATGCAAAGGAAAGATTTCCTAGATTTATATCAAAGTTAATTTTAAGTCAAAGGTGTTAGTAGAAAAGGTGAGAAAATTTCAATGCTTCGGGAAGTTAAAAGCAAATTAAATTTATATTCATGTGATTACATAGCCTCAGAAAATACAAAGACAAAAGAACCAATAGGTGAAATACAGGAATCCACAAGCTTAGTAGATATTTTTAACACATCCTAATCAGTCACTTATTTAAAAAGAAATAAGGATAAATGAGATTTAAATAACAATGAACACTATGGACTTAATTGTCACATTTAGGATCCTACAGTCATAAAATAAAAAAAATTCATTTCTCGTGGTATGGATAGCAGATAAAAAAGGAAGATGCCTGGCCAGAAGCCTTGACCCAGAAGCCTTTGCATGACCTGTTTTTCTTATAAAAATATATACCACGAATAAGTTTTTACCATGTAGTAGGCAAAGTGCAAACGGAGTCTATAAGCATGATCTAATTTTCATAACACCCAGTGTACTAGTACTCTTCCTGATATCTACAGAATATAATGCTAATGACGGGGAAGTTAAGTAATTTGCCCACCTCAGGACCACATCCAGAAAGTTGTGGAGCCAGGATTTGAACCTGGTTTGTCTGATTCCAAAACACTTGAGTTGACTGGCCCCTCCCATTCTGCCTACCCTTTGATCTGGAGTGAGTGTACCAGTGTGGGGGTGGGGGTGTCTCCTACAAAAAAGCTGCTTGGGGAAAAGCACATATACGTTCACTGTAGATGGGCAAACCACAAAGGTAAGGCCAAGTATCACTGAACTGCTGGGAATAAAAGACACTCCAGATCTTATCTTTCCATCTCATCTGCCTCTGAACAAGGGATTAGTTGTTCCGCTGCCAGGACTCTGCCCAGTTCCTCAGATTTTGTGTTCTCTTTGCTATGCTTCTTTGCTTCCTGGTGCAATGGTTCAGACTCCTTAATTGTGACTTTCCTTATTTCTTCCAATGTCAACCCTTCCAAAAAGATACCACCCAAATGGTTAACAAGGGGTGGTAGTCTGGGTCCTCTGAGAATCAGGCACCAAAACAGAATTAAGTGTGCACGGATGTTATTTGGGTAAGATCCCATGAGAGAAGTTGGGGAGAGGTCCAGGAAGGCGGGGAGATACTTCAGACCAATGCAGGTGACAGACAGAGAGGAGGAAGGTAGGATGGAAGCATCTTGGCCTGGCGTGTAGTCTAGTGGAGTCTCAGCAAGGCCATCCAGGAGTCCTCAAGCCACAGCTGGCCATCACTGGAGTCCCCTATCTCTCAGAAATAGACCTTGTCACATTCAGTCACTAGCTGGGAGCAGTCCATGGGAAGCATGGCTCTGACATAAACACAATCATGGATTTCAGAGCACAGCCATTGGGGCCCTTGGCCAGTTAAACTCCCCGTAGTTGGAAGATTTCCAGATATCTGTTGAAGGAGCCAGAAGGTCTTAACTGTCCCACCTGTGCTGCAATACCTGGTGATGGGCATACAATGAGATCTTACCATGACCCTTCCTTTGAGACACTCATTCATTTTTGTTGTTGTTATATCGACAAAATTGTTTTTCATTGAAGTGTAGTTGATTTACAATGTTGTGTCAGTTTCAGGTATACAGCAAAGTGATTCAGTTATATATTCTTTTTCATATTCTTTTCCATTATAAGTTATTATAAGGTATTGAGTGTGGTTCCCTGTGCTATACAGTAGGTCCTAGTTCTTTATTTTATATATAGTAATGTGTATATGTTAATCCCAAACTCCTAATTTATCTCCACCCTGCCCCCACTATCCTCTTTGGTAACCATAAGTTTGTTTTCTATGTCTGTGAGAGACATTTAATAGAGTTTACTTTTTAGGGCTTCAGTCAGCCAAAGTGCCAAACAATGAGAGAATCTGGCCAGATATCATGTTCTCTGAGATTCTGTAATAATGAAAGCAGATGGTACAAAAAATAAAGGCAGAGTAGCAGGCTAGGGCAGTTGGGGTAGATCTAAAGAAGAGGCATTGAGGCTGGGCCTGGGCAGTTTGCAAATTTTCTCCTAAGCTACATTCCTCATCACTGGAGTTGTCATATTTTCTTTTACTAACTCTCTCTCTCTCTCTCTCTCCCACCCATCTCTCCAGATAGATAGATAGATATTTTTACATATATATTTTATATAATGGTACCATTTATCCAGACTGTTACATAAGAGGCAGAAGAAACAGTAGACTATGCTTAGAGAAAGGGAAGTTATTTGGGGACAGGATACGTGGAGGATTGGAAGCTAACACCATCTCTGTGTCTTAGTAACCTGGGCAAGTTACTGAAGTGTCCTACAGCTCAGTTTACTCATCTGAGAGAAAATGGGAATAACAGCACCTCATTTTCAGTGTTGTTTATATGAAATCTGGATGAAGGGAATCAAATGGAATCTAGATACAGTATACATGAGGAACTCATGAGTGTCTGTAGACCAAAGATGAGCATGATGTTTGCACTCAAGGATCTGGACTCCACCAATGTTTTTGAGGCAAGATCTGTGGAGTTTATTATTCCCACATGAATAATGATTTAGACAGGAGGCATATTAACCCAGGCCCCCCACCAAATTTTAATGATAAGGGATTATTATGTAATGTATTTCAACTAAGAGCATAAGTGTTAAAACTGTGATATTGAAAATCTTATAAAAATTACTTTTCATTTTCTAAAAAACAGAAAAAACCTAAGTATGGTTTTGGGGGCACATAACTATTTAAGAAAACAGCAAAATTAAGAGATGACAAAGTAATATTTTGGACAAAAACACCCGGATAGTTAAGAGAACATACCGTATGAATTTATTTATTAAAAAGTTAAAGAAAAGGAAAACCTAATTTATTGTGATGGAAATCAGAACCTTGGTGATCTATGGAGATAGAGATTATCTCGAAGGCGCCATAAGGTAACATGCTTAACTGATGGAAATGTTCTGTATCTCGTGTGGGCGTTGGCTGCACACGTCCAATCACATGCTGGAGTTGGACTAATAGCTAAAAAGAGCCAAGTGCACATCCGCTCCCAACTTCATAGTCAGCAATATGACATTGGTGGCTCGAAACTGGACGTGGTGAGAGTATTTACACCATAGACATTGACAAACAGCACATCAGTGATTGTTCAGAAAGCTAGTTCACCACCACATCACTGCACAGATTTATACATTTGCCAAAAGTAATTACATTTATATGGTCTTAAAAGTCTGGACACTTCAATTTTCATGAATTTTAACTTAATTAAAAATAATAATGGAAAGTTGTCTTCCACTTAAAGTACAGTCTTTTAGGACCTATTAGACACTGGGGCCCAAGTCACTGTCATTCCAGACAGTGCCTCTGAATTCACAAAAGGGGAGCACACAAAAGGGCGTGCCAGTAAAACAATCAAAGGTGTACAGACCCATTTGGATGTAACCAATGAGACATTTACCTCAAACTGCTTCCTCTCCTGATGGCCTCTGGGCTTATTCTTTCCCCATAACAGGCATGGATGCGTTAACATGGCCCCATGCCACATGGAACAAGTTCTTAGCCTTCCTGGTAGACACCAGTGACTCTTCCTCCTCAACCAAGGTGGCAAACGCTCACAGTACCGACTTAAATAAGGCACTGAAGGTCTACAACCTGTCATTATCAATGTGCTTGATACTGGGGACATTAAGCCACAATCTTCCCTTTCAATAGCCCTTTTTGGCTAAAACCTAAGCCAACCGCTAATGTATGGCACCTGGCCATTGACTATCGAAACTTCAATACTCCAGTTCCCCTGATTAAGACTCCAATTCCTGATACTGCAGGATTGAGGACATAACACTGGTGCAAGGAGTGACCCTGACCTAGCTAACATGTTCTGTTCTGTTCCCATCACGGGGAAATTCCAGGCCTACTTTGCTTTCACTTTTGACAGGGTTCGATACACATTTACACAGCTCCTGGTGGGATATTTAAACAGCTCTGCAATTGCACATAACCTCTGCTGTCAGGATTTAAATGCCTTACAATTGGGAAAGTGTCATTTTTGGCATCATATTGATGCTGAGGGTCCCTACGAGGAAGTTGGAAGGGCAAATGTGCACAGCCTCACACACCACCTACACCATTACACCTGGGCAATCGTCCCTCACAAGATCCAAGGCCCAGCCTCATCTGTGAAGATGTGATTTCCCTGGTCACTGTCCTTCTACTGGGGCTTCTACATATGCTGTCACAATCACTGATGTGGGAGTGCTTTTGGTGACCCACACCTGTCATTCCTCTTCAAAAAAATGAAATCTCCTTCCTTACCAAATTTATTCTTGTTCCTTTTGGATCACCAGACATTAACTCTGACCTAGGTACCCACTTTACCTCTTGGGAGACTCAACAGTGAGCTCTCCAACATAGCAGTTTTGGAAAGTCCATCTAGGCTACTGCCCCCAGGCAGCTGGCCTCACTGAGCATCTTAAGGGCCTCCTTAAAGAGACACTCCTTAAATTACGTCCAGGCATGTGGTCCTTGAAATGGGTTGAATTCTTGTCACGGGCCCTCATATTACTTAACTCTCACCCCTGGGCCTTTATATCCAACATATCAATTATTATCCATCCCCCCCCCCGCCAAATGCCACTTTTGCTCCTCTCTGGCAAGCCTCAAGCTTTTGCCCTCCAAGACGATATCCTTTTCATTTATTCCTCTGACTCCACTTCCCTCTTTCGATAATTTTGCAGTCATCTCACCATCTGCTTCACTCTGGTGACCTGATCAAGGGCAGATCGTCCAATTGACCCCCTCTTCACTGAATGCCATCCTGTCCCAAAGTCCACCAAGTTGGTGCAAAATTGTTTCTTTGGAAACCCTGACAATGGTGAGGACCCTTCAAAAAGAGCCTCTCCATACTGGCTGCTCTTCCCAAATATAGAAGATACAAAGGGTGGCTAATTTAAACTTAATTCCCTAGTAATTTAAGAGAGTGGAAATCATTGCTACAGGACCAACCAGGGGCACAAGTTTGGGTGTCTGAAAGAGGGAAAGAAACTCTCTGCTTGGTAGGTGCAAGCCATATTTGGAGATGAAAGCTACAAGTCATGGCTGTACTTCACGCCTGAAGAGGTAAACCATGACTTTCTCACGAAGAGCAATTACACTAAGCCGTTAATCAATACAAAAATAGGTCAGCCAGAAGCAACCTGACAATTGCTCATGAAATGCCAGTGCTCTGTATGAGTATGGCTATTCTTATTGCTTTGTATTGCCTGGGAGACACAGCTACTGGTAGACCCCTCAGAGCTAACCATCACACAGATACAATGCTGGACCAGTCCTGCTCCAGCCTGCAATTGCACCACAGGGTGGAAAAGTGGAGAGTGTTGGAGAGTTCTGTTGGAAGGGCTGAGGCCAGCAGGCCACCAGGTCTCCTGGCAAAGAGATTGAATTCCTTTACAGACAATAGGCCCTCTGGAAGTGATGTCTAAATGATGATCTTCTCCCTATTTCTGTATATCAAATATTGTTACAAGCTAACCGGACCTATGATGATCATACGTAAAATCCATCTGGTTACAGGATGTAATAGCAGGGAATGTTGGACAGCCCCATTGGAAGGGCTCAGGCCAGCATGCCACCAAGTCTGGGCAGTGAAGGGATTGAGTCCTTTGCAGAGATTGGCTTTCTGGAAATGATGTCTAAATGACACTTGCCCTTCCTCCTGATTTCTATACATCAAATACTGCTTCAAGCTAGCTCGACCTTTAAGTACCCATACATAAAACCTACCTGGTTATGGGATAACTGTGGTCCCATGATTTGCCAATTGCCCTCACAGGCCAGTCCCAGGAATGCCTAAATAACATCCATAAGATCCTCCTTAGCAGGGATATAAATGTGTCCACAATCTTTACGTACTGTGGATGAGTTCGTCAGGGAATAAAAGGGTAGCCACCCATTCCTGTTCTAATTGTGCCCTTGATGTCTCCAGGGAATCTCTTAAGAATGTGTTGCACTAGCAGCAGGCCCAGATATGTTAGCTCAGTCCTCAGGGAAGCCTCCAAGCTATATCAGGCTACACTACTCCCAGCCCATGACCGTGACTCCAAGTGCATAGCCCATGAGAGGGTCACCCACACCCTCACCGGCCACCACTCCAGAGCACCTCATCCAGCCCGAGTTCACCATTGGAGGAGCCTACACCTCCTCTAGCAGAGATGACTCCTCAGGGACACAGCACCATGCCACAGACCTCACTCCCTGCCCAGTTTATAGTGAACTCAGTGAATCCCCACAGTGGGGACTAAGACTTTCTGGGAATGAGGGACTAAATGTACTGCCCTGATGGAATTGTGGGATTCAGTGAAATATTATTTTGCTGAATTTGCCCATTGTTTGCCTGCTGACCCTACTCTGTACCAAGAATCCTGTCAGACTATGAGTATTTCCCCTGCTGACCACAGGGCAGCACTGTATTGTATTCCCCCACCGAGTCAGGCCAAATTGTGCATTCTGAACCAGATAGCTCCCCGGCCTGCAAACACTGCCCGTTTGTACCTGATCAACTTGACCTTCTGTGTCTGTGTGCTGTGTGCTTACTTGGGAATTCCCAATCCCTGCTGGCCACAGCAAGCCCCCACCATGGTTACCCCTGATATCTATTAGGATATCTTCCACCACATTTCCCCCATGCTTTCGCTACACTACGTGTCAGGTGCTTCACAAATACCACCCACATTTTTACCCCAGTAACTAAGAAGGCTACCCACTCAGTGGGAATCAGAAATTACAAGTCTGTCACCTGGCCCCCAGTTGCCTGCACTCCACCTTAAGTGCTTACTCTGTTGATCTTTCCACTTCAGCCAACTCTAACTAACATCTTTGCCATGGCTTCCCTTCCATTAGATGCTCCTCCCCCCCCCCCATTTCCTACCCCAATTGCTCCTCACAGAGCCATGTGGGAGCAGCCTTGCAGGCCACTTTGGTGGTTCTATGCCTAGGCACAAGCAGCTCTTGGACCACAGACGTTTAACCACTCCACCAGGACTCACGTAGCTAGGATAACCAATGAATGGTGTTATTTCCCAAGTTTCAGACTGGAAACTTCAATGAACACTTTACACTGGGAATTTCTGCCTTCAGATTGCATTGTGGGCCTACTTTGCAAGCTCTCACCTCGTGCACCATTCTCTCCCCCAGCCCTCTGATCCTCCTCCCCGGGCCACAAAAAACAATGCACCATTGTCTCCTTGGCCTGCCACTGGAGGTTTATTGCTCGTTCACAAACCTCACTGTATCCTACTCTGGCTGACTACCACCAACCCAAAAGAGCCATTTTCATTCCCTTAGTCCTGGACATTGCAGTCCTACTAGGGTTGATCGGATTGGCACTGATGCAAGGCCCCCCCCCCCACCGCAATCAGGTCATTGAGGTCAATAAGCAATTATCAGCCATCTTATCCTAACATGTACAATGACTTGATGAAACCCTGTGCCTTGTGCAAGGGTTTTAGACAATCTCTCGTCCAAATGGTCTTAGACAATCCCCTGGCCAAGGAAGGAGGGGCTGGTGCCCTCCACAGGACCACTTACTGCCTATACCTCAACGACTCGGGACAGGTTCAAATTTTATACCAGATGGTTCCAGCTATTAAAATATTCCACAATATTACCCAAATCTTTGAACAGGTTCCCAGGGCCCTAAGATCACTGATATATTTTGATGGCTGCACCCTTCAAGTTTGGGACAATGGCTATGAACTAGATTTCAGACCATCACCTGTGTAATTATTTTGAGATTTGTTACTATAACCCTAATTAGATGTGTACTCTCTTAGTTATAATGTGCCCTGCCCTCAACTGTTAACATATCTGCTACCTGGGCTGGTAATGTCCTCACCATTGACTCTGATGCCTGGGCATCACAGGGTGGATTGTGGTATATCTGCCTGACAATTAGATTTTTGGATTGTAATATAAGTGCCTGACATTAAGATTTTGATTGTCAAGGCATCCATTTCAAAGACATTCATCTTGAATAAATTTATTGCCAGCTACACAACCAGATAAAGAGCCAGGCCATCCCACTCATGAAGTTCCCCTTTTTGGAAAGCTCTGGTTGACCTACATAACTGACTGCTTGATGACCCTGTTTTTCCCTTCCCATGCTTCAATTCCTGCTCTTATGTTTTACATTCACCAATAGTGAACCCACAAAACCCTAGGCACCCCACCCTTGACCACAATAAATGCAGAGCCCCAGGCTGCACTCTCTATCTGTGGCCTTGCTGGGTGGCCACAGATGTGCTGTGTAACCTCCAGGATCTGTGAGTAATAAATCTTGTTTTTTCCAAGTCCCCTGATAGTTGTTGCTGAGATACACCTTGCAATCATAAGAACCACAGGCACTGGTCCAGCCACATTGGCTCAGGAAGGGGAGATGCCTGTGAGGGCTGCTATAAGCAGGATGGACCCAGGTGAGCACCCCAGTCATTCCTAGATGATAGCATCACTATAGAATGAGACCAACACAAAACAGGGTGTAAGGTAATCGAGGTGCAAAACAAGCCCATAAAAATGAAGAATAAGGATAATCCTCATAATGGGTGTCTCCTAGTGAAATGAAGCCTTTGCAAGAGACAGACTGAGGCTTAAATATAAATATAAGTATAATATAGAGACAGAACAAATAAGAGAACTGAAAGAAATCTCATGGCTCAATAAATAACTTTCAGGAAATTTATACAGGATTATTTATAACTAAATAATCAACAAGCTGGTTAGAAGAAAGGGTTCATGGACTTTAGGGGTCCCAGAACACAGTAGAAAATTAATAAATTTTTATTGAATAAAGAGTTCAATGAATGAGTTGCTTAGTGCTTCACTTTGAAGAGAATCAAGGAGAATAACGTACTTTTGTGTGGAGTCTAACCCTTGTTTTCCTGAAAATTTTTTTCAGTGATTTAAAAGAATCTTTACAAAGTCTGACCCAGAAATGGCAGGTAATCCCTAATTTTAACAGGTCTGGAAGAATCCAGGAGGCTGCATGATTTGAAAAATCTAGGCTAAAACTATTAAGATCAACATAGTAAGCCAACTATTATTATATTAATTTTATTTATGACAATGCTGCAAATAAGAGATTTTAAGTGAAATTGCTAATGCTATGATGTCACTGAGGAGTGTCAAGACAAGATTCTGTTATATGATCGCTTTACATTTATTTATTTATGCGTACACACACACACACACACACACACAAACACACACAGATTTACTTCCCCTTGCCCTCCATCTAATTCCAGATATTTTCTTCCACCATTACTTCCATTTAGAATTCATTTCTAGAACCTAACTCCTTCTACTTATTCATTTTTTCTTATTCTTAAACCATTGTTATCAGAGTTTCCCTTCCTATTACCTTATTACTGCTAAACCCAATGAATGATTTTCTATCACCATCTAAATATGTGAGCGGTGCCTGATTCTCTCTCCTCTCTTGGTTCATTTAACATCACATTTTCCTAGTGCCTCTGTCAATCTTTTGAATCATTATTTTTCTGTTGTGGACACTTCTTCCACTGCTTGCATATTCCATATCTGCTTTCTGAACTTCCCATCCCTGACTCTCTACTCATTTTGTATAATCAGTCACCATCTCAATTCCATCCAGGGTTTCAACCACTGTCTCTATGCTGACTCCCATATTTTTATCTCCAATCACATATGGAACTAAACCCACAATCGAATATATGAATGCCTTCTAGATCACCCCAAATGCTTTCCAGAATAAAGCAATAAACAAACCAACAAACAAATGAATGCATCTGCCTGTGTGACATTATTTTCTAGATATGTGATACAAATATCAGAAACTGAATACCCACGTCAGTAGCTACCTTTCTGTGTTCCTTTTCCCAAATAAGCACACCTGTATTCATCCAGTCACTCAAGCCAGAAAACTTAGAGCTCTATTTAACTCGATAGCTTTCCATATCTCTCTTGCCTTTGAGTGCAAGGTAGTTGGCAAGGGATGGCTCCTCTTAATCTCCAAATCTATTGCTTCTCTCCAACTCACTGCCACTATCTTACCTTAGTGAGCTTTTACTCTTTACTGGATTATTGGACTAGTTTCCATCTGGCTCCCATGTCTCTTTAATTATTCCCACTCAATCCATTTTCTTCACCCTAGTCAGGATGATTTTTCTAACCTTAGAGGAAAGACTCTCTGTTCTTCCCCTCGGTGTATGTCACAAATTTCACTCTGCGGATAGAGGGGCTGAGGGTAGCCTTACAATTTTCCAGTTGGGAAATTAACCAGTTGATACTTCTTACTGTCTAGAAGGGCATAGTTGGGTGCAGTCTAGTACCACGTGACAGCCTCGGAGAGGGATCTGTCCTCCCAATTAGGGACGCAGGTGGTTTTTCACCTTCCTTCTTCAAACCAAATAGCTGCTAATTCACAAAGAATGTTCAAACTTTTCTTTCCTGCAGAGATCTGCCAATACCTTAAGCTGATCTGGAATTTTGAGTCTGGGACAGAGACTTTTGAATCTGGTTGTGCCTTGACTCATCAGTCTCCTGGGCAATGTCTCATGTCCCAGACCTGAAAGGAGGTCTCATGTGAAGAAGGTTCTATCATATCTTAACTCCTGTTTTCTCTGTGTCCTTTGCCGCAGTCATCTCCCTTGAAACTCTGCCCCATCCAGGGGTCTTCCCTCTCCTCCTCTGCCACTTCCTCTCCTTTTCACATAATGGTATCCTGGCCACCAAGATCCTTTTCACGCCACTTCAGATGCCCACTGCCTCTTAGTCACTTTTGCTTCAGCTCAGTTTATATTGAGTCAGTAGTTGGTGGAGGGGAGAATGGTTAAGTTTTTTTGTTTTGTTTTGTTTTGTTTTCCCACTGCCTAATGGCTCTGTAGGGGAAGGGGAAGATGTACTCTCATTCCAGGGGTGTTAGAGAAAAGGGTCTCTTTTCTGAGTCAGAGATGGTTTTCTCCATGAGAATCTGAGTCTACACAAAAGCATCAAAGCCAACCCGGCTTAGTGTAATGGTCTTATTATGCAAAAGGTGCATTCACACCTTCTGAGCCCTTGGTCACTTTTAAAGCCTCCCTACAATGTTGACAGTGATTCATGACTTGCCCAAATCAGTTATCTTTAAGCCCCAGGATTTTCAGCCAGATAAAAGGAGCTCTAGGAGGTGGGGGAACCAGGGAGTATGGTAAGACAGATGTCATTTCATCTCTCTCAAAAAGTAAATCTGATTACATCATTCTCCTGATTAAGTGCCTTCAGAGGTCTCCTATTACTATTAAAGGCCAAACCTATTATTATAATGTACAAGATCTTTCATTGTATTCCTTCTTCTTATGTTTCCAGATTCAACATTCTCCATTCCCAGCTCCTTCACATACACACACATACATTTGAAGTTTTAACAACAGTGATCTGCTGTCAGTTCTTTGAATGCAGAATACCTTCTCCAGAATACATCATCTTCTCCCTCCCCTTCTGTCTCTCAAATGCACCATGATCCCTTTCCCAGGCTTTCATTCATGCTTTCTCTCTGTCTGGACCATCTGATCCCTGAGTGTTTTACCATTTACTCAGCCTTCAAGTTTCAGTTTTTGTGACATTTCTGCTGATGGCCTTCCCTAATCTCCTTAAATTTGGTAAACATTCCTGACTTGTGATGCATAATCCACTGTACTTTTGCTATCATTGAACTTATAGTCCTCCACTAGTCTGGGAGCTCCAGAAAACATGGTTTGTGTCTGTTTTGTTCAATTTATACCCTAAACTATACATGTCTTAAGTGGTCTCTCTACTCAAAAACCATCCCTCCATCTAATAATTGCTACCAATACAAAAAGGTGGTCACAGCACATAAGTCTAGGCTATACAGTTTGTTCCCCCAGAGCTCAGTTGTGATACACGTCTTAGGTTTTTCTTTCCAAGGACAAACAACCATCCTCCAACCCAGGGATTTCTTCTAGATAGTGAAATTGAGTTCGTTGTTAGACACAGTGGTTCCCATATGGTCAAACCTAAAGATTCTAGGCAGACAACATTCAACACGGCCAATTCTTTCTAAACAAGGTACAAGGAGCTCAAATATGTGCCATAGACATTTGATTCTGAGCTGCAACGTGTACATACACAGAGAACATACAGGCTTCACTGCCTGACTCTCATTCAGTTTAACAACGATGGCTACAGGAAATTTATTCATTTATTCAACTCATATTTACTGAAAATTTACTATAAGTCAGGCACTGTGACAAGAGCTGAGAAATCGATAGTGAGAAAAGGAGACACTACTCTTGCCATTGTAGAGCTTGCAGCCTGGTAAGGAAGACAAGCAATCATCATAGATCACCGAGAACTATGGGGTATCCTACAGAGCAAAGGTCCTTTTCTAAATCAGAGGGTAATTTCTATGTGGATCTTTCTGAGTTGATCGTGATTGGGTGTTTAGGCTTTCTCATTGCTCTGCATTCCCCAGTATGTCCAAACAACCTACCCTCTCTCCTAGAATTAAAAGTTTCTAGAATCTTTGGACACAAACAAAGAAGTAGCTAGAAGCATTATCTCAGACTAGATACTCAATGGCTAAAGGGCTGACCTCTCCCTAGAGAGGGTCCCAGGAGAAACGGGAAAGATTCAGCATTGAGTTGGGACCCATGCTGTAAAACAGGGGTCCCCGATCCCCGGACCATGGATTGGTACTGATCTGTGGCCTGTTAGGAACCAGGTCACACAGCAA
Source organism: Balaenoptera acutorostrata (assembly GCF_949987535.1). Taxonomy (NCBI): domain Eukaryota; kingdom Metazoa; phylum Chordata; class Mammalia; order Artiodactyla; family Balaenopteridae; genus Balaenoptera; species Balaenoptera acutorostrata. The sequence continues at coordinate 57,863,053 of NC_080066.1, read as the reverse complement.
GAGGTGAGTGGTGGGTGAGCAAGTGAAGCTTCATCTGTATTTACAGCCACTGCTCATCACTTGCATTACCGCCTGAGCTCCACCTCCTGTCAGATCAGCGGCGGCATTAGATTCTCATAGGACAGTGAACCCTACTGTGAACTGTGCATGCAAAGGATCTATGTTGTGCGCTCCTTATGAGAATCTAATGTCTGATGATCTTAGGTGGAGCTGAGGCAGTGATGCTAGCTCTGGGGAGTGGCTGCAAATACAGATTATAATTAGCAGAGAGGTTTGACTGCACAGAGACCATAATAAATTAATTGCTTACAGACTCATATCAAAACCCTATCAGTGAGTGGCAAGTGAAAACAAGCTCAGGGCTCCCACTGATTCTGCATTATCATGAGTTGTATAATTATTTCATTATATATTACAATGTAATAATAATAGAAATAAAGTGCACAATAAATGTAAAGCGCTTGAATCATCCAGAAACAATTCCCTCCTTGCCCCACCCTGGTCTGTGGAAAAATTGTCTTCCATGAAGCCAGTCCCTGGTGCCATAAAGGTTGGGGAGCGCTGCTATAAAAGGATTCCTGTTCTAAATGAACATTCCTTTTTACTGAACCATCAACTTCAACCCTCACCTCACTGCTCAAGATCACATATTACCCATTTCTATCTATCTTCCATCCACGTACTTTTTCTATCCCTTAAGTCCTCTTTGAACTATCAAGAACTGAAAAATTAGACATGCAGTTGCATATGTCTTTTTACATTCTTTTCAGTTTTTGAGTTTCATTCTTTGGAGTCAGAGTTTTGGTTGCTCCTTCAAAGTAAGTGCCTCATGCCTACAAGTGGTCTGGCCTTCCAGGTACAAATGGGAGAGTGGGGTATGAAACACAAGTGAAACACTCAGACAAAGAATTCAACATGGAATCAAGCCACAACTCCTTTCTCTGCTCAGCATTTAAATGTAAAGAAATGTAGTAATTATTTCAGACCTTCCATTTTTACCCCTTTTATCCAAAAAGGTAGGAACTAGGATTTCATCCCACAACTATGTCCTTCTAGAATATTACTTCTCACTTGCATCACAGGCATCACCAGTGTCAGTTGGATCCCATAATTCCTACGGGTCCCTGGTAATTGTGAGTCTCCTTTGCTTTTCCAAATGAGGATTTTCATTACGGCCAGCCTTTCCCTTTCTCTGATTGACATTTGATGTTGAAAGAACATAACATATCCAAGTCCTTGACCATGAAAAAACACATCAGGACTTCAGTATCATTCAGGAATCCTGAACTTTGAACTGCCTTCAACACGTAGATGAATTTTGGGTTGTCTCCCTTAGGAAAGGAATTTGCTCAACATGTAAGGAGACAGTGAAGTGAATATTTGATGAACAAAATGGCCACCTTGGCAGAGAAAATGTTGTATCTTCATCCAATCTTATTTTCCCCGGGGACTCACAACTGGCCTACATTCCAGTCCACAGTCATAGTTAGTTGACACCATGTGGTTGAATTCCAACTGATGGGATGCAGGAAGAAATAAAGCACTCCACTACCATATCTGGTCCATAAAACCCTCTGACAGAATCCTCCACACTCTCATACTTCCTCTGACAGGTGAATGGCATAGATTCTAATAACCAGGTGCCAAGCAGAATCGTAAGTGAGCAGGTGCCTCAGTCCCTGAATAATTACATGGAGCAGAGCTTCTCAATCTCCACTCTCTTTAACCCATACTTACATTTGCATAATCAAGAATAATGTGATATCATATAACATGACAAGACATGACATCTCACCTAACATACCATAATGTAACATGACACGATATAATATAACCAAACGTCTGAGAATTGGGGGTTTCTTTGTCGTTGCAGCTTAGTGTTAATTTATCTGAGTAACCCAGAAGTAATCAGAGAGAGGATACATCTCTGAGGACCTGGTGTTTGATCTGAAACCACCCCATGGTTTTAGAGAAAAGCAACCATTTAAATACCTGGGAACCAATCATTCCAGGTAGAGGGAACAACACACAAAAGCCAAAGTCTGGGAGGCTGTGTTTAAGAAACAGAAAGAAACTAGTCCATCTGGTTTCTAGTGAAGGAAGAGGAGAGGGATAGGGGATGAGGTTGACGGGGTAGGTGGAGACCAGATCATGTAGGACTCTGTGGGTGATTGTGAAGAGTCTACAGTCCACGACAATTGTGGTGGAACATCACTGGAAGACTTTAAGCAGGGAAAAGACATGACCCTATTATGATATATATGTTTCTAAAAGATAATTTGGGCTACTCTAGAAAATGGCTTAAGAGGGGAAGCAGAGACACTACATAGGAGAAATGTTCCAGGCAAGAGATATTAGGGACTTAACATAAGGCAATCGTAGTAGAAAGGGGAGAGTGAATATATTGCATGGAGTCATTTAATGAACCGAGTCCAGGGAAATCATATGGATTATACATTTATGTAATAACTATATGTAAAATATATGGAGCGATTAATACATTAACAAAACATATGGCTACTGAATTCTGATAAATGTTCAGGAAGCTTACAGATAGTCTGTAGCAAGCCCTCGTTTTAGAACTTTTAGACTTCTTAGTAGAGCTTTAGTAAAGCTAAAGTTCTCCAGAGAAACAGAAAATACAAAAAGCTGCTGGTTTACCCAGTGGCCACCAGATGGCCCTAGTGGGATCTATTTCGCAGACCATGGATCACAGACAGAAGGAAGTCTGTACTTGGACAGACCCAGATCTCACAGAACACTCTGCAGTATGAAACACGTTTGCTGTTGTTTACTGAGAATGGAAAATAATCCTCAAAAACATTCTAAAAATAAACTTGTTCACAGCCTAAGATGCTGTGTTATAGGATGCTACAAAACTGGAATTAATGAGATCTTCCTGAGGTAGGAAAGTATTCACTTTAGGATGAAGAATAGTCATGTGCATGTGTTAAAAACATGTAACCTCACTCTGGCTAGTCAGCTAGAAAGTTGTCTAGACCTCATTGCCCTCTTCTAGGATAGCTCCTGGACACTCCTATTTGGAAACTCTATAGATAGTAAAGGGTGCAATGAAGAAAAAAAGTGTAAAACTAAGGCTTGCTGCTGACTATCTACAAGTGTGTTGAAATTTTTTTGTGAGATATTCTTTTGCCAATTTATTCATTGGGCTATTCATTTTCTCTTTATTGTCTTTTGAGAGTTCTTTGTATGTTCTGGATACAATTTCTTTATTAGATATGCGATGTACAAATATATTCTCCAAGGCTGGGACTCGTCTTTTCTTTCCTTCAACAGTGACTTTGGCAGAGAAAAATATTTTATCTTTAATAAAGTCCAATTCATCAATTTTTAATCTCATGGATTATACTTTTTTGTTGTATCTAAGAACCCATCAACAAATCCAAAGGTATGAAAGCTTTCTTCTCTGTTTTATTCTAAAAGTTATATTGTTTTACATTTTATATTTAGTTCTATGATACTTTTTGAGTTACTTTTCGTACAAGATGCAGGATCAGCATCAAAATTTACTTTTTACATATGGACTTACAATATTTCCACCATCATTTTTTGAAAAGAATATTCTTTCTCCATTGACTTGCCTTTGCATCTTTGTCAAAAAGTAGTTGACTATATTTTTGACAGTCTTCTGGGTTTTCCCTTTTGTTTCATTGATCTGTGTGTCTATACTGTCACCACTGCCATGCTGTCCTGATCTTAGAGGCAAAGCATTGAGTCTCTAACCATTATGATGTTAGCAGCACATTTTTCATATAAAAATTTTATTAAGTTAAGGAAGATCACTTCTATTTCTAGTTTTTCAAGAGTATTTGTCATGAATGGGTGCTGAATTTCAGGGCCCTTTGTACTGATCTTCAGAGAGATTCTGCAATTTGCAACTCTTGCACTAATCCACTGCTCTTGTTGGAGGTTTGCTAGTGAGAAGGTGGAGCATGGGGCAGGGGGAGTTCTTTAAGCTTCTGATTAAGTCTCAGTCTTTCGGGGGTACAGTGTGCTTCTGTCGTGGGGGTCTTTACAGATGTCTCTGTCCCTCCCTAGAGTTTTTCCCATCTCCTACAATCTTTCTTGACTTTGATAACCCCAGCCTATTTCCCTGGAGCTCTCTCACCTGTTGGCTTCAGTTTTCTTATTCCTTAGATGACACAGGAAGACTGGAGTGAGGCTGGAGTGGGTAGACGTCCTTCCGCCAGATGGGATGAGGTTTCAGCACTGCTCTCTGTGAAGGCTTTCCTCCAGCCTCTGGCTTCCAGAGCTTCTGCCCCAGAACTTCACATCTTGCAACTCACCGGAGTTTCCTTCTCTCTACATTTCGGGGTGCTTGTATTGCTTTGCAGCCTCAGTTCTCTGATGTGTCCAGAAAACTCATTGATTGTCTGTTTGTCGAGATTTTTCTTCATTTAAGTACAGAAAGAGCTTTACATGTCAGAGCTGAAACAAAAAAGTTGATTTTTTTATTACCTTGATGGGGATGCATTAAAAACAATCGAAACTTGTATGAATTGGTAGGAAGCCTTTCGTGTGCTTTCACAAGACCTTGATTTCAGACAGTGCATTTCATCTCATTGTCTCCTGAAACAATCAGGAATTAGTGACTTTATTATGTGATTCTCTCCCTCAGTGCAACCTGCTTCCCTTTCATTCCTGCAGACTCTGTGTTCCCTTTAAAATGTATTTCTTTCCCCCACCCTCCAGAGGTCAGGAATCATAAACAAAGTGTAGACTTTAACATGGCTGTGGGGCCCCAGAGGTGTTAACCCAGGGTTCAGAATGACCAGTGATGATGGACTGGAACTCTGACTAGCTTTATCTTTCTAGGCATCAGCACACAGCATGCCCCTAGGAAGGCCATCTAAGTCTCTGGTGGCTCCTGGTTGCCAAGAGCATAGGAATTCATTTCAATCAGTACCAAGCTCTCTACATGCTTCCCTGGACAAGGAAGTGACTAGCACTGTCTGCCTCTCCATGAATACCATGTAAACTCTTCAGGGAATTCTACAACACAGACCTGGATTCATTTTGGTACCTAAGCCACATAGATGAAACTCAGACAGCCTTAAAAGGAGATGGCTCATCTATTTTTCTAGAATTATTTGAACACAGCTAGTACCTTCCTCAAACTGAGGTAGCTTTCTCTGAAACTACTATTAATTTTTGAATAATGCCTCCTCTCAAAGACTTCAACAAAAACTTCCCTTAGGTATATCTATTTTTTGGGGGGTCATTTTTTAGGTGTTTTATTATTTTTTTAAAAATTTCTCAGGCATACCCATTGATGTCTCTCTCTCACTCTCTCTCTCTCTCTTTTTTTTTTTTTTTTTTTTGGCCGCGCAGCATTTGGGATCTTAGTTCCCCCACCAGGGATCAAACCCAGGCCTAAGCAGTGAGAGTGCAGAGTCCTAACCACTGGACCACCAGGAAATTCCTTTAGGTATATCCTTTTTACAATGCCCCCAAACGACTAGGAAGTATGCATCAAATTAGAGACAAGTGAGGTTACACCCATCTTTTTGAAGTCATGGAAGAAGTGACAAATGTGATCCTAAGGCCAGCTGGCCCCAGTAGCCCTGGCCAGCTGCATAAACCTGATTCATTTGTCCTCAGCCCACTCATTTCCACAGATGGACTTCTTAAGGGATCCTGTGTGCAATCCGTAAACAAGCATATTGTGTACCAACCCCTAATCAACTAATGGGACAGCAAGGCAAATCAATGTTCCCAAATTACCCTGCTCATTTATGGATGTCCATCTCCAAAAAAAAGGGAAAGCACTCACACCAACCTTGACCACTCAGTCTGCTCCAGACACACTTAAATTTGTTCTGTACCCAGTCCATGAATGCCTCTTCCTTATGACCTTGGCACTAGGCAATTCCTCTGCTTAGAATGTTATTGTCCCAGACTTTTATGTGGTCTGGCTACATTCTGCCTTTAAAATATCAACCTAAAAATGAATTTCTCAGAGTCCTTTTCTGATCACACTATCTACAGAGCCCCTTTATCTCCCTATAATTCATCTTGTTTTAGTTTCAACACAGTATTGTCACTACTGACATTTCCCCATTTGTTTGTGACTCACCTTTCTTCGCTATAATGTAAGCACCATGATAATGGGGACTTTTATCTGTGTCTTCACTCTTTTGCTGCTTTGTCCAGAACTATGTGCACCCTAATAGTAGATGTTCCCCTTATCTAAGGGTAAGTGGTCAACCCATGAAGCAGAAACAAAAGAATCTTGAATGGCATCTCATCTGAATATAAGCTTTCTTTAACCACTATTGCCTTTGGCTATCTCTGTAAACTTACTGGTTAATATAGCAATAAATTAACTGAAATGTTGATATTCCTCTGCTGAACACTTCTGCCTAAACCTGCAGCTGGGTAACAGGATGATGGCATGAAGTTGCAAATGTATGCTATCAGCCTACTCGTTGCAGAGAAACCTCAAAAATGTATTGTAACAAGTGTAATGATAGTACCTAAGTCCCAGACTATAGAACTCACTGCCTTTACCACCACTATATTTGAGTATATTTTCAATTCTTATTTTTTTTAACATCTTTAATGGAGCATAATTACGTTACAATGGTGTGTTAGTTTCTGCTTTATAACAAAGTGAATCAAATATATATATATACATATATCCCCATATCTCCTCCCTCTTGCGTCTCCCTCTCACCCTCCCTATCCCACCCTCTAGGTGGTCACAAAGCACAGAGCTGATCTCCCTGTGCTATGTGGCCACTTCCCACTAGCTATCTATTTTACATTTGGTGGTGTATATATGTCCAAGCCACTCTCTAACTTTGTCCCAGCTTACCCTTCCCCCTCCCCATGTCCTCAAGCCCATTCTCTATGTCTGCATCTTTATTCCTGTCCTGCCCTTAGGTTCTTCAGAACCTTTTTTTTTTTTTTTTTAGATTCCATATATATGTGTTAGCATACAGTATTTGTTTTTCTCTTTCTGACTTCCTTCATTCTGTATGACAGACTCTAGGTCCATCCACCTCACTACAAATAACTCAAATTTGTTTCTTTTATGGCTGAGTAATATTCCATTGTATATATGGGCCACATCATTTTTATCCATTCATCTTTTGATGGACACTTAGGTTTATTCCATGTCCTGGCTATTGTGAATAGAGCTGCAATGAACATTGTTGTACATGACTCTTTTTGAATTATGGTTTTCTCAGGGTATATGTCCAGTAGTGGGATTGCTGGGTCATAGGGTAGTTCTAATTTTAGTTCTTTAAGGAACCTCCATACTGTTCTCCATAGTGGCTGTATCAATTTACATTCCCACCAACAGCAAGAGGGTTCCTTTTTCTCCACACCCTCCCCAGCATTTATTGTTTGTAGATTTTTTGATGGTGGCCATTCTTACTGGTGTGAGGTGATACCTCATTGTGGTTTTGAGTTGCATTTCTCTAATGATTAGGGATGTTGAGCATCCTTTCATGTATTTGTTGGCAATCTGTGTATCTTAGAAGAAATGTCTGTTTAGGTCTTCTGCCCATTTTTGGATTGGGTTGTTTGTTTTTTTGATATTGAGTTGCATGAGCTGCTTGTAAATTTTGGAGATTAATCCTTTGTCAGTTGCTTCATTTGCAAATATTTTCTCCCATTCTGAGAGTTGTCTTTTCATCTTGTTTATAGTATCCTTTGTTGTGCAAAAGCTTTTAAGTTTCACTAGGTCCAATTTGTTTATTTTTGTTTTTATTTCCATTTCTCTAGGAGCTGGGTCAAAAAGGATCTTGCTGTGATTTATGTCATAGAGTGTTCTGCCTATGTTTTCCTCTAAGAGTTTTATAGTGTCTGGCCTTACATTTAGGTCTTTAATCTATTTTGAGTTTATTTTTGTGTATGGTGTTAGGGAGTGTTCTAATTTCATTCTTTTACATATAGCTGTCCAGTTTTCCCAGCACCACTTATTGAAGAGGCTGTCTTTCCTCCATTGTATATTCTTACCTCCTTTATCAAAAGTAAGGTGACCATATGTGCTTGGGTTTATCTCTGGGCTTTCTATTCTGTTCCATTGATCTATATTTCTCTTTTTTTTGTACCACTACTACACTGTTTTGATTACTGTAGCTTTGTAGTATAGTCTGAAGTCAGGGAGCCTGATTCCTCCAGCTCTGTTTTTCTTTCTCAAGATTGCTTTGGCTATTTGGGGTCTTTTGTTTTTCCATAAAAATTGTGAAATTTTTTGTGCTGGTTCTGTTTCAATTCTTATTTTATCCTTAACAATTTCAACTCTTCTGGGTAAATATGCTAATATCTTCTTTTTAATTGTAGAAATTCATAAGAGGGTGAAAATGAGCCACACACTGGGTAAAAGAGAGCGAGAGCTCAGAGACCAGGGCCAAGTGCCCTGCTTGGTGTTTGGAAGGCAGAAATAGGGAAACCTGTGACATACTTGGAATTTCAGGCATCAGTCATAGGCTGGAGTCCATGCTGGACTTTGCCCTTGACTCTGAGGTAGGGGATTGTGCTGACCCTGGGTTCTCCCAAAGGAGAAACAATGACACCCATTCTTGGATCATCTTAAGGTATAGGCTGGTATCTTCTCTTTGGAAGCTCCACTGGATGTTATGCTTATGTGCAGCAGAATTCCCTCCATCCTGAAGCAAGACTATATTAGAAACTAATTTCTTCTAAAATCGATGGTTTCATTAGCTAATTCTGTTTAAAGAAGATTTAACACCAATTTTATACAATCACTTCCAAAAAGCCAAAGAGGAAAGAATGTTTTATGAAATTGGTAATGCCCTGGTACCAAAATCATACAAACAGAGTACCCCCTCCCCCATACCTCCCAAAAAAAGAAAGAAAAAAAAGAAAGAAAAGAATGGAAAACTACAGACCAACATCCCTCGTGAACATGGATGTAAAAATCCTAACAAAATATTGGTAAATAAAATTCAGCAAAAGTGGGGTTTATTCCAAGAATGCAAGGTTGCTTTAATATTCAAAAATAAATTAATGTTATCCATCCTGTTAATAGGTTAAATAGCAAAAATCACATGATCAAATAAATCAATGCAGAAAAAACATTCAACAAAATGTTTAACACCCATTTATGATAAAATCCCTAAGAAAAATAAGAATAGAAGGGAACTTCCTCAACTTGATAAAACACATCAGGTAACCTACAGGTGATATTGTACTTAAATGGTGAAAGACTTTTTTACCCCAACATCAAAACAAGACAAGGATATCTGCTTTCACCACTCCAGTCCAATATATTATGTGAAGCCCAGCACAAGACAGTAAAAGGAAACAAAAGGTATACAGATAGAAAGGAAGAAATAAAATTGTCCCTACTTGCAGATGATGCAATGGACTACATAGGAAATCCTAAGGAATCAAACTCTCAGAACTAACATGGGAGTTCAGCAAGCTGCAGGCTACAAGACCAACATACAAATCTCTATACACCAGCATTGAACACATGGAAGCTGAAATGTAAATGTGATATAATTTGTAATCACTCGTGAAGAATGAGATGCTTAGGTATAAATCTAACAAACATATCCAGGACTTGTACACTGACAAATACAAAATGCTGATGAAAGACATCAAAGAAGATCCAAATAAATGGAGAGATATACTGTGTTTATGGATTGGAAGACTCAACATAGTAAAAAATGTCAATTCTCCCCAACTTCATACATAAGTTTAACTACATATCTTTTAAAAATCCCAGCAAAATTTTTTATAGACAATCTTATTTTTAAATTGACAATCTTATTTTAAAGTTGATATTGAAAGTCGAAGAATCTAGAATAGCTAAAAATAATTTTGAAAGAGAAGAATAATGTGGGAAGAATCACTGTACTTGATTTCAAGTCTTATATAGCCACAGTAATCAAGGTGGTGTAGTTATCACTGGAGGGATAGATTCACAAATCAATGAGACAGGACTAGCCCATACAAGCAGAGCTAAACTATTTTTTGACAAATGTGCAAAAGCAATTAGATGTTGAAAGCATAGTCTTTTCAATAAATGTTACTGGAGCAACTGGACATCCATAGGCCACAAAAAAAAAAAAAAAAGGAAAAAGAATATGGAAAAGAAAAAGGATCTCAGCCTAAATGTCATACTTTATATGCAATAAACTCAAAATGGATCATAGATTTAAATATAAGATATAAAGCTATTAAACTTATAGAATAAAACAGAAGAAAATCTTTAGGACCTACAGTCTGATAAAAAATACTTATGTATGAAATCATGATACATAGAAGAAAAAAATCAGTAAATTGAACTTCATCAAAATTTAAAACTTTTGCTGTGTGAAAGGCCCTGTTACAAGGATAAAAAGCAAAACTACGGACTGGGAAAAAACACTTGCAAATTGCATACATAATAAATAACTCAGATCTAGATTACATAAAGAACACCCCAAATCCAATATTATAAAACAAATAAAAATTTATTTAGAAAAGGGGCAAAGGAGATGAACAGACATTTCACCAAAGAGGGTATACAAATGACAAAAAAGCTCATGGAAAGATGTTCAACTCTTCTAGTCACGAGTGAAATACAAATTAAGACCACAGTGAGGTATTAGGACACACCTACTAGGACAGCTACAGTTTTTTTACTGACTACACCAACTGTTGGTGAGGATATGAAATAACTGGATCTCTCGTACACTGCTGGTGGGAATGTAAAATGTTACAACCACTCTGGAAATTAGTTTGGTAGTTTCTTTTAAAAAATAACCATTCATTTACCATACCACCCAGCGATTACACCCAGGGGCATTTATCCCAGAAAAATGAAAATTTATGTCCATACAAAATTTATGTCCATCCCATGCACAGGTATGTTCATAGCAGCTTTGTAGGAGATCAAAGCTGGAAACAACCAAAACGTCCTTCACAGGTAAATGTTTTTGCAACACTGAAAACGAATGAACTATGTACTGATACACACAACAACTTGGATGGAAAACAAGGGCGTTATAGTGAGTGGAAAAATTGCCACTCAAAGGTAGACTCCATTTATATAACATTCTCAAACTGACAAAATTACAGAGATGAAGAACAGGGCAATGATTGCCAGGGGTTAGTGATGTGGGGGAAGTGATGCACATGACTATAAAGATCAGCATGAGAGAAATCTTTGTAGTGGTGGAACAGTTCTGTATGTTGATTGAGGTGACGTTTTACAGAGTCCACAGTTTTTTGTGATAAAATATCATTGAACTATACATATACATAGTACCAGTGTCAATGTCTTTGATATTGTACTACCGCTATATAAGATGTAAACGTCGGGGGAAATTATATGAAAGATGCAGAAGACTGTCCTATACAATCTTTGCAACTTCCTATGAATCAATAATTATTTCAAAACAAAATGTTTTTAAGTATGTCTTGTAGAAGCCAAGAAAACCAGCGCTCAAATCCCACAGCTTTGTGGTCCCAGCTGGCTCTGTTTCAGGGAAGAGTCTGAGTCACTAGAAAGCACACCCCAGGAAGGCTACCAGATAGGAAATGCTTCTGTGGTTATTGCTGGTTGATTGGACAACCTCAATCCCTCTATTAACCTTCTGAGAACCTCAAGCTGAAGTTACTCCAAACAAGTGAGGGCAAAGAAAGCCAGTTGCTGGGAAATGGATTGGCAGTTCGCAGAGTGAAGTCATTTGTACTGAGAAGGCATCTCTCTGAGACCCCAGGAGGATTCCTGAAGTGCCACCAAGCAAAATAGGAGAAAACTGAGAATGAAGGAGGCTCTCCATATAGACTTCATCTCTTAAAACAAAAAGGAGCCAGAGTAACTTTCAGAATCTAAAAGGATTAGGGGATCAGACCAGTGGGCTAGTAGTGTTATAAATCTCTCCATGGGATTCACAATAGGACCCTTTGAACAATTTGGAAGAATGACATTGCTTGCACTATAGCTTGTGCTCTAAAGATGGATTGCTAGGCTTCCTTTCCCAGAGATTCTCTCCATAGAAGCCAGATCTACTATCCTGCATGTCTTTCTTGTGCCCACAGGACTTTCTGGGTTGGAAACAAAAGAAAACAGGAAGTTTGTGATCTAAAGGTCAGTGGCTTCTTTCATTTAAAAAAAAAAAAATTTATATTGGCATATAATTGATTAACAATGTTGTTAGTTACAGGTGTACAGCGAAGTGATTCAGTTATACATATACATGTATATATTCTTTTTCAAACTCTTTTCCCATTTAGGTTGTTACAGAGTATTGAGCAGAGTTCCCTGTACTATACAGTAGGGCTTCTCTCTTTCTCTCTCTCTCTTTTTTTTTTTTTTTTTTGATATACCAGTGTACTCATTTATTGGTACCAAAAAACGTGCCCACTCACTGGAATTTGTGGTGCACCCATGGGATTAGTTACCATTCACTGCTTTCCACTAACTGGTGGCCAGTCCCCCTCACAAGGGATGAAGGAAGGATGGGCTGTGCAGAAGCTTCAGTTGAAGCCTCTTGTCAGAGAAGTCCCACCTCATGTTGTCCTCATTATGGCCTTTCATTTTTGCCTTCTGAGTCTGTGCTGAATCACAGGAGACTTTAGACAGGTTGTCTTGTTTAGGTCCATGCCCACCTTTGTCTTTATGAAATATGTGGCATTTTCATCTCATACATACACACGTTTGAATCTTAAATAACTGGAGAATTTTCTCCAGGTACTTCTGGTTCTTGCTGGTTTGGTAACATTACTTCTGCTAACTTTGTTCATTCCCAGTAATTCTCTCTCTCTCTCTCTCTCTCTCTCTCTCTCTCTCCCTCTCTCTCTCTCTCTCACACACACACACACACACACACACACACATTCTCTTTAAGACCCATTCTTGTTGACGCTCCTGGGTGGTCCCTACAGAATCCTAGGAGTTCCCCTAACTTCCCAGTAGAGGGACCCCTGGTCTAATTCGTAAATCCTAATTTAGGCTAACCCACATCTAACCTGATGCTCCTTGACCCTCAGGGTAAGGAAAGTGAGCTGCATCTAACTCTGAGATAAACTGAGAGCCATCAACTGTTTTAAACAGGGTGAAACGTTATGCTCTGGGCAGCCGACATAGCAGTTTGCGTGAGAAGCAATACTGAAGGTAGACACCATGTCGAAGGCAGCTGCCAAGTCCAAGCAAGAAACAGTGGCTGCAGGGATGGAGAGAGGGTGAACACTCACCGTGCCATGTGGCAAACCTGGCAGGCCTGGATGACTGATCAAATGTGGGGCAGTGTCCACATGTTAGGCTCTGGTTAGATGCCTATGTCCTTTCCAGTATCATGACAGCAGCTGAGAAGATGCTGCACATTGTGGGTGTGTCTGTAACTCTAAGGGTAAATTATTAATGTGCTAGGTGTCCAGCAGAAGCCACAGGGACCCTGGAGAGAGGACTCTGTCCATCACAGCCACAGTGATTAATTCTTGTCTGCTGACAATGTTGCTTTATGCACTGCTTTGACAGGCAACCAGCCCTTGTCTCTATGGCTCTTGGGAGGAATGATTTATAGTAATACAGTATTATTCTAAAATTTAGATCATCATTTCTAGGTAAGCATCCTAAGATATTACCTTGCTTATAACTTAACATCCTGTACAACCGTGCACTGGAGTCCATCACTTTGGGAAACATTTTAAATTTCTCTTCTTGAGGAGTCTACAGCTTAATCTGAAATGGCTGAGATCATTCCACAGCTTTGATGGGAAACTGCTAGCACCCACTTTCAAATTTTTCTGACACAGATTTCATCTCTCTGCTCTGCTGCATACAATTTTGTGCTGGAGAAAACTGTACGTGGTTTTCTGAGGAAGTCTTTGGTCTTTTCAGCAGAAAGCTCACTGGACCAGCTTGATGCTAGTATGTTTGTATGGGGGTGGTGGGCAGCTGTACATATCATAATGTCTCCTCCACTTTCCTAAACAGTTTTCCTTGTGAAAAAGCTTTTGCCCCCACTGCAGATTATTTCCATTCAATATATTCCTATATGAAGAATTTCTAGGTAAGATAGTGTTAATATTTTTAAATCTCTTGGAGATGCAGTTGACTGAATTTATTTCAGGGTAATTTGTAGTAATTTATAGTTTCATCAGCTGTATAAACTGGGTGCCAGTTTCATAATAACATTTTTTGCATTGGATATTCCATGGGCTTTTATTTCATTCTATGCTAATTTAATAAATGAAAGCTGGAATACTGGTCTAATATTTATAATAGGTAATATTGTCCTCATGTATTAGTGAGGTGAAACAGTTTACAATGTCATTTTCCATTTGTATTTCTTTTGTTTTTTGTCACCTGATATCTTTTACCCATTTAGTTTATAGAGGTTTTAGGTTTTCTTCATTTTACAATAAAAATCTTCATACTAAATTTATCTACATTTTAGAACTTTGAAATAATGGGTCTTGAATTTTCTCTCATTGCTTCTTACCCTGTAGTTTCCCATTTTCCTGGATTTTTGTTTTCTGCCTTTTGATTTCATAATGTCAGCTGTTCTTTCTTAAACGTTTCAGTTGAATATTTGGCCAATTTTGTTTGTTTTTAGTTACAATTGTATTATTATTGTAACTTATCTCTAATTACATTTTAACTCTATTCAGGTCTTAAGCCCTTGGCATTGCTTAAATTAGGTATTTGCTTTATATCCGATGATGGGATAAATGAGATTAAGGATTGTCAATGGGAAGTGAGCCTTTCTGCCCTGAAGTAAAGCCACACCTTAAGCATGGCACCAAAGTCACATGATGCTACTTTTCAAATTTTGCTCTACAAAAAGCGACTTGCTCAAGTCCATGAGAGAATGATTTGGAGAAAACTATAAAAACAATTATAAATAAACTAAAAACAAATAAGAAATACTAGACCTATGTGTCACTTTTCTGGCCCAGCAAAGCCTCTTTGGGGGATAGTTCTCAGTTGGGACAGTGCTGTTGCCTTCAATGGGCATTTGCTGTTGTTGTCAAAATAACTAGAGACTGATTGGGGCAGTAGCCCAATACTCTCTGAACCACGGAGCTTACAAGAAACTTCTTCAGAATTTCTGGAAAACCTGGCCACTTGGACGACTTGGCAAAGATCCCCTGTAGCCAGGCAGGTCCCAGGGTGGGGGCAGTCGGGGAATGGACTCTCCATCTTATGAGTTCATCTCCTCCTCTAGAAACTCAGCTTCCTAAATGCAACTGGATTGGACATGGAGAGGAGGTTTCACCTTGCCCTATGACATAAGAGAAAAGAAGGAACGTTTGGGCCCAAATGCAAGCAGAATTATGGGCAAGGGTTATGCAGCAAGTACTAGCCTAAACCCAGGTATTTGGGGTGTGAGTTTCTTCACGGCGGCAGGGGCTGCACTGAGCCACTGCTGGAGCGACAGAACTGTGGCAGGCCACTAGGTGGCAGACGAATACCACTTTTGCCATTTACCTCCTCTCTGGCACTTCATCTTCACCAAGAGAAGGGGGGTTTAGGGGTGGGGTTCTGTATCCTTCTAGGACAGTAGAGATGGCAGCAGCGCTGATGGTCCCCATCCACGTGAAGACAGTGGTACCTTCAGGAAAGTCGTTTTGCACACACCAGCCTGGTCAGGTGTGCATGAATATCTTTCTCCGAAACTCTCCCGTCCACATCCACTCCCTCCCACACCAGGCCCTGTACCCAAGGGCTGATTAAGGCTATTTAGCACATCAGACGTTGCCAGCTGACTTCCCCTGTATGTTACAACTGATGCCCCCTCCCAGGAGCTTCAGCTAGACCTCCATGTTGTCCCCCTCCTTCCCCCCGACCGCCGGCAATCTGCAGGATCTCCAGTTCAATGAAGCCTGGTATTTCCTTTTCCCTGTTATAAACCTGGATGTTTTGCAGGGAGTGTGTTTCAATGCCCGTGCCAATGTGTTGATGAAACCCACATTTCTTGAGCCGCTGGACACCCACCACTCACCACATGACTGACCAATGCCCCTTTGGCCAATTCATCCCTGTGGCTAACGAACTTGGTACTTGTGGTCCTGCAGCAGATGGTCCTCACTTCTCACATAACCTTAAGAAAATTTTCTGCTCCAAATTACAACATTATTGTCTTGGCACTGACATGTCCCATTTAATTATTCGACTTGAGCCTTAGACACTCACCTACAAAATGGGAATAATGCCTACTTTGAAGGATTATTGTGAGGAATCAAGAGGATTAAAAACCTCCTCTTGATTCAGCCTTGCTGACTTGACAAGTTTTACATTTGCTTTAATCTTACGTTTTACCACCCATTGCAATCACTGCCTAATTATAATGCATGTAGCACTGTCTTTGAAGAGCAGTTTTGTCACCGTGGTTTCTACTATCACTGGTAGTTGTCATGATGTTTAGCTATATTTGGAGAGTACGGTAAAACTTGGCTCCCGCTATCTAGAATAAAAATTAGAATAAAGACAAACACTTCCATGTTATGCTGAAATTATATTTATATATAGATATAGATATAGATATTTACTTTTCTGCAGACAGCTTTTACAGATGAGTCATTTTAACGTTCAAAGAAGAGCCTATTTTGATGCTACATAATCTGTACCAGAATGAGATGGATAGCTTCTCAAATTCATTTCACAAAGCCAGCACAACTCCGATAGCAAAACATAACAATTATAACACAAAACAGAGAATCACAGATCTCACTTAAAAATACAGATGCCAAAATACCAAATAGAACAGTAGCCAGTTGAAATCAACACCACATGAAAATGTACAAAGCTTTGGCAGATATGAAAGCAAATTGAAATTCAAACTTACACACAGAGAACTGGAACATAAACACCAGAAACAAAACGTCCCCCCCACCCCACCCTGTCAGTGGCCTCAGGCCGGGGACCCAAAGGAACAATGAGATATCGGCTAAACCACATTAGCGGGGAGGGGGGCTGCTGGTGGGGTCATCGGCTTTATCATCGGGGCCGGGCTCATCCTCATCCAAATCTTCAGACTCACACTCTGCCAGTGCTTCATAGTACTGGTATGGCCAACACCGTGGATCTTTCTTATAGAGCTTGGCCAGAAACTTCAGGACAAGCATCTTGCTGGTTTCGAGGAATGCTCGGGGGCCCCAGAGGAACTCATATTCTGCTGGCTCAGTAAAAGGGATTTGCCTGTACTCTAGGTACTTCTCCCTTACAAACACTTCGGTGATGAGCTTCCTTGTATTTCCGAAGAGACCATGTGTCTCCCGGACATCCAGCCCTAACTTGTACAGAAAAGTAAAGATCAGGTCCTCCCTGACACAATTGCCTTTCATAAAGATGAGGCTCAGAACCACCATCAGGAGTCCTAACTTGGGCCTATCTAAATAGGATGACGCTGCTTCACCCTTCCGACCCTTGTTGATGAGAATATAAGAGTGGTTTTTGGGATCAATTTCCTTCAATTGATAACCAAAGACACACTCCAGCTTGTGGCTGGCACGGCTGATGATTTCTAAGCACTCATCTTTATATTCACGGATGATGAATTTCACCATCTCTGAGCGCTTGATGGGCACCTTGGCTTGGTCCTTGACCAAGAGGAACTGCACCAGTGCGTTTGCTCTCTCATCCAAGGGAGACAGTGTCTGAGTCTCCAGCTTGGGGTCATCTTGGGTTGCACCAAATCCCTGAGCAAGATTAGGGAGCTCAGAGATGATCAAGGACGGAGGGCTAACTGGGCTTTCCCAGAGACCCAGGGCCCTTGAGGTGCTCGGGCCCTCCCAGGCACTCAGGGCCCAAGAAGTGCTGGGTCCTTCCCAGCCACTCAGGATCCGGGAGGTACTCGGGCCCTCCCAGCCACTCAGGCCATGGGAGATGCTCAGGCCCTCCCAGTCACACAGGACCTGGATAGGGGTTTGAACCTCCCAGTCATTGAAGTCCACACTTTCCCAGGGCCTGGGGGCCTGCCAGGTGCACATGCTCAGCATCTGGCCCCTGCCATCCTCCTCTTCGGTATTCAGATGCTTCTTCTTCCGGGTAGCCTTGCCCGAACGACGCGGAGGCTCAGCGGAAGTCTTCGAGGACTCTTGAGTGGTGGCCATTGCCTTGGGAGCAGCTGCCGTCGCCATCAGGATGCTGGGCCCTGCCTTGGACGCCTTCGAGGCATTCACATTGGGCTGTGGAACCCATGGGACTGCAGGCAAGGCCTCAATGCAGGCAAATGGATCCTGCAGAGCAAGTGGCAGTGACTTTGGGGTCTCTGAGGTGGCAGACGGGCCCTTGAAGGCATTAGAAGAGGCAGGCTGGAACTGGGAGGTAGATGGAAAGACCCTTGGGGTGGCAGTAAAGGTCTCGGATGTGGCAGGCAAGTTTTTCCAGGGAGTTGGCAGGTGTGCTCCAGCAGTTGGCATTGCCCTGGGAGCACAAAAAGTGCCACCGAAGATCATCCGGTCCTTTGAAGGAGCCTTGCGTTCCTTTGAAGAGGTCCTACGTTCTTTTGAAGAGGTCCTTCGGTCTATAGAGGAGGCCCTGGATTCTCCTGATGGAGTCATCAATGATTTAGCAGAGCCCATGGGAAAATTTGCCCCCGCTAAGGGGGCTCCTGGCTGGCCCTGCAAGGCTGAGGGGGGGCCCTGCCAGGAGGGCTGGAGTTGCATGGCTGGCAGCTCTGCCTGCGAGCCCGAGGGCTGGGCCTGCTGGGTGGGTAGCTGGATTTGCAGGGCCTTTTGGGAGGCGGGGGCCCCGTGAAAGGGCTGCTCCAGTTGAACCAGTGGTGGGCCCTGCCTCTGGGCCTCCTGGGTGGGCAGGGCCTGCCAGAATTGCCCGGGGGCCTTTGGAGCCTGCCAGGCCAGACTGGCCTGGGCTTGCTGAACTTCCTGGAACTCCATTGAGGTTGGCATCTCATGTGGCACCGGAGCTTGGCCTTTCGGGGCCTGCCAGATGATGGGTGGGCAGTGTACAGCCTGCGGGGCTGACAGTGCGGCCGGCAGAGGGGCTGGCATCACGGCTGTTGGCACCTGCGGAACAGCGGGAGGTGCGGTGGGCATCTGCGGTGCTGGAGGGGCCGTCGGAACCTGTGGGGCCGCCCGAATTGGTGGAGCCGCCCTCAACTGCGGGGTGGGCAGCCGAGCCTGCGGGGCCTGCCGCAGAGGTGGTGGGGGTGGCAGGGCCTGCCAGAGAGGCGGCGGGGTGGCCAGGACCTGTGGGGCAGGTCGGATGGGTGGCGGTGCCTGGCGGATCAGTGGAGGTGCCTGGCGGATTGGGGGTGGGGCCTGGCGCACCGGCGGGGGGCCAGGGCGGATGGGCGGTGGGCCCGGTCGGATGGGTGGTGGCCCCGGGCGCACAGGTAGAGGTGCCTGCCAGGCAATCGTTGGAGCAGGCCAGGTGACCTGTGTGGTCTGCCAGCCCAGGGGCGTGGTTGGCCAGCCTTGCGGTGGGGCCTGCCATCCCGGCGAGGTGGCCTGCCAACCTGGGGGTGTGGCCAGCTGCGCTGGCGGGGCCTGTGGACCCTGGGGAACCTGCGGAGGAGCCCTTATAACCTGTGACTGGATCTGCAGGATCAGAGGCTGAGCCTGTGGGGCCCAGGAAGCCATAGGCTGCGCAGGTGGGGCCGGCGCAGGCGGCTGCACCATCGGGGCTCCTGTAGCTGGAGGCTGGGTGATCGGAGCTCTTGAGCCTGCAGGATGGATCATCAGGACTCCAGGACCTGGAGGCTTGGCCATCGGGGTTCCTGGAGGCGGAGGCTGGGCCATCAAGGGTGCCGGGGGTGGAGGCTGGGCTATCGGGGCTCCTGGAGCAGGAGGCTGGACCATCAGGACTCCCGGAGTCAGAGGCTGGGGAATCAGCACTCCTGGAGCTGGAGGCTGAGCCATAGGGGTCCCCGGAGGGGGAGGATGGGCCATCGGTGTCCCCGGAGGGGGAGGGTGAGCCATCGGTGTCCCCGGAGGGGGAGGATGCGCCATGGGGGTCCCCGGAGGGGGAGGATGCGCCATCGGGGTCCCCGGAGGGGGAGGATGCACCATTGGGGTCCCAGGAGGGGGAGGATGTGCCATCGGGGTCCCCGGAGGGGGAGGATGCGCCATCGGGGTCGCAGGAGGGGGAGGATGCGCCATTGGGGCTCCGGGAGCCGAAGGATGCATCATCAGGACTCCCGGAGTTGGAGGCTGGGCCATCGGGGCTCCCGGAGGGGGAGGATGGATCATCAGGACTCCCGGAGTTGGAGGCTTGCCCATCGGGCCTCCCAGAGGGGGAGCCTGGACCATCGGGCCCCCTAGGGCCGGAGGTTGGGCCATGGGAGCCACTGGGGCAGGCGGCTGGCCCTGCGGGGCCTCCCAAGCAGGCTGAGGTGCCTGCCAAGCGGCCAATGAAGCCTGCAAATCAATCGGAGGTGGATCCCAGGGGACTGGCGGAGCCCGAGAGGAGGCGGGTGGAGCCCGCATCAGAACCGTAGGGCGGCTATAGACCGGAGGCTTAGGGGCCTCCGCCGGGGGACTCGAATCACCCAAATTCTTACTTAGCTGCGACATGTCCTTTTGCTCTGACAGCTGGTGAGCCTTTTCCTCCGACAGCTGCTGGGCCTTTTCCTCCAGAGAGAAGAGAATGCCTACGTGGCTGCTGAGAGAATTCCTCCCTGCTGACTGGTGAATAGGAAGTGAGTGCCCTTAGCTCTGCAGCTTTCCGCAGTAAGGAGGAGGGGGGAAGGGGGCTCAATCCCGCCCCTTCTCCGCCCCCGACCACCACAAGTGGATAGTGCATAGGGGCGTCTACCAGAAATCCTGGCTGACACAAGATCCCTCCTCACTCTGTCCAGTCCCCAAATGCAGCCTCGTCAGACTCCCCATGGATGAGTTTTCACAGGGGAGTGACAGGAACAGATTTATGTTTTAGAAATCACTCTACTGCATTATAGAGTTGGGAACAGACCACTGGGAACATGGAAGGTATCCATGAAGGGGGAGATGGTGTGGTCTGAGCTCAGATACAGCAAAACCAGAGCTGGAGGAAGGGAAATTGTATATATATATATATATATATATATATATATATATATATATATATATATATATACATACACATACATACATACACACACACACATATATATATATTTCAAGAGTGATAGTAGGCAGCTATTATAATTTAATGTAAGTGTGAAAGAGACGGAGAAGTCTGTCCTGGGAAAGTGGGAAATTGCTGGTGTAGATGATTTTCTTAGGGACACAGTAGAGGCTGGTAGGAAGAGAGATTGATGGGTATTGGATGGGACACGGTGATTTACAGTGCTGTGGACCTGCCAAAGAGAGATACCCTGCAGACACTCCTGTATAATGGGTTGGGATTCAGAAGATAAGTGAGCTGGGAGTCCAGATACTCTTCATGGAAATAGAGCTGTTGCAGGGATTGTGGATGCAGAAGAGTGTTTAAGGTGAAACTCCTATGATAGGTCTTTCTTGGAGGATACAGGCATTTTCAGACCCAGGCAGAGAAAAAAGATGGCAAAGAATAGAGAAGGAAAGAGATCCTGGAAATTGAGATGTTCCGGACATCCATGAGAGGAAGCATTTTTAGTATGGGGGATAATTCCCATGGAATAACTGGGATGAAAGAACAAGGTAGGTTTCCTGTTGCTTTTTTATCAGTTGCAGAGCAAGAAAGAAATGGTAACAACGACAACCAAAAAAATGCACTAAAAAGTAATAAAATGGGCGAATGAATAGATAGATCCATGGTTCATATACAGGAAAAACAGATGAAGAGTAACACACAGAATTGGGGGGAAATCTACTCAGCCAAATTAGTTTAAAAATTAGGCAAACAATGTATTAACAGATAAAACAGAAGACATCAAATGTATTGAATAACACTATACTACTTCATGATGAAAGGAAATGACAGTCTCAGCTCTAGTTGGGTAGTTTTCTGGAAATATACAAAATACTAAATATCAAAGATGTTTAGTTTAGAAGAGACTATTTGCAGCCTAGGGCAAGAGTCTGGAGTGACGAAAAAAACATGAAAGGTACCACAAGGGGGCAGACGAGAATGATGAAGGCTACACCCCACTCCTCCTGCAGTACCCTCAAATTTGATAATTTATGAATCCCAGTGAAGGCATATACACACTCCCAAGTTTACTATTGCCTTAAATAATGAAATAATAATTTGGGAGTGAGGTTTCAGTAGTTTTCCTGGCAATTGAAGGGATGAGAAATGAGTTGTTATCCCCCAGGAACATCTTCTTTTCAGAGGCCAGCAGCTCTTCCCTGGTGGCTGATGATGTGTCATGCCTATATAACCCCAGAAAGATGCTTCTACAGAATGGATATGCCACGTCTCATGGTTTCAGATCCCTCCTGTGGGTTAATAATAGTCAGTCCATATAAGAGTTCTCAGTTTGATGGGGTTTAGAACTAACGACTTCATGGGCGCCAACTCTGGACCCATAACCCTCATGTTCCCCTATTACCAACACTGTCACATAACAGTTGCTGGCTGTGGATGGCTTTGGGAAAATTAGTTTATTTTTCAGCCTATGACATTTCTACCCTCAATAAAGCACACTTTTTCCTCCTCTAATTCCAATATATAAATTCATCAGAGATCAAGTTCTCCCACTAACCATTTGTTTTTCAGGATTATGGCAGATTTAACTTTTGGTCCACCATGCTGTGGGTCATCCCACACAGTAAATGGTTACCAGCAGGGCTCAGTTGTTCTCACGGAGGTTGGAGCTTAATGAATAGCACTGCCACACAACGTCAATTCCCACCAAATCCATTATGTCAAAGGAGGCCCAGTTTATGCCCACGGATGATACAGGAGCCAAAAGCAAATTATCAGGAATTATGAAGAGGCGGGCAATGTAGGTGTCATTATAAATGGAAGGTAGTCAAGGTAGCACCTTTGCAACTCTTTGGTTAACATTATTGAACTATCTGAGAAAAATTGGGGTATGAGTATTCAGTGGTTCTGCTGGGTCCAGTAATGGTGGGTGAATTGGGTTTATTCGTCCCTGGAAAATACATCCGCCTGTTTTAGACAATCAGTGCTCTCAGACTCAGGACACTTGATGACCTAGCTACCCACAAATTTCCTATTTCCAATGTCAGTAACACCTGAGGAACCGAGTGACATATAGCCCCTTTGTGAAGGTTGACTGTTTTAATATTGATAAAAGCAAAACCCAATAATGTCCTGAGTCTAGTGGGTTTGAACTACAAGCTTTAAATAGGTCTCCAAAAACCCCTCTTCTCCTTGTGGAATGTTCTAGCTTCCTGAGGCTCCCACAACCCTTCTGTGCGTATGCTCTCCCATCTCCATACCTCTGATCCAAGTGTTGTCAATTCCCTTTCCTTCCTTCTCCATGAAACAGCTTAAAAATCCAAGGTGCATAGAAAATAAAAGACACACACACACACACACACACACACATATATATATGTATGTATATACAAAACATCTATGGAATGTAGGTGTCTGTCTGTCTTCTAATTAGAAAGGACTTTTCAGTATTTGCATAAGTATATAACAAAAGGATAACACAAATAATGGAAAAGATTGGGGGAAGGAGAAATGAGGCAAGACAAACAGGAGTAGGAAAATCACTGAGCCAGATGTATGAAGAATTTGTACATTTCTTTATTGTCTGCATCATGGCAATAATAGAGACTGGAGCCTTGTTTTGCTCACTCGTCTATCCCCACATCATTCTGAGTGTTCAGTAAGGAACTAGTGAATGGAAGTGTAAGATTAGCACTAGAAGCGCCCATCTTTCACTCCTCGATAGCTGTTAGACTTGGTGTAAATATTGATAAGTGAGTAAAATAGTTATGATTTTCACAAAGTCTAAAATTATTTACTTATGAAATGCCTTTTATTAAGGATTTAGTATGTGCCTGACATGGTGCTATGTACAGAGAAAAATCTGACATTGGATCTTATAGACACAGAGGGATATGAATATGCTATTTTTTAGTGCAATAAAGTATTGTTGTTTGCATTGTTTAAAATTCATATTGGTCATAGTTGATGCAAATAACTGAGTGCTTACTTCTGCTTGGAGTGTGGGAGTAGGGGTGTGATGCAGGCAGTAGCAATGAAAAGAAAAACAAACAAATCCAAAGGTGTGGGAGATTCACGAGTGAACAAATAGAGCACTAAAAGAAAAATGAAAAACAAAAACAGGATATGTCAGAAGTACAAGGCATTTGAAAGAAGAATTGTGAGAGATCATTAAAATAGTGTAACTACTATTTATTGAATGGTTATTATTTGACCAAATACCATCCTAAAAGCTTTCAAACACTGTATATTCCTCACAAAATCCACAAGTGTTTGGCGCCATTTTACACATCAAGAAATTGAGGCTCAGGATGGTAATTAACTTGTCAAAAACCTGGCAATCTATAGCAGATTCTGGAATTGAAGCCAAATCTATTTGTTGCCAAAAGGGAGCTTCCTTGGCCATTACACCAGGGCTGCCAAAACTTTTTTTTTTAATTTAAGACATAATTAACATACAGTTAAATGTATAGATATACAGCATTCTGTTAAATGAACTTTGTCACTAAGTAACCATCTGTCAAAACAAGATGAAGAGCATTTTCTTTACCAAATAAATGTCCATGTGCCCTTTTCCAGTCAATTCCTTCACCTCCAAAGACAACTGCTATTTTTTAATATTATTTTCCATTATCAGTTATTATAAGATATTGAATATAGTTCCTTGTGCTAAACAGTAAATCCTTGTTGCTTATTTATTTTATGTAGAGCAGTTTGTATCTGTTAACCCCATACTCCTGATATATCCTTTCCCTACCACCCTCTCCCCTTTGGTAGCCGTAAGTTTGTTTTTTATGTCTGTGAGTCTGTTTCTGTTTTGTATATAGATTCATTTGTATTATTTTTTTAGATTCCACATATAAGTGATATCATATGATATTTATCTTTGTCTGATTTACTTCACTTCATATGATAATCTCTAGGTCCATCCATGTTGTTGCAAATTTGATTCTTTTTTATGGCTGAGTGATATTCCATTGTGTGTGTATCTGTATGTGTATATATGTGTGTGAGTGTGTATATATATATACACACACACACATACACCCCCCCAACTTCTTTATCTGTTCATCTGTCGATGGGCACAAAGGTTGTTTCCATGTCCTGGCTATTGTAAATAGTGCTGCTGTAAACATTGGGGTGCATGTATCTTTTCGAATTAGAGTTTTCTCCAGATATATGCCCAGGAGTGGGATTGCTGGATCAAATGGAAACTCTATTTTTAGTTTTTTAAGAAACCTCCATACTGTTTTCCATAGTGTCTGCACCAACCCAACGACAGTGTAGGAGAGTTCCCTTTTCTCCACACCCTCTCCAGCATTTGTTATTTGTAGACTTTTTGATGATGGTTATTCTGACTGGTGTGAAGTGATATCTCATTGCAGTTTTCTTTTGCATTTCTCTAATAATTAGAGATGTTGAGCATCTTTTCATGTGCAAAGGGAGCTGCTTTCTGATTTCTTTCACCATATATCAGTTTTACCTGTTCTTGAATTTCATATAAATCTGATCAGTATAGTGTATACTCTTTTTGTGTCTGGATTCAACTTTTTTTTTTTTTTAGATTTAAACATATTGCATGTATCGAAAGTTTGCTACTTTCTGATGCCAACTAGAACTCCAACTATATATACTGCACACTTTGTTTATCTATTACCTGTTGAAATTGAGACATTTACAATTTGAGGCTAGTATAAAAAAAAGACTGCTTTGAAATTTCTTCTAAAATTCTTCTTTTGAACGTACATGTTCATGTATCTTGTGTAAATGTCAGACTGGGTGACTGGTTCATAGAGTAGATATGTATGTATTTATAAGGAACTGCAACAGTTCTCCAGCATTGGGTTAGAATGTTTTACGTACACTCTTCCAGAACTTATGAGAATTCCAGGTGCTTGATAGCCTTACAAGATTTTGCATTGTCAGTCATTTTTATTTTGGTCATCCTAGCAGATGTGAAATTGTGATTGTACAACTTTGTACTCCTCTTAACAATGTATGAGAGTTCCATTTGCTCCACATGGGTGGCAAATTTGATGTAATTGGTCGTTTTGATTTTAAGCTTTCTAGTGCGTGAGAAATGGTTGTATCGTATTTTTATTTGTCTGTATGTTTGTTTATTAATAGATAATTTTTGAGCAGTTGTAGGCTTCCAAAAAATTCAGAGCAAAATTCAGAATTCTCATATAATCTTTTCCCGTCCCACACACATACACAACTTCTCCCAATATCAACATCCTGCACCAGAGGGTACATGTGTTATAATCCATGAACCTACAGACACATCATTATCATACAAAGTCTGTAGTTTATATTAAGGTTCCCTCTTGGAGTTATACATTCTGTGGGTTTTGACAAATGTATAATGACATGTATCCACCTTTATGACATACAGAATAATTTCACTACCCTAAAAATCCTCTGTGCTCTGCTATTCACCCTACCTCCCCCTTAACCCACGACAAACACCCAGGCAAACCCTGCCTTCCTCCAAACCCCCTTTTTAAGATCTCCATAGTTTTGCCTTTTCCAGAATGTCATATACTTGGAATCATACAATATGTAAACTTTTCAGATTGGCTTTTTTCACCTATTAATATGCAATTAAGATTCCTCCACTATCATGGCTTGATAGCTTACTTCATTTTTAGCACTGAATAATATTCCATTGTCTGGATGTACCACAGTTTATCCATTTGCCTATGAAAGGACACCTCTGTTGCTTCCAAATTTTGAATATGAATAGAGTTGCCATAAACATCCGTGTGTAGGTGATACATTTCTTTTCATCTTGGCATAACATTCTACTGTGTGGAAGTGCCATAGTTTATTAGCACTCACCTATTGTAGGACATGTTGGTAGCTTCAAAGTTTGGACACTTATGAATAAAGCTGTTATAAACATTTGTGTGAAGATTTCTTTGCCAACATACGTTTTCAACTCATTTGCATGAATACCAGGGAGCAAAATTGCTGGATCGTATGATAAGAGTATATTTAATTTTGTAAGAAATTGCCAAAACTGACTTCCAAAGTGGCTGTATTTTGAGACCATTTGTATATCTTCTTTGTGCATTTCATTCTTTCCCATTTATTAATTGGGTTGTCTTTTTTTTTATTTTAAGAATTTTATTTTTTTCTATAGCAGGTGCTTAGTAGTTATCCGTTTTATACATATTAGTGTATATATGTCAATCCCAATCTCCCAATTCATCACACTACCACCCCCCCACCACTTTCCCCCCTTGGTGTCCATACATTTGTTCTCTACATCTCTGTCTCAATTTCTGCCCTGCAACTGGTTGATTTGTACCATTTTTCTAGGTTCCACATATATGTGTTAATATACGATATTTGTTTTTCTCTTTCTGACTTACTTCATTCTGTATGACAGTCTCTAGATCCATCCACGTCTCTACAAATGACCCAATTTCATTCATTTTTATGGCTGAGTAATATTCCATTGTATATATGTACCACTTCTTCTTTATCCATTTGTCTGTCAATGGGCATTTATGTTGATTCCATGACCTGGCTATTGTAAATAGTGCTGCAGTGAAGATCAGGGGGCATGTGTCTTTTTGAATTATGGATTTCTCTGGGTATATGTCCAGTAGTGGGATTGCTGGGTCATATGGTAATTCTATTTTTAGTTTTTTAAGGAACCTCCGTACTGTTCTCCATAGTGGCTGTATCAATTTACATTCCCATCAACAGTGCAAGAGGGTACCCTTTTCTCCACACCCTCTCCAGCATTTGTCGTTTGTAGATTTTCTGATGATGCCCATTCTAACTGGTGTGAGGTGATACCTCATTGTAGTTTTGAGTTGCATTTCTCTAATAATTAGTGATGTTGAGCAGCTTTTCATGTGCTTCTTGGTCATCTGTATATCTTCTTTGGAGAAATGTCTATTTAGGTCTTTGGCCCATTTTTGGATTCAGTTGTTTGTTTATTTAATATTGAGTGGCAGGAGTTGTTTATATATTTTGGAGATTAATCCTTTGTCCGTTGATTCGTTTGCAAATATTTTCTTCCATTCTGAGGGTTGTCTTTTCGTCTTGTTTGTAGTTTCCTTTGCTGTGCAAAAGCTTTTAAGTTTCATTAGGTCCAATTTGTTTATTTTTGTTTTTATTTCCATTTCTCTAGGAGGTGGGTCAAAAAACATCTTGCTGTGATTTATGTCAAAGAATGTTCTTTCTATGTTTTCCTCTAAGAGATTTATAGTGTCTGGCCTTACATTTAGGTCTTTAATCCATTTTGAGTTTATTTTTGTGTATGGTGTTAAGAAGTGTTCTAATTTCATTCTTTTACATGTAGCTGTCCAGTTTTCCCAACAACAGTTATTGAAGATACTCTCTTTTCTCCAATGTATATCCTTGCCTCCTTTGTCAAAGATTAGTTGACCCTAGGTGTGTGGGTTTATCTCTGGGCTTTCAATCCTGTTCCATTGATCTATACTTCCGTTTATGTGCCAGTACCATATTGTGTTTATTACTGTAGCTTTGTAGTATAGTCTGAAGTCAGGGAGTCTGATTCCTCCAGCTCAAATTTTTTTCCCTCAAGACTGCTTTGATTATTCGGGGTCTTTTGTGTCTCCATACAAATTTTAAGATATTTTTGTTCTAGTTCTGTAAAAACGGCCATTGGTAATTTGATAGTGGTTGCATTGAACTTGTAGATTGCTTTGGGCAGTATAGTCATTTTCACAAGATTGATCCTTCCAATCCAAGAACATGGTATATCTCTCCACCTGTTGGTATCATCTTTAATTTCTTTCATCAGTGTCTTATAGTTTTCCACATACAGGTCTTTTGTCTCCCTAGGTAGGTTCATTCCTAGGTATTTTATTCTTTTTGTTGCAATGGTAAATGGGAGTGTTTCCTTAATTTCTCTTTCAGATTTTCATCATTAGTGTATAGGAATGCAAGAGATTTCTGTGCATTAATTTTGTATCTTGCAACTTTACCAGATTCATTGATTAGCTCTAGTCGTTTTCTGGTGGCATCTTTATGATTCTCTATGTATAATATTATGTCATCTGCAAAGAGTGACAGTTTTACTTCTTCTTTTCCAATTTGTATTCCTTTTATTTCTTTTTCTTCTCTGATTGCCATGGCTAGGACTTCCAAAACTATGTTGAATAATAGTGGTGAGAGTGGACATCCTTGTCTTGTTTCTGATCTTAGAGGAAATGCTTTCAGTTTTTCACCATTGAGAATGATGTTTGCTGTGGGTTTTTCATATATGACCTTTATTATGTTGAGGTAGTTTCCCTCTATGGCCACTTTCTGGAGAGTTTTTATCATAAATGGGTGTTGAATTTTGTCAAAAGATTTTTCTGCATCTATTGAGATGATCATATGGTTTTTATTCTTCAATTTGTTAATATGGTGTATCACATTGATTGATTTGCATATATTGAGGAATCCTTGCATCCCTGGGGTAAATCCCACTTGATCATGGTGTATGATCCTTTTAATTTGTTATTGGATTCTGTTTGCTAGTATTTTGTTGAGAATTTTTGCATGTCTATTCATCAGTGATATTGGTATGTAATTTTCTTTTTTTGGAGTATCTTTGTCTGGTTTTGGTACCAGGGTGATGGTGGTCTCATAGAAGAAGTTGTGAGTGTTCCTTCCTCTGCAATTTTTGGAAGAGTTTGAGAAGGACGGGTGTTAGCTCTTCTGTAAATGTTTGATAGAATTCAACTGGGAAGCCATCTGGTCCCCGACTTTGTTGGAAGATTTTTAATCACAGTTTCAATTTCATTACTTGTGATTGGTCTGTTCGTATTTTCTTTTTCTTCCTGGTTCAGTCTTGGAAGGTTATACCTTTCTAAGAATTTGTCCATTTCTTCCAGGTTTTCTATTTAATTGGCATAGAGTTGCTTGTAGTAATCTCTTAGTATGCTTTGTATTTCTGTGGTGTCTGTTGTAACTTTTACTTTTTCATTTCTAATTTTAATAATTGAGTCCTCTCTTTTTTTTTTTTTTTTGATGAGTCTGGCTAATGGTTTATCTATTTTGTTTATCTTCTCAAAGAACCAGCTTTTAGTTTTGTTGATCCTTGCTATTGTTTTCTTTGTTTGTACGTCATGTATTTCTACTCTAATCTTTATGATATCTTTCCCTCTACTAACTTTGGGTTTTGTTTCTTCTTCTTTCTCTAGTTCCTTTATGTGTAAGATTAAATTGTTTACTTGAGATTTTCCTTGTTTCTTGTGATAGGCTTGTATTGCTATAAACTTCCCTCTTTGAACTGCTTTTGCTGCATCCCATAAGTTTTGGATTGTCGTGTTTTCATTGTCATTTACCTCTAGGTATTTTTTGATTTCCTCTTTGATTTCTTCAGTGATCTCTTGGTTATTTAGTAACGTATTGTTAGCCTCGATGTGTTTGTGTTTTTTACGTGTTCTTCCCTGTAATTGATTTCTAATCTCATAGCGTTGTGGTCAGAAAAGATGCTTGATATTATTTCAATTTTCTTAAATTTACTGAGGCTTGTTTTGTGACCCAAGATGTGATCTATCTTGGAGACTTCCGTGTGCACTTGAGAAGAAAGTGTAATCTGCTGTTTTTGGATGAAATGTCCTATAAATATCCATTAAATCTATCTGGTCTATTGTGTCATTTAAAGCTTGTGTTTCCTTATTAATTTTCTGTTTGGATGATCTGTCCATTGGTGTCAGTGAGAAGTAAAGTCCCCCACTATTTTTGTGTTACTGTCAATTTCCTCTTTTATAGCTGTTAGCAGTTGCCTTATGTATTGAGGTGCTCCTATGTTGGGTGCATATATATTTATAATTGTTATATCTTCTTCTTGGATTGAGCCCTTGATCATTATGCCATGTCCTTCCATGTCTCTTTTAATATTCTTTATTTTAAAGTCTACTTTATGTGCTATGAGTATTGCTACTCCAGCTTTCTTTTGATTTCCATTTCCATGGAATATCTTTTTCCATCCCCTCGCTTTCAGTCTGTATGCGTCCCTAGGTCAGAAGTGGGTCTCTTGTAGACAGCGTATATATGGGTCTTGTTTGTGTATTCATTCAGCGAGCCTGTGTCTTTTGGTTGGAGCTTTTAATCCATTCATGTTTAAGGTAATTATCGATATGTATGCTCCTATTACCATTTTCTTAATTGTTTGGGCTTGTTTTTGTACGTCCTTTTCTTCTCTTGTGTTTCCCATTTAGAGAAGTTCCTTTAGCAGTTGTTGTAGAGCTGGTTTGGTGGTGCTAAATTCTCTTAGCTTTTGCTTGTCTGTAAAACTTTTGATTCCTCCATTGAATCTGAATGAGATCCTTGCTGGCTAGAGTAATCTTGGTTGTAGGTTCTTCCCTTTCATCAATTTAAATATATCATGCCATTCCTTTCTGGCTTGTAGAGTTTCTGCTGAGGAGTCAGCTGTTAACCTTATGGAAGTTACCTTGTATGCTATTTATCGCTTTTCTCTTGTTGCTTTCAATAATTTTTCTTTGTCTTTAATTTTTGTCAGTTTGATTACTATGTGTCTCAGCAGGTTTCTCCTTGGGTTTATCCTGCCTGGGACTCTCTGCGCTTCCTGGACTTCGGTGGCTATCCTTTCCCATGTTAGGGAAGTTTTTGACTATAATCTCTTGACATATTTTCTCAGGTCCGTTCTCTCTTCTTCTTCTGGGACCCCTATAATGTGAATGTGGTTACATTTAATGTTGTCCCAGAGGTGTCTTAGGCTGTCTTCATTTCTTTTCATTCTTTTTTCTTTATTCTCCTCTGCAGCAGTGAATTCCAACATTCTGTCTTCCAGGTCACTTATCCGTTTTTCTGCCTCAGTTATTCTGTTGATTCCTTCTAGTGTATTTTTCATTTCAGTTATTTTATTGTTCATCTCTGTTTGGTTGTTCTTTAATTCTTCTAGGTCTTTGTTAAACATTTCTTGCATCTTCTCAATCTTTACTTCCATTCTTTTTCCGAGGTCCTGGATCATCTTCACTATCATTATTCTGAATTCTTTTCCTGGAAGTTTTTGTATCTCCACTTCATTTAGTTATTTTTCTGGGGTTTTATCTTGTTCCTTCATCTGGTACATAGCCCTCTGCCTTTTCATCTTGTCTCTTTCTGTGAATGTGGTTTTTTTTCCGCAGGCTGCAGGATTGCAACTTCTGCTGTCTGCCCTCTGGTGGATAAGGCTATCTAAGAGGCTTTTGCAAGTTTCCTGATGGGAAGGACTGGTGGTGAGTAGAGATGGGTGTTGCTTTGGTGAGCAGAGCTCAGTAAAACTTTAATCTGCTTTTCTCCTGTTGGGTGAGGCTTGGTTCCCTCCCTGTTGGTTGTTTGGCCTGAGGCAACCAAACACTGTAGCCTACCTGGCTCTTTGGTGGGGCTAATGGCAGACTCTTTGAGGGCTCACGCCAAGGAGTACATCCCAGAACTTCTGCTGCCAGTGTCCTTGTCCTCATGGTGAGCCACAGCCACCTCCCACCTCTGCAGGAGACCCTCCAACACTAGAAGATAGGTAAGGTTCAGTCTTCTCTGGGGTCACTGTTCATTCCCCTGGCTCCCGATGCACACACTATTTTGTGTGTGCCCTCCAAGAGTGAAGTCTCTGTTTCCCCCAGTCCTGTCGAAGTCCTGCCATCAAGTCCCACTAGCCTTCAAAGTCTGATTCTCTAGGAATTCCTCCTCCGGTTGCCAGACCCCCAGGTTGGGTAGCCTGATGTGGGGCTCAGAACCTTCACTCCAGTGGGTGGACTTCTGTGGTATAAGTGTTCTCCAGTTTGTGTGTCACCCACCCAGCAGTTATGGGATTTGATTTTATTGTGATTGCATCCCTCCTACCATCTCATTGTGGCTTCTCCTTTGTATTTGGATGTGGGGTATCATTTTTAGTGAGTTCCAGTGTCTTCCTGTTGATGATTGTTCAGCAGTTAGTTGTGATTCCATGCTCTCTCAAGAGGGAGTGAGCACACATCCTTCTACTCCACCATCTTGAACCAATCTCCAATTGGGTTGTCTTTTTATTGTTGATTTTAATAGAAATTACATTGTTCAGATTTTCTGTTTTCTCATTTGCCAGTTTGGGTAATTTTTGTTTTTAAGGATTTTTCCATTTCATCTAAGTTGTCAACTTAGAGTTATCAATCTACCTTTATTAATAGTTAACAATCCGCTAATTGTTAAACAGTTTTAAGTTAACACTTTCTGTTTATTAAATGGAGATTAACAAAATATCCCTTTATTAACCTTTTCATGTCTGTATAATATGCAGTATTGTCTCTCTTTTATTCCTGACATAAGCAATTTTTTCTCTCTCTCTCTTTTGTTTTCTTTCTTCTTTTAGTAGTATTTCTAGGGGTTACCCATTTTTATACTCTTTTCAAAAAATAAACAATTGACTTGTGTTATCGTCTCCATTGTTGGTCTGTTTTCTCTTTCATTTATTTCAGGTCTTATTTCTATTCTATTCATTCTTCTACTTTAATTTCGATTTATTCTTTTTCTATATTGTTAACATGCAAGTTCAGGTAATTTATTTTAAATATTTCCTCTTTTGTAGTATAGGTAATTAAATCTACAAATTTATCTTTCAGCCTTACTGTAGAAACAATGTTTTTATTAGAACTTTTATTATCATTCATTTCAAAATATTTTATACTTTTCTTTGAATTTTTGTTCAGTTTATGGGTTATTTGGAAATATGATGTTTAATTTCCAAACATTTGGATATCTTATACATATTTTCATAATATTAATTATTAATTTAATTCCACTGTTATCTGTGATCAAAGAATACGGCCAATATTATTTGTTATTTTAAATGTATTAAGACTCACATGTAGTTTCCAACATAGGGTATATTTTGAAAAATATTCTATGTACACTTGATAAGAAAGTGTGTTCTGCCATTCTTTGTTATATGTAATTGTCACTTAGGTCAATTAGATTATGTTGTTCACATCTTCTGTATTTTTACTGGCTTTTTAAAATCTGCTCTATCAATTAATCAAGAAAGTGTTAGAAAGTTAGAATCTCTAAATTTGGTGTGGATTTGTCTATTTCTCCCCTGAGTTAAGGAATTTAATCTAATATATTATAAGAACTTTTATTGGAACACACATTCTGTGTGTGATTATGTATTTTTGATAATCTGGCACTTTTATCCTTATGAAATGTCCCCCTTAGCTCTATAAATACCCCTTCTCTTGAAGTCTACTCTGTCTGATATTAACAGAGTCACATTAGCTTTTATGCTTAGTAAATTGGAAACCCTATTTATATGCATCTTTTAAACTTTTAACCCAGGTCATCATATTTAAGGTGTGTTTGATAAATAAGTTATACTAAGTATATTAGTCAGGGTTCTCCAGAGAAACAGTCTTAACCACCGGACCACCAGGGAAGTTCCTATATTTAATTTAATTTATAGATTTATTATAAAGAATTGTCTCATGTGATTATGGAGGCTGGCAAGTTCCAAGATCTGCAGGGTCAGTTGTCAGGCTGGAGACCCAGAAGAGCAAATGGTTTAATTCCAGTATGAGTTTGAAGGGCTGAGAACCAGCAGAGCTAATGGTGTAATTCCAATCTGAAGGCCAGTGGGCTTGAAACCCAGTCAGAGCTGTTGTTTCAGTTCAAGTCCAAAGGGAGGCAAAAAACCAATGTCCCAGTTCAAAGGCCATTAGGCAGAAATAATTCACTTTTACTTGGGGGGAGGATCAGGCTTTTTGCTCTATTCAGTCATTCAACTGACTAGGTGAGGCCCATCCACATTATGGAGGATAATATGCTTTACTCAGTCTACTGATTTAAATGCTAATCTTATCTAAAACAGCTTCACAGAAACACCCAGAATAATGTTTGAGCAAGTCTGGCCACCATGTGCCCCAGTCAAGTTCACACATAAAATTAACAATCACACTTAAGTGGTGATTTATTAATCATTTCTGCTAATTTCTTCCTTGTTCATGAAATAGTCAATTAACATTTAATGTAATTAATGATAGAGTAGGATATAAGTTGACTGTATTGGTATTTGTTTCCTATGTATGTCACCTATTTTTTTTGTTTCCCAGTTAGGATTAATCAAATATTTTAGTATTAAATTTTATTTTCTGTATGGTTTTTAATTTATACCTCCTTCTTTTTCTTATGGCTGCTCTACAGATTACAATATGCATCTTTAATTTAGCACCATTTACTTCAAATATCCTACCTACTTCATGAATAATATAGGAGATTTTCAACAATGTAATTCCATTTAGACTCCTCATACCGTCTGTGTTATTGTTGCCATTTACTTTACCTCTATATATGCTACAAACCCTACAACACGTGACTATTTATTTTGCTTTTAATGGCCAATTGTCTTTTTAAAATAATATATGATATATACAGAAAACAGGTTGGTGGTTGCCAGAGTTCGGGGTGAGGGATGGGCAAAATGGATAAAGGTGGTCAAAAAATACATATATTATACATTTTATATATATTACAGTTCTTACTATGCATAAAACCATATTAACTGAATCCTGTGCACACTGGAAAAGTGTACTCACTTTGCACAGGTGTCTGGTAACTGAAGTTCTGTGCAAACTGGGAACATTGTTCTGATACACACAAGTTTCAGTCAAGGCAGTACTGTGCAAATTGAGGACTGCCTATACTATATATCTGTGTATATAATTTTAAATATATGAATATTTGTGTGTATTATATTATTATATATTATATTAAATGTTATAGATTAAACTATTATAAACATTATTGTACATATAATGTATATTACAGTAGTTTGCAAAGTCCTTTTATGTTGTACATTATGTGTGTGTATATATATATATATATATATATGCATATATATGTATATACATTCTAGTTCCCTTTATCGCTTCCTGCATATCAAGATTTTTTTCTAGTATTAGTTCCCTTCCACCTGAGAAAGTTTCCTTAGTATTACTTATAGTAAATATTTGCAAGAAACAGATTTTCTCAGCTGTTGTCTACCTGAAAATGACTTTATTTTACCTTCATTACCTTTATTTATTTATTTTTGTCCACCTCTTACCCAACCTCTGGCAACACCAGTCTGTTTTCTGTATCTATGAGCTTGGTTTCTTTTAGATTCCACATATAAGAGAGATCATACAATATTTGTCTTTCTCTGTCCAACTTATCTCATTTAGCATAATGCCCTCAAGGTCCATCCGTGTTGCAACAAATGGCAGGATTTTCTTCTTTTTTCCCCCTGGCTTAATAATATTCCATTATTCACACACACACACACACACACACACACACATGTACGCACACACCTCGCTTTCTCTATACATTCATCTGTCCATGAATACTTTGTTTCATGTCTTGTCTACTGTAAACAACGCTGCAATGAACATGGAGGCACATATATATTTTCCAGATAGTGATTTTTTCTTCTTTGAATATTTACCCAGAAATGGAATTTCTGGATCATACGGTAATTCTATTTTTAATTTTTTAAGGAAACTTCATACTGTTTTCCATAGTGGCTGAATCAATTTACATTCTTACTAATAGTTCATAAAGGGTTCTTTTTTCCTCCACATTTTTTCCAACACTTCTTATCTCTTGTATTTTTAATGATGGTCATTCTAACAGGTGTGAGGTGATATCTCATTGTGGTTTTGATTTGCATTTCCTTGATGATTAGTGATGTTGAGCACATTTTCATGTACCTGTTGGCCATTTGTATGTCTTCTTTGGAAAAATGTCCATTTAGTTCCTCTGACCATTTTTTAATTGGATTTTTTTGTTTTGCTATTGAGTTGTATGCATTCTCTATATATTTTGGGTGCTAATCCTTTATTAGATATACAATTTGCAAATATTTTCTCCCACTCCACAGGTATCCTTTTTATTTTGTTGATGGTTTCCTTAGCTGTGCGGAAGCTTTTTAGTTTCATGTAGTTCCACTTGTTTATTTTTGCTTTTGCTGCCTTTGCTTTTGGTGTCAAATCCACCCACCTGCCAAAAAAAAAAAAAACTTGCCAAGATCAATGTCAAGGGGCTTTATTTCTCTGTTTACTTCTAGTAGTTTTATGGTTTCAGGTCTTACATTCAAGTCTTTAATATTTTTTGAGTTGATTTTTGTGTATGGTGTAAAATAGTTTGTTTAATTGTTTTGCATGAGCTGTCCAGTTTTCCTGACACCATGTATTAAAAAGACTATCCTTTCTTCATTGTATATTCTTCTCCCTCAACTTTATTCTTGAAAATTTTTTTTTGCTGGATAGAGAATTATAGACAGACAGTTCTCTTTTTCCTTTCAGCACTTTAAAGATGTTATTCCTCTGTTTTTTGGCAATAAGGCATTCTTATCATTGTTTTCCTACAAGTAATATTCTTGCCAGCTAAGTACTTTTAAGATTTTCTCTTTATCTTTAGTTTTCTGCAGTTTCATGATAATAGGCATAAATGTGGATTTCTTTTGTTTATCCTGATTCGGGTTTCACTGAGCTTACTGTATATGTAGGTTAATACATTTCACCATTTTTAGAAAATTCTCAGCCATTATGTCTTTTTTTTTTTTTTTGCTTCCTTCTACTCCTCACCTTATTTATTTATTTATTTTTTACATCTTTATTAGAGTATAATATGCTTTACAATGTTGTGTTAGTTTCTGCTGTATAACAAAGTTAATCATCTATATGTATACAAATATCCCCATATCCCCTCCTTCTTGAGCCTCCCTCCCACCTTCCCTATCCCACCCCTCTAGGTGGTCACAAAGCACCGAGCTGATCTCCCTGCGCTATGCAGCTGCTTCCCAGTAGCTATCTATTTTACATTTGGTATTATATATATATGTCAATGCCATTATGTTTTTAAATAATTCTGTCTTATTCTCTCTCCTGTCATTCTGGGATTCCAATTACACATAGGTTAAATTTATTTTTACATTTGTCTGTGGTTCTTGAATGCTCTTTCTCTCTCTCTATTTCAGTTTGGATACTTGTCATTAGTCTACCTTCATGTCCACTGACCCTTTCTTCTGCTGCTGTATTCAGTCTGATATTAAGCCCTTTGAATGAATTACTTGTTCTGATATTGTATTTTTCTCTTATAACATTTCCACTTTTTAAAATAGTTTATATTCTTGCTGAAATCTCTCATTTGTTAATTTCTTGTTTGTTCATGTATGCTATCTACCTTTTTTATTATATACCTTAACATGTTTTTTCATAGTTATTTAAAGTCTATCTTTACCAATTCAAACATGTAGATTATCTGAGTCTCTTCTCTTGTATTTGTTTCCTTTCTTGTCCATGGGTCACAGTTCTCTGTTTCTTCTCATGTTTCTTAATTTTTTTATCGTATGTGAAACAACTTTGTGTAAGAAAAGAGAAAGCATAATCATTCCTCTGTCAGACCACTAGTATGTGGGATTTAAATATGCAGTTGAATTGAATATGGGTATTTTTTTGCAACTATACTTAGATTCAGTTCCCCGATAATGACTTCATATATTTTGAGGGTTAGATTAAGACATTCCTTTTAGCAGAGATTCAAATCTGAGACCAGTGAGACTTCAAATATTTATGTATTACACCCAGTTGCTTGTTGTAAGGATATAGGAAATAAATCTCTCTTTCACTTTCTGACCACCACCCCTGCCGTCTCCCTCTCCCCATGGCCGCACCCAAGTCTCCCTCTTCTTCTAACTCTCTTACAACTTTTTGGTTCATTAGGGAGTTTTCTTTACACTCTAGCTCTGATCCTACATCTTCAAGCCTCAGGAGGTCCTTCTAATCCTTAATTCCCTGCCTCAGTCTTTATTAGGCCACTGTAGTGTACTCAATGAAGATTTTGTGTGCACCTTGGGAGTAAGAGCTGTCAGTTCTCTTTCTCCTCTCACAGCCTCCTGCAGGCTACTGCCTTGCACTCATGAAAGATCTGTGCACCTTGGAGGGTCTTAGTTCTCCTGTTCCACTTCAGTGTCCTCCTCCTGGTCATTATCTTGCACTCAGGGAAGGGTTCACAAGTCTGTCTCATCTCCCCTGTCCTGCTCTCAGCCATTAGTGTGATACTCACATGCAGCCAGCCAGAGCCTTGAAGGAGATTTGGCAGGTGGATGTAGAGTGCTTTTAGACTCCTCAGAATTTGAATTTGTCACATCAGACATATGTAGTCAATAATAATTTGTTAATAGTTTGGTTTCTCTTCTCAACCATCCTTGGGGAGTTGTTCCTACTTCTGCATTACCTGCAGAGATGAAAGCACCAAAGGACCCCTTGCTATTTCTGGAATTTAATTCATTCAGGTGCCTCTGTGTCTTCAGTGTGCTGATGTGTTTTGTAATTTATCCACGTTGCTCTCATGACTAGGGTGGAACTTTTTGTTTCCAACCCAGAAGTGGAAGCCCTTTTCAAAACTTTTAGCCAAAGAATATCTATAAAGCATTTAAGATTCATCATTTTGTGATGGAATTGAAGACACTATTATTACGGCACTGCTTGAACCTGAAATTTATTTGAAATTTCATGATTTCTATTAAAAATTTCACCCAAAGTGTACATTCATCTTCATATTATGACAGGATCAAAGAATAAAGGTGCCAATGACTTGACAAAAAGTCATTAAAGTTCCATGTTTGTTTCAGTCTAAAATGGCACTTTGAATAACTTTACCATGCTTTGCAATGAGCCCTGGAATTAATATTTGTGCCCTAAGTTGTGACGCACTTAACACAGCACAGAATGGGAAGTTTGTGATAACACTGCCATTACTGCCAACACAGGGATGTACTAAGGATATTCGGGGCATGCGTCTGTGAAGCAGAGAGGGAGAGCTTGAAAATACACCACGGTAAGCTGAAGGAGAATTGTTATCTCATAGGAGATGGGATGTGGTGGTAGGAAAGTCATATTTATAATTACTAAAAAAAAAAAAAAAAAAGAGAGAGGCTGGATCTAAGCATCCATCTTGAACAGGACAAGGGCCAAGTATTGAAGGAGCTCTTGAATGACAGCCTAGATTTCCTCACCACTAGGAGGACAGAGTGGGCTTGAGGAGAGTGAAGCTAGGTGGTAGGGTCTCCTTATTGGGAAAGGGAGGGGGAGTTGCCTATGGACAGGCAGGTACATCCCCTGACAGCAGGAGATTCAGTATCAGGTGAGCATGTAGAGAAAGGAGATATTGGATTAATTGGAGCTTGAGTATCTGTCATACAGAAAAGATAGAGAATTAAATTGAGTTCCAAGGAAGAGAATTTCACAGGAGGTACCTGACATTCAATCCCTTCGTTCTTCTTTCCCACATCTAACCTTGGTTCTCTGCTTTTCCTACTTCTCAGGCACCCATAAAATACATGATTTCCAAGGCCTTTTCTTTCACAGTCCACTGTCCATTTCATTACCAAGTATAATCTTTGATTTAGGCTTAGCTCTGTGTTGAAAAATCCTTTGTGGATTCTGGTCCCCATGTCCTTTGATCCTGTCAAGAGCTTCTACTGAAAATTGAAGTTCTACTCCTGGAGTTTCTAGAGAAACATCCATCTAATGGGAAGGGATAAATGGAATCAGTCACAAGGTGGCAGAAGAGTTCAGCCCCACCCTTTATGAAGCATCTTGAGAGGCCTCTATTTCTTCTTGAACTGGTGGGATGGTTGAAGTTCTATCTGATCTGCTGGGACTTCTGAGAATGGGACCTCAGGAATGACCCTAGCTCCACTGAACCCCTCAAGGCCAGGCTCAGAGAAAGCCCCAGCAGAGGTGCCCATGAGGACACATCTTCCACACACGTCTCAGGGAACTTCCCATTGAAAGTTGGGAAAGGAGTGGACAGAGCATTTCACTTCTACATAGTCTTCTGTTTGGATTAGGAAATACTACCTAATTTCTGCTTATGTGGATGGAAAAATATTTAAAAACCAATTATATAATGGTAAACTCATGGTATTAAAAACTGCTGTTTTTGAGAAGAATTTATAATAAATAATCTTCATATTAAAAACAAAACAAAACAAACAAGCAATAAAAGGAAATGAAAATGTAAAGTGGTGGCTGTGTAAAGAGATTTTCTGAATGAGCCGTGCAATCTGGGCAGTGGGACAGGATCCTGGCAGATCTCTCCCACATTCCATCTCCCTTGTCCAGCTCCATCTACATGGGCCTCCCTGGAGACCTTGGATCCAGTCCCAGCTCCCAGGCCTTTGCAAGTGCCATGCCCTCTGCCCAGAATGTTCTACTACTTCTCCAAGAAGTTCTCGTGGCTCACTCCCTCATTTCCCTGACAACTCCCCGCTGTCTTACTACTTTATTCTACTTTAGGACTTATCACCTGAAATTTTCTTATACTTTTGTCATTTGTATTGTCTGTCCCCCCATTAGACTAGGTGGTCCATGTAGACAGGGATGTTATTAGTTTCTTTTCTGTAGCCCATGTTCCCAGAACAAGGATTGACACATCTTACATGTTCAGCTAATATTTTAATTATTGATGAATCAAAAAATGAATAAGTTAAAGGAGGCATATCAAAAAGATAATATATCAAAATGTTGAGAGTAGGTATTTTCATCTATTGTGATTATGTTCTTTATTTTTTTCAGAATTTCAGAATATATTACACATTTTTCTATATTCTCTACAGATTCTAGGACCAGACCACCTTGGGTGAAAGTCCCATCATGGTCATTAACTAGCTCTGTAGTCAAGAATATATGAATTAATATCTATGCGTCTCAGTTTCCTCATCTGTAAAATGGTGGTAAAGAAATACATACTCTCAGCTTGTTCTAAGAATTGTATATTAAGTGCTTTGTAAATATTAGTCATTATGTTAACATCATCATTACTATGTTATCGTATCATGTGAACTTTGATAATTGTACAGCCTTTATAGAAATGTCATACTTTATCCTTTTATCCTTCTAATCTGATTTTTGTAAAAATGTTGGATTTTCGTTTTCTCACATTACGGGGCACACTGGGTAGTCAAAAGGATGGTTGCCACACTTTTTTTAAGCAGTTCTAAAAACTGTTCTGTCTCTGTAATACTATTAGCATTCATTTATTTTAACTCTTCATTTTTAAATAATTTTAGGCTCATATAGAAGTTGCAAAAATAATATGGAAAATTCTAGTATCCCTTTCATCCATCTTCCCCCAATGATATCAACGTATACAACCAAGGTAGAATGATAAAAACTAAGAAATTAACATTGGTACAATACTATTAAATAAACTACAAACCTTATTTGGGTTTCATCAGTTCAGGAATACATTCATTTTTTGAGAGTGTGTATGTATAGTTCTGTGAAATTTTATTACAGATATGGATTTGTGTAACCATCAACATAATCAGGATACAGAACTCTTTTATCACCACAAATATATTCTCTCATGTTAGCCCTTTATAATCACACCTTTCCACTAACCCTGGTCATCACTTATCTGTTATTCATCACTATAATTTTGTCATTTTTAAAATGTTATAAAATTGGAGTCAAACAGTATGTAACCTTTTGAGATTGGCTTTTTCACTTAGTATAACACCCTTAGGGTCCATCCAAGTTGGTGTGTATAACAATATTCAGTTCCTTTTTATTGTTGAGTAGTATTTATTTGTATGCATATACCATGATTTATGTACTCACTGTTGAAGGACATGTGGATTGTTTCCAGTTGTGCACTATTGCAAAATCAAGCTGGTATAAGCATTAGTGTACCATTTTTTTATGCATCTATGCTGTCATTTCTGTAGAGTAATTACCCAGGAGTGGGAAAATTAGGTCTTATGGTGAGTGTGTGTTTAATTTCATAAGAAACTGCCAAAACATTTTGCAGAATGGCTGTATAAATTTACATTTCCACCAGCCATGTGAGAAGTCGGGGTTTTGCAGAGCTTCCCTTGGATACTGACAGTATATTTTCCTTCAGTCATTCTAATTTGTGTGCAGTGGTATCTCATTGTGGCTTTAATTTACATTTCCCTAATGGCTAATGGTATTGACCATCTCCTTATGTGCTAATTTTCCATCCAGATATCCCTTTTGGTTAAGTGTCTGTTTCTATCTCTGACGATTTTCTAATCAGATTGTTTTCATAATG
The DNA here is from genome assembly GCF_949987535.1 of Balaenoptera acutorostrata. Lineage (NCBI taxonomy): Eukaryota > Metazoa > Chordata > Mammalia > Artiodactyla > Balaenopteridae > Balaenoptera > Balaenoptera acutorostrata. The sequence goes on along the minus strand of NC_080066.1, from coordinate 57,819,984 downwards.
TTGAGTTTAGAGAGTTCTCTATATTTCCTGGATACAAATCCTTTTTTGGTTATGTGGTTCACAAATAATTTTCCCTAGTCTGTGGCTTTTTGTTTTCATTCTTTTAACAGTGTCTTTCAAAGAACAGTAGTTTTTGATCTTTATGAGCTCTAGTTTATCAGTCCTTTCTTTTGTGGATCATGCTTTCAGTGTCCTCCTCTATAACACGGGTCATGAAGATTTCCTGCCTATGTTTTCTTCTAAAAGTTTTAGAGATTTACATTTTACATTTAGATCTTTAATTCGTTTTTTGAGTTAATCTTTGTATAAGGTGTGAGGTTTATGTTAAGGCTCATGGGGTTTTGTTGTTTGTTTTTTCATGTGGTGCCTAAGTGCTACAGCGTTATTTGTTGAAAAGGCAACAAACCCTTCTTCCACTGAATTGCTTTTGCACCTTGTGGGAAATCAGTTGGCTGTACTGGTAGTGAGTCTATTTCTGAGTTCTCTATTCTGTTCCAGTGATCCATGTGTCTATCCCTCTGTCAAATACCACACTGATGGCAGAGTTGTACACTAAGTCTTGAAATTGGGTAGAGCAATTCCTTCCATTTTATTCACCTTTCACAAAATTGCTTTAGCTATTCTAGTCCCTTTACTTCTCAATATAAATTTTATTTTATTTTATTTTTTTCTTTTGGCACCTGGACAGGGACTTGAACCGTGGGCCCTCAGATTAAAACTGATGCTCTACCACTTGAGCTACCCAGGCACTCTCAATATGAGTTTTAGAATCAGTTTGTCTATATCTTAGGTGACCAGACTTTTAGAGAGTCAACCTGGGAATTATCATACTAGACAAAATAAATTATAATAACATAATATGTAATAAATAATTATACACAAACAGTATTACTTTAATATAACATAAAAATCAGGGTTTATATATATATTAAAATTGTATATTATTTTGTATTATTTTGGAATTGTAATATTTGCTCCATTTACTTTTATATTACCTAAATGACATTTTTTAAACAAAATAAAAAATATGACTACTTAATAGTGGAAGTTAGTAGTAACTAATTGTTGAACTAATAAGTAATACCTGTGAGAAAATATAACAAGATTTTATGTTTCTGCCCTCTGATACAGCAATTTATTTTAACTCTTGACTGCATATTTGAATATTGCAGGCTATAGTTTAGTTTTTCTTAAGATGCATACATGTAAGAAATTTAGGGGAATATAAATTCAAAAGGGTATAGGATATTAATACATTTAATTTTAAAATAACAATGACATAATTCTTTCTGTCCCATGCTACATGGGTTATTTTTTCGCCTTCTGTTTCCTTTTCCAATAACATTTCTCTACAAAGCCTGTAGCTTTTGTGATAAGTCGTGTTTTTCATGCAGTGATAAGAGGAGCACAAACATATGGTTTCCTTTGACTTGCAGCTCTGCCCTCAGCCAGTCCACCTACACTGTTTCCTTGCGTAAGTCCAATGTGATGACATGAAACTAAATGTTTTCTCAGCAAACACTTCTTAGACTAGGGTACTTAGGATTTTACTTATCAGCAACAGTAGATTTTTAGATTTATAGGAATTAATTTCCAGCTTTCCAAAATGTCCACTTTCAAAACAAATGTTTGAAACACAATGTACTTTGAATCTACAGGCTTATTTTGATAGACTAGCTGTGTGTCACCCATTTTAAAAATCTTATTTATTTATTTATTTTTATTGGAATATAATTGCTTTACAATGTTGTGTTAGTTTCTGCTGTACAACGAAGTGAATCAGCTTTATGTATACATATATCTCCTCCCTCTTGGACCTCCCTCCAACACCCACCCCCTATCCCACCTATCTAGGTCATCACAGAGCACCGAGCTGAGCTCCCTGTGCTATACGGCAGGTTCCTACTAGCTATCTATTTTACACATGGTAGTGTGTATATGTCAATCCTAATCTCCCATTTCCTCCCACTCTCCCCTTCCCCCCCTACCATGTCTACTCTTCCGTTCTCTACATCTGCGTCTCTATTCCTGCCCTGCAAATAGGTTCATCTGTACCATTTTTCTAGATTCCACACGTATGTGTTAATATATTATATTTGTTTTTCCCTTCCTAACTTACTTCAGTCTTTATGACAGTCTTTATGACAGACTCTAGGTCCACCCACATCACTACAAATGACCAATTTAGTTCCTTTTTATGGCTAATATTCCACTGTATGTATGTACCGCATCTTCTTTATCCATTCTTCTGCTGATGGACACTTAGGTTGCTTCCATGTCCTGGCTATTGTGAATAGTGCTGCAGTGAACATTGGGGTACATGTGTCTTTTTGAGCTATGGTTTTCTCAGGGTATATCCCCAGTAGTGGGATTGCTGGGTCATATGGTAATTCTATTTTTAGATTTTTATGGAACCTCCATACTGTTCTCTATAGTGGCTGTATCAATTTACATTCCCACCAACAGTGTAAGAGGGTTCCCTTTTCTGCATACCGTCTCCAGCATTTATTGTTTGTAGATTTTTTGATGATGTCAATTCTGACCAGTGTGATACCTCATTGTGGTTTTATGGGGTTTTTAAAAGTATTTTATTGAATTATAGTTGATTTACAATGCTGTGTTAATCTCTGCTGCAGAGCAAATCTACTCAGCCATGCATACACATACATTCTTTTTCATACTCTTCTCCATTATGGTTTATAACAGGTTATTGAATATAGTTCCCTATGCTATACAGTAGGAGCCCATTGTTTATCCATCCTATACAAAATAGCTTGCATCTTCCAATCCCGAACTCCCAATCCATTCCTCCTACTCCTCTTCCCCGCTGACAACCACAAGTGTGTTCTCTACATCTGTGAGTCTGTTTCTGCCTCACAGATAAGTTCATTTGTGTCATATTTTAGATTCCACATATAAGCAATATGCTATGGTGTTTGTCTTTCTCTTTCTGACTTACTTCACTTAGTCTGATAATCTCTAGGTTCGTCCATGTTGTTACAAGTGGCATTATTTCATTCTTTTTTTATGGTGTGTAGTGTTCCATTGTATATATACATATACATATATATGTGTGTGTGTGTGTGTGTGTGTGTGTATGTGTATATATATATATATATATATATATATATATATATATATATATACACACCACATCTTCTTTATCCATTTATCTGTTGATGGACTTTTACATTGTTTCCATGTCTTGTCTATTGTGAATAGTGCTGCTCTGAACATAGGGTTGCATGTATCTTTTTGAACTGTAGCTTTGTTCGGATATATGTCCAGGAGTGAGATTGCTGAATTGTATGGTAACTCTATTTTTAGTGTTTTGAGGAAACTCCATATTGTTTTCTATAGTGGCTACACCAAATTACATTCCTGGGTGGACCCTTTAAAAAGGAAAATGTGGATACTCATCAGCACTGCCTTGACCTCTAAAGGTACCCTTTAAGGGGGGCAGCAGGGACGGTCAACCCCAGTCCACAGATGAGGAAACTGAAGCTCAGCAAAGATCAGGAACCCTTAAGAGGCCGCCAGCTGGAGGGAAGCTGGGCCTTCCTGGCCAAGCCAGTGCTCTGCTGTGATGTCTCTGGGTGATCTCACACCAGAGTACCTTTCATCTTCAACATTTTTTACAATTATTTTTTATTGGAGTATAGTTGCTTTACAATGTTGTGTTAGTTTCTACTGCACAGTAAAGTGAATCAGCTTTACATATATATATATATATATATATATATATATATATATATATATATATATATCCCCTCTTTTTTTGGATTTCCTTCCCATTTAGTTCACCACAGAGCATTGAGCAGAGTTCCCTGAGCTATACAGTAGGTTCTCATTAGTTATTTGTTTAATACATAGTATCAATAGTGTATATATGTCAATCCCAATCTCCCAGTTCAACCCACACCCTCTTTTCCCCCCTTGGTGTCCATATGTTTGTTCTCTACGTCTGTGTCTCTACTTCTGCTTTGCAAATAGGATCATCTATAACATATTTCTAGATTCCACATATATGCATTAATATACGATAGTTTTTTTTTCTCTTTCTGACTTACCTCACTCTGTATGACAGTCTCTAGGTCCATCCATGTCTCTACGAATGACCCAATTTCATTCCTTTATATGGCAGAGTAATATTCCACCGTATATATGTACCACATCTTCTTTATCCATCCCTCTGTTGATGGACATTTAGCTTGCTTCCATGTCCTGCCTACTGTAAATAGTGCTGCAATGAACATGGGGTACATGTATCTTTTGGGATTATGGTTTTCTCTGGATATATGTTCAGTAGTGGGATTTCTGTGTCATATGGTAGTTCTATTTTTAGTTTTTTAAGGAACCTCCATATTGTTCTCCATAGTGGCTGTATCAATTTACATTCCCACCAACAGTGCAAGAGGGTTCCCTTTTCTCCACACCTTCTCCAGCATTTACTCTCTGTAGATATTTTAATGATGGCCATTCTGACCAGTGTGGAGTGATACCTCATTGTAGTTTTGATTTTCATTTCTCTAATCATTACTGATGTTGAGCATCTTTTCATGTGTTTTTTGACCATCTGTATGTCTTCTTTGGAGAAAGGTTTCTTTAGGTCTTCCCCCCATATTTTGATTCGGTTCTTATTGTTTTTTTTTTAATATTGAGCTGCATGAGCTGTTTGTATATTTTGGAGATTAATCCTTTGTCAGTTGCTTCATTTGCAAATATTTTCTCCCATTCTGAGGGTTGTCTTTTCATCTTGTTTATGGTTTCCTTTGCTGTGCAAAAGCTTTTACGTCTAATTAGGTCATGTTTGTTTATTTTTGTTTTTATTTTCATTACTCTAGGATGAGGGTCAAAAAGATCTTGCTGTGATTTATGTCAAAGAGTGTTCTGTCTACGTTTTCCTCTAAGAGTTTTAGAGTGTCTGGCCTTACATTTAGGTCTTTAATCCATTTTGAGTTTATTTTTGTGTATGGTGTTAAGAAGTGTTCTTATTTCATTCTTTTACATGTAGCTGTAGAGTTTTCCCAGCACCAGTTATTGAAGAGACTGTCTCTTCTCCATTTTATATTCTTGTCTCCTTTGTCATACATTAGGTGGCCATATGTGCATGGGTTTATCTCTGGGCTTTCTATCCTGTTCCATTGATCTACATTTCTGTTTTTGTTCTAGTACCATACTGTCTTGATTACTGTAGCTTTGTAGTATAGTCAGAAGTTGGGGAGCCTGATTCCTCCAGCTCCATTTTTCTTTCTCAAGATTTCTTTCATTATTTGGGGTCTTTTGTGTTTCCATACAAATTGTAAAATTTTTTTGTTCTAATTCTGTGGAGAATGTCATTTGTAGTTTGACAGGGATTGCATTGAATCTGTAAATTTCTTTGGGTAGTGTAGTCATTTCCACAATATTGATTCTTCCAATCCAAGAACATGGTATGTCTTTCCATCTGTTTGTGTCATTTTTGATTTCTTTCATCAGTGTCATATAGTTTTCTGAGTATAGGTCTTTACCTCATTAGGTAGGTTTATTCCTAGGCATTTTATTCTTTTGTTGCAATGGTGAATAGGATTGTTTCCTTAATTTCTCTTTCTGATCTTTCATTGTTAGTGTATAAGAATGCAAATGATTTCTGTGCATTAATTTTGTATCCTGCAATTTTACCAGATTCACTGATTAGCTCTAATCGTTTTCTGGTGACATCTTTAGGATTCTCTATGTATAGTATTATGTCATCGGCAAACAGTGACAGTTTTACTTCTTTTTTTACAATTTGTATTCCTTTTATTTGTTTCTCTTCTCTGATCGCCGTGGCTAGGACTTCCAAAACTATGTTGAATAATAGTGGCAAGAGTGGATATCCTTGTCTTCTTCCTGATCTTAGAGGAAATGCTTTCCGTTTTTGACCAGTGAGAATGATGTTTGCTGTGGCTTTGTCATACATGGCCTTTATTATGTTGAGATAGGTTCCCTCAATGCCAACTTTCTGGAGAGTTTTTATAATAAATGGGTGTTGAATTTTGTCAAAAGCTTTTTCTGCCTCTATTGAGAATATCATATGGTTTTTATTCTTCAATTTGTTAATATGGTGTATCACATGGATTGATTTGCATATATTGAAGAATCCTTGCATCCCTGGGGTAAATCCCACTTGATCATGGTATATGACCCTTTTAATGTGTTGTTGGATTCTGTTTGCTAGTATTTTGTTGAGGATTTTTGCATCTATGTTCATCAGTGTTATTGGTCTGTAATTTCCTTTTTTTGTGATATCTTTGTCTGGTTTTGGAATCAGGGTGATGATGGCTTTGTAGAACGAGTTTGGGAGTGTTCCTTCGTCTGCAATTTTTTGGAAGAGTTTGAAAAGAATAGGTGTTAGCTTTTCTCTAAATGTTTGATAGAATTCACCTGGGAAGCCTTCTAGTCCTGGACTTTGTTTGTTGGAAGATTTTTAATTACAGTTTCAATTTTATTACCTGTGATTGGTGTGCTTATATTTTCTATTTCTTCCTTGTTCAGTTTTGCAAATTTGTACCTTTTAAAGAATTTGTCCATTTCTTCCAGCTTGTCCATTTTATTGGCATACAGTTGCTTGTAGTAGTCTCTTATGCTCTTTTGTATTTCTGTGGTGTCAGTTGTAATTTCTCCTTTTATATTTTAATTTTATTGATTTGAGTCCTCTCCCTTTTTTTCTTGATGAGTCTGGCCAAAAGTTTGTCAAAGATCCAACTTTTAGTTTTATTGATCTTTGCTATTGCTGTCTTAGTTTCTATTTTATTTATTTATGCTCTGATCTTTATGATTTATTTTCTTCTACTAACTTTATGTTTTCTTGTTCTTCTTTCCCTAGTTGTTTTAATTGTAAGTTTAGATTTTTTATTTGAGACTTTTCTTGTTTCTTGAAGTGAGATTGAATTGCTATAAACTTCCCTCTTAGAACTGCTTTTCTGCATCCCATAGGATTTGGGTCATCATGTTTTCATTGTCATTTGTTTCTATATATTTTTTGATTTCCTCAGTGATCTCTTGGTGATTTAGTAGTGAATTATTTACACTCCATGTGTTTGTGTTTTTCACAGTTTTTTTCCTGTAATTGATTTCTAATATCATAGCATTGTGGTTGGAAAAGATGTTTGATATGATTTCAATTTTTTAAAATTTACCAAGGCTTGATCTGTGACCCAAGATATGATCTATCCTGGAGAATGTCCCATGGGAACTTGAGAAGAAAGTGTATTCTGCCACTTTCAGGTGGAATGTCCTATAAAAATCAATTAAGTCTACCTGGTCTATCGTGTCATTTAAAGCCTGTGTTTCCTTACTTATTTTCTGTCTGGATGATCTGTCTACTGGTGGAAGTAGGGTGTTAAAGTACCCAGCATTATTGTGTTACTGTTGATTTCCCCTTTTATAGCTGTTAGCATTTGCCTATGTATTGAGGTGTTCCTATGTTGGGTGCATAAATATTTATAATTGTTATATCTTCTTCTTGGATTGATCCCTTGATCTTTATGTAGTGTCCTTCCTTGTCTCTTGTAACAGTCTTTATTTTAAAGTCTATTTTATCTGATATGAGTATTGCTACTCCAGCTTTCTTTTGATTTCCATTTGCATTGAATTTCTTTTTCCATTCCCTCATGTTCAGTCAGCATGTGTCCCTAAGTCTGACATGGGTCTCTTGTAGGCAGCATATGTATGGGTCTTGTAAATGTTACAACCAAAAGACACAGACTGGCTGAATGGTCGCCCATATTTTTACTTCTATAAATTCATCATATAGGTTTATAACATCTGAAATATCCATGATTTATAAACACTCTGAAGTGCATTGGATGTTGTCATAAGTTAATACTTTTTCTCAGGGAAATTGGCTTCAAAGCACAGAGGTAATTTTAACATGTGAAATAAAATTTTTATTCCAAATAAGTTACAATTTTAAAAAAATTGTAAAAAATTGTGAAAGTCCCGTTTAACTTGGTTGTCCTTTTCTAATAATTCTTTTTTAGTTCTGACACAGTCTTTTCCCCATGCTGCCCCCCAAAATTGTTTTTTTGTTTTGTTTTGTTTTCTTTTTTTGCTCTGTTAGTTTTTGTTGCAACCATACATAGCATCAGGCAACTCAGGTACAGTCAGTTTGTCTTTTACTAGAATTTTTTTGTGGCCTAGAAACAGTTTGCAGAATAAAAAGCATATACATTTCTGTTTTATTTTTCTCTTATCTTCATTCTCATCCTCAATGTATTTCCAAATTAGACAGGGCATTCTTCTTCCCACACACATTGAAAATATAATTTAAATGCAAGCCAACATTTTGATAGTCCTTTTTATGAGTGTAAACAATGACAGCCATCTTGTAGGCATGTGTCCATGGAGGCTGTCTCCTTCCGTTTCTATAAAGCTACCACTTTCATTATTGTTTCTCCACGTTTTCAGAAAACTGAAAAGTGACCAAAAACTTTATGAAAGCCTCAAAACCACAGGTAAGCATATGAAGCCCCATTTTAACACTGCTACGTAAAAGATGTGTGGGACATTTAGCAAGTAAGATTTTTTCATTTCATTTTATTTGGCAAGGAGTTCATAGACTGAATGAAATTTGCCAAATTTACATTTGTACCATCTGCCAAATATGCTGATATATGAGCAAAGTCTAGTTTGGATTTGGATGAGATATCAATAATCTTCTGTTTTATGTTTTCTGTGGTTCAGTTAAAATTTTCATAGAAACCAAAAGGATAATTTCAAGCTCCATTTTTCAAAACAAAATGCTTAAGGGCTGGGGGTGCTTTTTCTGTTGTTGTTGCTTTGATTTGACACATAACTTAATATGTTATAGAAAGCTTGATGGTGGTTAGACCTGATATAATCAGCTCTACGAGGTAAGTGGCTGTTACATTCCTAATCAGAATATCCCCTTTTGTTTGTCCAAAGGACATTTTAGTTGCAGCTCACAAACTTTAGTTAGTTTCAGAGGACAACAGACATGGTGGAAAGGAAATGAAATGATGAAGTATGTTTGTGTGGTATGCCCACACCAATTCAGTGGCTGCATTTTTCAGCTGAACATTGGAGTCTTTTTAGGAGACAAAAAAGAGAGAAGTTTTTGATCTTTTTAGGGGTATTTGTTTGTTTGCCCCAACTTGTGAGATTCAGTCTCCATACAAAGGGAAGGCAATGACAAGACACAGGGAAAAGACAGCCATCAACAAGCCTGGAACAGATTCTTCTTTCCCAGTCCTCAGAAGGAACCAACTCTGCTGACATCTCGATCTCAGATGTCTAACCTCCAGAACTGTAAGAAAACAGATTTCTGATATTTAAGCCACTCAGTCTATAGTACTTTGTTACAGCAGCTCCAGAAAATTAATGTAGATCATATCACCTTCTCTACTATATCCAACCCCAAATTATTTTCTGTATATTGTGCAATCCGCTGTTTTGTTCATTTACTTTTCTAACCCCTTGCTATGTGCCTTTCATATGTCATTAAAATAACACAGTCATTTAACCTTCTTTTCAGTGAAGGCTGGGACATGCTAGCTCGGGTATTGCAATTGTTCTCATTTTTGCTATCTGAATTCCTGGAAAACATGGTCACAATATTCGTAAAGATAAAAACTGTACTAGCACTAAATGGATATAAAGCAGAACCATTAATCCACAGGCAAAGTAAAATATGAACTAACACTCATGATTCCAGCATGCCTAAGAAGCATACTTAGATCACAACACTTCAGGTGTTGCAATAATAGATGGTCCATTACTGTGGACTGTAAATCATAGTTGCCAATATAACTGATCAGGTAAAAAAACAAAAGAAAAAGATTAGTGACAGGAATGATGAAAAGCAGATAATACATGCTGTATCTATTTGACACTAAAATGCATCCAGCCTCTATTTTGTGGCTGCCAAATGACTCTACAGTTTTTTCTCCAATTTTTTTTTTCACTCATATCCCAAACCTGGGATATATTACATTCCACGTAGGGACTTCTTAGGAAGTGGAACTATCAGTGCTCAAACCAGGACAATCCCAGGCAAACTGCTGGGATTTTGATAGGAATTGTGTTTAACCTATAGATGAATTGGATCTAATTACTATGTAATGTCTTCTGATCTTATAAACATGATGCTTCTCCCCATTTATTGATATTTAGGTCTTTGATTTTTTTATCGTTTTATACTTTTCAACATACATAGCCTATACATGTTTTGTTAGGTTTATACCTACCTTTGATATAAATGCACTGGATTTTACATTTCAGTTTCTAATTGTTAATTACTAATATTCAGAAATCTAATTGGTTGTGTGTGTTCACCTTTCATGTTGTGACTTTACTAAACTCACTTATTAGTTCTGGAAGTTTATTGTTTTTATTTTTGGTATTTTTTTTTCTCTAGGTAGTCAATCATGTAACCTGCAAATAGAGGCAGCTTTATTTCTTCATTGTCATTATGTAAACTTGTGTTTCCTTTCCTCGTCCTATTGAACTGGTCAGGAAGTTAACTCCCAATGTGAAAAGGAGTGGTAAGAGAGCTTACTCTTCCCAATCTTCAAGGGAAGCATTCAGTCTTCCACCATTAAACGTTATGTAATGTTAACTGTAGCCTGGTTTTTTGTTTGTTTGTTTGTTTATGGTCCTTATCAGGTTGATGATTTCTCTTCTATACCTAGTTTGCTAAGAATTTTTATCATGAATGGGAGTTGAATTTTGTCAAATACTTTTTCTGCATGAACTGATACGAAAATGTGATTTTTATTCTAAAGACTATGAATATGGTGTATTAAGATGATTGATTTTTTAATATTGAAGCAACTTTGCATTCCTAGAATAAATAAACTTGGTAGTAGAATATTATTCTTCTTTCATATTGATACATTAAATTTGCTAATATCTGCCGGAGTCAGCCATGACAGCCGCTCCCGGAAAACCTCAGTCTTCTCCATCCTCTAGGACACTTCCGGGACTATCTTTCTCTCTTTTCACTTCCTTTCTGTCTTAAATTTTTACTTCCCTTGCTACTGCTTTGAGAAAATAGAGAACCACCAACTTCCTGTCACATACACAAACGTGCATACATCTAATCAGTCATTTTACCCTTCTGTCTGTCCCTATAGAGAATGTATAACTGACTTTGTTTAAGGCTCAATCTCACCACACCCTCAACACTGGTTTCTTTCCAATGGCAGTGGAATATGTTCAAGTTGTTGACCCTGACATGCTCAATTCTTTTTTTTTTTAATCAATTTTTAAAAATTGAAGTATAGTTGATTTACAATGTGTTAATTTCTGCTATACAGCAAAGTGATTCAGTTATATATATATATGTATGTGTATATATATATATATATATATATATATATATATATATATACATTCTTTTTAAAAATATTCTTTTTCATTATGGTTTATCATAGGATATTGAATATAGTTCTCTGTGTTATACAGTAGGACCTTGTTGTTCATCCATTCTATATATAAAAGCTTACATCTGCTAACCCTCACCTCTCACTCCATCCCTCCCCCAAACCCTCCCCCTTGGCAACCACAAGTCGGTTTCTATATGTCCATGATTCTGTTTCTGTTTCATAGATAGGTTCCTTTGTGTCACATTTTACATTCCGAATATGTGATATTATATGAAATTTGTCTTTCTCTTTCTGCTTACTTCACTTAGTATGATAACCTCTAGTTGCATCCATGTTGCTGCAGATGGCTTTATTTAATTTATTTTTTATATATAATTATATATATATAAATATAAATATATATATATATATATATATATATATATATATATATATATATATCACATCTTCTTTATTCATTTAGTTTGTTTCCATGTCTTGGGTATTGTAAATAGTGCTGCTATGAACATGGGGGGTGCATGTATCCTTTTGAATTATAGTTTTGTCTGGATATATGCCCAGGAGTGGGATTGCTGGATCATATGGTAATTCTATTTTTAGTTTTCTGAGGAACTTCCATACTGTTTTCCACAGTGGTTGTACCAACTTACATCCCCACCAACAGTGTATGAGAGTCCCCTATTCTCCACACCCCCTCCACTGACATGCTCAATTCTTAGGTCACTGAAGTTTGTCTTCTGTTAAAACTTATTCCATTGAAATTACTCTTAATTAGAGGAAAATGATCTATTTATTAGTAACTTCAGTGCACATTATTTTAGTACTTCACAGCTCAACTAAATTTAACACTACTTTCATCCTCTCCTTCCCTTGGCATCTATAAAACCATAGATTTTAGGTTTTGCTTTATTCCTAATCTCTGTCCACTGTTTGTTTATATTCTTTGAGAGTTCTGTCTCTGCTTGTCCATTCAATATTTGTTCTCTGCAATGCTCCATCCTGCATCTCTTTCCCCTCATTTTCCAAGGTTCCCAAACTCCTTTGCCTTTAGGAAGTAGAATAGTAAAGAAGCATGAGGATAGCTGCTGCTCATGTCTGAGTGACCTGAACTGTGGATGCCTTGCCTTAACTGCTCGGGCATAGCACAAGTTACCTTTCCAAGCCCATGCATTCTCCCTAAGCAATATCATTCACTCCCATTCATGGGTTCATGGAATCTTAATCTACATCTTCATTTTTTCTCTTAGGAATTTCTCCCCAGTCAAATGGACGTCTCTGCTTAGATATCTCACATTCACATCAAACTCAACATGTCTAAAGCTGAACTCAGCATCTTTCCACATAAACCTGCTTTTTCTTTGCTCCCAAACCCAAGAGTAGGTATTACTCAAACAGAAACTTGGCCATGCTCGTTGACTCTTCCCTGTCCTTATTCCTAGCATCTAATCAATCACCAGCTCCTGCCAACTTTATCTCCAAATATTGATCATTTTTTTCCCATTAATCTTCATTACTCATTCCCTAGTTAAGATCACCATTGTCTCTCACCTGATCTAATGCATACCACACTATATGTCTCTGAATTTAATCCTCATTATCTTATCTCTAATCATCATTGGTCCTACTAATGTAACATCCCCCTCCCCACACACACATTCAAACGCTTATGGTATCTCAGCAGCATTTGACACCACTGGCCAATTCCTCCAGCTCAGAATGCTTTTATTTTAATTTATATAATCCAATATTCTTTTGGTTTATTTTTCTGTCTCTCAGTTAATTATTCTTTGGAGTCACTTCACCAGATATCCCTTCAATATTGGACATGGAAATGTTTTGGCTTCCCAGAATACAATCATGGACACACACTTCTCTTTACCCTTTACACTTTCTCTCTGGATAAATACATTGCTCCAATGAAGGGCCACGATTCATTCTCTTAAGTGAGGCATCTTTATTAATTGTCTACTGTATATTTTTCTTAAGATATTTCCTAGAGTCCGACTATGTAAACTCTTTATGAATCTTGCCCCAAACCAGTTCTTTCCCCCCTCTTCCTTAATGCATTAAATCACACTCCCATTTACTCTTGAAAAGATATCTGCAACCCATGTCCAAAAACGAAGCACACTCCACCTTCTTCTACATAATCCTCATTTCCTAATGGAGTCCCATTTTTGACACTAACTCCTCTCAAGTCATTCTGAATATAATAGAGTAGTATTTGATTTATTGTTTTGGGGAGGAATACAAATACTATTTATTATAAATTTGATTCAAATTTTCTAAACAAAGTGCTTTTTTTTTGAATTTTATTTTATTTATTTTTTATACAGCAGGTTTGTATTAGTTATCCATTTTATACATATTAGTGTATATATGTCAATCTCAATCTCCTAATTCATCCCACCACCACCACCACCACCCCCGCCACTTTCCCCCATTGATGTCCATACGTCTGTTCTCTACATCTGCTTCTCTATTTCTGTCCTGCAAACTGGTTCATCTGTACCATTTTTCTAGGTTCCACATATAAGTGTAAATATACGATATTTGTTTTTCTCTTTCTGGCTTACTTCACTCTGTATGACAGTCTCTAGATTCATCCATGTCTCTACAAATGACACAATTTCGTTCCTTTTTATGGCTGAGTAATATTCCATTGTATATATATAACACTTCTTTATCCATTCATCTGTTGATGGGCATTTAGGTTGCTTCCATGACCTGGCTATTGTAAATAGTGCTGCAATGAAGATCAGGGTGCATGTGTCTTTTTGAATTAAGGTTTTCTCTGGGTATATGTCCAGTAGTGGGATTGCTGGGTCATATGGTAATTCTATTTTTAGTTTTTTAAGGAACCTCCATACTGTTCTCCAGAGTGGCTGTATCAATTTACATTCCCACCAACAGTGCAAGAGGGTTCCCTTTTCTCCACACCCTCTCCAGCATTTGTTGTTTGTAGATTTTCTGATGATGCCCATTCTAACTGGTGTAAGGTGATACCTCACTGTAGTTTTGATTTGCATTTCTCTAATAATTAGTGAGGTTGAGTAGCTTTTCATGTGCCTCTTGGACATTGTATGTCTTCTTTAGAGAAATGTCTATTTAGGTCTTCTGCCCATTTTGGGATTGGGTTGTTTGTTTTCTTAATATTGAGCTGCATGAGCTGTTTGTATATATTGGAGATTAACCCTTTGTCTGTTGAATCATTGGCAAATATTTTCTCCCATTCTGAGGGTTGTCTTTTCATCTTTTTTATGGTATCCTTTGCTGTGCAAAAGATTTTAAGTTCCATTAGGGACCATTTGTTTATTTTTGTTTTTCTTTCCATTTCTCTAGCAGGTGGGTCAAAAAGGATCTTACTGTGATTTATGTCATAGAGTGTTCTGCCTATGTTTTCCTCTAAGAGTTTGATAGTGTCTGGTCTTACATTTAGGTCTCAAATCCATTTTGAGTTTATTTTTGTGTATGGTGTTAGAGAGTGTTCTAATTTCATACTTTTACATGTACCCGTCCAGTTTTCCCAGCACCACTTATTGAAGAGGCTGTCTTTTCTCCACTGTATATTCTTGCCTCCTTTATCAAAGATAAGGTGACCATATGTGCATGGGTTTATCTCTGGGCTTTCTATCCTGTTCCATTGATCTATATTTCTGTTTTTGTGCCAGTACCATATTGTCTTGATTACTGTAGCTGTGTAGTATAGTCTGAAGTCAGGGAGTCTGATTCCTCCAGCTCCGTTTTTCTCCCTCAAGACTGCTTTGGCTATTCGCAGTCTTTTGTGTCTCCATACAAATTTTAAGATTTTTTGTTCTAGCTCTGTAAAAACTGCCATTGGTAATTTGATAGGGATTGCATTGAATCTGTAGATTGCTTTGGGTAGTAGAGTCATTTTCACAAGATTGATTCTTCCAATCCAAGAACATGGCATATCTCTCCATCTGTTTGTATCATGTTTAATTTCTTTCATCAGTGTCTTATAGTTTTCCACATACAGGTCTTTTGTCTCCCTAGATAGGTTTATTCCTAAATATTTTATTCTTTTTGTCACAATGGTAAATGGTAGTGTTTTCTTAATTTCTCTTTCAGATGTATAGGAATACAAGAGATTTCTGTGCATTAATTTTGTATCCTGCAAGTTTACCAGATTCATTGATTAACTCTAGTCATTTTCTGGTGACATCTTTAGGATTCTCTATGTATAGTATTATGTCATCTGCAAAGAGTGACAGTTTTACTTCTTCTTTTCCAATTTGTATTCCTTTTATTTCTTTTTCTCCCCTGATTGCCGTGGCTAGGACTTCCAAAACTATGTTGAACAATAGTGGCGAGAGTGGACATCCTTGTCTTGTTCCTGATCTTAGAGGAAATGTTTTCAGTTTTTCACCATTGAGAATGGTGTTTGCTGTGGGTTTGTCATATATGGCCTTTATTATGTTGAGGTACGTTCTCTCTATGCTCAATTTCTGCAGAGTTTTTATCATAACGGGTGTTGAATTTTGTCAAAAGCTTTTTCTGAATCTATTGAGATGATCATATGGTTTTTATTCTTCAATTTGTTAATATGGTATATCACCTTGGTTGATTTCTGTATATTAAAGAATCCTTGCATCCCTGGGATAAATCCCACTTGATAATGGTGTATGATCCTTTTAATGTGTTGTTGGATTCTGTTTGCTAGTATTTTGTTGAGGATTTTTTCAACTCTGTTCATAAGTGATATTGGTCTGTAATTTTCTTTTTTTGTAGTATCTTTGTCTGGTTTTGGTATCAAGGTGATGGTGGTCTCATAGAATGAGTTTGGGAGTGTTCCTTCCTCTGCAATATTTTGAAAGAGTTTGAGAAGGATGGGTGTTAGCTCTTCTCTAAATGTTTGATAGAATTCACCTGTGAAGCTTTCTGGTCCTGGACTTTTGTTTGTTGGAAGATTTTTAATCACAGTTTCAATTTCATTACTTGGGATTGGTCTGTTCATATTTTCTATTTCTTCCTGGTTCAGTCTTGGAAGGTTATACCTTTCTAAGAATTTGTCAATTTCTTCCAGGTTTTCCATTTTATTTGCATAGAGTTGCTTGTAGTAGTCTCTTAGGATGCTTTGTATTTCTGCCGTGTCTGTTGTAACTCCTCCTTTTTCATTTCTAATTTTATTGATTTGAGTCCTCTCCCTCTTTTTCTTGATGAGTCTGGCTAATGGTTTATCAATTTTGTTGTGTCTTCTCAAAGAACCAGCTTTTAGTTTTGTTGATCTTTGCTATTGTTTTCTTTGTTTCTATTTCATTTATTTCTGCTCTGATCTTTAAGATTTATTTCCTTCTGCTAACTTTGGGTTTTGTTTGTTCTTCTTTCTCTAGTTCCTTTAGGTGTAAGGTTAGATTGTTTATTTGAGATTTTTCTTTTTTCTTGAGGTAGGATTGTATTGCTATAAACTTCCCTCTTTGAACTGCTTTTGCTGCATATCATAGGTTTTGGATTGTCCTGTTTTCATTGTCATTTGTCTCTAGGTAATTTTTCATTTCCTCTTTGATTTCTTCAGTGATCTCTTGGTTATATTGTAATGTAGTGTTTAGCCTCCATGTGTTTGTGTTTTTTACATTTTTTTCTCTGTAATTGATGTCTAATCTCATAGCATTGTGGTCAGAAAAGATGCTTGATATTATTCCAATTTCCTTAAATTTACTGAGGTTTGATTTGTGACCCAAGTTGTGATATATCCTGGATACTGTCCCATGAGCACTTGAGATGAAAGTGTAATCTGCTGTTTTGGATGGAATGTCCTATAAATATCAATTCAATCTATCTGGTCTATTGTGTCATTTAAAGCTTGTGTTTCCTTATTAATGTTCTGTTTGGATGATCTGCCCATTGGTGTAAGTGAGGTGTTAAATTTCCCCACTATTATTGTGTTACTGTCGATTTCCTCTTTTATAGCTGTTAGCAGTTGCCTTATGTATTGAGGTGTTCCTATGTTGGGTGCATATATATTTATAATTGTTATATCTTCTTCTTGGATTGATCCCTTGACCATTATGTAGTGTCCTTCCTTGTCTCTTGTAACATTCTTTATTTTAAGGTCTATTTTATCTGATATAAGTATTGCTACTCCAACTTTCTTTTGATTTCCATGTGCATGGAATATCTTTTTCCATCCCCTCACTTTCAGTCTGTACGTGTCCCTAGGTCTGAAGTGGTTCTCTCATAGACAGCATATATATGGGTCTTGCTTTTGTATCCATTCAGCGAGCCTGTGTCTTTTGGTTGGAGCATTTAATCCTTTCATGTTTAAGGTAATTATCTATATGTATATTACTATTACCATTTTCTTAATTGTTTTGGGTTTGTTTTTGTAGGTCTTTTTCTTCTCTTGTGTTTCCCACTTAGAGAAGTTCCTTTAGCATTTGTTGTAGAGCTGGTTTGGTGGTGCTGAGTTCTCTTAGCTTTTGCTTGTCTGTAAAACTTTTGATTTCTCCATCAAATCTGAATGAGATTCTTGTGGGATAGAGTTATCTTGGTTGTATAATAGAGTAGTATTTTAAAAACATAATTTCAAATAAGTCCCAAACTGTTTAGTGATTTCTATTTACTCTTTAATACAATTTGCCTGTAAATTCTGGCCTGTTGCCCCACACTCTCCTAATTATCTGCCCTTTTTATCCTCTACAATGCATTACCATTATTAGCATGATTTCTTAATCAAATGACAGCACTGCCTTAAAAATAAGCTGACTTTAAAAAATTAAATATACCATACCTTCTTTATCCATTAATAGATAAATAAATAAAACATACATATATACACAATGGAATATTATTCAGTCATGATAAGGAAGGGAAGCGTGTCATTTGCAACAGCATGGATGAAACCTGACAGCATTAGTCTAAGTGAAATAAGTCAGGCACAGAAAGACCAATATTGTTTGATATGACTTATATGTAGAATCTAATGAAGAGCCAAACTCATAGAGACAGAATAGTGTGGTGGTTACCAGGGGCTGGGGTAGAAGTAAGGGTGATGGGAAGATGTTGGTCAAAGTGTACAGACTTCGAATTATAAGATGAATAAGTCCTGGGGGTCTAATGCATAGCATGTTCTCACCACAAAGAATATAATTTTTTGATATGCTGGAGTGGTTAGCTAACATTTTGGTGGTGATCATTTTGCAATCTATAAATGTATCAGATCAACACATTGTACACCTTAAACTTACACAATGCTGGTCAATTATATCTCAGTAAATCTGGGGAAAAAAGAAATACAGAGATAAGTAGGTGGCTATTGATAATTGTTCAGTGGTTTGTAGATGTCATGCTCAACATCTCTGTGATTTGCCTCTTTTCATTCTTGACATCACAGGATGTGCAATAGCTCCTGATATTCCTTCTATGTTCTTAGAAGGAGTAAAATGATGTGGGAAGGAAAAGCTTAGGTATTTCTTCTATGTCTTAACTGGAACATCTCTGACAGGCTGAGATATCACATACTCAGCTTGTGCTGCCTCTGTTACAGAGACAAACCAGAAGAGTGTTGGGTGTTGCTTGTTGCCCAGCTCATCTGTAATGCTGTGTCTTGTAGTAAAGGAAACCAGAAAATCCACTTAATTAACTCTGGGCCTTCACATATGCTTGCTCTCTCTGCTCTTTGCTAGATGTCTCCTAATCCTTCCAGTATCTGCTGAAATGTCACCTTTTCAGAAAACTCCTGAGCATCTTATCTCAGCTGATCTCCTCCACCATTCTTTATCATTCTAACCAAGTCATTTATCTCATTATCTTATCCAAATGTGTGATTTGTATTTAATGATTCATTTGTTTGTTTACCTTTTTATTGTGCTGTATATGCACTGTGAGTCTCAGTAAACTCCTTGAGGCCAGGGGTACTTTATGTCTAATTCACTAATGTGTACACAGAACCCAGCACAAGGTAGCCTTATAGTTGAAGTTCAACAACAACAAAAAATTATATATATATGTAATATTATATATACTATTATGGTAGTATATATGATATTATATATATTAATAAAAATATTATAAATATATATATAGGTTGCGAATAAGGGGACACATGAAACCCTTTAGACATTGAAAAATGCATAATATATTTAAGGGCTCCAAACCCCTTGGTAGGTGAAACAAAGAATAATGGGGTAAATTAAGTGATAAAGAGGGATGTTTTAGACCCCTGATTAGCAATTAGAAGAAAACAAATAGGAAGATACGTATTCAAAAGAAGGGCTTCTTTCAGCACAGTTACTTCTAAGGCTGCTGGGCTGTCATAGGATTAAAATTACTCACATCTTCAGGGCATTGAATGCATCTTCAGCACGATATTTTTCTTCTCTTTATCTGACGTTCTAGCCTCTAGCCCATTCTGAAATTTATTTCCCATATTCTTTTTAGTAGATTTTCAGAAACTTTATAGTCTCACATGCTTGTGTATTTGTTCACACAACTGTTCCTCCACACAAATCTACCTTTCCCAAACCACTTTCACGTTGCTAATTCTTTCTCATCCTATAGACGTATATTTATATGTCACTCCTCTTGGAAAGTCCAAGTTGGATGCACTGGTTTAAGCCTCTTTAGCCTCCATACTTCTCCTGGAGTGGCACTCACTGCGCTGAAGTGTAATTCTTATTATTCATCTCCTTCTTTCAATGCACTGAAAGCTCTGTGAGCACAGGACAATGTCTAGTCTGTTCGCTATTGCATCCCTGACTCCTAACACTGCAAATGCAACATATTAGGTGCTCAATACACACTACAAATTAGTGCATAAAATAGGAAAACATGTACAGTCGACTCGAACAATACAGTTTTGAACTGAGTGGGTCCACTTACAGGCAGATTTTTTAATCAATAAATGTTTACTACAGGATCTGTGGTTGGTTGACTGCATGAATGGGGAACCGGGGATATGGAGGGTGACAGTAAATTTATTCTCCAATGGACTGTGGCTGGGTCAGCACCCCTAATGACCTAACATACCCACCCCTAGTTGTTGAGGGGTCGACAGTAGCTATTCATACAGTTCTATCAGGGCATCAGATGCCAATTTCTAATCACCCTTGCTAGTAAAGGATGTTGGCTTTTATTACATCTTTGATCGATTAGCATACAAAAAGTATCTTGATTTAACAATGTGTGGTTGGATTTTTTTTTCTTTCATTTTTTCACTTGTTATTTGTGTCACGTTTGGAGCACTAACCTGTTTGTGTCCTTGGCTCATTTACCTAGTAATAAATTATTTATTTGCCCTTTCTCCTTAGAAACAAACAAGCAAAACTTTACACCTGTAAGAATAGAACGTCTATCATCAAAAAGATAAGAAATATTAAACAGTGGGGGGGATGTGGAGAAAAAGGAACCCTCCTACAACTGTTGGTGGAAATGCAAATTGATGCAGTCACTATGAAAACAGCATGAAAGTTCCTCCAAAAATTCAAAATGGAAATGCCATGTGATCCAGCAATTTCACTTCTGGGCATTTATCTGAAAGAAAATAAATTGCTATCTCAAAAAGCTATCTACAACACCACGTTCATTGCAGCATAATTTTACAACAGCCAAGACACAGAAGCAACTTAAATGCCCATGGCAGATGAATGGATTAAAAAAAAAAAATGTGTGTGATATTCCACATAAAATGGAATATTTTTTTTTTTAATTTTTTTTTTTTATAGCTACTTTATTTATTTATTTATTTATTTTTGGCTGTGTTGGGTCTTCGGTTCGTGCGAGGGCTTTCTCTAGTTGCGGCAAGTGGGGGCCACTCTTCATCGCGGTGCGGGGACCGCTCTTCATCGCGGTGCGCGGGCCTTTCACTATCACGGCCCCTCCCGTTGCGGGGCACAGGCTCCAGACGCGCAGGCTCAGTAGTTGTGGCTCACGGGCCCAGCTGCTCCGTGGCATGTGGGATCTTCCCAGACCAGGGCTCGAACCCGTGTCCTCTGCATTAGCAGGCAGATTCTCAACCACTGCACCACCAGGGAAGCCCATAAAATGGAATATTATTCAGCCATAAAAAAGGAAATTCTGCCATTTGCGACAACACAAATAAAATTTGAGGGCATTATGCTAAGTGAAATAAATCAGACATAGAAAGGTAGATACTATATTATCTCACTTGTAAGTGGAATCTAAAACAAACAAACAAAAAACAGAACTCATAGATACAGAGAACTGATTGGTGGTTGCCCGAGGCAGGGGTTGGGTGGTGGGTGAAATGGGTAAAGGTCTTCAAAAGGTAAAAATTTCCAGTTAAGATGAATAAGTCCTGGAGATATAATGTGTATATGATGACTATAGTTAACAATATTGTATTGCATATTTGAAAGTTGCAAAGAGAGTAGATCTTAAAAGTTCTCATCATGAGAAAAAAATATTGTAACAATGTGAGGTGATGAATCTTCACTAAACTTACTGTGGTAATCCATATATCAAATCATTACACTGCACAGCTAAAACCAATACAATGGTATAAGTCAATTATATCTCAATAAAAATAAAATAAATAAAAACTTGATACATATTTGCCCATTTTCTTGGTGTATTCACAAAACTAACTTGAAAAAAAAATGTTTATACTAGTTTTCTGTATTTTTAAATTTCATTAATTTCAACTTGTCCATGTTTCCTCTACTTTAGAGTGGTTGGTCTTTATTTGCCATGCTTCCTTTTGTTTTTGCTATGTGGTAGAGTAGGTCTTTTATAATATTTTGAATTTCTTAACTCATATAACAAATACTTTTCAAGCACGTACATATGCCACTCCTTAAATTAGGCATCAAGGAAATGGTGAAAATTACAGATACAGTATTTTGCCTTTAAGTATCTTACATCCCAGGAAGAGAAATACAAACTTATTTATAAACAGCATGAGTGAATAGTTTAGGATACTATTGGAGGTAATACTAGGAGAACACGGCTGTGCTTTCAAGGCCAGACAGCATTCCCACTGGAAGTGATGCTCATGAGCTGGTCAGGTAAAACTCAAGTGGAGGGGGCCATAGATGACTTTTCAAGCAGAGGAAATACTTAACTGCATAAGAAGTTCCTTTAAAACACGTCTTCCTTTTTTCATAATGATACTACGAAAGTCATTTATTTTCCTCTCAGAATACCTTATATGAGGGGGCACTATACTTTATATTCAGTTTATAAAGGTCTTTTTGCCCTCCATGACTTTAATTAAATGAAGTTAATTACAGTGAAATATGTGTGTGGGTATTTGTAAAGAAGTGAGGTTCTGGTTGGCAAGACAGATGGAGAAAATGTCAGATGTTGTGGGGAATTACTCTTTCCCAGCTGCAGCCGTCTGGGTTTCACTACACTGTCATCTCGGCTGGAACATCGAGGGTCTGCAGACCCCTTCCTGAATGACCTTTCCCGGCACCTCGTAGATGAACCTTTTGGAAAATATTTGACCAACCCCCCAACCTTTCAGTTGAGCCCAGCATGAAAATCCAAGAGTGATATTGGATGCTCCTTTCGTGTGCCCCAAGCTGCTGTCCCTGCAGGACCAGGTGCCATGAATTAGCCCTGTTCCACATCTGGTAAGCCTTTCCCTCTGGGTCTGGCTGCCTCCAAGCCTGCATGGGAGGTGAGCAGCCCTGCCCGCATGACTTGCTGGGGTCAGCTTCTCCTTTCTCATGATCCTGTCCTTCTCTCAAGATTTGGTCCTCTATAGCACAGGTGATGTGCCTGTGTCAGGGAGCTTGGGGAAGCTCTGGAGTGGTTCTCCCAGTCTCTCCTGGCAAAGAGGAAAGTAAATACAAACACTGAGAGGTGAGGGGACTGCCTGCCCGGTGACTTCTGGGTTTGATGAAAACAGTGTTCAGGAGTTACAGTTGCTGCAAGCAGAATTAGGACGTTAGAGAAAGTGTCCAGTACCCCGCCTTGGCAGGGGAGACAGCTGTGGCCCTGTTCCAGAAATGAGACATCCCGGACATAATTTTACATTTAAAGGGACATATTTGTTTTGATTCTGCAGGAAGTTTTGGGGTGAGAGGGAGGTAATTTTTTTTAACAGTTCTAAAATTTCTGAGTTCACTTTGGCTCAGGGTAAGAAGTGGCATCGAAGCCAGGGCATAGCTGCCTGAGTTATTGCAGAAATGCCCCCTACCTGCCACAGGAGGCCTCACAGGACGTGTACTAAAAGGGATGGATTTCGTCTAAGGACATGTGAGGCTTCTTCAGCACTTTAGCGCCTGCACCTGCCTGTTAAGTACTGTCATTTAAGTGATGAGACTCCTAGTTCCCAATTCAGATTGTAATTCCCTCACCCAAATATAACTCCCAGGTTACTTCTTTTCGGGGTGGTGTGACCTATGTGTTCCCCTCATTTTCCAGCCTCCCCAGAATAGGATCTGGCTTTAACCAAATGGTCTTTTCCAATGTCCTGAAGTTTGAAAGATTTTCAGTCTTATTAAAAGCCCATTTCTCTTTCTCTCCCTTGCAGGACTGAGAGTTTTATAATGAGATTTATCCCCAGGCACTGCCCTTCACCCCCTCCCTCACCCCCTCCCACTCTCCGAGGGATTGTTTAGTGGCCCATTGCAATTCCAGAGTTGCTGGGTTGGAGACATCCCAATAGGCGACCTTCCCACCCCAACCCCACCTCCCTCTCCCAGGTGTCCCATGTGTGTTCCTCCAGCACCACTGATTAGAGACTGCTCCAACATCCCAGTCCTTCAGGAAAGACCATGTTTCAAATCTTGGTTTCACTGCTAAGCAGGAACATGACTTGGCTAGGTCCATTAATCTCTCCGAAATGAACTTTCTTGATTTGTACAGTCAGAATATGACTGCTTCCTCTAGAAGATTAATGTGAGGATTCATTAGAAAAATAAAACCCCTAGCCTTGTGTGAATGGGTTGGGGGGTAGGGAGCTAAAAGTACAGACTCTAACAAGGAATTTTTTTAAAGGCATAAACTAAAAGGCAGGAGGTAGGGGAGCAGCTGGAGGCAGGCGGGTAAAAGTATAGGCTCTGGACTCATTCAGTCTGAGTCCAAACCCTAGCCTCTCCTCGCACGAAGACTTTACGATCTAGGGAAAGTTAATTACCTGCTTTGTTCCTGTATTTCCTCCACGGTGCAGATGTAATAAGTGCCTGCCTCACAAGGCTGTTGTGAGGATTAAATAAAAAGAGAAAATACACATAAAGGATTTAGTACAATGCCTCACTCTTTTCGTGCCCACAAAAACAGCTATTATTTTTCATAAAATGTAGAAATGCAAGAGAGGAAATTACTCTAAATATTAACATTTATTATTTCTATGTGATGTGATTATGACCCTGTTTTGGTTTTTATACTTTTCTCTATTTGTCAAAGTTCTGAAATGAACTTGTGAGTTCCATTTTGAAAATAAAACTATACACTTCACACATTTATGAGTCATGATGAACAGTGATGTCCCCGCACTATTAGATGAAATAGTGGTATCTGTACATTTTGTAATTCCCATTCCCAACCCATAATATTTTGTTAAAAAGATAAAGTACACTTTTCCATGAATGATTGTATCACAAGAATCTTTAATGTTTACTTTAAAGTTTACTCATGGTGGGGTTGTATCTGTGTTTAGTAAAGTGTGCCCACGTTGCGCCCGTTTCAGTCCACATCACCACACTCCACACCGATGTTTCCTGCGCCCAGGGAGATCACAAAGACAGGGGTCTTGACTTTTCTCTTGGTTATGCCAGCTTTTCTGGGGAGTTCTTCCAAACTCTCCAGGACCAGTCTACCCAATACACATCCTCCGTTACATGTAAAAGAATAAGATGGAAAATGTCTCAATGTATTTCATAAGTTTAGCACGTCTCTGGTACAAAAAATTCAAGAAAGGTAGCACAAAAGCAAAAGCACCAACTAAGCTTACTTATAAACAAACATGCATGAATCCTACACTCTATCTAATATTACTGAAATTAATACATCATTGCATTAAAAGGTATAAAAGCACTGTACTGAAAACTTAAAAGTTACACGTGAAATACTGCACTGTAAATCCTGAATACTCTAATGTCCCACCCCCACCCTTCCACCGCCCTGGTGAGGGGCAGAAACCATCCATCTGCCTCCAGACCTTGCTAGTCCTCGGAGACACTGTTGCGGGGGCAGTGGGCAGTGGGGTTGGCCTCCCGCAGGGCTCTGGCCTCTTCCAGTGCTTCCCTGTAGCGGGAAGGCCAGGCCTGGGGATCTTTCTTAAAGACCCTGGCCAGGAACTCCATGATCTGCATCTTGCTGATTTCACGGCTGGCACGGGAGCCCCAGAAGAACTCGTACTCAGGGGGCTCGACGTGGGGGACGCGCTGGTACTTCAGGTAGTTCTGCTGGACGAACTCCTCGGTGATGAGCTTTCTCACGTCTCCGAAAGTGGAGTGCTTCTTCCAAGGCCTCAGCCCTAGGATGCGCAGCACGTTCCAGACGGCACTCTCTCGGGCGCCGCGACCCTTCACGTAGATGAGGCTCAGGATCATCAGCAGGAGGCCTGTCATCGGCATGCGGTTGCTCAGGGCGACCCTGTCCAGCTCCTCGGGCTCCAGAGCTTTGACCAGCGAGAACTCCATGGTGTGCAGGCTGGTCAGCCTCAGGTGCAGCCCGAACACCCGGGCGAGGATGAGGCTGGTGCGCCGGAGGATGCTTCTGCACCACTTCTTGTAACTGCCGATGACATCCTTCACCATGTCTGGGAACCAGATGATCATCCTCTTCTGGTCCTTGACCAGCACGTACCACATGAGCTCATGCGCCTTCTGCACTAGCTGGGCCGGGGCCGGCGGCGCCGGACCGGGCTGCGCTGCGCTCGGGGCCTGGTGGGCGCGGCCTTCCTCCGCGGCCTGCTGCAGGGCCTTCGGGTCGCCCTCTTCGCTTGGGGCCTGGGGCGCCGGCGAGGCCAGAGGGGCGTCGGGCGGGCCTACGGGAGGGCTCTCCGGCCCTGGGAAGATCGCGGCCTGAGACGCGGGCAGAGAGGGTCCTCCGGGAACCTCGGGGCTGCTGTGCACCTCGGAGTTGGAGGCCTCGGCTGCAAAGTTGGGGTCGCACACATCCTTACTTTGTTCGGACATGTCTGCTCCGTCTGGCAAGGGCACGGCCGCCTAGTCCAGGAGCTCTTCGAGTCTGCGCTCCCTCCTTGGACTCCTAGAGAGGAAGTGCGCGTTGCTGCGCGCGGCGCCTTCCGCAGCAGCCGGGTAGGGCGGGGCGGCGGCGGGACGGGCCAGTGCGCCTGCGCGTCCGCGGGCCTGGCAGGCGGACGGGCGGGCGGGGCGCCTGGCGGGAGGGAGTGGGGGGTGGGGGGCAGTGAGGCCCCGTGGAGGGTAGAGGCTCCGCTAGAATATGGCATCAAGGATCACCACCCCCACCCCAGGCGTCCTGTTGGGCTAATGTCTTGGGGAGGAGGGGAGGGAGATGGATGAGCACTGGACAAGGAGCAAGTTTAAGGGGAAAGATGGTAACTTAAGCTTAGGAGATGTTCAATTGGGTATATCCAGAATCAAGTTAAGAGATGGAGTCCCAGAGCAAGACCTAGTCTGGTGTGTCAATTTGGCTTTCGGACAAGTGCGAGAATGTAAACTGAGAGAACAGTCAAGAAAATGTGTAAACTCTGAAAAAGATGTGGGAGATTGGAATTCTGAGGAATAATAATAAAAATTGATTGATTCCCTACCAAATCCAAGGGTTATAAATGAGAAATGCAGAAGGTAGTCAATCCATGTGCAGTGTAAACTTTCTTGAAGGTAATATACTAATGACGTTCTTAGTGTTTTAATGGTCATTGATTTTGGTTTTCAACTTCCCTTGGGTAATTTTGATGTAATTTTAATTTGTTTCATTAGGATCCCATCACACAGATTGCTGTATTTATTAGCACAGACTTGTATGATGGCTTTCCCCCTGTTTGTCCAGGATCTTCCTTCCCCTTATGACTGCTGCAACCTCCACATTTGTTCCTGTGGAAACTTCACCTTCTCACAGGACCCCACCCCCACCTTTCACAGAAACTGACTGGTCCCATGTTGGCAACCACACCCAAATCCCTCCCAAGACTTTTTTTTTTTAAATTAACATAGGTCCCCTAGATAGTATATGTGAGACTTTCTCAGATGACCAACGACATGAGATGTAACATATTGGTGGTTTTTTTCAATTTTAGAAAACAAATCTGCAGCGGGCAAAAACAAAGCTGACACTCCCAGAGAAGCATCCTTGAAGAAAGGAATAGGTACAGGAACCTCTGGATCCAAGGTTCCTGAGGATGACCAGCAACCCTGGTCTGAGCCAGTGTGGTCTTTCAACCCTTCCTGTGTTTCCTCCAGCCAACAGCTTCTTAAATATGCCCTCTTGAGTCTGGTTATTGTCAGTTGAAACCCAAAGCATATTTACAATATTGTCTTGACATTTCTAGAATCCTCTCTTTATTTGCTTATATCCACTTTCTCATTTTTCACTTTATTTTTTCTCAAGTAGATTGACTTCAAATGGTTTTCCATGCTGTTTTTCTATCTTTGGATTTTCATGCTTGTATCACCTTTAGCAGGACTATTCCCACACCAGTCCAATAGCACCCCTTAACCTCTTACTTCACGAGGATAATTCCTACAGATCATTCAGATATGTCTCAGCGGGATATTTTTCCTGTTCATCATTTTCTTCTTTAATTTATAGATTTCTATTTTTTAAAAATATCTTACAGGGTGGTGTCAGTTATATTAGGTTTTTTTAAAAATTATGTAAGAATGGCTCAAATAGATTGATGGCCCCTGTTCTTCTTAAAATCATTCTCATTTCTTGCATTTTATCTCCACTAATTTTCTTTTTTATTTCATTTGGATATTTATTCTTTTTCTAACTGTTTGCGTTAATGATTGTGTTCATTTAAGGTATTTTTAATAATGAAAATGTTTGAGCCTATAATTTAAATCTCAGCTCAACTTTAGCCATGGACCATAATATTGCCATTGTGAGATTATGAAAATTACATCCTCCTATTTCACCCTCCTAGATTTAATGGATTAATGATCACAAGCTTGAGCACAACAATTAACACTTACATAGAAAAAGTAGGAAAGCAATTATACAAACAACAATTTTAAAATTATAGGAGCTCTTGCTGCTGTGGGATAACAGAGCTCTGGCCAGAGAATTGCTTGTGTTTCAGCTGCTGCCTGAGCTGGACTTGTCCTCATTTTGGTGAAGTTTCCCATGGTCAACAGTAAACTCCTACCTCTGCCACAGCTCACTCCACACCTTTCTTCTATTGGGAGGGTTGTTTAATACTATCCCAGAGCCTGTGGACTGGAACCACTATGAGGGATTATACTCAGAGGGTTTAAAGCTTTAGAACTGATGCCAAATTTGAAACCAAGTACAGAGTAAATGCCTAGTGCTGCTCACCCTTGGAGCCCAACTGTACACCTGCTAATGTGATATCATTTTCTTCCAGGAAAAGTTCAGCTGAAGAGGGTGCATTTCCCAACAAAAAGAAAATCCATGGAGAGGGGGTGGAGAAAAGTAGAGCTTGGGATATCCCTTAAGTAGAGAAAGTGCACCTGCAGATGTGTCATGGGAGAGGTCAGTAGCTTGATGGCTTGATAGTAACACCTAATAAGGTGCCTCTCCATAACCCAGAGATGCAGGCCTTCAGAGAGATAAGATAAAGAGGCAGATGACAACTGTGGGTGGAAGAGGAAATCAGTACTCATGAGGCATCCAAAACTTCTTTAATTCAAGGGTCATGATTTGGGTCTGGAGCTCCAGTGATGCCTTGCCAAATACTGTCTAATTTAGGCTCACTGGTTATCTTCAGGGTTGGTGCTATTCGATGTGGGCAATGAGTCCTCTCAGGGCCAGCAGTTTAGAAGCAAAGGCCTGAAGGTTGCAAAATATCTCTCCCCATAAAACTCATGAACGGCCACTCTTTAAATCAAGATTCTGTAAATAGAAGTTCCATGGATGCAAGAACTATATGGAGAACTTTTAACCTAAAATATTCTAGTGTGGACAATTTTGTTGGTGGGTTGCTTCAAACTCTGTAATGTGGAAAAGATTACACAGCTGTGGAATAGGCTGTTCTTGGCAGACTCAGGAATAGGAGGAGAGGCCTGTCCTGGCACTGGTTTCCATAGTGAACAGAGGGAGGGGGGTCACCCCAGAGCCTCCCGTGGACAGCGTACATGCTCACAGTGCAGAGGCCCAGAGGCCCCGAATGAAATGTGAATCCTTCTGGCTCTTTCCTGTCCACATAGGCAGCAACCCCACCTTGGAGCCCCCAGAGGGGCCCCAAATGCCTTGCAGGCCAAGGAATTGAGACAGAGAACTTACATTAATGCATTCAGCAAATATTGAGCAATGTCTATCATGTGCCTGAAAGATTTGCATTTTAGAAAAGTAGCTCAGTCAGGGGAGAAACCAATCACATTGGGACTGTTTGACAGGCTGGCCCCTTTTAATTAGAAAAGAATAAGAAGTGAGGACAGGCAGTGCTGCTGTCTGCAGTTGGGAGGGTGGGGGAGAGGACACAACCCTGGCCCTTCACCCCTTCAGTCTCCCTAGGGGACACTGTGCATGCCTGTCCAACTGAGGCCTAAAGACACTCCTGCAACCGGAGACCTTCTAGTCCTGTCCAGACCCACAGTGCAGCCTGCCAGCACTCAAGGACTAACAGGGTCAGGAGTGTCTTTTAGAAAAGTCAAATGGAATCAGAGTTAAGTCTGGAGTTGGGGGCAGGTAGAGAAGCAGAGGCAGAGAGACCAATTAGGAGAGTTTTCACAGGAATCCACTTAAAAATGGATGATTGATTGCATTTCGTCTTCATTATGCAACTATTTATGAAACACTACATCTCAGTTATTGTGCCTGGGGAAATAAATGAGAAGGAGAGACGTGGTCTCTGCAATCCATAGTGAGGAGAAATGGTGGAGAAAAAAGGCCATAAGCAAATAAACAAGTTAGTAATTAAATAATCATTATGCATTATGTTGCCATGCATATCTCATGAGCCACAATGTCGTCACAGAGAATAGAACAGAGGCAATGGATGCTCAGTAGGGATGTAAATAATAAGGAAAGGTGAAGGGAGACAGTGAATACCAAGGACAACTGGGATCCTGTCTCAGGGTGGCTGGCATTGAGCAGTATTGTGGATCCAGGATATGGAGTCACCACTTCCTGAGACTATTCGGAGAGATGTACCTGGGAAGAGGGAGGGGTTGTGCCCAGCAGGTATCTGGGTATGTATGTCTCAGGAAAGATGCCTGGACAGACAGTAGAAGTTTGGGAGATAAACATGGTAAATAGCACCACCTTGAGAGACTGTCTAGAGCAAGGTTCTTCAAAAGGAACAGTCCTGGCATGAGAGTGGGACAATTTTTCATTGTGTGAGACCATAATGCACACCACACAAGTACCAACACCTGAACACCTCTGTCCCTATCAACACACATATAAATGCCTTCCGGACACGGGACAAGCAAAAAGGAAGTGTAGGAAAAGAAAAAGAAGATGCCTTCCCCCTACACAGACAAAAGCCCTTTTATGGGCAGTCTGGTCTCTAGTTGAGAACCACTGAAAATTACAAGCAGGAGTGAGAAAAGACAGAGCTGACCAAGAAGCCCAGGTCATGTAAGCCTCTTTCCAGACTATCATAAGACTTTTCTCACTGGACCTGTTCTAGGACCTGTTAAAATAGATTGCTTCATCTTCAACATCTTCGTGAAGATAAATCCTGTTCAAGCAGACCCTGGGTACAAGTTTGTGCTGTGTAATTCTTTTTATATGTTGCTGAATTAACCTGCTGATATTTTGTTGAGGATGCTTATGTGAGTATTCATCATAGATATTGGTCTATAATTTTCACTTTTTGCATGGTCTTTATCTGGTTTTGATATCAGAACCTCTTAAAATAACTTGGAGAATGTTCCCCACTCTTCAGTTTTATGGAGGAAAATGTATAGAATTGTTTTTATTTCTTTTTTAAATATTTGGTAGAATTTTTTCAATGGAACCACCAGTACCTAGAAATTTCTTTTGCAAATGGTTTGTAACTACCAATTCAACTTGATTGTAGACGTATCAGACTATCTTTTTCATTCTGGGTGAATTTTGGTGCTTTGTGGTTTTTAAGGAGTTGGTGTATTTCATCTAAGTTGTTATTTTTGTGTGTGTACTGGTGTTTGTAGTATTTCCTATTATCCTTTTAATGATCAAGTTATCTACTAAACCCACTCTTGGCTTCCTCACCTATACTGGCAACACACGTCCACACCCCACCCAGGCCATAGGTATTCTTCCAGAGAGTCCCAAGTTCTCCATATGCACAACTCCTGGGACAGCTGAGAACCCTCTGTCTACACCTTCTCAAATATTTTAAGTGTCTCCTAAAAGTTGAGGTTTTTCGTGGTCCTACTTTATGTCCCCTTATCTCCTCACCCTATGTTCTTCTTGATCAACGCCATCTCCCAGACCTTGAAGTTGACATCTATACATGATGAGCCCCAGATTTATTTCTTCAGCCTAGATGTCTCCTCTGTGGTCTATAACTGGATATTGAACTGCTTAAGAGGCATCTGAACATTATGACTTTGAACTTTAAATTCAACATTCTATGTACTGTACTTCATCAGTGGCCCCTCTCAATCTTTCTGTTGCCTGTATGTTCCTTGCCTCACAGTACATATCATGACTGTCCACCCAGTTTCCCAGAAAGAAATGAGAATGCCACTGATTATCCTCACATCCAATGAATCACACAATACTCACCTCCTAAGTTCCACTGCTACCCTTCTCTCAGCGTGCTGATACAATTTCCCACTGATCTTTCTCACCTAGATTACCACAGTCAACTTCTGCTGCATCTTCTCACTGTTTATTTATTTACTTACAGTTTATCACCTACACTGAAACCAGTACATCTTCTGAAATTAAAATCTTCCCCAGTAACAGTCTCCTAGGATTGCTGTGACAAATTGCCATAAACTGGTTTGGATAAAACAACACAACTCTATTCCCTGTTAGTTCTGGCAGCAGAAATCTGAAATCAAGATACTGGCATGGCCACAATCCCACTGGAGTTTTAGGGGAGAATCCTTCCTCACTTCTCCAAGCATCTGGTGGCTCCTGGCATTCTTTGGTTTGTGGCAGAATAACTCCAGTTTCTCCCTCCACCTTCACGTGGGTCTTCACAGAGTTGTCTCCCACATATATCTCTCCATCTTTGATCTCCTTCTCCTGTCTTCTAGTCATTAGATTTAGGGCCCAACCTAAGTCCAGGGTCATCTTGTCTTGAGATCCTTATCTTTGTCTGCAAGGACACTTTGTTTTGTTTTGTTTTGTTTTGTTTTTGCCATTTGAAGTAGCATTCACATGACTCAGAGATTAGGACATGGATATCTTTGCGGGAGGTGGGGGTGTGTGGCGGCTATTTTCCAACCTACCACAGGGGCTAATAATCCGTTAAGAAAATTGAGATTCCAGGTATTTCATTAGTTTGAGAAGTGGAGACACAGCCTGGGTGCTTGAAAACAATCAATGGAAGAAAGAATCTTAGCAAAATCCTTTTCTTCCGAAAGGTGAGCCCTTTGGAGGGATGAATAAAAAGATGATTTCAAAATTACATAGAGTACCCTGGGGTTTAAGAGGAACCACATGGATTCTTTCACGTTCAGAGACAATGAACTGAGATGTTAGATATAGTCCAAATCTAGTATTTCTTCTAACTCCTTGGTGTCTGGTACAGTACAGTCATAGTGACCTACAGAAGGCTGGCCTCAAGAGGAGGGGAGTTCACTGTCTCAATATCATTAGGTCCCATTGGCTCTCTTTGGGAGTCCCATGGGAAATAGCCTCAAATCCCATTTAACCACTGATAAATTAGGATCTTACATTCAGGTACTAGCTTTTGGAATAAGAAAGGCTCTTCATTTCATGAAAATGGGACCCCATCATCCTCATTACATCTGAGTCCTTAGTTATTAGAATGGCTGCTTCTACCTGCTCACATTGATGGCCAGGGATTAATTTTTATAATTACATATTGATATAAAATTAGATAAAATAAATCTTATAATGCTGGCCTTATATGTCTCCCTTTCCATTAATGTATCAATGAAAGAGATAAATGATCCCCATTTTGCATTACATTTATTGTATTGTTTGTACTCTTTCAAGCCCAACTGCAGGTACTGCAATTCAGTTCTGGAAGTTACCATTCAGAGTTAGTGCAGACCCCACAGGTTAAAGCGTAAGGTCTTAAACAATACTGTCCTTACTTTGACACCAACTGCAATTCAGGGGTCCCCAGGCTACCCACACTTTTGACCAACTATCTATAACTTTGGAAGTTCCCATGACCCTT
This sequence comes from Balaenoptera acutorostrata, assembly GCF_949987535.1. Taxonomy (NCBI): domain Eukaryota; kingdom Metazoa; phylum Chordata; class Mammalia; order Artiodactyla; family Balaenopteridae; genus Balaenoptera; species Balaenoptera acutorostrata. The sequence goes on along the minus strand of NC_080066.1, from coordinate 57,786,261 downwards.
TCAGGTTCCACAATTCACTAGAATGACTTACAGAACTCACTAAGAATACTACATATAGGATTATAGTTTTATTATGAAGGATATACATAGGGCAAGGTCTGGGAGGTTTCCCAGCATAGATTTTCCATGCCCTCTCCCTGTGGGGTCAGGGTGTGTCACCCTGTCAGGACATTAATGTGTTCACTACTGAGCTTCAGTTCCAGAGTTTTTACTGGGGATTTTTTTTGTGTAGGCATGAGTGTTTAAATCACTGGCTATGTGATCAAACTCAGTCTCCAGCCACCCTCCCCACCCTTGTGGTCTGGAAGCTGAAAGCCCCAACCTTCTAGTCATGATTGATATTTCTGGTAACCAGCCCCCACTTGGAAGTAATTCACTGGCCCCCCATGACGCACCTCATTAGCATAGCGAGGACACTCCCGTCACTCAGGAAATTACAAAGGTTTTTGAAGTTCTGAGCCAGGAACCTGGAACAAAGACCAGACAAATTCTTAATTATACCACAGCCTGTGATGACAACTTGAATGCATTCTCTCCCCATGCCTACTGCAGCCGTCATTGGACTGAACTCTCTACTCTCCTGGGAAAGGTGAGAGAAGGCTTTTTTTTTTTTTTTTTTTCCATAGAAGACAGGGGTGTAGAACTGTAAGTTTTCCTCCAGGGCAGTGGGATTCTGCCCATTCATTATGGGGCAGGGGACAAATAGGCATAGATACTGTTTAATATGTGCCTTTGAAAATCTTAGCTCTGCTGTTTCTCAATTATTCACCATTAATTCCACAGGTGAAGCCTTATATTTTTATTTTTAACAGCTTTATTGAGGTATAATTGATACATGATAAACTGCATATATTTAAAGAGTATACCTTGACAAATAAATAAATATTCATGAAATTATTACCCCAGTTAAGGTAATATCTATGACCCTCAAATGTTTTCTCATGTCCTTTTGTAATTGCACCCCAACCCACTTTTACCTTCAGGTAACCAATGATCTGCTTTCTGTCACAATAGCCTGCATTTTTTAGCATTTTATATAAACGAATCATACAGTATATAATCTTTTCTATTTGGCTTCTTTAACTCAACATTGTTATTTAAAGATTCATCCATATTATAGCATATACCAAGAGTTTATGCATTTTTTTCCTGAGTAGTATTCTATTGTATGAATATACCACAAATGTGTTTGTTTAACCGTTTAATCACTCTGTTTAACTCTATTGATAACATTTTGACCATTTCCAGCTTAGAGCTGTTGCAAATAAAATTGCTATGAACATTTATGTAAAATACTTTGTATGGACATATGCCTTCATTTCTCTCCCTGGAAATGGCATGGCTAGATCATATGGTAGGCTAATGTTTAACTTTTCAAGAAATTGCCAAACTATTTTTCCAAACTTGTTGTAAACTTTCACATTCCCACTAACAGTACATGAGGGTACCAGTTCCTCCACATTCTCACAAACCCGTGGTACAGTCATTTTAAATTTTGGCCATTCTAATAGGTGTGCAGTGGTATCACATTGTAGTTTTAATTACATTTACCTAATGACTAATATTGACCATCTTGTCATGTGCTTATCATCAACCACATGTCATCTTTGGTGAAGTATGCTTTGCAAATATTTTATCCCAGTTACAGTTAGTCTTTTTTATTATCTTAACAGAATTTTTTGAGAGCAGATAAGTCTTTTTGTTTTGATAAAGTCACATTTTATCAATCTGTTCTTTAAAGGATTGTGCATGTTAATGCCATAGCTAAGGAATATTTTCCTAGACCAAGGTATCAAACAATTTCTCCAAAATTTTCTTATAGAAGTGTTATGGTTTTAGGTTTAATTTGGGGGTACACTTACAATTTAAATGGCATATTTTATAGTTATCAATTTTGACTCAAATTTTGTATATGGAATAAGTTATGGATTGAAGTTCATTCTGTCAAGGAGACTATTCTTACAACACTAAAGTGCCTTTGTAACTTGTCAAAATTCAGTTTTCCATATATGTGCAATTCTATTTCTGTGATTTCTATTCTGTTCCATTGATCTATCTATCTGAAACAAATAGCACAGTCTTGATTAATATTGCTTTATCATAATTCTAAAAATAAGACTATTAGTATTTCATCTTTATTCTTCTTCAAGGTTATTTTAGCTATTCTAGGTTTTTGAATTTCAATAGGAGTTTTAGAATTAATTTGTCAATTTCTACCAAAATATCTGCTAGGATTTTGATTGGGATCCTATAGACTATATAAATGATTTTGAAAGCAATTACATTCTTTAATCTTCTGACCTATGGACCTGGTAAATCTCTCCATTTACTTAGGTATTCCTTAATTTCTTCCATCAATATTTCATAATTTTCAGCATACAGGTCTTTTATGATTTTGATCAGATTTATCCTTATTTACTTCATGATTTTGATGCCATTATAAATATTTTTAATATAAAAATGTCTAATTATTTTGCTAATGCATATATATGTATATATATATAATTGATTTTTATATTGATTTTGTATCCTGCCACCTTACTAATACAACATATTGAGGATAATATGTAATAGGGTTTTTTTGTGTGTGAGTGTGTGTGTAGATTCCCTCAGCTATTTTACATTGATGATGCTGTAATTTGAGAATGAAAATTATTTATCTCTTCATGTCTAGTCCAAATGTCTTTTATTTCTTTTTCTTGATTTGTTGCACTGACTAGAACATCCATTAGTAACATGGGACATTCTTGTCTTATTCTTAATCTTACAAGGATATGATGCATTGTTTCATCAAGTATGATATTTTTCTACTCGATTGAGATAATATGTTTTATCTTTATATTTTGTGCTATTGTGAGTTACATTAATCAATTTTCAAATATTAGGCAAATCTTAAGATCTTTCTGTTTAAAAGTCCTCTCAGTTTCTAAGGGTTTTCTTAGAAGGATTTTTAGTCAAATTCCACTTATTTAATATATAAGGGAAATATTCAGATGATATATTTATTGGATAAGGTTTGGCAGTTTGTGCCATTCAAGGAATTTGTCCATCTCTAATATGTAGAATATATTACTATAAAGTTGTTCATTATATTCCATTAGTGTCCCTTCAATACATTTTGAAACTGTAGTGTTGTTGCCTTCTTTATTCTTGATATTGGTGATTTGCATCTCTTGTCTTTTGATCCTGAGCAGTTTGGCTAGAGAATTGTCAATTTTCTTGATTTTTTTCAAATAATCAGGTTTTTTTGTTTGTTTCTTTGACATTCTCTACTATCTCCCTATTTTCTGCTTCTTAATACTTATTATTTCCTTTCTCCTGCTTACTCAGGGTATGATTTGTTCTTTTTTTTTTTTATTCTTGTAAGGTAGAAGCTGAGGTCATTGATTTGAGACCTTTCTTATTTATAACATACACTTTTAATCTTATAAATTTCCTCTTAAGAATTTCTTCAGCAGCACAGCACACATTTTGATGTGATTTTCCCTTTGATTATTTTTCCCCTTGGGTCAATGAGTTATTTACAAGTATGTTATTTTGTTTTTAAATATTTGGGATATTGCAGAAATCATTCCATTATTGATTCTTAATTGAATTTCTTTGTGGTCAGAGAATAACATACTTTGTGTTTTTTCAACCCTTTTGAATATGTCGAGACTTTTTTTTTTTTTTTTGTGGCCCAGAATATGGTCTATCTTTGCAAATGTTACATGTACATTTGAAAAGAATGAGTATTCTGATGCTATTTGGTAGCATGTTATATAACTGTCAATTAGGTTAATTTGGTTTATAGTGTCATTCAGCTCTCCTATATTCCTGTTAATTTTCTGTCTACTTGTTCTAACAATTTTTGAGAGGGAAATATTGAAATTGCCAGCTATAATTATATTTACTGCCTTTTGTAAATCTATCTGTTTTTAATTTAATTATATTTAAGCTCTATATTTAGGTGTACAAATGTTTAGTGCTTGTACATCTTCTTAATGAGTATTTATGAAATGATCTCCTGGAAACATTCTTTGCTCTGAAATATACTTTGTCCAATATTGCTGTAGCCACTACAGATTTTGTTTACTTCATGTTAGCACGGTATACATTTTTCACCCTTCTACTTGTAACTTATGGTTATCTTTATATGTAAAGTGATTTATTGTAGGCTTAAATATAGGTCAATCTTGCTATTATATCCAATTAATAATGTTTACATTTTTGGTTTTACATATTTATTTTGAAATAATTTTTGATTTACAGCAGAGTGGCAAAGATAGTACAGAGAGTTTGTGTATGTGTTTCATACCATTTCTGTTAAAGTTAACAACTTAAATAAGCATGACATGTTTATCAAAACTAAGAAATTAAAATTGATGCAATATTATTAATAAAACTACAGACTTTATTTGTATTTTACCTTTATTTCAGCTAATGTTCTTTTTTTTCCAGAATCTAATCTAGAATATCTAGATTAGTCATCATATATTAATTTCATCCAATCAGCAACAGTTTCTGTCTATGTTTATTCTCTGTGACCTTAACACTTTTGAATGAAACTACTGAGGCATTTTGAAGGATATCCATCCATTTATATTTGTCTGACGTTTTCTTATGATGATACTTGAGTTGTGGATTTAAGGGAAAAAATAACACAGACATGAGATGGCTTTTTCATGACGTTAATATCAGAGTATTCATGATATCAACATTATTTATTGCTGATATTAGCCTGGATCACTTAGAGTGGTATCGGTCAGGTTTCTACACTGTTTTTTTTTTTCCAAACATCTTTATTGAAGTATAATTGCCTTACAATAGTGTGTTAGCATCTGCTTTATAACAAAGTGAATCTGTTATACATATACAATATGTTCCCATTTCTCTTCCCTCTTGCATCTCCCTCCCTCCCACCCTCCCTATCCCACCCCTCTAGGTGGTCACAAAGCACCGAGCTGATCTCCCTGTGCTATGCGGCTGCTTCCCACTAGCTATCTATTTTACATTTGGTAGTGTATATATGTCCATGACACTCTCTTATCCTGTCACATCTCACCCCACCCCCTCCCCATATCCTCAAGTCCATTCTCTAGTAGGTCTGTGTCTTTATTCCCGTCTTGCCACTAGGTTCTTCCTGGCCTTTTTTTTTTTTTCCCTTAGATTCCATATGTATGTGTTAGCATACTGTATTTGTTTTTCTCTTTCTGACTTACTTCACTCTGTATGACAGACTCTAACTCCATCCACCTCATTACAAATACCTCCATTTCATTTCTTTTTATGGCTGAGTAATATTCCATTGTATATATGTGCCACATCTTCTTTATCCATTCATCTGTCGATGGACATTTAGGTTGCTTCCATGTCCTGGCTATTGTAAATAGAGCTGCAATGAACATTTTGGTACATGACTCTTTTTGACCTATGGTTTTCTCAGGGTATATGCCCAGTAGTGGGATTGCTGGGTCGTATGGTAGTTCTATTTGTAGTTTTTTAAGGAACCTCCATACTGTTCTCCATAGTGGCTGTATCAATTTACATTCCCACCAACAGTGCAAGAGTGTTCCCTTTCCTCCACACCCTCTCCAGCATTTATTGTTTCTAGATTTTTTGATGATGGCCATTCTGACCGGTGTGAGATGATATCTCATTGTAGTTTTGATTTGCATTTCTCTAATGATTAATGATGTTGAGCATTCTTTCATGTGTCTGTAGGCCATCTGTATATCTTCTTTGGAGAAATGTCTATTTAGATCTTCTGCCCATTTTTGGATTGGGTTGTTCGTTTTTTTGTTATTGAGCTGCATGAGCTGCTTGTAAATCTTGGAGATTAATCCTTTGTCAGTTGCTTCATTTGCAAATATTTTCTCCCATTCTGAGGGTTGTCTTTTGGTCTTGTTTATGGTTTCCTTTGCTGTGCAAAAGCTTTTCAGTTTCATTAGGTCCCATTTGTTTATTTGTGTTCTTATTTCCATTTCTCTGGGAGCTGGGTCAAAAAGAATCTTGCTGTGATGTATGTCATAGAGTGTTCTGCCTATGTTTTCCTCTAAGAGTTTGATAGTGTCTGCCCTTACACTTAGGTCTTTAATCCATTTTGAGTTTATTTTTGTGCATGGTGTCAGGGAGTGTTCTAATTTCATACTTTTACATGTTCCTGTCCAATTTTCCCAGCACCACTTATTGAAGAGGCTGTCTTTTCTCCACTGTATATGCTTGCCCCCTTAATCAAAGATAAGTTGACCATATGTGTGTGGGTTTATCTCTGGGCTTTCTATCCTGTTCCATTGATCTATATTTCTGTTTTTGTGCCAATACCAAACTGTCTTGATTACTGAAGCTTTGTAATATAGTCTGAAGTCAGGGAGCCTGATTCCCCCAGCTCCATTTTTCGTTCTCAAGATTGCTTTGGCTATTCGGGGTCTTTTGTGTTTCCATACAAATTGTGAAATTTTTTGTTCTAGTTCTGTGAAAAATGCCAATGGTAGTTTGATAGGGATTGCATTGAATCTGTAGATTGCTTTGGGTAGTAGAGACATTTTCACAATGTTGATTCTTCCAATCCAGGACATGGTATATCTCTCCATCTATTTGTATCATCTTTAATTTCTTTCATCAGTGTCTTATAATTTTCTGCATACAGGTCTTTTGTCTCCTTAGGTAGGTTTATTCCTAGATATTTTATTCTTTTTGTTGCAATGGTAAATGGGAGTGTTTTCTTAATTTCACTTTCAGATTTTTCGTCATTAGTGTATAGAAATGCAAGAGATTTCTGTGCATTAATTTTGTATCCTGCTACTTTACCAAATTCATTGATTAGCTCTAGGGGTTTTCTGGTAGCATCTTTAGGATTCTCTATGTATAGTATCATGTCATCTGCAAATAGTGACAGCTTTACTTCTTCTTTTCCGATTTGGATTCCTTTTATTTCTTTGTCTTCTCTGATTGCTGTGGCTAGGACTTCCAGAACTATGTTGAATAATAGTGGTGAGAGTGGGCAACCTTGTCTTGTTCCTGATCTTAGTGGAAATGGTTTCAGTTTTTCACCATTGAGGACAATGTTGGCTGTGGGTTTGTCATATATGGCCTTTATTATGTTGAGGAAAGTTCCCTTTATGCCTACTTTCTGCAGGTCTTTTATCATAAATGGGTGTTGAATTTTGTCAAAAGCTTTCTCTGCATCTATTGAGATGATCATATGGTTTTTCTCCTTCAATTTGTTAATATGGTGTATCACATTGATTGATTTGCGTATATTGAAGAATCCTTGCATTCCTGGGATAAACCCCACTTGATCATGGTGTATGATCCTTTTAATGTGCTGTTGGATTCTGTTTGCTAGTATTTTGTTGAGGATTTTTGCGTCTATGTTCATCAGTGATATTGGCCTGTAGTTTTCTTTCTTTGTGACATCTTTGTCTGGTTTTGGTATCAGGGTGATGGTGGCCTCGTAGAATGAGTTTGGGAGTGTTCCTCCCTCTGCAATATTTTGGAAGAGTTTGAGAAGGATAGGTGTTAGCTCTTCTCTAAATGTTTGATAGAATTCGCCTGTGAAGCCATCTGGTCCTGGGCTTTTGTTTGTTGGAAGGTTTTTAATCACAGTTTCAATTTCAGTGCTTGTGATTGGTCTGTTCATATTTTCTATTTCTTCCTGGTTCAGTCTCGGCAGTTTGTGCATTTCTAAGAATCTGTCCATTTCTTCCAGGTTGTCCATTTTATTGGCATAGAGTTGCTTGTAGTAATCTCTCATGATCTTTTGTATTTCTGCAGTGTCAGTGGTTACTTCTCCTTTTTCATTTCTAATTCTATTGATCTGAGTCTTCTCCCTTTTTCTCTTGATGAGTCTGGCTAATGGTTTATCAATTTTGTTTATCTTCTCAAAGAACCAGCTTTTAGTTTCATTGATTTTTGCTATTGTTTCCTTCATTTCTTTTTCATTTATTTCTGACCTGATCTTTATAATTTCTTTCCTTCTGCTGGCTTTGGGGTTTTTTTGTTCTTCTTTCTCTAATTGCTTTAGGTGCAAGGTTAGGTTGTTTATTCGAGATGTTTCCTGTTTCTTGAGGTAGGCTTGTATTGCTATAAACTTCCCTCTTAGCACTGCTTTTGCTGTGTCCCATAGGTTTTGGGTCGTCGTGTCTCCATTGTCATTTGTTTCTAGGTATTTTTTGATTTCCCCTTTGATTTCTTCAGTAATCACTTCGTTATTAAGTAATGTATTGTGTAGCCTCCATGTGTTTGTATTTTTTACAGATCTTTTCCTGTAACTGATATCTAGTCTCATAGCGTTGTGGTCGGAAAAGATACTTGATACGATTTCAATTTTCTTAAATTTACCAAGGCTTGATTTGTGACACAAGATATGATCTATCCTGGAGAATGTTCCATGAGCACTTGAGAAAAATGTGTATTCTGTTGTTTTTGGGTGGAATGTCCTATAAATATCAATTAAGTCCATATTGTTTAATGTATCATTTAAAGCTTGTGTTTCCTTATTTATTTTCATTTTGGATGATCTGTCCATTGGTGAAAGTGGGGTGTTAAAGTCCCCTACTATGATTGTGTTGCTGTCAATTTCCCCTTTCATGGCTGTTAGTATTTGCCTTATGTATTGAGGTGCTCCTATGTTGGGTGCATAAATATTTACAATTGTTATACCTTCCTCTTGGATCGATCCCTTGATCATTATATAGTGTCCTTCTTTGTCTCTTGTAATAGTCTTTATTTTAAAGTCTATTTTGTCTGATATGAGAATTGCTACTCCAGCTTTCTTTTGATTTCCATTTGCATGGAATATCTTTTTCCATCCCCTCACTTTCAGTCTGTATGTGTCCCTAGGTCTGAAGTGGGTCTCTTGTAGACAGCATATGTATGGGTCTTGTTTTTGTATCCATTCAGCCAGCCTGTGTCTTTTGGTGGGAGCATTTAATCCATTTACATTCAAGGTAATTATCGATATGTATGTTCCTATTCCCATTTTCTTAAATGTATTGGGTTTGTTATTGTAGGTGTTTTCCTTCTCTTGTGTTTCTTGCCTAGAGAAGTTCCTTTAGCATTTGTTGTAAAGCTGGTTTGGTGGTGCTGAACTCTCTCAGCTTTTGCTTGTCTGTAAAGCTTTTAATTTCTCCATCGAATCTGAAAGAGATCCTTGCTGGGTAGAGTAATCTTGGTTGTAGGTTTTTCTCCTTCATGACTTTAAGTATATCCTGCCACTCCCTTCTGGCTTGCAGAGTTTCTGCTGAGAGATCAGATGTTAACCTTATGGGGATTCCCTTTTGTGTTATTTGTTTTTTCTCCCTTGCTGCCTTTAATATGTTTTCCTTATATTTAATTTTTGATAGTTTGATTAATATGTGTCTTGGCGTGTTCCTCCTTGGGTTTATCCTGTATGGGACTCTCTGTGCTTCCAGGACTTGATTAACTATTTCCTTTCCCATATTAGGGAAGTTTTCAACTATAATCTCTTCAAAAATTTTCTCAGTCCCTTTCTTTTTCTCTTCTTCTTCTGGTACCCCTATAATTTGAATGTTGGCGCGTTTAATGTTGTCCCAGAGGTCCCTGAGACTGTCCTCAGTTCTTTTCATTCTTTTTTCTTTATCCTGCTCTGTAGTAGTTATTTCCACCATTTTATCTTCCAGGTCACTTATCCTTTCTTCTGCCTCAGTTATTCTACTATTGATCCCATCTAGAGTATTTTTAATTTCATTTATTGTGTTTTTCATCATTGCTTGGTTCCTCTTTAGTTCTTCTACATCCTTGTTAAATGTTTCTTGCATTTTGTCTATTCTATTTCCAAGATTTTGGATCATCCTTACTATCATTATTCTGAATTCTTTTTCAGGTAGACTACCTATTTCCTCTTCATTTGTTAAGTCCAGTGTGTTTTGAGCCTGCTCCTTCATCTGCTGTGTGTTTTTCTGTTGTCTCATTTTGCCTATCTTACTGTGTTTGGGGTCTCCTTTTCACAGGCTGCAGGTTCGTAGTTCCCGTTGTTTTTGGTATCTGTCCCCAGCGGCTAAGGTTGGTTCAGTGGGTTGTGTAGGCTTCCTGGTGGAGGGAACTAGTGCCTGAGTTCTGGTGGATGAGGCTAGATCTTGTCTTTCTGGTGGGCACGTCCACGTCTGGTGGTGTATTTTGTTTTGTCTGTGGCCTTATTATGATTTTAGGCAGCCTCTCTGCCAATGGATGGGGTTGTGTTCCTGTCTAGCTAGTTGTTTGGCATAGGGTGTTCAGCACTGTAGCTTGCTGGTCGTTGAGTGAAGCTGGGTCTTGATGTTGAGATGGAGATCTCTGGGAGATTTTTGCCGTTTGGTATTACGTGGAGCTGGGAGGTCTCTTGTGGACCAGTGTTCTGAAGTTGGCTCTCCCACCTCAGAGGCACGGCCCTGATGCCTGGCTGGAGCACCAAGAGCCTTTCGTCCACACGGCTCAGAGTAAAAGGGAGAAAAAATAGAAAGAAAGAAAGAAAGAGGCTATAATATAGTGAAGTAAAATAAAGCTATTGTAAAGCAAAGCTATACAGACAAAATCTCACCCAGAAGCATATACATATACACTCACAAAAAAAAGGAAAAGGGGAAAAATTAATATCTCCTGCTCCCAAAGTCCACCTCCTGAATTTGGGATGATTCGTTGTCTATTCAGGTATTCCACAGATGCAGGCACATCAAGTTGATTGTGGAGATTTAATCCGCTGCTTCTGAGGCTGCTGGGAGAGATTTCCCCTTCTCTTCCCTGTTCGCACAGCTCCTGGGGTTCAGCTTTGGATTTGGACCCTCCTCTGCGTGTAGGTCGCCTGAGGGCGTCTGTTCCCCGCCCAGACAGGACGGGGTTAAAGGAGCAGCTGCTTCGGGGGCTCTGGCTCACCCAGGCCGCGGGGAGGGAGGGGTACAGAGGAGGCGGGGCGAGCCTGCGGCGTCAGAGGCCGGCGTGACGTTGCACCAGCTCGAGGCGCGCAGTGCGTTCTCCCGGGGATGTTGTCCCCGGATCCCGGGACCCTGGCAGTGGCGGGCTGCACAGGCTCCCGGGAGGGGAGGTGTGGAGAGTGACCTGTGCTCACACACAGGCTTTTTGGAGGCGGCAGCAGCAGCCCCAGCGTCTCACGCCCGTCTCTGGGGTCCGCGCTGATCGCCGTGGCTTGCGCCCTTCTCTGGAGTTCGTTTAGGCGGCGCTCTGAATCCCCTCTCCTTGCGCGCAGTGAAACAAAGAGGCAAGAAAAAGTCTCTTGCCTCTTCGGCAGCTGCAGACCTTTTCCCGGTCTCCCTCCCGGCTAGCTGTGGTGCGCCAACCCCTTCAGGCTGTGTTCACGCCGCCAGCCCCAGTCCTCTCCCTGCAATCCGACCGCAGCCCGAGCCTCAGCTCCCAGCCCCGCCCGCCCCGGCGGGGGAGCAGACAAGCCTCTCGGGCTGGTGAGCGCCGCTCGGCGCCGAGCCTCTGTGCGGGAGTCTCTCCGATTTTCCCTCTGCGCCCCTGTTGCTGTGGGATCCGCGCTGATAGCCGCGGCTCGCGCCCTTCTCTGGAGTTCGTGTAGGCGGCGCTCTGAATCCCCTCTCCTTGCCCGCCGCGAAACAAAGAGGCAAGAAAAAGTCTCTTGCCTCTTCGGCAGCTGCAGACTTTTTCCCCGGACTCCCTCCCGGCTAGCTGTGGTGCGCTAACCCCTTCAGGCTGTGTTCCTCTACACTGTTAATTTAGTATTCTTCCCTTTCTATTTGTAAGAAGAAAATTGCTAATTCCAGACTGCACTCAAGGAGAGAGGAGTTAAGTTCCACCACTTACTGGAGGGAATAACATCAAAGAAAAATATGAACATATATTAAAATAACCATAGCGTTTTATTTAGAGCAATTAAACAAGAAAAATGAATAAAAGATATCCAAAATGGCCATACTACCCAAAGCCATCTATAGATTAAATGCAATCTCTATCAAAATTCCACTGGCATTTTTCACTGGAATAGAAAAAAAATCCCAAAGTTTGTATGAAGCCACAAAGACTCTGAATAGCTAAAGCAATCTTGAGAAAGAAAAAAAAAACAAAGCTGGAGGCATCACCCATTGGTTTCAAACTCTACAACAAAGCTATAATGATCAAGACAGTATGGTACTGGCTTAAAAACAGATGCACTGACCCATGGAACAGAATCAAGAGCTCAGAAATAAACCTATACATATACATTCAACTAATATTTGACAAGGATTCTGAGAATACTCAGTGGGATGAAGACAGTCTTTTCAATAAATGGTGCTGGGAAAACTGGATATTCACATGAAATTGCACCCCTATCTTACACCACTACCAAAAGTTAACTCAAAATTATTTAACATTTAAATGTAAGACCTGAAACCATGAAACTCCTTGATGAAAACATAGAGAAAAACTCCTTGACATCAGTCTTGGTGATTATTTTTTTAATATGAAACCAAAACACAAGCATCAAATGTAAAAATCAGTAAGTGGGACTGGATTAAACTAAAAAGCTTCTGCACAGTAAAAGAAACAATCGATAAAATGAAGACACACCTACAAAATGGGAGAAAATATTTGCAAACCATCTGTCTGATAAGGTGTTAATATCCAAAGTATACAAGGAACTTAAATAGACATTTCTCCAAAGAGACATACAAATGGCCAACAGATACAAGAAAAGGTGGTCAACATCACTAAATATCAAGGAAATGTGCATCAAAACCACAAGGAGATATCACCACACACCTGTTAGAATGGGTATTAGCAAAAAAGACGAGAGACAACATGTGCTAGTGAGGATGTGGGAAAAAGGTAACTCTTGTACACTGTTGATAGGAATGCAATTTGGTGCAGCCACTGTGGAGAAGAGTGTGAAGGTTACCCAAAAATTTTAAATGGAACTACTAAATAACCCAGCAATCTCAGTTCTGGGTATATAATTGAAGGAAAGGAAATCACTACCTCCAAAAATATCTGCACCCCATGTTCATTGCAGCATTATTTACAATAGCCAATATATGGAAACAGCCTAAGTTTCTATAAAATGAATGAAAGTGAAGGGAAGGATTAAAAAAATGTGATATATTTATATGAGAGAGAAAGAGAGCACTGAACTCATAGAAACTGAGAGTAGAATGGTGGTAACCAGATGCTAGTGTGGGGGGAAATGAGGGGATGTTTGTCAAAAGGTATAAACTTCTAGTTATAAGGTAAATAATTCTTGGACATCTGATATATAGCATAGTGACTATAATTAATAATACTGTATTATATACCTGAACACTGCTAAGAAAGTAGATCTTAAATGTTCTCACCACACACAAAAAATATTTTAATCATATCATGCAATGGATATGTTAACTAATCATATTGTTACACACTTAACAGCAAAAAAAAAAAAAAAAAAAGGTCTAATTAAAAAATGGGCAAAAGACCTAAATAGACAGGTCTCCAAAGCCATACCAATGGCCAACAGGTACATGAAAAGGTGCTCAACATCACTAAATATCAGAGATATGCAAACCAAAACCACAATGAAATATCTTATTGTGGTAATCATTTTACTATACATATATATTTATATATATAATAAAAATATAAAATATAGTATATGAAACATACAAATAGGTAATATATATAACATATAAAATATAATAAATATAAAATAAAAATATAAATTTAAAAATTAAAATATATGTACATATATGTATGTATATGAAATATATACATATGTGTGTGTATATATATATATAATGGCCACTTAAACTTACAAAGTGTTATATGTCAATAATATCTCAATAAACCTGGAAAATATAAAATATTTTTTATTGAGAAATACTTGACATTCATCATTGTTTATATGTCACTGTATATATTAAAGCAGACAGCATGATAGTTTGATTTACATATAAAGTGAAATGATTACCATAATATGTTCAGCTAACATCCATCTTCTCATATAGATACAATAAAACGAAAGAAAAAAAGAAATAAGGAAAAAATTTCCTTATGGTGAGAACTCTTAGGATATACTCTCTTAACATCTTTCCTATATGTCTTACATCAGAGTATAGTGTCATCATGTTGTACATTACATCCCTATTACTTATTTATCTTATAATTTGAAGTTTGTACCTTTTGATCACCTTTCTCCAATTTCCCTCCCCCCACCCTCCACACTTCTTGTAACCACAAATCTGATCTTTTTTTCTATGAGTTTGGGTTTTTGGTTTGTTTGTTTTAGATTCATATGTAAGTGAGCTCATACAATATTGTCTTTCTATGTCTGACATTTCACTTAGCATAATGTCTTAAATGTGCATCCATGTTTTCACAAATGACAGGTATTTCTTCTTTTTTTATGGATAAATAACATTCAATTATGTGTGTGTGTGTGTGTGTGTGTCTGTGTGAGATCACAAATTCTTTATCCATTCATTCATCGATGACCATTTATGTTCTTTCCATGTCTTGGCTATTGTAAATAATGCTGCTATGAACTATGAACATGGGGTTCTTTTCAAGTTATTGTTTTCATTTCCTTTGAATATAATCCCAGAAGTGAAATTTCTTGATCATATGATAGCTCTATCTTTAAATTTTTGAGGATCCTCCATTCTGTTTTCCACCGTGGCTGTACCACGGTGGAATGAATTGAATACAATTTATTCAATGTATTCCCAACAATAGTGCATAAAGTTTCCCTTTTCTCCACATTCATGCCAACATTTGTTATCTCTTGTCTTTTGTCTTTTTTTTTATGGCCATTCTAACAGGTGTGAGGTGATATCTAATTTGCATTTCCCTACTGACTAGTGATTTTGAGCATCTTTTCAGGTACCTGTCTGCTTTTTGTGTATCTTCTTTGGAGAAAAGTCTATTCAGGTCCTGTGCCCATTTTTCAATTGGGTTATCATTTTCCGTTATTGAGTTGTTTATAGATTGCTATGAGTTCTTTATATGTTTCAGATATTAACCTCTTATCAGATATAAGGTTTGCAAATATTTTCCCCGTTCTTAGATTGACTTCACTTTGGCGATGATTTCTTTTGCTGTGCAGAAGCTTTTTAGTTTGAAGTAGTTCCACTTGTTTATTTTTTATTTTGTCACCTGTGCTTTAGGTGCCATATCCAAACAAATTATTACTAAGGCCCATGTCAAGGAGCTTTGTCCCTAGGTTTTCTTCTAGGAGTGTCTTGGTTTCTGGTCTTATATTTAAGTCTTTTATCTATTTTGAGTTAATTTTTGTGAGTGGTGTAAGATATGGATACAGCTTCATTCTTTCACATGTGAATATTCAGTTATCCCAGTACCGTTTTTGGAAGAGACTGTCTTTCCCAATGAGTATTCTTGGCTCCCTTGCCAAATATTAGGTGACCATATATACTTGGGTTTATTTCTGGGTTTTTGATTCAGATTCATTGTTCTATTGTCTTTTTTATGTCAGTACTAGATTGATTTGATGACTAGTGTTTTATAGTACAGCCTGAAATTTTAAGTGTGGTAAATATTTTGAGAGAGATTACTTGAGGCCATGTGAATAGTCTGCTATCCTGTTTCTCTTTAAAGTTTTACCCAGTGATTTTTGTATTTATCATAATCTTGCCTACAGCATTACTTACTGTGATGTTCTGTTGGTGATTTTATGTTGTACTCAATTTTTTACATTCATTAATTAAAATGCTTCTTTGAGTAAGTTTTGCCATTTCACTTTCATTAATTTGTTTATTGAATTAAGCTTTTATTTATTTATTTAAAAATTATTTTTTGGCTGTGTAGGGTCTTAGTTGCAGCACGCGGGATCTTTCGTTGTGGTGTGGGCTCTTTGTTGTGGCACACAGGCTTCTCTCTAGTTGTGGTGTGCGGGTTTTTCTCTCCAGTTGTGGTGCGTGGGCTCTGTTGTTTGTGGTATGCGGGCTCTCTAGTTGAGGCACATGGGCTCAGTAGTTGTGGTGTGCAGACATTTTTGTCCCTTAGCATGTGGGATCTTAGTTTCGCGACCAGGAATCAAACCTGTGTCCCCTGCATTGGAAGGCGGATTCTTTACCACTGGACCGCCAGGGAAGTCCCTGAATTAAGTTTTTAATGTCAAGATGAACTTATGAATACTTATTTTGTGTTTCGCTTTATAAACTGTACTAGTGTAATTAACTTTGTTGTTCAAATTATTCCAGCATTAGCTCTTGCCAGCTCTTTTAGGTTGGCTCCAATGTTATGGGCATGTGTGGGTTTTTGTGTGTGTTTATCTGTGTATGTGTTTATATTTTAAACCTTTACAGTTCTTTTTCTTAATTTCTGATGTTTTAAATTTTCTTTTGTTTTTATTTCCTTTCTGTCTGTGGAAATTCCCTTACCACTTTTTTAAAACATCTGGAGAAAGTTTTCTTTCATCAGGGAAATGTATTTATTTCACCTTTATTCCTGAAAGATATTTCACTGCCATTCCCCTTCCTTCTGGCCTCTGTGGTTTCAGATAAAAATGTGTTTTTAAGACCTTTTTCTATTTAGTTTTCAAAAAATTGATTGTGATGTAACTGGGCATGGGCTTCTTGAAACTTTTGGTGTTTTGCTCAGATCCTTGAATCTGTACACTTATGCCTTTTGTCAAATTTAGAAGGTGGACAGACATAATACATACTTTTCAGCCCTACACCTCTTCTCCTCTTCTTTTGAGACTCCAATGGCAGATTTAAAGACTTGGTTATTTTCCCGTCAGTACCTGAGCCTCTGTTCTTTTTCTTTCTATTAAATTTCTGTCATCTAGATTGAATATTTTCTATTGACATATAATCAAGTTCACTGATTTTTCCTTGACATTGCTCTTCTGTTCATGAGATCATCTAGCATTTAAATAAAATCAATAGTTATATTATCAATTCTAAAATTTCCAAAACATAAGAACATCAAATCCAACAATGTATACGGAAAACTATACATAGCTTAGTGGGACTTTTTCCAAGTGTGAAACTGTTGTTCAACATTTGAAAATTAATGAGTTAATATCATGCACTGTGTCAACAGGCAAAGGAAAATTCATAGGATCATCCAATATATTATTGCTATTATTACTGTAAATAATTATCTTTAAGTTAATAAATATACAAGGTTGTTTTAAGTTTATTTATTTTTGTCTGTGTTGGGTCTTTGTTGCTGCGTGTGGGCTTTCTCTAGTTGCGGCGACCGGGGGCTGTTCTTCATTGCAGTGCACGGCCTTCTCATTGCGGTGGCTTCTCCTGTTGAGGAGCACAGGCTCTAGCTGTGCAGGCTTCAGTAGTTGTGGACGTGGGCTCAGTAGTTGTGGCTCGCGGGCTCTAGAGAGCAGGCTCAGTAGCTGTGGCACACGGGCTTAGTTGCTCCGCGGCATGTGGGATTTTCCCGGACCAGGACTTGAACCCGTGTCCCCTGCGTTGGCAGGTGGATTCTTTTTTTTTTTAAATTAAGTAATTTATTTATTTATTTTTGGCTGTGTTGGGTCTTCGTTTCTGTGTGAGGGCTTTCTCCAGTTGTGGCGAGCGGGGGCCACTCTTCATTGCGGTGCACGGGCCTCTCACTGTCGTGGCCTCTCTTGTTGCGGAGCACAGGCTCCAGACGCACAGGCTCAGTAGCTGTGGCTCACGGGTCCAGTTGCTCCGCGGGATGTGGGATCTTCCCAGACCAGGGCTCAAACCCATGTCCCCTGCATTAGCAGGCAGATTCTCAACCACTGCGCCACCAGGGAAGCCCTGGCAGGTGGATTCTTAACCACTGTGACACCAGGGAAGTCCCTATACAAGATTTTATTTTACCTTCATTTATTCCTTCTGTGACACTCTCCCTTTTACACAGATCAGAGCTTCTATTGATAAATAAACAATTTTCTTTCTCCCTGAAGAATTACTTTAATAACTTTTACAAAGCAGGTTTGCTGGTGACTAAGTTCCTCAATTTTTCTTTGTCTGAGATATTCTTTATTTCTCCTTCACTTTTTTTCTTAACATATTTTTTAAAAACATCTTTATTGAGGTATAATTGCTTTACAATGGTGTGTTAGTTTCTGCTTTATAACAAAGTGAATCAGTTATACATATACATATGTTCCCATATCTCTTCCCTTTTGTGTCTCCCTCCCTCCCACCCTCCCTATCCCCCACCTCTAGGTGGTCACAAAGCACCAAGCTGATCTCCCTGTGCTATGCGGATGCTTCCCACTAGCTATCTATTTTACGTTTAGTAGTGTACATAAGTCCATGCCACTCTCTCACTTTGTCACAGCTTACCCTTCCCCCTCCCAATATCCTCAAGTCCATTCTCTAGTAGGTCTGTGTCTTTATTCCATTCTTGCCCCTAGGTTCTTCATGACCATTTTTTTTTCTTAGATTCCATATATATGTGTTAGCATATGGTATTTCTTGTTCTCTTTCTGACTTACTTCACTCTGTATGACAGACTCCAGATCCATCCACCTCACTACAAATAACTCACTTTTGTTTCTTTTTATGGCTGAGTAATATTCCATTGTATATATGGGCCACATCATTTTTATCCATTCATCTTTCGCTGGACACTTAAGTTTCTTCCATGTCCTGGCTATTGTAAATAGAGCTGCAATGAACATTGTGGTACATGACTCTTTTTGAATTATGGTTTTCTTAGGGTATATGCCCAGTAGCGGGATTGCTGGGTCGTAGGGTAGTTCTATTTTTAGTTTTTTAAGGAACCTCCATACTGTTCTCCATAGTGGCTGTATCAATTTACATTCCCACCAAGAGGGCAAGAGAGTTCCCTTTTCTCCAAACCCTCTCCAGCATTTATTGTTTGTAGAGTTTTTGATGATGGCTATTCTGACTGGTGTGAGATGATATCTCATTGTAGTTTTGATTTGCATTTCTCTAATGATTAATGATGTTGAGCATTCTTTCATGTGTTTGTTGGCAATCTGTATATCTTCTTTGGAGAAATGTCTATTTAGGTCTTCTGACCATTTGTGGATTGGGTAATTTGTTTTTTTATATTGAGCTGCATGAGCTGCTTGTAAATTTTGGAGATTAATCCTTTGTTAGTTGCTTCATTTGCAAATATTTTCTCCCATTCTGAGGGTTGTCTTCTCATCTTGTTTATGATTTCCTTTGCTGTGCAAAAGCTTTTCAGTTTCATTAGGTCCCATTTGTTTATTTTTGTTTTTATTTCCATTTCTCTAGGAGGTGGGTCAAAAAGGATCTTGCTGTGATTTATGTCATAGAGTGTTCTGCCTATGTTTTCCTCTAAGAGTTTGATAGTGTCTGGTCTTATATTTAGGTCTTTAATCCATTTAGAGTTTATTTTTGTGTATGGTGTTAGGGAGTGTTCTAATTTCGTACTTTTACATGTACCTGTCCAGTTTTCCCAGCACCACTTATTGAACAGGCTATCTTTTCTCCACTGTATATTCTTGCCTCCTTTATCAAAGATAAGGTGACCATATGTGCGTGGTCTTATCTCTGGGCTTTCTAACCTGTTCCATTGATCTGTTTTTCTGTTTTTGTGCCAGTACCATACTGTCTTGATTACTGTAGCTTTGTAGTATAGTCTGAAGTTAGGGAACGTGATTCCTCCAGCTCCGTTTTCCTTTGTCAAGATTGCTTTGGCTATTCGGAGTCTTCTGTGTTTCCACACAAATTTTGAAATTTTCTGTTCTAGTTCTGTGAAAAATGCCAGTCTTAGTTTGATAGGGATTGCACTGAATCTGTAATTGCTTTGGGTAGTAGAGTCATTTTCACAATGTTGATTCGACCAATCCAAGACCATGGTATATCTCTACATCTATTTGTATCATCTTTAATTTCTTTCATCAGTGTCTTATGATTTTCTGCATACAGGTCTTTTGTCTTCTTAGGTAGGTTTATTCCTAGATATTTTATTCTTTTTGTTGCTATGGTAAATTGGAGGGTTTTCTTAATTTCACTTTCAGATTTTTCATCATTAGTGTATAGGAATGCTAGAGATGTCTGTGCATTAATTTTGTATCCTGCTACTTTACCAAATTCATTGATTAGCTCTAGGAGTTTTCTGGTAGCATCTTTAGGATTCTCTATGTATAGTATCATGTCATCTGCAAACAGTGACACCTTTACTTCTTCTTTTCCAATTTGTATTCCTTTTATTTCTTTTTATTCTCTGATTGCTGTGGCTAAAACTTCCAAAGCTATGTTGAATAATAGTGGTGAGAATGGGCAACCTTGTCTTGTTCCTGACCTTAGGGGAAATGATTTCAGTTTTTCACCATTGAGGACGATGTTGGCTGTGGGTTTGTCATATATGGCCTTTATTATGTTGTCAAAAGTTCCCTCTATGCCTACTTTCTGGAGAGTTTCTATCATAAATGGGTGTTGAATTTTTTCAAAAACATTCTCAGCAACTAAAGAGATGATCATAAGGTTTTTCTCCTTCAATTTGTTAATATGGTGTATCATGTTGATTGAATTGTGTATATTGAAGAATCCTTGCATTCCTGGGATAAACCCCACTTGATCATGGTGTATGATCCTTTTAATGTGCTGTTGGATTCTGTTTGCTAGCATTTTGTTGAGGTTTTTTGCATCTATGTTCATCAGTGATATTGGCCTGTAGTTTTCTTTCTTTGTGACATCTTTGTCTGGTTTTGGTATAATGGTGATGGTGGCCTCGTAGAATGAGTTTTGGAGTGTTCCTCCCTCTACTATATCATGGAAGAGTTTGAGAAGAATAGGTGTTATCTCTTCTCTAAATGTTTGATAGAATTCGCCTGTGAAGCCATCTGGTCCTGGGCTTTTGTTTGTTGGAAGAATTTTAATCACAGTTTCAATTTCAGTGCTTGTGATTTTTCTGTTCATATTCTCTATTTCTTCCTGGTTCAGTCTTGGAACATTGTGCATTTATAAGAATTTGTCCATTTCTTCCAGGTTGTCCATTTCATTGGCATAGAGTTGCTTGTAGCAATCTCTCATGATCCTTTGTATTTCTGTAGTGTCAGGTGTTACTTCTCCTTTTCCATTTCTATTTCTATGGATTTGATTCTTCTCCCTTTTTTTATTGATGAGTGTGGCTAGTGGTTTATCAATTTTGTTTATCTTCTCAAAGAACCAGTTTTTAGTTTTACTGATCTTTGCTATCGTTTCCTTCATTTCTTTTTCATTTATTTCAGATCTGATTTTTATGATTTCTTTCCTTCTGCTAACTTTGGGGTTTTTTTGTTTTTCTTTCTCTAATTGCTTTCGGTGTAAGGTTAGATTGTTTATTTGAGATGTTTCTTGTTTCTTAAGGTAGGATTGTATTGCTATAAACTTCTCTCTTAGAACTGCTTTAGCTGCATCCTATAGGTTTTGGGTCGTCATGTTTTCATTGTCACTTGTCTCTACGTATTTTCTGATTTCCTCTTTTTTGTCTTCAGTGATCTCTTGGTTATTAAGTAGTGTATTGTTTAGCCTCCATGTGTTTGTATTTTTTACAGATTTTTCTGTAATTGATATCTAGTCCCATAGCATTGTGGTCAGAAAAGATACTTGATACGATTTTAATTTTCCTAAATTTACCAAGGCTTGATTTGTGACCCACGATATGATCTATCTTGGAGAATATTCCATGAGCACTTGAGAAGTATGTGTATTCTGTTGTTTTTGGATAGAATGTTCTACAAATATCAATTAAGTCCATCTTTTTGAATGTATCATTTACAGCATATTTATTTTCATTTTTGATTATCTGTCCATTGGTGAAAGTGGGATGTTAAAGTCCCCTACTATGATTGTGTTACTGTCGATTTCCCGTTTTATGGCTGTTAGTATTTGCCTTATGTATTGAGGTGCTCCTATGTTGGGTGTTTAAATATTTACAATTTTTATATCTTCTTCTTGGATCAATCCCTTGATCATTATGTAGTGTCCTTCTTTTTCTCTTGTAATAGTCTTTATTTTAAAGTCTACTTTGTCTGATATGAGAATTGCTACTCCAGCTTTCTTTTGATTTCCATTTGCATGGAATATCTTTTTCCATCCCCTCACTTTCAGTCTGTATGTGTCAGTAGGTCTTAAGTGGGTCTCTTGTAGACAACATATATACGGGTCTTGCTTTTGTATCCATTCAGCCAGTCTATGTATTTTCATTGGAGCATTTAAATCATTTACATTTAAGGTAATTATTGATATGTATGCTCCTATTACCATTTTCTTCATTATTTTGGGTTTGTTATTGTAGGTCTTTTCCTTTGCTTGTGTTTCCTGCTTAAAGAAGTTCCTTTAGCATTTGTTGTAAAGCTGGTTTTCTGGTGCTGAATTCTCTTAGCTTTTGCTTGTCTGTAAAGGTTTTAATTTCTCCATCAAATCTGAATAAGATCCTTGCTGGGTAGAGTAATCTTGTTTGTAGGTTTTTCCCTTTCATCACTTTAAATATGTCCTGCCCACTCCCTTCTGGCTTGCAGAGTTTCTGCTGAAAGATCAGCTGTTAACCTTTGGGGGATTCCCTTGTGTGTTATTTGTTGTTTTTCCCTTGCTGCTTTTAATATTTTTTCTTTGTATTTAATTTTTGATAGCTTGATTAGTATGTGTTTTGGAGTGTTTCTCCTTGGATTTATCCTGTATGGGACTCTCTGTGCTTCCTGGACTTGATTAACTATTTCCTTTCCCATATTAAGGAAGTTTTCAACTATAATCTCTTCAAATATTTTCTCAGTCCGTTTCATTTTCTCTTCTTCTTCTGATACCCTTTTAATTCGTATGTTGGTGTGTTTAATGTTGTCTCAGGGGTCTGTGAGACTGTCCTCAATTCTTTTCATTCTTTTTTCTTTATTCTGCTCTGCAGTAGTTATATCCACTATTTTAACTTCCAGGTCACTTATCCATTTTCCTGCCTCAGTTATTCTGCTATTGATTCCTTCTAGAGAATTTTTAATTTCATTTATTGTATTGTTCATTACTGTTTTTTGCTCTTTAGTTCTTCTAGGTCCTTGTTAAACATTTCTTGTATTTTCTGTATTCTATTTCCAAGATTTTGGATCACCTTTACTATCATTGTTCTGAATTCTTTTTCAGGAAGACTGCCTAGTTCCTCTTCATTTGTTAGGTCTGGTGGGTGTTTGCCTTGCTCCTTCATCTGCTGTGTGTTTTTCTGTCTTCTCATTTTGGTTAACTTACTGTGTTTTGGGTCTCCTTTTCCCAGGCTGCAGGTTTGTAGTTCCCTTTGTTTTTGGTGTCTGCCCCCAGTGGCTAAGGATGGTTCTGTGGCTTGTGTAGTCTTCCTGGTGGAAGGGACTAGTGCCTGTGTTCTGGTGGATGAGGCTGGATCTTGTCTTTCTGGTGGGCAGGTCCACGTCTGGTGGTGTGTTTTGGGCTGTCTGTGAGCTTATTATGATTTTAGGCAGCCTCTGTGTGAATGGATGGGGTTGTGTTCCTGTCTTGCTAGTTGTTTGGCATGGGGTGTCCTGCACTGTAACTTGCTGGTTGTTGAGTGGAGCTGGGTCTTGGCGTTGAGATGGAGATCTCTGAGAGATTTTCACCGTTTGATATTATATGTAGCTGGGAGGTCTCTTGTGGACCAGTGTCCTGAACTTGGCTGTCCCATGTCAGAGGCACAGCCCTGATGCCTTGCTGGAGCACCAAGAGCCTTTCATCCACATGGCTCAGAATAAAAGGGAGAAAAAATAGAAAGAAAGAAAGAAAGAAAGAAAGAAAGAAAGAAGATAAAATAAAATAAAACAAAGTAAAATAAAATAAAATAAAGTTATTAAAATAAAAAAATAGTTATTAAGAAAAAAATTTTTAGAAGTAAAAAAATAAAAATAAAAAACAGACAGCCAGACCCCTAGGACAAATGGTAAAAGCAAAGCTATACAGACAAAATCACACACAGAAGCATACACATACACACTCACAAAAGGAGAAAAAGGGGAATATATATATATATATATATATATATATATATATATATATATATATATATATATATATATATATATATATCTTTGCTCCCAAAGTCCACCTCCTCAATTTGGGATGATGCAGTTGTCTATTCAGGTATTCCACAGATGCAGGGTAGAGCAAGGTGATTGTGGAGATTTAATCCTCTGCTCCTGAGGCTTCTGGGAGAAATTACCTTTTCTCTTCTTTTTTCGCACTGCTCTCGGGGTTCTGCTTTGGAATTGGACCTGCCTCAGCGTGTAGGTCACCTGAAGGTGTCTGTTTTTCGCTCAGACAGGACGGGGTTAAAGAAGCAGCTGATTCGGAGGTTCTTCCTCACTCAGGCTGGTGGGAGGGAGGGGTATGGATGCGGGGCAAGCCTGCAGTGCCAGAGGCCGGCGTGACGTTGCAACAGCCTAAGGTGTGCCGTGTGTTCTCCCAGGGAAGTTGTCCCTGGATCACAGGACCCTGCCAGTGGTGGGCTGCACAGGCTCCGGGGAGGGGAGGCGTGGATAGTGACCTGTGTTTGCACACAGGCTTCTTGGTGGCTGCAGCAGCAGCCTTAGCATCCCATGCCCGTCTCTGTGGTCTGCGCTGATAGCCACGGCTCGCACCTGTCTCTGGAGCTCCTTTAAGTGGCGCTGTTTATCTCCTCTCGTGCACCAGGAAACAAAGAGGCAAGAAAAAGTCTCTTGCCTCTTCGGCAGCTCCGGACTTTTTCCTGGACTCCCTCCTGGCTAGCCGTGGCACACTAGACTCCTTCAGGCTGTGTTCACACAGACAACCCCAGTCCTCTCCCTGGGATCTGACCTCTGAAAGCAGAGCCTCAGCTCCCTGCCCACGCCCGCTCCGGCGGGTGAGCAGACAAGCCTCTCGGGCTGGTGAGTGCTGGTCGGCACCGATCCTCTGTGCGGGAATCTCTCCACTTTGCCCACCGCACCCCTGTTGCTGCCCTCTCCTCCGTGGCTCTGAAGCTCCCCGCCTCCGCCACCCGCAGTCTTTGCCCTCGAAGGGGCTTCTAGTGTGTGGAAACCTTTCCTCCTTCACAGCTCCCTCCCACTGATGCAGGTCCCATCCCTATTCTTTTGTCTCTGTTTTTTCTTTTTTCTTTTGCCCTACCCAGTTATGTGGGGAGTTTCTTGCCTTTTGGGAGGTTTGAGGTCTTCTGCCAACGTTCAGTAGGTGTTCTGTAGGAGCTCTTCCACATGTAGGTGTATTTCTGATGTATTTGTGGAGAGGAAGATGATCTCCACGTCTTATGCTTCCGCCATCTTGAAGCTCCTCTCTCCTTCACTTTTGAAGGATAATTTTACTGGATATAGATTTTATAGGATATAGAATTATTCGAGTAGAAGTAGTTGAGTATCTGTTTTCAATTTGGGTGAGTATATACCAATGAATGGAATCGCTGGGTCATATTCCGTGAGCAATTCTACGCTTACCTTTTAAAAACTTTTTTCTGTCAAGTTTTATGGAGGTTTAATTGACAAATAAAATGTATATATTTAAAGTGTAAAACATGATGGTTTGATATGTATGATCAAGTTAATTAACAATTACATGTATGAGTAACTGCCAACCAATTCTGTTGTGTTCCCACCATCAGTTTATAAGGGTTCCACTTTCTCCACATACTTGTCAACACTTTCGATGTTCTTCCTTTCCTTTTATCTATTTTTTTATTTAAAAAAATTCATTTGAGCATGGTTGATTTACAATGTTGTGTTAATTTCACGTGTACAGCAGAGTGAATCAGTTATACATATACATATACCCATTGTTTTGCAGATTCTTTTCCCATATAGGTTATTACAGAATATTGAATAGGGTTCCCTGTGCTATATGGTAGGTCCTTATTAGTTATCTATTTTATATATAGTATTGTGTATATGTTAGTCTCAGTCTCCTAATTTATCACTTCCCCCCACATTTCCCCTTTCATAACCATAAATTTAATTTCAAGATCTGTAAGTCTGTTTCTGTTTTGTAAATAAGTTCATTTGTATCAATTTTTATTACATTCTACAAAAATGTTTTCATATGATATTTGTCTTTCTCTATTTGTTTTTATTGTCACCACCCTAGTGGATGTGAAGTGGTATCTCATTTTGATTTACATTTTCTAATGATTGAAGATGTTGAGGATAGTTTTATGTGCTTATGGACCATTTGTATAGCTTCTTAGAGAAAAGTCTGTTCAAATCCTTTAGCCACTTTTAAAAAAACATTTTAATCCTTTAAAATATTGAAGAATAGTTAATTTACAATGTGTAAACATTAGGCTTTCTATCCAGTTCCATTGATCTATATGTCTGATTTTGTGCCAGTACCATACTGTTTTTTTTTAATTTAATTTTATTTATTTTTTTAAACAGCAGGTTCTTATTAGTCATCCATTTTATACACATCAGTGTATACATGTCAATCCCAATCTCCCAGTTCATCACACCACCAGCATCCCCCACAACCACTTTTCCCCCTTGGTGTCCATACGTTTGTTCTCTGCATCTGTGTCTCAATTTCTGCCCTGCAAACCGGTTCATCTGTACCGTTTTTCTAAGTATCACATATATGCGTTAATATGCGACATTTGTTTTTCTCTTTCTAACTTACTTCACTCTGTATGACAGTCTCTAGATTCATCCATGTCTCTACAAATGACCCAATTTTGTTCCTTTTTATGGCTGAGTAATATTCCATTGTATATATGTACCACTTCTTCTTTATCCATTTGTCTCTTGATGGGCATTTAGGTTGCTTCCATGATCTGGCTATTGTAAATAGTGCTGCAATGAACATGTGTATTTTTGAATTATGGTTTCCTCTGGGTATATGCCCAGTAGTGGGAATGCAGGGATATATGGTAATTCTGTTTTTAGTTTTTTAAGGAACCCCTATACTGTTCTCCACAGTGGCTGTATCAATTTACATTCCCACCAACAGTGCAAGAGAGTACCCTTTTCTCCACACCCTCTCCAGCATTTGTGGTTTTTAGATTTTCTAATGATGCCCATTCTAGCAGTTGTGAGGTGATACCTCATTGTAGATTTGATTTGCATTTCTCTAGTAATTAGTGATGTTGAGGAGCTTTTCATGTGCTTCACGGCCATCTGTATGTCCTCTTTGAAGAAATGACTATGAAGATCTTCTGCTCATTTTTGGATTTGGTTGTTTGTTTTTTTAATATTGAGCTGCATGAGCTGTTTATATATTTTGGAGATTAATCCTTTATCCATTGATTCCTTAGCAAATATTTTTTCCCATTCTGAGGACTGTCTTTTCATCTTGTTTGTAGTTTCTTTTGCTTTGCAAAAGCTTCTAAGTTTCATTAGGTCACATTTGTTTATTTTTGTTTTTATTTCCATTTGTCTAGGAGGTGGGTCAAAAAGGATCTTGCTGTGATTTATGTCATAGAGTGTTCTGCCTATGTTTTCCTCTAAGAGTTTGATAGTCTCTGGCCTTACATTTAGGTCTTTAATCCATTTTGAGTTTATTCTTTTTGTATGGTGTTAGGGAGTGTTCTAATTTCATACTTTTACATGTACCTGTCCGGTTTTCCCAGCACCACTTATTGAAGAGGCTGTCTTTTCTCCACTGTATATTCTTGCCTCCTTTATCAAAGATAAGGTGACCATATATGTGTGGGTTTATCTCTGGGGTTTCTATCCTGTTCCATTGATCTATATTTCTGTTTTTGTGCCAGTACCATATTGTCTTGATTACTGTAGCTTTGTAGTATAGTCTGATGTCAGGGAGTCTGATTTCTCCAGCTCCGTTTTCTGCCCTCAAGACTGCTTTGGCTATTGGGGGGTCTTTTGTGTCTCCATACAAATTTTAAGATTTTTTGTTCTTATTCTGTAAAAAAATGCCATTGGTAATTTGGTAGGGATTGCATTGAATCTGTATATTGCTTTGGGTAATATAGTCATTTTCACAATATTGATTCTTCCAATCCAAGAACATTGTATTTCTCTCCATCTGTTGGTATCATCTTTAATTTCTTTCAACAGTGTCTTATAGTTTTATGCATACAGGTCATTTGTCTCCCTAGGTAGTTTTATTCCTAGATATTTTATTCTTTTTGTTGCAATGGTTAATGAGAGTGTTTCCTTAATTTCTCTTTCAGATTTTTATAATTAGTGTATAGGAATGCAAGAGATTCCTGTGCATTAACTTTGTATCCTGCAACTTTACCAAATCCATTGATTAGCTCTAGTAGTTTTCTGGTGTTATTTTTAGGATTCTCTATGTATAGTATCATGTCATCTGCAAACAATGATAGTTTTACTTCTTCTTTTCCAATTTGTAATCCTTTTATTTCTTTTTCTTCTCTGATTGCTGCAGCTAGGACTTCCAAAACTATGTTGAATAATAGTGGTGCGAGTGTACATCCTTGTCTTGTTCCTGATCTTAGAGGAAATGCTTTCAGTTTTTCACCATTGAGAATGGTGTTTGCTGTGGGTTTGTCATATATGGCCTTTATTATGTTGACAAAACTTCCCTCTATGCCTACTTTCTGGAGAGTTTTTATCATAAATGGGTGTTGAATTTTGCCAAAAGCTTTTTCTGCATCTAAAGAGATGATCATATGGTTTTTCTCCTTCAATTTGTTAATATGGTGTATCACATTGATTGATTTGCGTATATTGAAGAATCCTTGCATCACTGGGATAAATCCCACTTGATCATGGTGTATGATCTTTTTAATGTGTTGCTGGATTCTGTTTGCTAGTATTTTATTGAGGAGTTTTGCATCTATATTCATCATTGATATTGGTCTGTAATTTTCTTTTTTTGTAGTATCTTTGTTTGGTTTTGGTATCAGGGTGATAGTGGCCTCATAGAATGAGTTTGGGAGTGTTCCTTCCTCTGCAATATTTTGGAAGAGTTTGAAAAGGATGGGTGTTAGCTCTTCTCTAAATGTTTGATAGAATTCACTTGTGAAGCCATCTGGTCCTGGCCTTTTGTTTCTTGGGAGATTTTAAATCACAGTTTCAATTTCATTACTTGTGATTGGTCTGCTCGTTTTATCTATATTTTCCTGGTTCAGTCTTGGAAAGTTATACCTTTCTAAGAATTTGTCCATTTCTTCTAGGTTGTCCACTTTATTGGCATAGAGTTGTTTGTAGTTATCTCTTAGGATGCTTTGTATTTCTGCAGTATCTTTTGTAACTTCTTCTTTTTCACTTTTAATTTTATTGATTTGAGTCCTCTCCCTCTTTTTCTTGATGAACCTGGCTAATGGTTTATCAATTTTGTTTTATCTTCTCAAAGAAACAGCTTTTAGTTTTGTTGACCTTTGCTATATTTTTTCATTTCATTTACTTCTGCTCTGATCTTTAAGATTTCTTTCCTTCTGCTAACTTTGGGTTTTGTTTGTTCTTCTTTCTCTAGTTCCTTTAGGTGTAAGGTTAGATTGTTTATTTGAGATTTTTCTTGTTTCTTGAGGTAGGATTGTATTGCTATAAACTTCCCTCTTTGAACTGCTTTTGCTGCATATCATAGGTTTTGGATTGTCCTGTTTTCATTGTCATTTGTCTCTAGGTATTTTTTGATTTCCTCTTTGATTTCTTCAGTGATCTCTTGGTTATTTAGTAACGTAGTGTTTAGCCTCCATGTGTTTGTGTTTTTATACGTTTTTTTCTCTGTAATTGATGTCTAATCTCATAGTGTTGTGGTCAGAAGAGATGCTTGATATGATTTCAATTTTCTTAAATTTACTGAGGCTTGATTTCCGACCCAAGATGTGATCTATCCTGGAGAATGTTCCGTGCACACTTGAGAATAAAGTGTAATCTGCTGTTTTTGGATGGAATGTCCTATAAATATCAATTCAATCTATCTGGTCTATTGTGTCATTTAAAGCTTGAGCTTCCTTATTAATATTTTGTTTGGATGATCTTCTCATTGGTATAAGTGAGTTGTTAAAGTCCCCCATTATTATTGTGTTACTATCAATTTCCTCTTTTATAGCTGTTAGCAGTTGCCTTATGTATTGAGGTGCTCCTATGTTGGGTGCATATATATCTATAATTGTTATATCTTCTTCTTGGATTGATCCCTTGATCATTATGTACTGTCCTTCCTTGTCTCTTGTAACATTCTTAATTTAAAGTCTATTTTATCTGATATGAGTATTGCTACTCCAGCTTTCTTTTGATTTCCATTTGCATGGAATATCTTTATCCATCCCCTCACTTTCAGTCTGTGTGTGTCCCTAGGTCTGAAGTGGGTGTCTTGCAGACAACATATATATGGGTCTTGTTCTTGAATCCATTCAGCAAGCCCGTGTCTTTTGGTTGGAGCATTTAATCCATTCACGTTTAAGGTAATTATCAATATGTATGTTCCTATTACCATTTTCTTAATTGTTTTGGGTTTGTTTGTAGGTCATTTTCTTCTCTTGTGATTCCCACTTAGAGAAGTTCCTTTAGCATTTGTTGTAGAGCTGGTTTGGTGGTGCTGACTTCTCTTAGCTTTTGCTAGTCCGTAAAGCTTTTGATTTCTCCATCAAATCTGAATGAGATCCTTACCATGTAGAGTAACCTTGGTTGTATGTTCTTCCCTTTCATCACTTTAAGTATATCATGCCACTCCCTTCTGGCTTGTAGAGTTTCTGCTGAGAAATCAACTATTAACCTTATGGAAGTTCCCTTGTATGTTATTTGCCTTTTTTCCCTTGCTGCTTTCAATAATTTTTCTTTGTCTTTAATTTTTGCCGATTTGATGTTTATGTGTCTCAGCATGTTTCTCCTTAGGTTTATCCTGTATGGGACTCTCTGCACTTCCTGAACTTTGGTGGCTATTTCCTTTCCCATGTCAGGGAAGTTTTAGACTATAGTCTCTTCAAATATTTTCTCATGTCTTTTCTCTCTCTCTCCTTCTTCTGGGACCCCTATAATGTGAATGTTGTTGCGTTTAATGTTGTCCCAGAGGTCTCTTAGGCTGTCTTCATTTCTTTTATTCTTTTTTCTTTATTCTGTTCTGCAGCAGTGAATTCCACCTTTCTGTCCTCCAGGTCACTTATCGGTTCTTCTGCCTCAGTTATTCTGCTATTGATTCCTTCTAGTATATTTTTCATTTCAGTTATTGTGTCATTCATCTCTGTGTGTTTGTTCTTTAATTCTTCCAGCTGTTTATTCTTTAATTCTTCTAGGTCTTTATTAAACGTTTCTTGTATCTTCTCACTCTTTGCCTCCATTCTTTTTCTGAGGTACTGGATCATCTTCACTATCATTATTCTGAATTCTTTTCCTGGAAGTTTTCGTACCTCCACTTCATTTAGTTGTTTTTCTGGGGTTTTATCTTCTTCCTTCATCTGGTACATAGCCCTATGCCTTTTCATCTTGTCTATCTTTCTGTGAATGTGGTTTTTCTTCCACAGGCTGCAGGATTTTAGTTCTTCTTGCTTCTGCTGTCTGCCCTCTGGTGGATTAGGCTATCTAAGAGGCTTGTGCAAGTTTCCTGATGGGCGGGACTGGTGGTGGGTAGAGCTAGCTGTTGCTTTTGACCATACTCTTTTGATGACTGTAGCTTTGTATTATAGTCTGAAGTCAGGGAGCCAGATTCCTCCTTTAGCCATTTTAGCCACTTTAATTTTTTTTTAGAGTTGAAGGGATTCATGATATGCTCTGTATTTTATACCATTATCTAACATAAGATTTGAAAATATCTTCTCCAACAGGGGGGAGGAGTCAAGACAGCAGAATAGGAAGACATGAAATTCGCCTCTCCTCACAAGTACATCAAGAATACATCTACAAATGGAAGAACTCTTACAGAACACATGCTGAATTCTAGTGGAAGACCTCAGACACCTAAAAGGACAAGAATAATCCCCATGCAATCTGGTATGGTGAAAGAAAGAATAAAAGAGGAAACAGGAAGCGACCAGCACCCCTGGCAAGGAGCTGAAGGTGAGGAGAGGTTCTCATATTCAGAGAAACCCCCTCATGGTAGATAAGTCAGCTGGGACAGAGAAGGAACTTCAGCATATCAGAGGGGAATGCAGCAACCAGTCTGTGGAAGACAAGACAGAGTAAGATTTGCACGCATATTCTGTGCTGTAGGCCTGCATTCCTCAGGCTGACTTGTGTGTCTCCAGGTGCAGAGGGGGGTTTGGTGCTGGAAAGTGGGGTTTGGAGAGCAGACCCAGGGAGGGGACAGCTGTTGGCTGTGAAGAGACAGCGTGAAGGGATCAGAGTAAGTAGCTCCACAATGGGGGAAACTTGCAGGAAAAGCCTGAGCCACCATAGAAGCAAGGAGCCATTGTTGAGTGATGCACAAGGGGTGGGGCTGCCATTGCAATCCCCTTCCCCAGAGGTCCCCAACCTTTTTGACACCAGGGACCAGTTTCATGGAAGACAGTTTTTCTACACACGGGGTGGGGTGGGTGGGTGGAGGGGATGGTGCAGGTGGTAATGCAATGATGGGGAGCAACGGGGAGTGGGAGATGAAGCTTTGCTCGCTCACCTGCCACTCACCACCTGCTGTGTGGCCTGGTTCCTAACAGGCCAAGGACTGGTAGCAGTCCATGGCCCAGGGGTTGGGGACACCTGCCCTTCCCCACTCTCTGGGCCCTGCCTCTCTGGGCACTGGGAGGGGCACCAATCTGAGCAGGCTTGCCCGCCCCTTAAGCCAAGGTCTCCTCTGCCTGCACAGTCTCGAGGGTCCTGAGTGCCACTCCTGCCAAAGCCTCCTTGGGAATCAGCCCTGGATGTCCCAGCCTGAGATGGGAATCCACTAGTGCAGGGGGAGGCTGAGTGCTAAAACGTGGGGTTAGGAGAGCAGACCTGGGGGAGGACTGCTGTTGGCTGTGCAGAGATGACCTGAAGGGATGGAAGTGTGGAGCTCAGCTGCACAGAGGCAACCTGAGGGAACAGGAGTTTGGGGCTCCATGGTTGGGAATGCTCCTGGAGGAAGTGGGGTCTGCCTTGGAAACAAGGTGCCATTGTTGAGTGGCGTGCAAAGGGTGGGACTGCCATTGCAGACTCTCTCCCTACACCCCAGCCCCTGCCTTCATGAGCACTGGGAGGAACTCCCACCAGAGTGAGCACACCCCAGTCTGTTACAACTTCCTGCTGGTCTCTGCCACTGCAAGCACTACAGGGAAATCCCATCGGAGCAAAGGTACACACTCTTGTTATGGCTGCCTTATCTCTCCCTGGCCTAAGCAAGCAAGGGTGCTCCAATCAGCTGCTGCTTTTGCCCCATCTCACTTGGGTGTGGAAAAGATGCCTGAGGGTGACACACATGCAGAGGTGGAGCCAAATCCAACGCTGAGCCCCAGCAGCTGTACGACTAAGGAAGAGGAACAGAAATCTCTACCTGTTGCTGCATAAGCCACAGATTAAATCCGCCTGATCAGCTTGCTAAACCCTGCATCTGTAGAATATCTGAATGGACAACAAGAGCTCCCAACTGAGACTGGTCTAGTTTAGCAGCTGTGGACTTTGGGGGAAAGTACATGAGGGAGTTGTGCCAGGTCAGAGTCTGAGCTGCCCCCTCAGTGCCCATAGTGGGTCCAGAGACTTATGTAGAGGTATTGGAGGGCCTCCTGGAGAGGCGGAGGTTGGCTGTGGCTCACTGTAGGGGCAAGGACACTGAGAGTGGAGGCCCCAAGGGAAACAAATATGTATGTATATATATATATAAAATATATATATATATATATATATATATATATATTTTAGTTCTGTTGTTTTATATTTCATTATAAATTATTTTTTATTAATTTTTAAATATATTTTTAATTTTTTCTATTATTTCACATATTTATTGTTTTGTTGTTTTTTTGGTTTTGTTTTGTTCTATCTTTGTTCTTTCTTTTTCATTTTTTCTTTCTTTTCTTTTTTATTTTTTTGCTTTCTGTTTTTGTTTTCCTTTTGCTTTCTGTTAGTTTTGTTTTTATTGTTTGTTTTCATTTTTGGGTTCTGTTTTTGGTTGTTTACTTGTTTTTTGTTTTCTTTTTGGTTTTTGTTTGTTTGGTTTTGTTTTTATCATTTGTCTTGAGTTTGTTTGCCAGGTTTCTTTTTTTTTGGTGTTGTTGTTTGCTTGTTTTTGCTATTTGTCTTATGTTTTGTTTGTCTATTTGTTTTCTTTTCCTTTTTTTTGGCTACACCACGTGGCTTGCGGGGTTTTGGTTCCCTGCTCAGGGGTGAGGCTTGAGCCCTTGGGGAGGGAGCACCATGTCCAGGATGCTGGACCAGTAGAAAATTCCTGGCCCCAGGGAATATTAATCAGCAAGAGCTTTCCCAGAGGTCTCCATCTTGACACCAAGACCTGGCTCCACCCAACTGCCTGCAGTCTCCAGTGATGGATGCCTCAAGTCAAACAACCAGAAAGACAGGAACACAGACCTACACATCAGCGGACAGGCTGCCTAAAGTTGTACTAAGCTCACACACCCAAAATACACCCTCTGATGCGGCCCTACACATCAGAGGGGAAGGACTCAGCTCCAACCACCAGAGTGCAGACACCAGTCCCTCCTACCAGGAAGCCTACACAAGCCACTGGACCAACCCCACCCACCCAGAGGCAGACACAAGAAGCAAGAGGAACTACAACTCTGCAGCCTGCAGAAAGGAGACCACAAACACAGTAAGTTAGACAACATGAGACAACAGAGAAATATGTTGCAGATGAAGGAGCAAGGTAAAAACCCACAAGACCAAAACAAATGAAAAGGAAATAGGCAATTACCTGAAAAAGAATTCAGAATAATGATAGGACATGTTGTCCAAGATCTCGGAAATAGAATGGAGGTGCAGATTGAGAAGATACAAGAAATGTTTAAGAAGGACCTAGAAGAACTGAAGAACAAACAGTGATGAAAAACCCAATAACTGAAATAAAAAATGTACTAGAAGGAATCAATAGCAGAATAACTGAGGCAGAAGAATTGATAAGTAAGCACGGAGATAGAATGGTGGAAAAACTGCTGTGGAGCACAAAAAAGAAAAAAAGAATGAAAAGAAATGAAGACAGTCTCAAACACTTCTGGGACAACATTAAATGCACCAACATTCGAATTATAGGGGTGGCAGAAGAAAAGAAAGAGAAAGAGTCTGAGAAAATATTTGAAGAGATTACAGTCAAAACCTTCCCTAAGATGGGAAAAAAAAATAGCCACTCAAGTCCAGGAAATGCAGAGAGTTCCATACAGGATAAAGCCAATGAGAAACACTAAGACACATATTAATCAAAGTATCAAAAATTAAATTCAAAGACAAAATATTAAGAGCAACAAGGGAAAAGCAACAAATAGCATACAAGGGAATCCCCATAAGGTTAACAGCTGATCTTTCAGCAGAAACTCTGCAAGCCAGAAAGGAGTGGCAGGACATATTTAAAGTGATGAAAGGAAATAACCTACAATCAAGATTACTCTACCCAGCAAGGATCTCATTCAGATTCTATGGAGAAGCTAAAACCTTTACAGACAAGCAAAAGCTAAGAGAATTCAGCACCACCAAACCAGCTTTACAACAAACGCTAAAGGAACTTCTCTAGGCAGGAAACACAAGAGAAGAAAAATACCTACAAAAACCTGGGGCAGGACAGGAATAAAGAGACAGATGTAGAGAATGGACTTGAGGACATGAGGAGGGGGAAAGGTAAGCTGAGATGAAATGTACCAAATGTAAAATAGATAGCTAGTGAGAAGCAGCCACATAACACAGGGAGATCAGCTCAGTGCTTTGTGACCACTTAGAGGGGTGGGATAGGGAGGGTGGGAGGGAAGTGCAAGAGGGAGGAGATATGGGGATATATGTATATGTATAGCTGATTCACTTTGTTATAAAGCAAAAACTAATACCATTGTAAAGCAATTATACTCCAATAAAGATGCTAAAAAAAAAGGCATGAAGAAGAAAATTAAAATTACTCATCATTCCATCTACCCAGAACAACAACAACAACAAAAAACCCAAAAACAATTAAGAAAATGGCAATGAGAATAAACATATCAATAATTACCTTAAATGTAAATGGATTAAATGCTCCAACCAAAAGATGCAGACTGGCTGAATGGATACGAAAACAAGACCTGTATATATGCTGTCTACAAGAGAACCACTTCAGACCTAGGGACACATACAGACTGAAAGTGAGGGGGTGGAAAAAGATTTTCCATGCAAATAGAAATCAAAAGAAAGCTGGAGTAGCAATACTCACATCGACAAAATAGACTTTAAAATGAAGACTGTTACAAGAGACAAGGAAGGACACTACATAATGATCAAAGGATCGATCCAAGAGGAATATATAACAATTGTAAATATTTCTGCACCCAACATAGGAACACCTCAATACATAAGGCAAATGTTAACAGCCATAAAATGGGAAATCAACAGTAGCACACAAATAAAGGAGGATTTTAACACCACACTTACACCAAAGGACTAATCATCTAGACAGAAAATTAATAAGGAAACACAAGCCTTAAATGGCACATTAGACCACATATATTTAACTGATATTTATACGACATTGCATCAGAAAACAGCATAATACACTTTCTTCTCAAGTGCACATGAAACATTCTCCAGTATAGATCACATCTTGGGTCACAAATCAAGCCTCAGTAGATTTTTAAAAATTGAAATCATATCAAGCATATTTTCCGACCACAAAACTATGAGGTTAAAAATCAATTACAGGAAAGAAACTGTAAAAAACACAGACACATGAAGTGTAAACCATATGCTACTAAATAATCAAGAGATCACTGAAGAAATCAAAGAGGAAAAAAAAAAACCTAGAGACAATAAGAATGAAAACACAATGATCCAAAACCCATGGGATGCAGCAAAAGCAGTTTAAGAGGGAAGTTTATAGCAATACACCCCTATCTCAAGAAACAAGAAAAATCTCAAATAAATAACGTAGCTTTGTAACTAAAGCAACTAGAGAAAGAAGACAAACAAAACCAAAGTTAGCAGAAGGAAAGAAATTATAAAGATCAGAGCAGAAATAAATAAAATAGAAATTAAGAAAACAATAGCAAAGATCAATAAAGCTAAAAGTTGGTTATTTGAGAAGATAAACAAAATTGATAAACATTTAGCCAGACTTATTGAGAAAAAAAAGGAGAGGACTCAAATCAATAGAAGTACAATAAAAAGGAGAAATTACAAGTTACACCACAGAAATACAAAGGATCATAAGAGAGTACTACAAGCAACTCTATTCCAATAATATGGACAACCTGGAAAGAACGGACAAATTCTTAAAAAAGGTACAAATTTCCAAGATTGAACCAGGAAGAAATATAAAATATAAACAGACCAATCACAGGTAATGAAATTGAAACTGTAATTAAAAATCTTCCAACAAACAAAAGTCCAGGACCAGATGCCTTCACAGCTGCATTCTTTCAAATATTTAGAGAAAAGCTAACACCTATTCTTTTCAAATTCTTCCAAAAATTTGCAGAGGGAGGAACACTCCCACACTCCTTCTATGAGGCCACCATCACCCTGATACCAAAACCAGATAAAAATATCACAAAAAAAGGAAATTACAGACCAATATCACTGATGAATACAGATGCAAAAGTCCTCAACAAAATACTGGCAAACAGAATCCAACAACATATTAAAAGCATCATATACCATGATCAAGTGGGATTTATCCCAGGGATGCAAGGATTCTTCAATATATGGAAATCTATCAATGTGATACACTATACTAACAAATTGAAGAATAAAAATCATATGATCATCTCAATAGATGCAGAAAAAGCTTTTGACAAAATTCAACACCCATTTATGATAAAAACTCTCCAGAAAGTGGGCATAGAGGGAACCTACATCAACATAATAAAGGCCATATACAACAAACCCACAGCAAACATCATTCTCAATGGTGAAAAACTGAAAACATTTCCTCTAAGATCAGGAACAAGACAAGGATGTCCACTCTCACCAGTATTATTCAACATAGTTTTGGACGCCGTAGCCACAGCAATCAGAGAAGAAAAAGAAATAAAAGGAATCCAAATTGGAAAAGAAGAAGTAAAACTGTCACTGTTTATAGATGACATGATACTATACCTAAAAATTCCTAAATGTGCCACCAGAAAATATTTAGAGCTAATCAATGAATCTAGTAATATTTCAGGATACAAAATTAATGCACAGAAATCTCTTGCATTCCTATACACTAACAATGAAAGATCAGAAAGAGAAATTAAGGAAACAATACCGTTTGCCACTGCAATAAGAAGAATAACATACCTATGAATAAACCTAGCTAAGGAGGGAAAATACCTGTACTCAGAAAACTATAAAACACTGATGAACAAATTCAAAGATAACACAAACAGATGGAGAGATATACCATGTTCTTGGATTGTAAGAATCAATATTGTGGGGCTTCCCTGGTGGCACAGGGAATCTGCCTGCCAATGCAGGGGACGCGGGTTCGAGCCCTGGTCTGGGAGGATCCCACATGCCACGGAGCAACTAGGCCCGTGAGCCACAATTACTGAGCCTGTGCGTCTGGAGCCTGTGCTCCGCAACAAGAGGGGCCGCGATGGTGAGAGGCCCGCGCACCACGATGAAGAGTGGCCCCCACTTGCTGCAACTGGAGAGGGCCCTCGTACGGAAACGAAGACCCAACACAGCTAAAAATAAATAAATAAATAAATAAACCCAAAAGTTAAAAAAAAGAAAAAAAGAATAAAACTGATGGTATTATATATAAAAAAAATCTATATTGTGAAAATGACTATACTACCCAAAGCAATCTACAGATTCTATGCAATTCCTGTCAAATTACCAATGGCATTTGTCACAGCATTAGACCCCAAAATTCACAGTTTGTAGGGAAACACAAAAGATCTCAAATAACCAAAGCAATCCTGAGAGACAAAAACAGAGCTGGAGGAATCAGACTTCCCGACTTCAGACTATAATACAAAGCTACAGTATCAAGACAGTATGGTACTGGCACGAAAACAGAAATATAGATCAATGGAACAGGATAGAAAACCCAGAGGTAAACCCACGCACCTACGGTCACCTAATCTATGGCAAAGGAGGCAAGATTATACAATGGAGAAAAGACAGTCACTTCAATAAGTGGTAATGGGAAAACTGGACAGCTAAATGTAAAAGAATGAAATTAGAACACTCCCTAACACCATACACACAAATAAATTCAAAATGGATTAAATACCTAAATGTAAGGCTGGACACTATAAAACTCTTAGAGGAGATCATAGGCAGAAATCTCTTTGACATAAACCACAGCAAGACCTTTTTTGACCCCCCTCCTAGTATAATGAAAATTTACAAACAAAAACAAAACAAATGGGACATTATTTTTTTTTTAATAAATTTATTTATTTATTTATTTTTGGCTGCATTGGTTCTTCATTGCTGCACATGGGCTTTCTTTTGTTGCATCGAGCAGGGGCTGCTCTTTGTTGTGGTGCATGTGTTTCTCATTGCAGTGTCTTCTCTTGTTGTGGAGCAAGGGCTCTAAGTGTGTGGGCTTCAGTAGTTGTGGCATACAGGCTGTAGAGCACAGTCTCAGTAGTTGTGGCACACAGGCTTAGTTGCTCTGCAGCATGTGGGATCTTCCAAGACCAGGGCTCAAACCCATGTTCCCTGCATTGGTAGGCAGATTCTTAACCACTGTGCCACCAGCAAAGCCCACAAATGGGACATTATTAAACTTAAAAGATTTTGCAGAGCAAAGGAAACCATAAACAAGATGAAAAGACAACACTCAGCATAGGAGAAAATATTTGCAAATGAAGCAACTGACAAATGATTAATTTCCAAAATATAAAAACAGCTCGTGGAGCTCAATATCAAAACATACAAACAAAGAAACAAACAAACCATCCAATCAAAAATTGGGCAGAAGAGCTAAATAGACATTTCTCCAAAGAGGACATAGAAGATGGCCAACAAACACATGAAAAAATACTCAACCTCACTAATTATTAGAGCAATTCAAATCCAAACTACGATGAGGTATCATCTCTCTCATCATCGGAAAATGGCCAGAATGATCATCATCAAAAAAATCTGCAAACAATAAATGCTGGAGAGGGTGAAGAGAAAAGGGATCCCTCTTACACTATTGGTGGGATTGTAAATTAGTACAGCCACTATGGAGAACAGTATGGAGGTTCCTTAATAAACTAAAAATAGAACTACCATATGATCCATCAATCCCACTCCTGGCCATATACCTGGAGAAAGGCACAATTCCAAAAGATGCGTGCACCCCCATTGTTCATTGCAGCACTATTTACAATAGCCAGGACAGAGAAGTAACCTAAATATCCATCAACAGAGAAATGGATAAAGAAGATGTGGTACATATATACAATGGCATATTACTCAGCCATAAAAAGCAGCAAAATTGTGCCATTTCTAGAGATGTGGATGGATCTAGAGAATGTCATACAGAGTGAAGTAAGTCAGAAAGAGAAAAACAAATATTGTATAATATTGTTTATATGTGGTATCCAGAAAAATGGTACAGATGAAGTTATCTGCAAAGCAGAAATAGAGACACAGATGTAGGGAATAAACATATGGATACCACAGTGGGAAGGTAAGGCGGGATGAATTGGGAGATTGGGATTTACATATATACACTACTAAGTATAAAATAGATAACTAAAGAGAATCTACTGTATAGCACAGGGAACTCTACTCAGTGCTCTGTGGTGACCTAAATGGGAAGGAAATCCAAAAAAGAGGGGATATATCTATACATACAGCTGATTAACCTTGGTGCAAGGCAGAAACTAATGCAACATTGTAAAGCAACTATGCTCCAATAATAATTATTTAAAAAAAGAAAATATTTTCTCCAAATTTTTATGTTGTTTTTTTCCCCACTTTCTAGCCACTGTAGCCCAAAGTGGGGGAAAACAAATGTCACATTAAAGGTTCCAGCCCTAGAAGCTTAATTTTGATCCTTTTGTATAACTTCAATGTCTCTCCCTAAGTTTTCAATACATGGAATACAGTTATAATAACTGTTCTACCATTTTTTCCTGATAATTCTAGTATCTGTGTCAGTTCTGGATCACTTTCTTTCTTCCTTGGCTGCTTCGTGGCTTGTGGGATCTTAGTTCCCCAACCAGGGAACAAACCCAGGCCCAGGCAGTGAGAGCACTGGGTCTGAACCACTGGACCTCCAGGAAATTTCCCACAAATCATTTTCAATTGATTGATTTTCTCCTCATTGTGTGTTACATTTTCTTGTTTGTCTGGTATTGAATGACAGACATTTTGAATATTATCTTGTCAGAACTACTAAATATTCAGTCTTTTTATTCTTGATTCAGATATTTTAGGATTCAGTTGAATTACAGATCATCCTCCACTTAGATTGGGGTTGTGTCCTGATAAACTCATCATAAGTTGAAAGTAACATATATTGAAAATTCATTCAATACATTCAACCTACCAAACATCATAGCTTGGCCCAGCCTACCTTAAAAGTGTTCAGTCACTTAAATTACCCTACAGTTGTGCAAAATCATCTAATGCAAAGCCTATGTTAAAATAAATTGTTGAAAATCTCATTTAATTTACTGAATACCATACTTAAAGTGAAAAACCGAATGGTTGTGTGGTTACAGAATGGTGGTAATTGTCAATTATTTACCTTTGTAAGCACATGACTGCCCAGCATCATGCGGGAATATTGTACCACATATTGCTAGCCCAGGAAAAGATCATTCAAAATTTGAAGTATTGTTTCTACTGAATGTGTGTTGCCTTTGCACAATCATAAGTTCGAAAATCTTTACGTCTAATCATTGTAAGTCAGGGACTATCTCTACTTGGATTTTTTTAAAATGTATTTATTTATGGCTGTGTTGGGTCTTCGTTTCTGTGCGAGAGCTTTCTCTAGTTGTGGCGAGAGGGGGCCACTCTTCATCGTGATGTGCGGGCCTCTCACTATCGCGGCCTCTCTTGTTGCAGAGCACAGGCTCCAGACACGCAGGCTCAGTAATTGTGGCTCACGGACCCAGCTGCTCTGCGGCATGTGGGATCTTCCCAGACCAGGGCTCGAACCCGTGTCCCCTGCATTGGCAGGCAGATTATCAACCACTGTGCCACCAGGGAAGTCCCTCTACGTGGATTTTAAAGATTTTTTAGCGTGGATCAGATCAGTTCCCAGTCTAGATATAATTGTCCTCCACAAGTGAAGAAAACCCTTCTGTGTACTCTGCCTAATGCTCCATGAATTGTGGTCAGTAGGGATAAATATTATTCTCAATCTATGCTCTGTTTATTCTAATCTTTTCAGATGATGTTCCCTGAGTAGTTTCCTCACATGGATTTGCAGCTTGAGACATAAACCTTTTGCTTTTTTGTTTCTCA
Source organism: Balaenoptera acutorostrata (assembly GCF_949987535.1). Taxonomy (NCBI): domain Eukaryota; kingdom Metazoa; phylum Chordata; class Mammalia; order Artiodactyla; family Balaenopteridae; genus Balaenoptera; species Balaenoptera acutorostrata. The sequence goes on along the minus strand of NC_080066.1, from coordinate 57,744,059 downwards.
ATTAAGTCATTTCAGCTCATTTCCAAGCTGAAACCCCATAGAAAAACCTATGTCTTTTTCTACGTCTACCCCACTATTTTTGTCAAAATGAAGAAACAATGTTAATAAACTTTTACTCTCATTTTGGATTCTTTAAAAATCCTTGAGGGCTTCTGAAAAGACAAGTGCTCTATTGTTCTTAATTCAGTGTTTTTTTTCCAGCTGGAATGCAAATCTAGGGGCTTTAGATCACAGTATGTTTTAAAACTAAAAGCCAATCAAAGACTTGCACAATTCACTCATCAGTGATGCTCCCTCTCACCAAAAGTTCTTATTCAGAGAAACTGGATTTTTCAACAATTTTTTCTACATTTGGTTCTGCTTAGTGTAAATCATTATATGGACATTAGGTCAGAATTAATCAAAGTCTGGAAATTCCACTCTCTCCATGTAACTTGCTTTCTATTGATTACTGTCACTCTAAAACCAAATGATGAATGAAGACCTCAGAGGTAACTTTGTTTGGAGAATAGTGAGGGTTTTTTTTTTTTTTGCCTTTTCAAAATATAATTACAGTAATTTTATGGATAAACAGTAATTATATATGATTTTACTTTAAACTTTTTAGGTCTGAAATAGTTCCTATTAGTGGGCAGTAGTTTGATACTTCTCCTCTTTCTGAACTGAGGCTTCCAAATGCAATTTAATTTATTTCCTCTTATTTATCTGAAATGTATTCTTTCATACGTAGTACTAGTGACTAGGTTAGGGGTTATGTGAATGAAAGGGACACAGGTTAACCTAGCTTTGTGGGTCATAGAGCAAGGGATTCTTGAGTAAGTTGTTTATGTTAGTAAAGAGTCTTTGCCCCCTGTAAACTGTAACATAGCAATAACAGAGTTGATTGTTTCTATCTTGCCTGCACTGTGCAATTCCAGCAGGTGTCGTCTACTCTTGTGCCATAATTAATACCCCACATTCTGATGCTGTCTAGATCACTAGACTTTGGTGGCTCAAAACATTCTACAGGAACATCATTTAAAATTGTTGTACAACACTATTTATTGACTCATTTTTTTTAATTTAAAGCAACACAATGATAAACATCTTTGTAAAAAATTGTTGTCTAAATTCATTGCTTTGTTCACACTGATTACTGAATGTGAAATTTCTCAGGAAAAGAAAGTATGGGAGGACATTCAAGATGGCGGAGGAGTAAGACATGGAGATCACCTTCCTCCCCACAAATACATCAAAAATACATCTACATGTGGAACAACTCCTACAGAACACCTACTGAATGCTGGCAGAAGACCTCAGACTTCCCTAAAGGCAAGAAACTCCCCACATATCAGGGTAAGGCAAAAGAAATTAAAAAAAATAGAGACAAAATAATAAGGACAGGACCTACACTTATGGGAAGGACCTGTGAAGGAGGAAAAGTTTCCACACACTATGAAGCCTCTTCACTGGTGGAGAGGGAGGGTGGGTAGAGGGGGAAGCTTTGGAGCCACGGAGGAGAGCAGAGCAACAAGGGTGCAGAGAGCAAAGCAGAGGGATTCCCACACAGAGGATCGGTGCCAACCAGCACTCACCAGCCTGAGAGGATTGTCTGCTCACTCACTGGGATGGGTGGGGGCTAGGAGCTGAGGCTTATGTGTCAAAAGTCAGATCCCAGGGACAGGACTGGGGTTGGCTACATGAACACAGCCTAGAGGGGGTTAGTGTGCCACAGCTAGCTGGGAGGGAGTCTGGAAAAAAGTCTGGAACTGCCTAAGAGGCAAGAGACCATTGTCTCGGGGTGCATGAGGAGAGAGGATTCATAACACTGCCTAAAAGAGCTCCAGAGATAGGTGTGAGCCACGGCTATCAGTGTGGACACCAGAGACGGGCATGAAATGCTAAGGCTACTGCTGCAGCCACCAAGAAGCCTGTGTGCAAGCACAGGTCACTATCCACAACTCCCCTCCTGGGAGACTGTGCAGCCCACCACTGCTGGGGTCCCATGATCCAGCGACAACTTCCCTGGGAGAACAAGTGGCATGCCTCAGGCTGTTGCAATGTCATGCTGGCCTCTGCCACTGCAGGCTCAACCCGCATTCCCTACCCCTCCTTCCCAGTGGCCTGAGTGAGCCTGAACCCCCTAATCAGCAGCTACTTTAACTCCTCTTGTCTGGGTGAAGAACAGACTCCAGAGGGTGACCTACATGCAGAGGCAGTGCCAAATCCAAAGCTGAACCCCAGGAGCTGTGAAAACAAAGAAGAGAAAGGGAAATTTCTCCATGCAGCCTCAGAAACAGTGGATTAAAACTCCACAGTCAACTTGATGTACCCTGCATCTGTGGAATACCTGAACAGAAAATGAGTCATCCCAAAATTGAGGCAGTAAACTTTGGGATCAAATGTAGACTAGGGATTTGCTGTATGTGAGTGACTAGTTTCTGATTTATATGTTTATCTTAGTTTAGTTTTTAGTGCTTGTTATCACTCGTGGATTTGTTTATTGATTTGGTTGCTCTCTTCTTTTTTTTAAGTACTTTTTAATATTTTTATTTTAATAATATTTTTTTAACATTTTATTTTAATAACTTTATTTTATTTTATTTTATTTTATTTCTTTCTTTCTTTTCTCCCTTTACTTCTGAGCCATGTGGCTGACAGGGCCTTGGTGCTCCGGCCAGGTGTCAGGCCTGAGCCTATGACATGGGAGAGCCGAGTTTAGGACATTGGACAACCAGAGACCTCCTGACCCATGTAATATCAATCCATGGTGAGAGCTCTCCCAGAGATTCCCATCTCAATGCTAAGACCCGGCTCCACTCAATGACCAGCAAGCTGCAGTGTCAGACATCCCATGCCAAACAACTAGCAAGACAGGAACACAACCACACCCATTAGCAGAGAGGCTTCCTAAAATCATAATAAGGTCACAGACACCCTGAAACACACCACCGGACATGGTCCTGCCTACCAGAAAGACAAGATCCAGCTTCATCCACCAGAACACAGGAACAAGTCCCCACGACCAGGAAGCCTATGCAAGCCACTGAACCAACCTTACCAACTGGGGGCAGACACTAAAACAATGGGAACTATGAACCAGCAGCCTGCAAAAAGGAGACCCCAAACACAGTAAGTTAAGCAAAATGAAAAGACAAAGAAACACACAGCAGATGAAAGAGCAAGGTAAAAACCCACTAGAACAAACAAATGAAAAGGAAATAGGCAGTCTACCTGAAAAACAATTCAGAGTAATGATAGTAAAGATGATCCAAAATCTCGGAAATAGAATGGAGAAAATACAAGAAACGTTTAACAAGTACCTAGAAGAACTAAAGAACAAAAAAAATAGATGAACAACACAATAAATGAAATTAAAAAATCTCTAGAAGGGATCAATAGCAGAATAACTAAGGTAGAAGGACGGATAAGTGACCTGGAAGACAAAATAGTGGAAATAACTACCACAGAGCAAAATAAAGAAAAAAGAATGAAAAGAATTGAGGACAGCCTCAGAGACTTCTGGGACAATGTTAAACGCACCAATATTTGAATTATAGGCGTCCAGAAGAAGAAGAGAAAATATATGAAGAGATTATATTTGAAAACTTCCCAAATATGGGAAAGGAAATAGTCAGTGAAGTCCAGGTAACACAGAGAGTCCCATACAGGATAAATCCAAGGAGAAACATGTCAAAACACATATTAATCAAACTATCAAAAATTAAATACAAAGAAAAAATATGAAAAGCAGCAAGGGAAAAGCAACAAATAACACACAAGGGAATCCCCATAAGGTTAACAGCTGATCTTTCAACAGAAACTCTGCAGGCCAGAAGAGTGTGGCAGGACATATTAAAGTGATGAAAAGGAAAAACCTACAAACAAGATTACTCTACCCACTAAGGATCTCATTCAGATTTGATGGAGAAATTAAAACCTTTACAGAGAAGCAAAAACTAAGAGAATTCAGAACCACCAAACCAGCTTTACAACAAAGGCTAAAGGAACTTCTCTAGTCAAGAAACACAAGAGAAGGAAAAGACCTACAATAACAAATCCAAAACAATTAAGAAAATGGTATTCAGAACATACATATTGATAATTACTTAAATGTAAATGGATTAAATCCTCCAACCAAAAGACATAGACTGGATGAATGAACAAAAACAAGACCCGTATATATGCTGTCTAGAAGAGACCACCTTCAGACCTAGCAACACATACAGACTGAAAGTGAGGGGATGGAAAAAGATATTCCATGAAAATGGAAATCAAAGAAAGCTGGAGTGGCAATACTCATATCAGACACAATAGACCTTAAAATAAAGACAATCACAAGTGACAAAGAAGGACACAACATAAATATCAAGGAATCAATTGAAGAAGAAGATATAACAATTGTAAATATTTATGCTCCCAACATAGGAGCACCTCAATACATAAAGCAAATGCTAACAGCCATAAAAGGGGATATTGATAGTAACACAATCATAGTAAGGGACTTTAACACCCCACTTTCACTAATGGACAGATCATCCAAAATGAAAATAAATAAGGAAACACAAGCTTTAAATGATACATTAAACACATGGACTTAATTGATATTTATAGGACATTCCATCCAAAAACAACAGAATACACATTCTTCTCAAGGGCTCATGGAACATTCTCCAGGATAGATCATATTTTGGGTCACAAATCAAGCTTTGGTAAATTTAAGAAAATTTGAAAACATATCAAGTATCTTTTCTAACCGCAATGCTATGAGACTAGATATCAGATACAGGAAAAAAAAACCTAAAAAAATACAAACACATGGAAGCTAAACAATACGCTACTAAATAACCAAGAGATCAGTGAAGATATCACAGAGGAAGTCAAAAAATACCTAGAAACAAATGACAATGAAAACACAATGACCCAAAACCTATGGGATGCAGCAAAAGCAGTTCTAAGAGGGAAGTTTATAGCAATGCAATCCTACCTCAACAAACAAGAAACATCTCAAATAAACAACCTAATCTTACACCTAAAGCAATTAGAGAAAGGAGAACAAAAAAACCCCAAAGTTAGCAGAAGGAAAGAAATCATAAAGATCAGATCAGAAATAAATGAAAAAGAAATGAAGGAAACGATAGCAAAGATCATTAAAACTAAAAGCTGTATCTTTGAGAAGATAAACAAAATTGATAAACCATTAGCCAGACTCATCAAGAAAAAGAGGGAGAGGACTCAAATCAATAAAATTAGAAATGAAAAAGGAGAGGGCTTCCCTGGTGGCGCAGTGGTTGAGAATCTGCCTGCCAATGCAGGGGACACGGGTTCGAGCCCTGGTCTGGGAAGATCCCACATGCCACGGAGCAACTGGGCCCGTGAGCCACAACTACTGAGCCTGCGCGTCTGGAGCCTGTGCTCCGCAACAAGAGAGGCCGCGATGGTGAGAGGCCGCGATGGTGAGAGGCCCGCGCACCGCGATGAAGAGTGGTCCCCACTTGCCGCAACTAGAGAAAGCCCTCGCACAGAAACGAAGACACAACACAGTCATAAATAAATAAGTAAAAGAACGTGAATTTCTAAAAAAAAAAAGGAGAAGTAACAACGGATACTGCAGAAATCCATCAGAGATTAGTACAAGCAACTATATGCCAATAAAATGGACAACCTGGAAAAAATGGACAAATTCTTAGAAAAGAACAACCTTCTGAGACTGAACCAGGAAGAAATAGAAAATATAAACAGACCAATCACAAGCACTTACATTGAAATTGTGATTAAAAAACTTCCAAAAAACAAAAGCCCAGGACCAGATGGATTCACAGGTGAATTCTACCTAAGGACTAACATTTAGAGAAGAGCTAACACCTATCCTTCTCAAACTCTTCCAAAATATGGCAGAGGGAGGAACACTCCCAAACTCATTCTATGAGGCCACCATCACCTTAATGGTGTTGCAAAACCAGACAAAGATGTTACAAAAAAAGAAAACTACAGGCCAATATCTCTGATGAACATAGATGCAAAAGTCCTGAACAAAATACTAGCAAACAGAATCCACCAGCAAATTAGGAGGATCATACACCATGATGAAGTAGGGTTAATCCCAGGAATGCAAAGATTCCTCAATATATGCAAATCAATCAATGCAATACACCATATTAAAAAATTGAAGGATAAAAACCATATGATCATCTCAATAGATCAGAAAAATCTTTTGACAAAATTCAACACCCATTTATGAAAAAACTCTCCAGAAAGTAGGCATAGAGAGAACTTACCTCAACATAATAAAGGCCATATATGACAAACCCACAGCCAACATCGTCCTCAATGGTGATACACTTAAACCTTTTCCACTAAGATCAGGAACAAGACAAGTTGCCCACTCTCACGACTATTATTCAGCATAGTTTTGGGAGTTTTAACCCCAGCAGTCAGAGATGAAAAAAATAAAAGGAATCCAAATGTGAAAAGAAGAAGTAAAACTGTCACTGTTTGCAGATGACATGATACTATACATAGAGAATTCTAAAGATGCTGCCAGAAAACTGCTAGAGCTAATCAATGAATTTGGTAAAGTAGCAGGATACAAAATTATGCCCCAAAATTTCTTGCATTCCTATACACTAATGTTGAAAAACCTGAAAGGGAAATTAAGGAAGCATGCCTATTTACCATTGCAACAAAAGAATAAAATACCTAGGAATAAACCTACCTAAGGAGACAAAAGACCTGTATGCAGAAAACTATAAGATAAAAAATAAAAGAAAATAGATGATAAAAACAGATGGAGAGATACACCATATTCTTGGATTGGGAGAATCAACATTGTGAAAATGACTATACTACCCAAAGCAATCTATAGATTTAATGCAATCCCTATCAAACTACCAATGGCATTTTTCACAGAACTAGAACAAAAAATTTCACATTTGTATGGAAACACAAAAGACCCCGAATAGCCAAAGCAATCTTGAGAAAGAAAAACGGAGCTGGAGGAATCAGGCTCCCAGACTTCAGACTATACTACAAATCTGCAGTAATCAAGATGGTATGGTACTGGCACAAAAACAGAAATATAGATCAATGGAACAAGATAGAAAGCCTAGAGATAAACCCACACACATATGGTCACCTTGTATTTGATAAAGTAAGCAAGAGTATACAATGGAGAAAAGACAGCCTCTTCAATAAGTGGTGCTGGGAAAACAGGACAGCTACATGTAAGAGTGAAATTAGAACACTCAACACCATACACAAAAATAAACTCAAAATGGATTAAAGACCTAAATTTAAGGCTAGACACTCTCAAACCCATAGAGGAAAACATAGGCAGAACACTCTGTGACATAAATCACAGCAAGATCCTTTTTGACCCACCTCCTAGAGAAATGGAAATAAAAACAAAAATAAACATATGGGACCTAATGAAACTTAAAAGCTTTTGCACAGCAAAGGAAACCATAAACAAGACGAAAAGACAACCCTCAGAATGGGAGAAAATATTTGCAAATGAAGCAACTGACAAAGGATTAAGTTCCAAAATATACAAGCAGCTCATGCAACTCAATATCAAAAAAAACAACCCAATCCAAAAATGGGTTGAAGGCCTAAATAGACATTTCTCCAAAGAAGATATACAGATTGCCAACAAACACGTGAAAGGATGCCTAACATCACTAATCATTAGAGAAATGCAAATCAAAACTACAATGAGGTATCACCTCACACCAGTCAGAATGGACATCATCAAAAAGTCCACAAATAATAAGTGCTGCAGAGGGTGTGGAGAAAAGGGTACCCTCTTGTACTGTTGGTGGGAATGTAAATTGATACAGCCACTATGGAAAATAGTATGGAGGTTCCTTAAAAAACTAAAAAATAGAACTGCCATATGACCCAGCAATCCCACTACTGGGCATATACCCTGAGAAAACCATAATTCAAAAAGGGTCATGTACCACAATGTTCATTGCAGCACTATTTACCATAACCAAGACATGGAAGCAACCTAAGTGTCCATCGACAGATGAATGGTTAAAGAAGATGTAGCTCATATATACAATGGAATATTACTCAGCCATAAAAAGAAATGAAATTGAATCTTTTGTAGTGAAGTGGATGGACCTAGAGTCTGTCATAAAGAGTGAAGTAAGTCAGAAAGAGAAAAACAAATACCATATGCTAACACATATATGTGGAGTCTAAAAATAAAAAAAAAAAATTGTTCTGAAGAACCTAGGGGGAGGACCAGAATAAAGACACAGATATAGAGAATGGACTTGAAGACACGGGGAGGGAGAAGTGTAAGCTGGGATGAAGTGTGTGAATGACATGGACTTATATATACTACCAAATGTAAAATAGATAGCTAGTGGGAAGCAGCCACATAGTTCAGTACATTTCTTAAAATCCTGACTGTTGGACATATGGAAATGGTTTGTCACTTTAAGATGCTGAATTTGCTTAATTATTTGGAAGGTGAAACATTTTTCTTATATTTGTTATTTATATTTCTGCTGTGAATTTTTTCTGTCTTGGCTCATTTTAAAATGTTTATTTTTTATTTATTCAAACTAAAATATTGTATTATATTTATAAATTTAAAAGTATTAATTTAAAGGGTACATGATTAAGACAACACAGATATATGTAAATAGAAAATACTGCAGTGATTCCATTTCTGTTTTTATAACCACAATTTAATTTATATATTTCCAACAGTGTTGTACATGTGTATACTGGGAAAGATACTGGGATAATATATTTATGTATCTTATATTACTTTTTATATTGAAAGTTAATATCTCATTCACTTTAAAGAATGCTCAATATTGTATTATATTAACTAGGTATCATGTATTTAAAACAGTTCTTATGGATAGCCATTTAGGAGTTTTTGAATTTTTCTACTATAAATTGCCACAAATATACATCCCTATTTTAGAATGCTTAATCTACATATTTCCAGAAATGGAATTGCTGTGTAAAGAATAATATTGTATTACATTTTCCACATATTTCCAAATAAATGTATTTTATAACTACTGAGGCTGACCATCTTATAATGCATAAAATCTCTCTGAATTATCTTTGTCTCTCTACATTACCTTTAAAAAGGGTGTCCCTATCCTTTGCTTCTCTTTTACTTATTGATAGGGTTGAGATAGTAACCACCTATTGATCATATATGGGGTCAATAATCCCTCATTTAAAATTTTTGCCTGTTAATCTTATCATTATTTCTTATGTAGAGCAGTATTTATAAATCAAGTCAGCCTCTTGTGATTTATTCTACTGCTCATATATAATCACCCTTTTCTAGGCTACATTGTCAGCTTGGATACAGAGTTAAGGCAGTTATATACATTTTGAACAGTATGTCAACCTTAAGCATCATTGTCACAGGAAAGGACCCTGGTTAGTGTCACATGAGGGTATGTACTCAAAAGATTAAAAGAACAAACACCTGCAGGAGAAGCAGTGACAAGATTATCAGTTCTAGGAAAGAGGTGAGGTCCTGGGTGCATGTGGGGACCAAGGCACTGCTATTGAATGAGTCTCAGGGAAAGACTGCAAAATGAAGCAAATCAGTTCACTGGGTGTTAATTCATTTTTATACAAATAGTATATATTTTTATTAACTCTGAATGATACAGAAAAGAAGACAAAACATTCTTATAACCCCATGGCTCTAACCCAACCACTTTGGATTTTGGAGAATTCTCATGTAATCATCTTTGCCATGACTTTTTGTGGGCTGCATTACCTCTTTCTGTCTTTTTTTCACTGACTGCTCACAAGTTCCTCACTGCAATGCAGCGCCTGCTTCCTGTGTTCTTCTCTTATTGGTCTTTTAGCCCATTCCCCTGGACCGTTTTCCCTCCCACCAGTCTCTACCCAGGTATAGACTGCAGAATGACCCAGGGACCTGTGCTTCTTCTTCGCCCACAGAAAAGTGACCTGGACCACCTCTGCACATTCTTTTAGATCCACCACTACCTCCCCCTACTTCTCAACTCTCCTTATGCATCCCCAACTTGAAAGGTGAAAACCTGGCCTCCCTACTCTTTTTCAGTTTAATTGGCAGGCAACTCACAAGCCTTCATCTTTGTATGCCTGTTAACTGTTCACCTTCCACAGAGAGGCAAATGTTGCAAACCCCAATCTCCAGAATAACAAGCATGAAGAAGGTCAAGAATTCTGGAAATATGATTACACGAAAGAGAAAGAAAGAAAGGAAGGAAGGAAGGAAGAAAGAAAGAAAGAAAGAAAGAGAGGAAGAAAGAAAGAAAGAAAGGAAGGAAGGAAGGAAGGAAGGAAGAAAGAAAGGAAGAAAGAAAAGGAATCAGAGAGAGAGGGGGTGACTTTCAGGATTCATCCAGGTCTGTATATCCCACTACCCATTGTTCAGCACTAGGCATGGAGTTCAGGGTCTAAGCTGGGGTCTGATATGTAGTAAGAGTCTAGGGCTCTCACTCACTGGCCATGTGATATTAGACAATCCTCTCCACCTTAGTCATCTCCTCTTTAAAATGAGGATACTGATGGAAACAACTTCATAGACTGCATAGGACAAGAGGTAGTTGCCTGGCATTGATTAAATAATTAATGAATGATATCTAATATTATAATTTCAATATATTTTAATAGAAAGTCCATGTGACATTTATTTTTGGAAGAAAAAGAATCCTTTTTCTTTTCTTATATGGTTTTTCTTTAAAAAAAATAGTAACCTCAATATTTCCTTTCCATTTATCCCCTCAGTCTTTGCCTTGGTTTAGAATTTCATCAACTCTCATTTAAGCTATTTCAGGAGCCTAGTAACTGGTCTCCCTGGCAACAGTTTCCAGTCTACTCATTGCCTAAAGACTGATTTTCTTTCTTCTCTTCCCAATCTCTCCCATTATTCTATCTTCCCCATCAAGTGAATTTCAATGCCACACTCATAATACATGTTATAATATCATTTGAGTGCCTGGCTAGTCCTTTTTGCATATGAATAAATGTTTCTTGAGTAGTTGAAATGGTAACTCTATATAATTTATATTCTGATTTTCACCTAGCAATGATTTAACAAGCCCTTTCCCAACTGCTTAAAGTGCCCTAAAAATTATTTTTTTAGAAAACATATGGATCCCTGGGGTAAAAAAGAACATTATTCAATTAATTATTGTACTTTGTTGCTAGAAATGCAGGTTGCTTCCAACTCTTCAGGTTTGTTTTAAAAGATGGTACATTGAAAGTCTGGGTATGCATTGGTATTTTCCTCACTTTTGACTGATTTCATTCTAAGATAAATTCTACAGGTTAGTGTCAGTGGGGAAAAGAGTGAAAAGATTTGTTTGGCCTTTTATTTTGATGCCAGTTGCTTTCCAAATGTAATGGCTCAGTCTCCACTGACCTGTGTTGTGTATTATTGCATCAAAAGACGTAAGAATCACACATTATCATTTAAACTAATTTTGCATTGAAAGAATGAATATTTTTATTAACTTAAGGCTTATAAATTGGAATCTTTGCTTTAGTTTAATGATTAACAAGGTTCATTTATCCACATTTCACTGTGTGTGTGTGTGTATATATATGCATGTGTGTGCACATGTGTATGTAATTTGAGGCTTAATTATTCATATAATATGATTATTCATTAATTATTTATTGTTATAGTCACTAGGAACAATTGATTAATGAATAAAGTAATAATGTCTCTTTAATCTTTCTTTCAATGATTCTTTTTGTTTTTGTTGTTTTATTTTTAGTAGTGGTAGAGGTAGTTCTTTCTTTTCCCCCATAGGAACTTTGATGTAATTTAGTGCTCTCAGAAACCGGTGTTCTTTTCCTTGTTAAAAATCCCCTATCATCTTTTGTAAGGTTTATTGAGGTATAATTGATATTAAAAATACACACATTGAGTATATACTTGATTTTGGACATGTGCATACACCCATAATATCAGCACAATCAAGACATTAAACATAGCCACCACCTTCAAAATTTTCCATGTGTTCTTTTTTGGGTTTTGTATGTGTGTGCCTCTCTATGTTTAAGAATACTTAACATAAGATCTATCCTCTTATACTTTAAAGTGCACAATGCTGAATTGTTAATTATAGGTACCTATTCATCTTGCATAACTGAAAATTTATACTCATTGAACAACAACTTCCCTATTTCTCCAACCCCTTAGTCCCTGGCAAACACCACTCTGTTCTCTGCTTCTATGAGTTTTTTTTTTTTTTTTTTTTTTTTTTATTTATGACTGTGTTGGGTCTCTTAGTTTTCGTGTGAGGGCTTTCTCTAGTTGCGGCAAGCGGGGGCCACTCTTCATCGCGGTGCGGGGGCCGCTCTTCATCGCGGTGCGTGGGCCTTTTCACTATCGCGGCCCCTCCCGTTGCGGGGCACAGGCTCCAGACGCGCAGGCTCAGTAGTTGTGGCTCACGGGCCCAGTTGCTCCGCGGCATGTGGGATCCTCCCAGACCAGGGCTCGAACCCGTGTCCCCTGCATTGGCAGGCAGATTCTCAGCCACTGCGCCACCAGGGAAGCCCTATGAGTTTTAATATTTTAGAAAGTTCATGTAAGTGGAATCATGTAATATTTGTCCTTCTGTAACTAGCTTATTTCATGTAGAATCATGTCTTTTAGCTTCATCTATACTGGCACAAATGGCAGGATTTACTTTTTTAGGGCTGAATAATATTCCATTGTGTGTATATACCACATTTTCTTTATTCATTCATCTGTCAATGGACATTTTGTTTGTTTCCATACCTTGGCTATTGTGAATAATGCTGCAATGAATATGCGAATGCAGACATCTCTTCCAGGTACTGATTTCAATTATTTTGGATATAAATCCAGAAGTGAGATTGTTGGGTCATGTAGTAGTTCTATACACTAACAATGAACTATCTGAAAAAGAAAGTAAGAAAGCAATACCATTTACAATAGCATCAAAAATAATAAAATATTTAGGAATAAACTTAACCAAGAGAGCAAAAGACTTGTACACTGAAAACTATAAGACACTGCTGAACTAAATTAAAGAAAAAAACAAATACATGGAAAGACATGAGTTGGAAGAATTAATATTGTTAAAATATATGTATTACTGAAAGACATACTACCCAATACCATACTACAAATTCAATGCAGTCTGCAATCTCTATCAAAATTCCAATGACATTTTTTACAGAAACAAACAAAAAATCCATAAAATTCATATAGAACCACAAAATACCCCAAATAGACAAAACAATCTCGAGAAAAAAGAACAATGCTGGCGATATCACACTTTCTAATTTTAAAATTTGTTACAAAGCTACAGTAATTAAAACAGCATGGGGACTTCCCTGGTGGCACAGTTGTTAAGAATCTGCCTGCCAATGCAGCGGACACGGGTTTGAGACCTGGTCCAGAAAGATCCCACATGCCATGGAACAGCTAAGTCTGTGCACCACAACTACTGAGCCTGTGCTTTAGACCCTGTGAGCCACAACTACTGAGCCAGTGTGCCACAACCACTGAACCCACATGCTGCAACTACTGAAGCCCACACACCTAGAGCCCATGCTCTGCAACAAGAGGAGCCACCACAATGAGAAGCCTGTGCACTGAAATGAAGAGTAGCCCCCACTTGCTGCAACTAGAGAAAGCCCATGCACAACAATGAAGACCCAACAAGCCAAATAAATAAATAAATAAATGTAAAAACCACCACCACCAACAAAAACCCAGCATGGTACTGGCATAAAGAAAGAGAGATAGACAAATTGAAAGCAATAGAGGGACCAGGAAAAACCCACACATACTGATTTTCAATGAGGGCATCAAGAACACACAATGGGGAAATGATACCCTCTCAAAAAATTATGTTGCGAAAACTGGATATCCTCATGCAACAGAATGAAATACACCATACACATAAATCAACTCAAAATGGATTAAAGACTTAAACGTTAAGACATGAAGCTGTAAAACTTCCTCAAAAAAAAGTAGGAGAAAATCTTCTTAACTTTGGTCTTGGCAATTATTTCTTGGTTTTGACACCTAATGCACATGAAATATATTCAAAAATAGACAAGTGAGACTACACCAAATTAAAATTCTCTTGTACAACAAAGGAAGTGATCAATAAGAGTGATAAAACTATGGAATGAGAGAAAATATTTGCAAACCATCTATCTGATAAGAGGATAATGTCCAAAATACAGAAGAATCTACTACAACTCAGTAGCAAAAAATAAAATTAAAAAATACCTAATTTAAAAATGGGTAAAGGACTTAAATAGACATTTCTCAAACAAACAAACATAAAAGCCAAAGAAGGCCACCAGGTATATGAAAAGGTGTTCAACATCACTAATCATCAGGAAAATGCAGATCAAAACCACAACTGGATATCACCTCACACCTGTTAGGGTGGTTATTATTAACAAAAAACAAAGGCAACAAGTGTTGGTGAGGATGTAGAAAAATTAGGACTCATACACTGTTGTTGGGAATGTAGAATGGTACATTCCACTAGGGAAAACTGTGTGGAGGTTATTCTATAGCATCTTATTTTTCCATTGTGAAACAAACAACAACAAAAGAAATAAAGGAGAAGAAGAACAGGATCATGGGTTCTGGGTCAGATATGATTCCTTTGTATTGAACCTACACTGCACAGTGAGGTGCCCTAAGAGAGACCAAGTCCCTGTGTCTTCCTATGACAAGTGAAATAATATCACTGAACTAATCAAGTTGCTCTGAGATTCCTCGAAGAAATGGGATGCACAAAGCTAGGCACAGCTTCCAGTGGGCAATAGGCACTACCTCTAGGTTTTATTTTTTCTTTCCTACCTGAATGCCACATAAGTTTTCTGGGACAGGTATATATCAGGCATGTTGTGATATTTGGTCTTCTTAAATGAATTAATACATCCTTAATAGTGTGGACAACTAGAGGATATATTTTATTTGTTTTTTGTTTTCCTATCATTCATGGCTCAGAGAAGGATATATAAACTTTATGTTGATTGAAAGGACCGAACCTCATGCTCAGGGGTATGATGATTTTAGAACATAAATGCCAGCCGGAATGGTATTTCCAAATAAAGGCGGGGTTTCATGTCTTAGAATGTGCTTTAAGTTCCTCAGAGTGGGATGCTAGTGAGAGAAAAATGCAACATCAGTTGAAAAGGAGCCTAGAGATGCATGAAAGAGAATAAGTTACAAGGAAAAAGCTTCAAAAAGATAGGTCCTACAGAAGCATCATCCTGATCTCAGATATATTAACTCGGCTTTCTTCCTCCGACATCTAGAAGAATGACAGGCTGACAAAGATCTACCTCTGTTTGGGCCAGAAAGAGTTTAAATTGTCAGTGTGTTGGCTTTAACTATGTTTCGTTAAATTTATCCTTAAGTTTTTCATATTTGGGGATGCTATTGTAAATGGTATTTTTTTAAATTTTATTTTCCAACTTTTCATTACTAGTATATAGAAATACAAATGATTTTTAAATTAAACTGTAGAGATAATTGTATATTTACAAACAGTTAGAATAAATAATCTGTAGAGTTCTTTCATATGCTTTACCCAATTTATCCTAATGACACCATCTTACACAGTTATACAACAATAACACAACCAGGATATTCACATTGATACAGTCAAGATACAGAACATGTCCATCACCAAAGGATCTCTCATACTGTCCATCACCAAAGGATCTCTCATACTCATACTTTAAAAGCCTCCACCTGTTGACCTGTACACCTCCATTCTTAACCACTAACCACTAATCTGTTCTCCATTTCTATAATTTTGAATTTCAAGAATTTTAATAAAGAGAATTATAGAATTCTTAACTTTTGAGCTTTACTTTTTTCACTAAGTATAATCCTCTGGTGATTCATCCAGGTTGCTGTGTGTATCTATAGTTCACTCTTTTTTTAGGCAAAAGACCTGTACCTGAAAACAGTAAGACACTGATGAAAGAAATTGAAGATGACACAAACAGATGGAAAGATATACTGTGTTCTTGGAATGGAAGAATCAATATTGTTAAAATGACCATACTACACAAGGTAATCTACAGATTCAATGCAATCTCTATCAAATTACCAATGGCATTTTTCACAGAACTGGAACAAACTTTTTTTTTAATTTATGGAAACACAAAAGATCCCAGCATAGCCAGAGCAATCTTAAGAAAGAAAAGTGGAGCTGGAGGAATCAAGCTCCCGGACTTTAGACATACTACAAAGCTACAGTAATCAAAACAATATAATACTGGCTCAAAAACAGACATATAGATGAATGGAAAAGAATAGAAAGCCTAGACATAAACCCCCACATCTATGGTCAATTAATCTATGACAATGGAGAAGACAGTCTCTCCAATAAGTGGTGCTGGGGAAACTAGACAGTTACATGTAAAAGAATGAAATTAGAACATTTTCTAACACTATACTCAAAAATAAACACAAAATGGATTAAAGACCTAAATGTAAGACAGGATACTATAAAAATCCTAGAGGAAAACATAGGCAGAACACTCTTTGACATAAATTGCAGCAATATCTTTTCAGATCAATCTCCTAGAGTAATGGAAATAAAAGCAAAAATAAACAAATGGGACCTAATTAAACTTAAAAGCTTTTGCACAGCAAAGGGAACAATAAACAAATTGAAAATACAACCTACACAATGGGAAAAATATTTGCAAATGATGACTGACAAGGGATTAATTTCCAAAATATACAAACAGCCCACGCAGCTCAATGTAAAAAAAAAAAAAAAATCAAATCCAAAAATCGGCAGAAGATCTAAATAGACACTTCTCCAAAGAAGACATAAAGATGGCCAAAAGGTACATGAAAACATGCTTAATATCGCTAATTATCAGAGAAATGCAAAACAAAACTACAATGAGGTATCAGCTTACACCAATCAGAATGGCCATCATTAAGAAGTCTATAAATAATAAATGCTGGAGAAGGTGGGGAGAAAAGGGTACCCTCCTTCACTGTTGGTGAGAATGTAAATTGGTGCAGCCACTAAAAAACAGTATGGAGGTTCCTTAAAAAACTATAAATAGAGCTTCCATATGATCCTACTGTCCCATTCCTGGTCATATATCCAGAGAAAAACAATTTGAAAGGATACATGCACCCCAATATTCAATGTTCATAGCAGCACTATTTACAATAGCCAAGTCATAGAAGCAATCTAAATGTCCATTGACAGATGAATTGGTAAAGAAGATGTGATATTCAATGGAATGTTTCTCAGCCTAAAAAAGAATGAAATAATGCCATTTGCAGCAACATGGAAGGACCTAGAGATTACCATACTAAATGAAGTAAGTCAGACAGAGAAAGGCAAATATCATATGACATCACTTATATGTCGTATCTAAAAAATAATAATGCAAATGAACTTATATACAAAACAGAAGTAGACCCACAGACATAGAAAACAAACTTACGGTTACCAAAGGGGAAAGCAAAGAGGGATAAAATAGGAGTTTGGGATTAACATATACACACTACTATATATCGAATATGTATAGCACAGGAAACTATACTCAATATTTTGTCATAAACTATAAGTGAAAAGAACCTGAAAAAGAATACATGTGTATATGTATGTGTATATATATATATATATATATATACAAAATATATAACTGAATTAACTGAAATTAATCAGTAAAAATAACTGAATCACTTTGCTATAAATCTGAAACTAACACAACATTGTAAATCAACTATACTTCAATTTAAAAAATAAACAAAAATAAAGAGAAAACAAGAATGCAAAAAAAAAAAGAATTTATCAACAGATTGTTACTGTGTAAAATAGATTTTTTAAAAAAGAGAGAAAGATTGGTAGCTTATATCTAAGAACTTGGCAGTTTCCAGTAACATCCAAATATCTAAAATTATCCCCATAGTATACACTTATAATCTTTGACTATCTGGCAAATTGAACCTAGATTTTTGGATTCAAAATTATCAGAGAGTAAAAACATTTTAACACTGTTAAAAAAATAGTTCACTCCTTTTCATTGCTGAGTAATATTCTATGGAATGGATGTACCATTGTTTAATCAGGCACCCACTGAAGGGCTTTTGGATTGTTTCCAGTTTGGGGCTAATTATGAATAAATTTTATAAATATTCATAAATAGTTTTATGTAAACATAATTTTTGTTTCTCTGGGATAAATGCCCAGGAGTTCAATTTCTGGGTAATTTGTTATTTGTGTGTTTGAAACTGAAAGAAGCTATCTGTTTTCCAGAGTGGCTGTACCAATTTGAATTTCCATCAGCAATGTGAATGATCCAGTTTCTCTGCATACTAGCCAGCATTTAGTGTTGTCCTTTTTTTTTTTTTTTTTTGGAAGTTTTAACTGGTGTGTAATAGTATTTCATTGTGAGTTTAACTTGCATCTTCCTAATGGCTAATGATGTTGATCATCTTTTCATGTACTTATTTGCTGTCTGTATATGCTCTTCAGTGAAATGTCTCTTTATGTATTTTGCCCTTTCTTATTTTCTTTTTACTATTGCCTTTTGAGAATTATTTATATATTCTAGATATGAGTTCCTTATCAGATACATGGTTTGCAAATATTTTGCCCAGTCTGTAGGTTGTCTTTTTGTGCTCCTAACATGTTCTTTACATTTTACATTTAGGTCAGTGATCCAATTTAGATAATTTTTAATTAGGTGTGAGAATTATGTCAAGGTTCATTGTTTTGTCTATGAATGTTCAATTGCTCTAGACTATTTGTTGAAAAGACTTTCATTTCACCATTGAATTGCTTTTGCTCCTTTGCCAAAAATCAAGGGGCCATACTTCTGAGGAGGAGTTTTTCTATGTTCTATATTCTGTGCCATCAGTCAATATGTCTATCCCTCTGCTGTATTAATCACTCTTGTTTATTGAGATGTAACCCACAGGTCATAAAATTTACCATTTAAAAGTGCACAGTTCAGTGGTGTTTATTATACAGTTGACCCTTGAAGAACATGCAGGGGTCGGGGAGGTGTTTAGAGGTGCCAGCCCTCCCTGCTGTCAAAAATCTGCCTTCAACTTTATAGTCAGCCCTCCATACCTGCAGGTTCCACACCTGTGTATTCAACCAACTGGGAATTGTGCAGTTGTACTGTATTTACCATTGAAAAATATCTGAGTCTAAATGGACCTGCACACTTCAAAGCCATGTTGTTCAAGGATCAACCTGATTCAAAAAATTTTGCAACCAACACAAGTATCTAATTCCAACACATTTTCATTACCCCCCAAATAAACTGCATGTCTATTCAGTCACTGCTTATTCCCTCCTCCACCAAGAACCCTGACAATCACTGATATACATTCTATCTCTGGGAATTTGTCTCTTCTGTTCATTTCATATAAACTGAGGCTTACAAATGTGTGGACTTCTGTGTGTTCTGTGCCCATCTCTTTTTACTTCACACAATGTTTTCAAGATTCAGTCATGTTGTAGCATGTATCCGTACTTAATTCTCCCTTTTTTCCTGCTGAAAGATTTTCCAGTGCATGGTTGTACCCTACCACATCACAACACATTCCTCAGTTGGTGTACATTGTGTTGTTTCCACCTTTTGGCTATTGTAAATAGTGACGCTATGAACATTTGCATACAAGTATTTGTTTCAGTATTTGTTTTAAATTTTAGGGAGAATATACCTAGAAGTGGAATTTCTAGTTCATATGGTAAATTTAGGCTTAATATTTTTATGTATTGTCAGATTGCTTTCCAAAGTGGCAGCACCATTTTCCATTCCCATCAGCCATTTATGAGGATTCCAACTTCACCATATTGTGAACACTTGCTATTGTTTTTTGTTGTTGTTTTGTTTTTTGTTTTTTTACTGCAGCCATCCTAATGAGTGTGAAGGGGTATTTCATTATGGTTTTGATGTATATCTCCCTGATGACTAATGATGTTGAACATGTTTTCATGTACGTATTAGCCTTTTGTACATTTTCTTTGTCTACTCAAATCCTTTGACCATTTTTAACAGGGTTAGTTGCCTTTTTATCTTTGAGTTGTAACATTTTTTAAAATTTTGCTTAATAGACACTTAATGTATTACTCGCAATTATTTATTCCCATTCTTTGTTTTTTTGTTTCACCTTTTCATGGTATAATTTGAATCACAGAAGTTTTTAATTTTGATGAGTTCAATTTATCTTTATTTGTTGCTTGTTCTTTTACCGTTATATCTATGACCTATGAGCACATATGACCTAGCCTAATTAAAGGTCAAGAAAAATTACACCTATGTTTTCTTCTAAGGGTTTTTTGTTGTTGTTGTTTCGGCTCTTACATTTAATTTTTGATCAATTTTCAGTTGATTTTTGTTTATAGGGTAAGGTGGGATCCAACTTCGTTCTTTTGCATCTGGATATTCTCTTGTCCTGTGACCAGTTGCTGAAAAGACTATTCTTTCCTCCATTGAATTTTTTTGAATTCTTGTCAGAAACCAGAAATAAAGAGCAAAGTAAAGACAAAATATGCAGAAGGAAGGAAATAATAAAGATTAGAGTGGAAATAAGTAAAACATAAGATGGAAAAATAATAGAGAAAATTAAACAAACCAAAAGTTATTCATTTGAGTTCTTTTTTCATACATTCATTTAAAGGTTTATATTTTCTCCTAAACACTCTTCTGTTATATCGCCTAAGTTTTGGTACTGTGTGCTTTCATTGTCAATCACCTCAAAGTACTTTCTGATTTCCATTTTTTTCTTCCTTGGCATATAAGTTGTTCAGAAGTGTTTTACTTAACTTCCATGTGTTATGACTTCCCCAAATTTCCTTATGTAATTAATTTCTAATTTCATTCCATTTTGAGTGCAGAACATATTTTGTATAATTTCAATTATTTCAAATATATTGAAAATTGTTTTGTGGCCTAACATATAGTCTTTCCTTGATTTATAATTTGATTCTATTTTGATCTGAGTACATATTTTTATAATTGCTATTCTCTTAGATTCATTAAGGTATATTTCATGGTTCCAGATGTGGTCTCTATTGTTGAATGTTCCATGTGCACTTGAGAAGAATGCGTATTCTGCTGTTGTTGGGTGGAGTGCTCTGTATGTGTCTGATAGGTTTAGTTCGTTTATAGTGTTGTTCAGTGCTCTACCCCTTTATTGTCTGTATAGTTTTTGTATCCTTTACAGGGGTATTGACATCTCTAATTATTATTGTTGAATTGTCTAATCCTCCTTCAATTCTACCATTTTTTTATCCACATATTTTGGTGTTCTGTTGTTAGATGAACGTATGTTTATAATTGTTCAATGTTTGTGATGGGTTGGCTATTTATTATAAGGTATCCTTCTTCTCTAGTAACAAGTTTTATCTGAAATATTATTTTGTCTAACTTTACATAGGCACTCTAGCTCAGTTGTTGGATACTCTTTGTGTGGTATATCTATTTACATCTTTTTTATTTTCAACCCAAACCATTTATGTCTTTGAATATAAACCATGTGCCTTGTAGAGAACATATAGTTATTTTTGTATTCATTCCTTCAAAATCTGCCCTTTAATTCGAGTTTTTAGTTGACTTATGTTTCATGGAATTACTGATGATGTAGGATTTACAACTGCTAATTCATTGTTTTCTTTATGTCTTTTTTCTTCCTCTTATCCTCCTGTGAAGTTGTAAAACTTATTTGTGTTAAGCAGATATTTTACAGTGTACCATTTTAATTCCCTTACCTTTTCTTTACTATTTATTTTAAGTTATTTTCTTAATGGTTGCTTTAGGATTGCAATTAACAGCTTAATTTATAACAATATAGTGTGGATTAATTTCAATTTAATTTCAATAGCATACAAGAATTTTGTTCCTTTAAATCTGTGTTCCCTTTCCCAAATTTCTGCTGGAATTGTTTTAAAAATTGTATCTTTATACATTTTAATTCCATCAACACAGATGTGTAATGTTATGCAGTTGCCATTTAAATTAGATAAGAGGAAAAAAGTTAGAGAAAACAAATACATTTATGTATCTTCTATCTTTATCTATGCAGTACCTTTAATGGGGCTTCTTATTTCTTCATATGGACTTGAGTTATTACCTAGTGTCATTTTAACTTCAAGAACTTCCTTCAGTATTTTGTTAAAAATGAATTCTCTTAGGTTATTTTTTTTTAATCTTGGAAGGTCTAATTTATTCTTCATATTTTGAAGTGTAATTATGTTGAATATAGAATTCTTGGTTGATAGTCTTTTTCTTTTGACATTTTGAATATGTCATCCTACTGCTTTCTGTCCTCCATGGTATTTTGTAAGCAGCTGTTAATCTTATTGATGATCTCTTCTATATGTTGAGTTGCTTTCTTTTGATGCTTTCAAGATTCTTTCTTTGTCATTGGCTTTGACAGTTTTACTATGATGGGACTAGGTGTGGACCTCTGAGTTTATCTTGTTTGGAGTTCACTGAGTTTGGATAGATACATTAATGATTTTATCAAATTTGGGAAGTTTGGAGTCATTATTCTTTCAAATTAGTCTCTGTTCCTTCTTCTCCATCCTCTGGTGCTCACAATATGCATATGTTGTTATGTTTGCTGGTGTCCCAGAAGCTCTGCTCATTTTGCTGAATGTCTTTTCTTTCTGTTCTTCATACATAGTAATTCCAATTGTGCTATACTCAAATTTGTTGATTTTTCTTCTACCAGTTTAAATCTGCTGTTAAGCCCCTCTAGCATTTTTTTTAAAGAAATTCACGTTCTTTTATTTATTTATTTATTTATTTATGACTGTGTTGGGTCTTCGTTTCTCTGCGAGGGCTTTCTCTAATTGTGGCAAGTGGGGACCACTCTTCATCGCGGTGTGTGGGCCTCTCACCATCGCGGCCTCTCTTGTTGCAGAGCACAGGCTCCAGACGCGCAGGCTCAGTAGTTGTGGCTCACGGGCCCAGTTGCTCCATGGCATGTGGGATCTTCCCAGACCGGGGCTTGAACCCGTGTCCCCTGCATTGGCAGGCAGATTCTCAACCACTGTGCCACCAGGGAAGCCCTATATTTTTTTTAAAGGGGAAGTTGTGGCAATGCTGGGGGTTTTTTTTCTTTTAATTTTCATTTATTTACTTATTTTTGTTGGCTTTGGGTCTTCCCTGCAGTGTGCAAGCCCCCTCCCGTTGCGGCGAGCAGGGGCCACTCCTTGCCGCAGTGCGCAGGCTCCTCACTGCGGTGGCTTCTCCTGCTGCAGAGCACGGGCTCCAGGCGTGTGGGCCTCAGCAGTTACAGCACACAGGCTCGGGGCTGTGGCTCGTGGGCTCCAGAGCGCAGGCCCAGCAGCCGCGGCACACGGGCCCAGCTGCTCTGCAGCATGCGGGATCCTCCCGGACCAGGGCCCAAACCCGTGTTCCCCTCATTGGCAGGCGGACTCCCAACCACTGTGTCACCAGGGAAGCCCCTTCTAGCATATTTTTAATTTAAGTTATTGTACTTTTCAACTCCAGAATCTATCTAGTTTTTGTTGATTATTTTTAATCTCTTTATTGGTATTATCTATTTTGAAAAGAATGTATATTCTGCTGTTGTTGGTTATCCACTCCAGCTTTCTTTTTATTAACGTTGCATAATACATCTTTTTCCTTCTTTTATTTTCCACCTGCTTACACTGTTATACTTGAAGTGGATTTCTTGTAGACAACACATAGTTGGTTCATGTTTTTAATCTACTCTGCCAATCCCTGTGTTCTCGTTGGTGTATTTAGGCCATTTATATTTAATCTAGTTATTGTGTTAGGGCTTCAGTCAGTTATTTTATTTTATTATTTTTTTTCTATTTGTTCTCTATGTTTTCTGTTTTTTTTAATGTGTTTTTCTGTGGGTTACTTGCCATTATTTATAATTTAGTTTTGAATTATCTATAGTGGTTTCAACATATACCTCTCTGTATGGCTTTTTGAGTGGTGACATTAGGTATTTTATTTTATATATGTAACTTACCACAACACAATCTAATGGTGTTGTCATTTTACCAATTCAAATAAAGTTTAGAAATTTTCCTCTTTTCACATCCTTTTGTACTCCCTCATTTACAATACAATTGTATTAAATATTCCCTCTATCTACATTTAGAACACCATCAAAAAATGTTATAATTTTTGCTTCAACCATTAAAAACAAATGAAGAGACTCAGTAGGAGAAGCACAGTTTATTTTATTTACTCATATCTTTGTTTATTGTGTTGTTTATTTCTTCTTGATGTTCCAAAATTCCTCCTTTAATCCTTCTTTTTCTGTTTAGAAAACTTCCTTTAGGCATTCATTTACATACACCTGGTGGTGACAAATTATCTTGTTTGTCCTTCTGAGAATGTCTGGATTTCCCCTCCATTGCTGAAATATATTTTGAGTAGACAGAAGATTCTAGATTGGCAGTCTTTTTAATTCAGAACTTGACAAATGCTGTTCTACTTCCTTTGTTCTCCATAGTTTCTGATGAGGATTCCACTTTATTTAAAGCCATAGGTAAAGTGGCTTTTCTCACAGACTGCTTTCAAGATTTTTGTTGTTGTTGAAGTTTTCTGAAGTTAGACTATGATGCATCATGTGTTCATTTTCCTATATTTATCCTGTTTGGGGTTCATTCAGCATGTTGAATATGTATAGTAATGTCTTTTGACAAACTTGGGACTTTTCAGTCATTATTTCTTTCTTCAGCCTTACCCTTTTTCTCCTCTCCTTCTGGATTCCTATGATATAAAGTGTAGATCTTTTATTATAGTAGCACAAGTCCCTGGGGCTCTATTTTTTCCTGTCTATTTGCTCTCTGTTCTTAAGATTAGGTAATTTCTTTTGTTTTGTCATTATGTTCACTGATTCTTTTCTCTATTCCCTTAATTATTCTGTTGAACTCATTCTGTGACTCTTGTGTTCTACAACTTTGTTAAATTAACTTATTAGTTATAAGAATTTTTTGGTAGCTTCAATAAGATTTTCTATGTACATAATCATGTTGTCTGTGAATAAAGATGGCTTTATTTGTTGCTTTCTAATTTGTATAGATTTTTCTTTGTCTGGCCATATTGCACTAGCTTGAATCTCCAGTATAATATTGAATAGAAAGGGTAAAAGTGGACATCACTGTCTTATTTCTGATATTAGGAAGAAAGCACTCAATCCTTTATCATTAAGTGTGATTTTAGCTGTAGGTTTTTCTTAGGTGCCTTCTATCAGTTTGAGGACATTCTTTTCTATTCCTAGTTTGATGAGAATTTTTACTATACATGGATGTTGAATTTTTTTTAAACAGGTATGAAGGAGCTTTACTTATTTCTTCAGAAAACATTTAGTTTAAGGCTCTGTCACATACATTTTCTAGGCCAGTCCCCAGGGATGGTGTGTAGTCCCAGGGCCCATCTTCATGGGAGTATCAGATGCCCAATGACATGAATGTAAAACACTACTACTACTGCTGCTGCTACAAATCCACAAAGTAGCACTCAGAGACAGAAGGAAGACCCTATTCGGTCTGTGTTCAGGGCCTGCCTGCTATGGATGTTGAATGTTATCAAATGATCTTTCTACATCTCTTGAGATGACTGTATTTTTTTTTTCATTTATTCTATAAATATAGTGAATTACATTGACTGACTTTTTAACATTAAGTCAAACTTGCACAATCACCACTAGGTCATGACCCATTTTATATATATATATATATATACATACATACATATTGTTGGATTTAATGTGCTAATATTTTATTAAGAATTTTTACATCTATACTCATGAGGAAGTTCATCTGTGATTTTCTTTTTTTTATATAAATTTATTTATTTATTTTTGGCTGTGTTGGGTCTTCGTTTCTGTGTGAGGGCTTTCTATAGTTGTGGCAAGAGAGGGCCACTCTTCATCGCGGTGCACGGGCCTCTCACTATCGCGGCCTCTCTTGATTCGGAACACAGGCTCTAGACACGCAGGCTCAGTAGTTGTGGCTCACGGGCCCAGCTGCTCCGCGGCATGTGGGATCTTCCCAGACCAGGGCTCGAACCCGCGTCCCCTGCATTATCAGGCAGATTCTCAACCACTGCGCCACCAGGGAAGCCCTGTGATTTTCTTATAATGTATTTACTTGATTTTGTTATCATGCAACCCTGGTATGAAAAAATAAGTTGGAAAATATTCCCTCCTTCCTTTTAATTATATTTTTGGTAGAATTGATATAATGTCTTCCATAAACTTTATAAAATTTACCAATGAAGCTATCTGGGTGGGGCCTTCCCTTTTTCTTAGTGGGAAAAATTTTAAATATGAATCATTTAGAAATACCTATAAATTAATAAATTAACATCTAAGCACATCCATAAATAGAAGATACACAAGTTACCAATTTCAGAAATGAAAAGATGGCATATCACCAAACATCCCACAGACAACAAAAAAGGATAATACAGGAATATTTTGAAAACCTTTAGGGCAATAAATTTGACAACTTAGATGAAATGGACAAAGTCCTTGATGTATCACCATTAGTAGGGAAATAGTGCAGCTAACAAGTTCAGTGGTTTATCAACTTATCTAATCAGGGGAAAAATGCCAAAATTCCCTTCTTGTAAACACAGTCCCACATCACTACTGCCTTTCTTAGGGCACTCCTTCTGGAAAGAGGTCTACTCCCTTGTCTTTCTTGTAGAGAGGTGATGGTACAGAACAGCCTTGGTTTATAGACAACCACTCCCTCTGAAAGGGCACTTCCTTTCTCCCTCTCTGACTCTCATACTGACGGGTAGATGGGCATATTGGAGTGGTAGGAACTCATGTTTCTCAGTTCCCTGGGTGTAGGGGAGTTAATAATAAGAGGTTCCTGAACAACGGAGGAGAAGAAAAATCCTATTTGTCATCCAGCGTCATCCTGTTTGACATGATTTGAGACATAGAATGAAAAGGATGGTTAAAAGTGCTAATCATCATCTGAGCCTTCAGTGAGTTATAATCTTTTAACTGGTGTAGGGTCTTGCCTCAGTGTTGATGGCTGCTGATTGAACAGGGTGGTTGTGGCTAAAGACTGGGGTGACTGTGGCAATATTTTAAAATAAGACACACAGTTTGCTGCTTAGATTGACCCTTCCTTTCATGAATGATATTTTTCTAGCATGCAATGCGTTTTGATAATATTTTACCCACAGTAGAACTTCTTTCAAAATTAGAGTCAAACACTGTTGCAGCTTTATCAACAAAATTTATGTAATATTCTGTCTTTTGTTGTCATTTCAACAATTGATTAAGTTCTCCATCTTATGTGGGTGCTGACTATGGTGCCCCAGAACAACTACAAGAGTAACATCAAAATCACTTATCACAGATCACCATAACAAATATAATAATAATGAAAAGTTTGAAGTATTGTGAGAATTACCAAAATGTGACACAGAGACAGGAAGTGAGCAACAGCTATTGGAAAAATGGCACCTAAAGACTTGTTTGAGGTAGTGTTGCCACAAACCTTTAATTTGTAAAAATTTCAGTAACTGTGAAGAGCAATAAATGGAAGCAAAATAAAATGAGGTGTGCCTGCAATTGGATTCGGCACCCACCCTAAATCTAGGATTATCTCATACCAAGATCTTTAATCTTTAATTCAAAAATCATATCTTCATATAAGATCACATTCACAGGTACTTGGGGGTCAAGACTTGGACATATCTTTTGGGAGACACTATTCAATTTAAAACTGAGGTTCTCCCAGGAAATCTGGTATCCAAGCCCATCTGTGAAGACTTTATTTCTGGGGCTAAAATAGGCTCAAGCTGATGGAATGTGAGAAGCAGCAGCACTCTGTGCAGGAAATCTGTAAGCTCTAGGTATGCATGGCCTTCGAGCTGTGCGACCCCTTCTGGATTTTATTTTCTGGTGGACATTGGGAGTAAGGTACTGTTCTGTAGTATTCTTTTCATGCCTGTTGATTTATTTTTTGACTTTTCAATTTTATAGTTTTTTTTTTCTCCTTACATTTAGGGCTAAGATTTATTTTAAGTCACTTGTGAATGGTGTGAAAAAAAGTTTGAGATTTATTTGTTGCTGTTTTTCCAGAATCACTTGTTGAAAAGATGATCCTTACCCTATTTAGTTAACTTGGCACTTATGTCAAAACTAAATTGATCACACATGTGTGGGTGTAATGCCAGATTTAGTCTTCTGATCTATTAATCTATATGTCTATCCTTAGACAAGTAACAAAATCTCTCAATCACTATAGTTTTATAGTGTATCTTTTTCAAAAATATTTGACTATTCCACATAAATTAGTGTTTCCATGTAAATTTTAGAAAGAACTTGATGATTTCTACCAAAAGAAAAAAACCTACTGGGTTTTATTTTGGATTACCTTTAAACTATAAATCTGTTTCAGAGAACTGACATCTTGGTAAAACTGAGTCTTCCATGCCATGAACTTATTTAGGTTATCTTCAATTGATCCTAGTGATGAGTTGTAGGTTTCAATGCAGAGCTCTTTCACATATCTCCTTAAGTTTATTACTAAGATTTCTGAAAAAAAAAATATTTTAATGCCAATCTAAATGATATTTCAAATATATGTTCCAATTTTTCAAAGATAGTATTTTGGTATAAATTTGATTTTTGTATTTTTTTAGGTCATGAAAACTTGCTAAACTCACTAATTTCAGTAGTTTTTGTGGTTTCCTTAGAGAAAGACTCTCCACAGAGATAAATATTTCATCTACATATCAAGGCAATTTTACCTTTTACATTCCAATGTGTGTAGATTTTATTTATTTTTCTTTCTTAATTACAGTGACTAAGACTTAGAAGTGGTAAGAGAGGACATTCTTGATATATTCCTCATCTTAAGTGGAAAGTATTCAGCTTTTTTCTATATTAGTGTAATGTTACCTGTAGGTTTTTCATAGATATTTTTTATCAGATCGAGGAAGTCCTAGTCTATTCCTAGATTATTGACAAGTTTTATCATAAATGACTTTGATTTGTCATATGAATTTTCTGCATCAACTGAGATGATTTTATTCTTTTCCTCATTTATTATATTAATACAATAAATTACATTGATTGATGTTTACATGTACAATCAAGCTTACATTCCAGGGATAAGTCCTACTTGGACCTTATGAATTAGACATTTTAATATTTCTGGATTCAATTTACTAATATTTTATTAAATTTTTTTAAAAGATTGATTGATTGATTGATTGATTGATTGCTATGTTGGGTCTTCGTTTCTGTGCTAGGGCTGTCTCTAATTGCAGCGAGCGGGGGCCACTCTTCATCGCGGTGCGCGGACCTCTCACTATCGCAGCCTCTCTTGTTGCGGAGCACAGGCTCCAGACGCGCAGGCTCAGTAGTTGTGGCTCACGGGCCTAGTTGCTCTGCAACATGTGGGATCTTCCCAGACCAGGGCTCGAGCCCATGTCCCCTGCATTAGCAGACAGATTTTCAACCACTGCACCACCAGGGAAGCCTTATTAAATATTTTTACTTCTAGGGTTATGAGGAAAGTTGATCTGTAATTTTCTTTGATTTTGTATTTCTGCAAGTTCTGGTTTTTGTATGAAGATAATAAGGGATTTGTAAAATAAGTTAGAGAGTGTGCAAGAAAGGGCTAATCTGGCTAGCCAGAGTATTTCACAGAAAGACTTGTCTTCATGATTGGCCCTTGGTCTGATCCTGGGAGATGATTTCTCTAAGCCCTTGGAATGTTCTGCCTGATAAGGGTTTTTGTATGGAGACCTTGGATCCCATAGTACCAGTTTGATAAGATAATTTTTGTTAACAATGTGAATTATGGTGAATACCTTATTTTGCCTTGAGGGACTGGAATTTGTGTAGTCAAGTCAGTCATGCAGCTGCTGTGACCCTCAAGAAAAATCCTGGACACCAAGTTTCAGACAAGCTTTTCTGGTTAAAAACACTCCACATACATTATCACACATTGTTACTGGGATAATCAGGCAAATCCATGTGACTCCACTGTAAGAAGACAATTGAACATTTGCACCTGGTTTCTTCCTGGACTTTGCCCTATGCACCTTTTCCTTTTTCTGATTTTAATATCTCCTTTCACTGTGATACATTACACTATGAATATAGAAGCTTTTCTGAGTCCTGTGAGTCCTTCTAGTGAATCTCAGAGTCTGAGGGTTGTCTTGGGAACCCAGTTCTCTAGTTGGTGTTAGTTACTCATTCACACAAATGACTCTGACTCACTGAAACATTGGGAAATCATTGTTTGGGAAAAGAATGGACAGCAGAGCAGGCGATTACAAACCTTAGATGCATAGATGGCTACTAAGTCACCCATGGTAAGAGATAGCAACTACACTGTGACCAGTTACTGAAGGTAAAATATACCACTGGGGTTTAGAAATGATAGACCCAACTCCTTAAGAGCTCGCTCAGGACCTAAAACTAAGAGTTTGCTAAGGAAATGCAAAATAATGAGGAAAAAATGTTAAGTATATAATCCCTTGGTTGTTTTTATCTGTAATAGCCAAAACTAAGTAGAGAAAATTGTTGAAGCAGAATTTGGATCTGCACTAAGTTTGAATTTTGGCCAGTCTTAAGTGTAGCCACTAGCCTCAAGGCTGCCAACAAAAGGAAAATTATTCTAGAAAAACAGGTAACACTTCTATGATCTATCATCACCAAGAAGGTAATCCTGGTGGCAAAACTAAGAAGCTACCAAAACAGAGGGAGGCGTTGTCTCACTTGTGAATTGATAGCATCAGTTTCCTGAAGAACATTTGTTAAAATGAATAAATAACTAAATGGTTAGTGTAACTCAGGACCAGTGTCTTTGATTTTTAATGCTGCAAGATACAGGTGCATTTTGGGGTTGATTCAGAACCCACAGATTATTATTGAACAACCACAGATGGCCATGCATCATGCAAACAAAAAGCAGGCTAATATCAAGGGGACAGCTAGTCTGGTAGACTGATATGAGCCACTGTAAGGTTTGTTTACCATGAGAAGGGGAATTTTCTTTTCTCTCCTTTAAATGCCAAGTAGAATTTCCGAGATTAAGTGGCTGATATGATGTATATGAAGCCATACTGGATTAGCTTTATGATGATGGGTATGTTCATTCATTTAATAAGCCCCTTACTCAGGTCATGGTAGATGTTATAAGCAAGGAGACTTCTTTCACATGGGCACCCCATGCAAACTTAATGCTGAGAAATCAAGCAATAGTCCAAGATGCTGTATCAAGTTTGTTGTCTCAGCTTCGTCTTTTCTTACAGATGCTAAGAAAATTAGAGTGATCCACAAGAGAATGGAAGAATATAAAAGCAATAGTCTAGGGACTTGTCCCACTGGGGTCGAAGCCCTTAAGTGTTGTTAAGGAATGGAATGAATAAAACAGACATCAGTGGAGGCAACACAAAGGTCTTACCACAGTACTATCAAGGTTAAGTGGACAAATGGGTTGACCTACTGGACTCAATACTGAAGGGCTATAAACATACCCATTCTGTTTACTCTAGTTTTTAGGAATTTTTAAAGCTGGAAGGCAAACATGACAATGAGAAACCTGATTTCAAATATCCAAGGATTCTAGTCCAGCAAATTAATCAGGATGAGGATTCACAAAAGACTCGGAGTCTCTTGACCCAACCCCCAGCTTGGAACCCAAGGCCCTATACACAGTGTGGATAAAATGACCGGGAGGTAGAGAAAAAAATTTTCTGGGACTCTTTGACATTGTAGCCCAAGGCACTGTGATTCCAAAGTCTGTTGGTAAAGTTCTAAGAGGGGCTAAAATTAAATTGGGAGGATATGGGGAATGCAACACATGATTGATAAGATAAATGAATGAAAATTGGAATGTTTGCATAGACTCTATGTGAAATGGTTCTTTTTTACCTAAATCTATTATTAGAATTAATATTATGTTTGACTGGGGAAAACTTACTCTATCTAGTATTGCAATTGTATCTAGCATTGTAATACCAGATACCTCATTGTGGCTTTAATTTGCATTTCCCTGATTATCAGTGAGGTTGGGCACTTTTCATGTACCAGTACACTTTTCATGTACCATTTGAATATCTGCCTTGGAAATATGTCTATTCAGATCTTTGCCCATTTTTAATTAGATTATTTTTAACTATTAAGTTGTATGAATATATTATATATTTTGGATATTAATCCTTTATCAAATAGATGGTTTACAAATGTTTTCTCCCACTCTGAATGTTACATTTTCAATGACAGTCTCATGAATGTCTGTTCTTTTCACTTTTCTTTTAATCTCTATTCCTGTGTTTTGATAGTTTTTATTGTAATATCCTCAATGTCTCAAGTCATTTTTCTGCAGTATTTAATCTGCAGACTGCGCAGTGAAAATTTTACTTCATTTATCATACTTTCCAGCTCTGCAAGTTCCATTTGTTTCTTTTTATATCTTCTATGTTGTTCTTATTATGTTCAAGTTTCCTTTAAATCTTTGCCCATATGTACATGATGTGTTTTAATTTGTTATTTGCTAATTCCATCACCCCTGTCATTTCTGAGTCTGTTTATTTTAACTGACTTTTCTCCTGGTTATGGGTCTCATATTTCTGCTTCTTTGCTTATCTGGAGTTCTTTCAGGTATTGTACATTGTGATTCTATATTGTTGATCACCTGGATTTTTTTTTTTTTTGTCTTCTTTTAAAGAGGATTGAAGTTGTTTGGGAAAGCAATTAAAACAAGTATGAATCAGTATGATCCTTTTGAGGCTTTTTTAAGCTTTGCTGTGGCAGATCTAGAGTAGCTTTTACTCTATGGATAGTTTATTACTCTACTTAAGGTATGCCTCTTCTGGTGATTTTACTCAATGCCCTAGATGCTCAACAAAGACTCTTTATTCTGCCTGGTCCTAACTCAAATGTCTCTCAGCCCTCTCTCAACTCAGGGAATTGATCAGGATACAGCTCTGCATCATTTATTTGTACTTCCTTATAGAGTCTCACCCTGTGCAAATGCACCTTATCATTCAGCAACAGTGATATCTAGGTCTATGTCTTTGCATAGCTCACTTCTCTCTGGTTCTCTTCCCCACATCTTCCAGATGTCTCTGCCTTCCTGAACTTTCATCTCCCTTTCCTCTACTGAGAGTGCCACATGAGCTTTGAGCTTCCCCTACTGGGACTACTGTTCTGAATGTGTCTCCAATCAAAAAACCTAGATGAGAGTGGGGCTCACCTATACGGTTTCCTGTGTGCAATTCTAGGCTGCCTGTTTTTCAATGTCTGCGAACCAGTTTCATATATTTTGATCAATTTTCTAGTTTTTACAGCGGGAGAACATTTCCAGAATCATTTACTCTATCCTGGACCCTGGAGAAATCTGTGATTATAATTTATAAGTGAAGTAAAAAAAACATAGTTAAACAGCACTAATCATTGGGAAAATGCAAATCAAGACTGCAATGAGATACCACTTCAGATCCGTTAGAATGGCTATTATCAAAAAAGAACAGAAAATAAGTGTTGGTGAGGATGTGGAGAAATGGAACCTTTGTGTACTACCAGTGGGAATATAAAATGAATAGTGCAGTCACTGTGGGAAAAGGTATGGTGATTGCTCAACAAATTAAAAATAGAATTACCTTACGATCTAGCAATTCTACTTCTGGGCATATAACCAAAAGAATTTTAAAGCAGAATCTTGAAAAGATATTTCTGCACCCATGTTCATATCAGCATTATTCACAATAGCTAAAACATGGAAGTAGCCCATGTGTGCATTGATGGATGAATGGTAAACAAAATGTGGTCCATCCATACAATGGAATATTATTCAGCTTTTTTAAAGAAGGGGATTCTGACATATGTTACAACATAGATGAACCGGACTTTATGCTAAGTGAAATAAGCCAGTTACAAAATGACAAATACTGATTTAACTTATATGAGGTCCCTAAAGTAGTCAAAATTATAGAGACACAAAAGAGAATGGTGGTAGCCAGTAGCTGGGAGAAGGGGGTAATGGGGTGTTATCATTAGTGGGGACAGAGTTTCAGTTTTACAAGATGCAAAGTGTCAGGAGATGGGTGATGGGGACGGTTGTACAACAATGTAAATGTACTTAATGCCACTGAGCTGTACACTTAAAATTGTTATGATGGTGAATTTCATGTTATATATATTTTACCAATTTTTAAAAAATTTATGCAAATGAAAAAACAAAACCACAGTTGAATATTTTTCTTCAGACATGTCTGGTTGTTGGGGTGGATAGGAATTGAACAGGAAGGAGGGATGAGATGGTGTATGGAGGTATTGGGCTGAGGGATGTGAGTGGGTAGGAGAGGTAAGGCTGGCGAGAAGTAAAAAGACAGTAAAACATAACAGGTTAAAGACTCGGAATTTCATGAAATTAAAAGGACTGCTTACACAGATTTTCTAGGGACCATGAAGTGAAATTGGAGGTTAGATATTGGAATATTTGAACTTGAGATTTTGGAGATATATGCTTATTTCTTGGGAATCAAACATAAACATGGCTTCACATTAATGGCCCCATTGCACTTAATGGCTTGTCTGTCCACAGGCAACTGCGTGGTGCAACTGTTGGTGGGCTTGGTGGACCCTGAAAGAGAAGCAGCTGCCCACTTGTTGCCTCTGTGTGATGAAGTGGGGTTCCTGGTATCTCCACGTGCCTCCCCCCACACTTGTCTCCTTCAGGTTGTATTCACCAGAGTCTGGTGTTGGATCAGCAAAGACAGCTGATGGATCTTGCCCTCTTCTGTCTGCCTGCCACTCCCTTTCTCTGAACTCCCTGTATTTGATGAGCCACTTTTCCATGTCTTACTGAAGAGATCAGCCTAAGCTTTACTCCTAAATAATTAGCTCATTCTGACATCTCACTAATCTTCCTACGTGTAGTTGCAGGTCCTTGGGATTTGAAACAACCAACCAAGATCCCTGATGTATGTGTAGAGGGAAAGAGGAAGCCCTCAAATTCTGTGTGTGGGGTGTGTGTGTATGGGGTTGGGTATGTGTACATGTTTGACACAGAATGAAAAGGCTGTAGGAGTTTGACAAGGAGTGGGTTAAGAGCTTGACAGGGTAAGGAGGCATCACAAAGACTGAAGGAAGAAAACAGGTAGCATTGCCTTACGCTCCTAAAGTCGTGTTTCGGTCTCCTGGCTGCATTCGTTATTCCCAGGGTTCAGAGAAATGATGCAGAACTTGCAATCAATCATGGGGTCAAATGCAAGGAAAAAATGTTTGAAATTGGGGCTATTTTAGGGAAGTCCAGTATAATAGCACATTTTGTACTATTTCTGAAGACAAAGCCACTAGTGTAAGAGAGCTGAGGGCAATCTAAGGGAGAGAAGAGGGACAAAAGCATGTCTCCTGCCCTCAGGAGAGTCTTCCAAGAGCACCTTCCCTCCTTTGTCTCTTATCAGCGCCCTGTAGAAGTGGGGCTGGGACACAAAGAGTGGGGGACATGTTTTCTGTACTCCCTCCCTCATCTACCCCTTTCTCCTCCCTTCTGAGTTTGGGTTTTTGACAAACAAGTTGTGTGGTGTGTCCCTACAGAGCAGCATGATTCTGGACTCTCATGATTGATCCACTTGGTTTCTCTTGTTGATATATTCAGATACTTGTAGCTGCTGAGTTCCAAGGTGGATTTTTGGGGTAGACATGTTAGGGATCATGTAAAACTGGAAATGGAAAGGAGATTTTAATTGAACAAACTGTATAGTTAATGTCTCAGAGAGCTGAAACCATATCAGAACAGAATAGCGGCAGTTTTGGAAAAGTTGTTTCCTTTTCAGAAACATCCACTCTTTCCCTTTTAGCTTCACTTCACACTTCAGTCCTAGATAAAATGATTGCATGGGATTGGGAAGACACCCCACATGAATAAACCTAATGAAGAATGCTTGAGATTAAGGCACTTCAGACAATGTGGCGTCCAGGCTGTATTGTGGAGAGGTTGTGTGTTAGAGCCAGCTGCTGGCAGGCGTGGGGTACAGCTTAGGGAAAGGGGACAAGGGGACGTCCTCTTTGTGCATCAGGGGTCTCCACACTGGGCTTTGTGTTCCAAGGAGTCCTCTTTGTGCCTGTGCTCTTTTCTTCTTTCACAGGAGAGACAAACTGCTGGGGGAGGGGTGTTGGGGGCTGGGAGATGCTGGCCCTGCTGTTTCTCCATTCTAACCCTCACTGCCTATTCTTCTCCCTGAGCTCGAGGACCCTAGTCATCTATTATATATTCTGTAACGGTTCCTATTTAAATTGCCTCCACTTAAGTTGCTTTTAATTTGATGATCAGCCACATTAAGGTCTAAAGGGATGTCTGGTTCCTATGTGGGATGAAAGGTTACAAAAACCTGTAGTGTCCCTGGCTTCAGACAGTGAATCAATTAACGCTGGGGCTGGACAATGTGAACTAAGAGTGTGAAGGATAAAGGAGTCTCAGTGAAGACTGAGTGAATAAATCAGGAAAGCTTCAGGTAACTCCACCAAGATTTCTGAAATACTGACCTCCCCCTTCATCATCCCACATCTCCCAAACCCAACATCCTGTGGCTGCTAACAGGCAGGGATATACTTCACATGTGGGATCCCCTACTATTTGACAACATTCTGAGCAATGTTTGAGGTTGGGGGTATTCTCGGGAAAGCTAGTATGTGGGTCTGTGTCTGTGACAGCTTTGTTTCTGAGAACAAATGTGTGGACAGACAGCTGGGAGGGGGCGGGTGTGGGAGGGAGTGGCAAGCGATGAGCCCTCCCGTTGAGAGGAGGGGGTTTCCAGCTTTGCACTCTCTTCTTTGATGCCTGGCAAGTTCTTCATTGTGCTTGTGTCTCTTTTAGGGTCACAGCAGAAGCAAAGGTGGCAATCGTAGGGAGATACAGAGGGCTAATCCTCTGTCTACCTTTCTACTCTGCCATTCCTTCCTTTGGGCTGACAGCCGTTCATCAGCCATTTTCTATTCTATTACTCTGAAGACAGCCTTCAGTGGCTAAAAATAAATTGCCTTTCTGCCCATCTGCTCTCCATCCAAATGCAACAGGGAATGTGTACATTTGGGGTGGAATATTGGGGGTCTTCGATTCAGGTGTGATGGATGGAGAAATCCCGATCATCTATGGTTTAAGATGTGGAATTAAAAGGCAGATGGAATTCGACAAGAGGTGAGTTAAGAACTTCATAGAGTCAAGGGCGAGTTCAAGAATAACTCAAAAAAATAAATAAATAAAAGAAAGAAAGAGAAAAAAGTCCGTAATTTTAGAAGACCCTAATATAAGAAATGTAAATTGAGCTCAATGAATGCCTTTTCCTCACTTTACCTCTCTGATGCCCAGAAGCATGCCTAGCTCAGGACTGGTAGAAGATGCTGTAGAAATTCTACATGATTATCCAAGGGGAGGTCACAGTAAGTGTAGCTTGGGTTAGCCCAGTGTCATATCTGTGCAGGTTTTTCTATTCTGTCCTTTTGATGACAAAAGTGATTAGTCTGCTGGAAGGGACAATTTTTTTAAACACCTTTGCTAACTTCTTCAATGTAGTAAAGCTTGAATATTTGAAATTGGGACTCTTGAGTAAAAGCTGATTTCAGGCCCATCAGTAAAAATCTGTTTTTCTGTAAACAAACCTTCTGAGGAACCACTTGTGTTTGCAACAGCCAAGGGGGAGAGGAGGGGGCCTGTGTATCTTGGTGCAGGGAGGGGTCTTCTGGGAGCTTGTGCACAGCTCCACTGCATTGCATGGTGTTGTCTGCTCCTGCACTGGCGCTGGGCTCTTGTTTGGGGTGGTTTGGGCGGAAGTAGGGAGGAGGCTGTGCGTGTGTCATTGTCTCCCCGCTCTCCCTCCTTTTCCTCCCTCCATCTTAGTGGCATCATGATTATTAATAAACCATTTCTCACTTATCTCTGCAGATGTAAACACTTCACCAGAATTGCGCAGCTCTTGCGTGCACTGTCCGATTCACGTAATTGGTGTGCTTGGGTTTGGAATTAGCTATGAGTACCTCATATTTAGACGTAAAATAAGTTAAAAATACCCTGATCATCTGGAATTATGATGTGGAATAAAAGGAAGACTGACGTTTCACAAAAAAGTAATTAAAGGCTTGAGGGTGTGAGGAGGAGTTTGAGCACTACTTCCTGTTGACCATCTCCTCAGTTTAACCCTCTTATCCACAGTGGCTCTGTCAGCCTATAGAGATCTTACTGTTTACATGGAGCCTCTTTAAGGAGAATCTGTGCAAGTTTTTATTTGAGAGATAAAGGCAGTGGCAGCTCAATGGAGGGGTTTGGGGTTGAGAGTATGGACATATGAATGTGAAATGTTTGGGGAGTAATCTTCCCCAAATCAAAAATGAACATGGGGACAGGGTGTTCCAAGCACTTACCGCTTTTGACTATGAATGTGAAGTATTGGGAAGGTTGTGTGGTACATTCTATGGGTTCTGATAAATGCAAAATGCCATATATCCGTTATTACAGTGTTATGCAGAATAGTTTCACTGCCCTAAAAATCCCCACTGCTTCACCTAGTCAATCCTCCACCTTCCTGAACCCCTGGCACCACTGATCTATTTATTGTCTCTACAGAGAATGTTATATAAATGAAATTATTCGGTATGTAGCCTTTTCAGACTGGCTTATTTCACTTGACAACATTTAAGTTTTCTCCATGTTCTTGCAGAGCTTGATGGTTAGTTTCTTTTTATTTCTGAATAATATTCCACTATATGGATACACCACAGTTCATTTATCCATTCACCCAAGGGAATCTTAATTGCTTTCAATTTTTACTGATTATGAGAAAAGGTTATACAAACAGATGTGCAGGATTTGTGTGAATATGAGTTTTCATATTGAAATCAATTGAATAAATATGTAGGTATGGCAACTGTATAGTTATACTATGGCTAGCTTTGTACTGTATGTTAATATTATGGCTAGCTTTGTATGGTAATGCTGGATTGTATGTAATACTATTACTAGCTTTGTGAGATGCCAAACTATCTTCCACGGTGTTTGTGCCATTTTGCTTCCTTGCCAAAAATGAATGAGAGTTTCTGTCGCTCTGAATCTTCAACCAAAATGTTGCCAGTTCTTTAGAATTTAGCCCTTCTAATTGATGTAATAGGATGTCACTGATGTTTGAATTTGCATTTTCCTAATGACAAATGATGCTGAGTATTTTGTTCATATGCTTATTTTCCATCTGCATATCTTCTTTGATGAGGTGTCTTTTTAATCTTTGCCTTTTAAAAAATTGGGTTGATTTCTTCCTGTTGAATTTTAAGTTATCTTTGCATATTTGGGATATAAGTACTTTATATGATATGTGTTTGCATATTTTCTATCAGTATGTGGCTTGAGTTGTCATTCTTTTAATAGTGTCTTTAACAAAGCAGTGTTTAATTATAAAAAAGTCCAATTTATCCATTTTTATTTCATTAAGCATGCCTTTGCTGTTGTATACTTTAAAACTCATCACTAAACTGTCACATAGATTTTCTCCTATGTATTATTCTAGAATTTTTAGTTTTGCAATAGGTCTATGATCCATTTTAAATTAATTTTTGTGTAAAGTGTAAGGCATGGATCTAGGATGTCCAATTGTTCCAGCACCATTTATTAAAAGACTATCTTTTGTCGATTGGACTGTTTCTTGCCTTTGGCAAAAATTAGTGGACTGTGTTTGTGTGGGTCTCCTTCTGGGCTTTCTATTCTGTTCCATTGATCTATGCCTATTTTTTTTTTTTTCTTTTTTGCCAGTACTACAATGTCTTGATTTCTGTAGCTCTGTATTAAGCTTTTAATCTGGTAGTGTGAGTCCTCCAACTTCACGCTTCCTCTTCACTTTTGTGTTGGCTCTTGTAGGTGGTTCTATGTGTTTTTATAGACATTTAGAATCAGTTGGTTGGTACCCACAAAGTGGTTTCCTGGGATTTTAACTGGTATTTCATTGAATCTATAGAGCAAGTTGGGAAGAAC
The DNA here is from genome assembly GCF_949987535.1 of Balaenoptera acutorostrata. Classification (NCBI taxonomy): domain Eukaryota; kingdom Metazoa; phylum Chordata; class Mammalia; order Artiodactyla; family Balaenopteridae; genus Balaenoptera; species Balaenoptera acutorostrata. The sequence goes on along the minus strand of NC_080066.1, from coordinate 57,704,094 downwards.
TGACATTTTAGAAATACTGAACCTTCCAAACCATGAATAGTGGATACCTCTCCATTTATTTAATGTTTGCTTGATTTTTTTCATGACTCTAGTCATAGGTATCCTATACCTATTTATACCTAAGTACTTCATTTTGGGGCAATATTGTAGATAGAATTCTTTTTATTTTTATTTTATTTTATTTATTTATTTATTTATTTATTTATTTTTGGCTGTGTTGGGTCTTCGTTTCTGTGCGAGGGCTTTCTCTAGTTGTGGCAAGCGGGGGCCACTCTTCATCGCAGTGCGCGGGCCTCTCACTATCGCGGCCTCTCCTGTTGCGGAGCACAGGCTCCAGACGCGCAGTCTCAGTAGTTGTGGCTCACGGGCCCAGTTCCTCCACGGCATGTGGGATCTTCCCAGACCAGGGCTCGAACCCGTGTCCCCTGCATTGAAAGGTGGATTCTCAACCACTGCACCACCAGGGAAGCCCCTAGAATTCTTTTTAAATTTGAAGTTTTAATAGTGAATTTTTTATTTATAGGAAAGCAATTGTATCTTGCAACCTTTGTATGCTTGTTTATTAGTTCCAGAAACATTCTTGTAAATTCTTTGATAATTTCTACATAATCTTGTCATCTGTGAATAAAGACTTCTCTATTTCTTCCTTTCCAATTTTTATTTTTATTTATGTCTTATTTTTACTTATTTTTGTCTTATTACACTTACTAGGATGTCCAGAACAGTTTTGAATAAGAGTGATGAGAGGACATTCTTGCCCTGTACCTGATCATAAAAGGAAACCATTTAGTCTCTCACCATTATGATGTATGATTTCGATTTTAGATGTAGATTTTTTTACATACATGCTTTATTACGTTAGGAAATTCCCTTCTTTTCCTAGATTTTTAAGAGTTTTTATTATGATAGGTATTGAATTTTGTCAAATACTTTTAATGCTTCTATTAATATGACCATATTTTTTTCTGATACAGATTGAATAGTCTGTTAATATGATCAATAACATTGATTGATTTACAAATGTTGAACCTGTCTTGCCTTCCTGAAATTATTCTCCCCTGGTCACGCTATATAATCATATATACATATTGCTGGATAACATTTTGTTTCTTTTAATTTTTTTTGTAAATTTTTTATTTATTTATATTTATTATTTTTGGCTGTGTTGGGTCTTCACTTCTGTGCGAGGGCCTTCTCTAGTTGCAGCAAGCGGGGGCCACTCTTCATCACGGTGCGTGGGCCTCTCACCTTCGCGGCCTCTCTTGTTGTGGAGCACAAGCTCCGGACACGCAGGCTCAGTAGTTGTGGCTCACGGGCCTAGTTGCTCCGCGACATGTAGGATCCTCCCAGACCAGGGCTTGAACCCATGTGCCCTGCATTGGCAGGCAGACTCTCAACCGCTGCACCACCAGGGAAGCCCTGGATAACATTTTGTTAAGGATATTTGCATCTATGTTCATGAGAGATATTGGCCTTTAGTTTTCTTTTTTGCAATGCATTTGCCTGGTTTTGATATTAGTGAAATGCTGGCCTCATAAAATGAGCTGGGAAATGCTCCCACTGCTTCTATTTTGGGGAAGATTTAATATAGATGCAGGACTACTCAGGTTATCTATTTCTCCTTGACTGAGTTTTGGTAGTTGTCTCTTTCAAGTAATTCATCAATTTCACCTAAGTCATCAAATCTGCATGCATAGAATTCTCCATAGTATGTCCTTATTATCCTTTTAATGTCCATAGGATCAGAAGTGATTTTCTCTCTTTCATTTCTGATATTGTTTTTTTTAAATGAATGAATGAATGAATTAATTTTATTTTTGGCTGTGTTAGGTCTTCATTGCTGCACATGAGCTTTCTCTAGTTGTGGTGAGTGGGGGCTACTCTTTGTTGTGGTGTACGGGCTTCTCATTGTGGTGGCTTCTCTTGTTGCAGAGCACAGGCTCTAGGCATGTGAGCTTCAGTAGTTGTGGCACATGGTCTCAGTAGTTGTGGCTCACGGGCTTTGTTGCTCTGTGGCATGTGGGATCTTCCCAGATCAGGGCTCGAACCCGTGTCCCCTGCAGGCAGATTGACAGGAAAGATTCTTAACCACAGCACCACCAGGGAAGTCCTCTGATATTGTTTATTTGTATCTTCTAACTGCCCTAGTTAGAGGTTTTCAAGGAACCATATTTGTGTTTTTCCACTGTAGTTCTTATCCTTGTTCTTTTATAGGTAATATATTTTACTTCAAATATTTAGTTTCTCTATTCTCTCTTTTTTATCATTCTGGTATTCCAGTTACGAGTAGGTTATTCCTTTTAATATTGTCATACAGTTCTTGAATGTTCTATTCTTTTGTTGTTGTTATTCATTCTTTTTTTTCTCTCTTTGCATTTCAGTCAGAAAGTTTCCATTGACTTATCTTCGAGTTCACTGATTCTTTCCTCTGCCATGACAAAAGCCTGTATTGTTTGTTGTAGCTATAGGTATCAGAGGCTTAAAACCTCCTTTAGTGACCTTGTTTTTGTCTCCTCTTTTAGCTCTGGGAATCCCTATGTTTTACCATTGAGAACGAGTCTGTACCTTGCAGCGGTTTCAGTTGTAATATATTTATTTATACTGGGACTGCTTTAGTGTGATCATAAGGTCTGGAAGCGGGGGTATTCCATAATCTTCTGAGTAAATATCAGCCTTTTCGTTTGCTTGTGTCTTAGGACTGTGGTCTTCATGAAGTGTTTATGTTCTACTTCTCTTAGGAAAGCTTCCTTCCACCCTATGGCTTGATGCCTACTCTCTTCACTGCTTACATATTCTGAATGTATTTCCTTGAATGAATCAGTGTTGACTATGGTTTTTGTTTTGTTTTGATTTTTCCTTAGGTGGGACAGAAAGACTGGAGGGGCTTGGTAGGGAGAATAGTCCCGTGCCCCCAGCTGGGATAAGGTTTCAGAACTGTGTCCCAGTGAAGTCCTTTCCCCTGGAGAATGACTACCTTATGGAGAAGGCTCTGGGTGTGTTTCATAATGGTTGCATCCCTCTCCCCCAGAAAAGGCTGAGTTGGGTATTTCAGAGATACTCTCTTTGAGAACCTTATGGAATTCCTGGAGGGAAAGATGTGGGTTTACTTTAAGCCTTATTTCTGCTTCTAATTTAAGAAACTTTGTCTGACAAGTGAGCAGAAATGAAGTAGTAAAGTCCTCCATGCCAATTATGGAGGAAATTGAACTCTCGTATACTGCTAGTGGGAGTAAAAAGTGATTCAACCCCTTTGAGAACATGTTTGGCAGTATTTAGTAAAACTAAATATACATATACTCTATAACCCAGCAAATTCCATCCTGACTACATACTCAAGAGAAATGATTGCTTATGTTCATCAAAAGACATTTACAACAATGTTGATAACAACTTCATTTATATTAGCCAAAAACTGGAAACAGTCCTACTATCCAACAGCAGCACCATGGGGCAATAAACCATGCATAGTCACACAATGGAATAAGGCACAGCAATGAAAAATTAAAATAAAACCATAGAGACCTGTAATAACAGGACTAATCTCATGAACAAAAATGTTGAATGAAAAGGACCACATATTGCATGATTCCATTCATGGAAAGCTCAAAAACATTCAAAGCAAACCTATAACGTCAGAAGTTAGAATAATGCTTGGCTTGAGAAGGACACTAACTAGACACAGAGGAACCTTCCAGGGCCTTGGGAAATGCTTTATATCTTGGTCTAGGTGATGGTTATACTATGGTTGTAACTTCATTAAGGTGTATATTTAATATCTGTGTATTTATTGGATAAATATATACTTCTGTTTAAAAATTAATAAAAATTAACTTTTGAGATTGGGGTTCTTGAGGTTGCAAGCCCAGCTCTGTGAAAATGAAGATGTTTATTAGTATGTGGGGGAAAGGCAGCCATTAGACCCTTTGGTCTAGGAGTCTTGGTGGAAGTATGTCCTCTAATCTTTCTGCACTGAGGGTTTTTCTCTTCCTCCATCTCTTCACATTCATTGAACATGGTGGAGCCAGTTTCTTGCCAAGTCCTGCCTGCTCTCTGTCTCTGATTTCATGGTTGTTAGTTCAACATGTTTGAGGTGGCAACAAAGGGATGATCATAAGTGTTACTCCCCACAAAGTCTTCTCCTGCCAGAAAAAAAAAAAAAAAAGTGTAACTCTGGGATAGTATAGTTTGGTATGAGCTGTGTGTGCTCTAATTTGGGGATAGAATAAACATTTTTAAGTCCTGCCGTTTTGTTAACCTAACTAAGAATGAATGGCAGTTACTGAAATTTAATAAATGGCAACTTAAGATCTGTTGGGGTAGGAGGGAAAATTGATTAAAGAGAAAAACAGAAAGAAAAAAAAACATGGTCAGAAATCTAAGCTCTGCTCACTCACTGTTGGCCCCATTCTTCATTTTCATCCTCTGATACACCTTTCTAAATGTGGCATTCAGGATATCATTTATGAACTCATTGAATATATACCAAAATGTTTGCTTTGAGCTTGTCTTAGGAATGAGAGTCATGCCCTGCTGTGGGATGTGGCAGCTCTGGACTGGGAGGTGACCTTCTGAAGCATGATGACTCTTCATGTGCTGGAGGGCTTTCTTGGTACTGTATCCTCCTCTTAACTCTGCACACAGGCCTAATGGAAGGTGTGGAGAGTAGGGTTGGAGGAGAAGTAGAAAAATGATGGCTGTTGTTAAAGAGTAGACAGAGGGTTTCTAGCACTGCCTTCTCCTTTTGCTTGGTTCTTGCTCCTGGTAAACTGTCACTGTAGATGTAGACCAAGCAAGGCTCCCTGTATATATTCCCAGTCTGTCCACCTTCTGCCCTGTCCTGTGGATGAAACATGGGAACGCCTCACACAAGGAGCAATCAAGTGACTGAGCAAACCCAGATAATATGTGATAATGACATGGAGTGAAAGGTGATGGGTGTTCGTTAAGTGGACAACTAATACATTTGAGGAGCATAACTGAAGAAGAGCAGCTTTGATCCCCAAAATGGGAAGGGTATGCATGCCCGGCACATTTTTCATTGAACATGGCTGGGTCCCAGATGGTTTCTATGTGTACACGGCAGAGACTTAAGATGGAGAGAGTAGATATGAGTTATCTAATGCGCTACAATATTTTAACTGGATTAAGCAGATTATGAACAAAGGTTGGCACCAGAACTGTCAGGGGCCCAACTGTGTTTCTGAGATAAAAGCCCAGAGGGTTGCTTGAGGGTTTGGGAGTGATGTAAGGAGAGAGGAGGGTTTGGTGTGGGTACATGAGGTCTCTCCCTTTGACTCCTGGGGGCAAAGAGGAGAGAGATAATGGCTGTTCACTTGTCTCCTTTCTCTGCCTAACCCCTCCTTTTAAAAAAAAATATTGAAGTATAGTTATTTAGTGTTGTGTTAATTTCTGCTGTACAGCAAAGTGATTCAGTTATACATATATATGTACACATTATTTTTCATATTCTTTTCCATTATGGTTTATCACAGGATATCGAATATATTTCCCTGTGCTATACAGTAGACCTTGTTGTTTATCCATTCTCTATATAATAGTTTGCACGTGCTAATCCCAAACTCCCAATCCATCCCTCCCCACCCACTCTCCCCCTCACAACCACAAGTCTGTTCTCTATATCTGTGAGTCTGTTTGTTTCATAGATAAGTTTATTTGTGTCATATTTTAGATTCCATATATAAATGATATCATATGGTATTTGTCTTTCTCTTTCTGACTTACTTCACTTAGTATGATAATCTCTAGGTCCATCCATGTTGCTGCAAATGGAATTATTTCATTCTTTTTTACGGCTGAGTAATATTCCATTGTATATATGTAGCACATCTTCTTTATCCATTCATCTATTGATGGACATTTAGGTTACTTCCATGTCTTGGCTATTGTAAATAATGCTGCTATGAACATAGGGCTGACCCCTCCTTTTTTTTTAATAAATTTATTTATTTATTTTTGGCTGTGTTGGGTCTTCGTTTCTGTGTGAGGGCTTTCTCCAGTTGCAGCGAGAGAGGGCCACTCTTCATCACAGTGCACAGGCCTCTCACTGTGGAGTGGCCTCCCCCATTGTGGAGCACAGGCTCCAGACGCGCAGGCTCAGTAGTTGTGGCTCACGGGCTTAGTTGCTCCACGGCATGTGGGATCTTCCCAGACCAGGGCTCGAACCCATGTCCCCTGCATTGGCAGGCATATTCTTAACCACTGCACCACCAGGGAAGCCCACCCCTCCTGTTTTGAGCTCATATTTACCAGTGAACCTGTGGGGCTTTTTAAAAAATCTAGTCCTTATAGACAGAGTCCTAAGTGTTACAAATGTGACTTCAGACTAATTCCCTCAGTCGTCCCTCACATTTCCATTTCCATGTGAAACATGACTGCAGGTGTCCGAGTTTGTCTTGGTCTACTGCATAGACAAAGGATAACATTATTCACCTTGACAATCTATGAAAAAAAATGTTCAGTGGTGAGACAGCTACACTTTCATAAAGATTGGTTTAAGGTCCATGTGAATAAAATTTCAGGAGGACTGAATGGAGATATAAAGCCCACCTAAAAGATGTGTGCTCTGCTCCCCCATGGTCCTGCTCTGCATCCTGGCCTGCTGCTGTCCAAATATTTTCTCTAAGCAGAGGCAGAGAAGAGGGGTTGAGGAGATGGTGTGTGTGACTCATCGTAGCCCAAGGCAATGTGTCTGAAATTGAATTCACAATGTTGTAAATTGTTATTGACAAGACCTGGTCTCCACAGCCATCCCTGACAGGGTAAATGTGTGTTTTTGGTGGCATCAGGAAGCCATTCTGCAGCCTGGACTAAGGAAATACAACTATCAACCCACGAGGCAGGGTCTTGATCCAACTCTCTGTTCCTACTGCCGGTTCCAAAATCACTACCTGGCAGAGGGGAGGCGATACAGTGCTGAAAACCAACTGTGTAAGTCAGGCCGCAACAGAGACACTTTTTCTTTTTTTTTTTCTTTAACCATCTCTCCATTTATTTTTTATTTTATATTTTTTATTTTTATTTATTTTTATTTTTAACATTTTTATTGGACTATAATTGCTTTACAATGGTGTGTTAGTTTCTGCCTTATAACAAAGTGGATCAGCTATACATATACATACATCCCCATATCTATTCCCTCTTGCGTCTCCCTCCCTCTCACACTCCCTATCCCACCCTTCCAGGTGGTCACAAAGCACCAAGCTGATCGCCCTGTGCTATGCGGCTGCTTCCCACCAGCTATCTATTCTACGCTTGGTAGTGTATATATGTCCATGCCACTCTCTCACCCTTCCCCCTCCCCATATACTCAAGTTCATTCTTTAGTAGGTCTGTGTCTTTATTCCCGTCTTGCCCCTAGGTTCTTCATGACCATTGTTCCCCCTTAGTTTCCATATATATATATATATATATATATGTGTGTTAGCATACAGTATTTGTTCTTCTCTTTCTGACTTACTTCACTCTGTATGACAGACTCTAGGTCCACCCACCTCATTACAAATAACTCAATTTCGTTTCTTTTTATGGCTGAGTAATATTCCATTCTATATATGGGCCACATCTTCTTTATCCATTCATCTGTTGATGGACACTTAGGTTGCTTCCATGTCCTGCTATTGTAAATAGAGCTGCAATGAACATTTTGGTACATGATTCTTTTTGAATTATGGTTTTCTCAGGGTATATGCCCAGTAGTGGGATTGCTGGGTCGTATGGTAGTTCTATTTTTAGTTTTTTCAGGAACCTCCACACTGTTCTCCATAGTGACTGTATCAATTTACATTCCCACCAACAGTGCAAGAGAATTCCCTTTTCTCCACACCCTCTCCAGCATTTATTGTTTGTAGATTTTTGATGATGACCATTCTGACCGGTGTGAGGTGATACGTCATTGTAGTTTTGATTTGCATTTCTCTAATGATTAATGATGTTGAGCATTCTTTCATGTGTTTGTTGGCAATCTGTATATCTTCTTTGGAGAAATGTCTATTTAGGTCTTCTGCCCATTTTGGGATTGGGTTGTTTGTTTTTTGATATTGAGCTGCATGAGCTGCTTGTAAATTTTAGAAATTAATCATTTATCAGTTGCTCCATCTGCAAATATTTTCTCCCATTCTGAGGGTTATCTTTTCATCTTGTTTATCATATCCTTTTCTATGCAAAGCTTTTAAGTTTCACTAGGTCCCATTTGTTTATTTTTGTTTTTATTCCATTTGTCTAGGAGGTGTGTCAAAAAGAATCTTGCTGTGATTTATGTCATAGAGTGTTCTGTCTATGTTTTCCTCTAAGAGTATGGTAGTGTCTGGCCTTACATTTAGGTCTTTAATCCATTTGGAGTTTATTTTTGTGTATGGTGTTAGGGAGTGTTCTAATTTCATACTTTTACATGTACCTGTCCAGCTTTCCCAGCACCACTTATTGAAGAGGCTGTCTTTTCTCCACTTTATACTCTTGTCTCCTTTATCAAAGACAAGGTGACCATATATGTGCGAGTTTATCTCTGGGTTTTCTATCCTGTTCCATTAATCTATGTTTCTGTTTTTGTGCCAGTACCATACTGTCTTGATTACTGTAGCTTTGTAGTATAGTCTGAAATCCGGGAGCCTGATTCATCCAGCTCCATTTTTCTTTCTCAAGATTGCTTTGGCTATTCGGGGTCTTTTGTGTTTCCATATAAATTGTGAAATATTTTGTTCTAGTTCTGTGAAAAATACCAGTGGTAGTTTGATAGGGATTGCATTGAATCTGTAGATTGCTTTGGGTAGTAGAGTCATTTTCAAAATATTGATTCTTCCAATCCAAGAACATGTTATATCTCTCCATCTGTTTGTATCATCTTTAATTTCTTTCATCAGTGTCTTATAATTTTCTTCATATAGGTCTTTAGTCTCCTTAGGTAGGTTTATTCCCAGATATTTTATTCTTTTTGTTGCAATGGTAAATGGAAGTGTTTTCTTAATTTTACTTTCAGATTTTTCATCAATAGTGTATAGGAATATTAGAGATTTTGGTGCATTAACCTTGTATCCTGCAACTTTACCAAATTCATTGATTAGCTCTAGTAGTTTTCTGGTAGCATCTTTAGGATTCTCTATGTATAGTATCATGTCATCTGCAAACAGTGACACCTTTACTTCTTCTTTTCCAATTTGGATTCCTTTTATTTCTTTTACTTCTCTGATTGCTGTGGCTAAAATTTCCAAAACTATGTTGAATAAGAGTGGTGAGAGTGGGCAACCTTGTCTTGTTCCTGATCTTAGTGGAAATGGTTTCAGTTTTTCACCATTGAGGACGATGTTGGCTGTGGGTTTGTCATATATGGCCTTTATTATGTTGAGGAAAGTTCCCTCTGTACCTACTTTCTGGAGGGTTTTTATCATAAATGGGTGTTGAATTTTGTTGAAAGCTTTCTCTGCATCTATTGAGATGATGACATTTTTATTCCCCTTCAATTTGTTAATATGGTGTATCATATTGACTGATTTGTGTATATTGAAGAATCCTTGCATTCCTGGGATAAACCCCACTTGATCATGGTGTATGATCCTTTAGATGTGCTGTTGGATTCTGTTTTCTAGTATTTCGTTGAGGATTTTTGCATGTATGTTCATCAGTGATATTGACCTGTAGTTTTCTTTCTTTGTGACATCTTTGTCTGATTTTGATATCAGGGTGATGGTGGCCTCGTAGAATGAGTTTGGGAGTGTTCCTCCCTCTGCTATATTTTGGAAGAATTTGAGAAGGATAGGTGTTAGCTCGTCTCTAAATGTTTGATAGAATTCGCCTATGAAGCCATCTGGTCCTGGGTTTTTGTTTGTTGGAAGATTTTAAATCACAGTTTCAATTTCAGTGCTTGTGATTGGTCTGTTCATATTTTCTAATTCTTCCTGGTTCAGTCTCGGAAGCTTGTGCATTTCTAAGAATTTGTCCATTTTTTCCAGGTTGTCCATTTTATTGGCATAGACTTGCTTGTAGTAATCTCTCATGATCCTTTGTATATCTGCAGTGTCAGTTGTTACTTCTCCTTTTTCATTTCTAATTCCATTGATATGAGTCTTCTCCCTTTTTTTCTTGATGAGTCTGGCTAATGGTTTATCAATTTTGTTTATCTTCTCAAAGTACCAGGTTTTAATTTTATTGATCTTTGCTATCGTTTCCTTCATTTCTTTTTCATTTATTTTATTTTAAACATTTTTTTGGAGTATAATTGCTTTACAATGTTGTGTTAGTTTCTGCTTTATAACAAAGTGAGTCAGTTATACATATACATATGTTCCCATATCTCTTCCCTCTTGCATCTCTGTCCCTCCCACCCTCCCTATATCACCCCTCTAGGTGGTCACAAAGCACAAAGCTGATATCCCTGTGCTATGCATTTGCTTCCCACTAGCTATCTATTTTACGTTTGGTAGTGTATATATGTCCATGACATTCTCTCACTTTGTCACATCTTACCCTTCCCCCTCCCCATATCCTGAAGTCCATTCTCTAGTAGGTCTGTGTCTTTATTCCCATCTTGCCACTAGGTTCTTCATGAGCTTTTTTTTCCCCTCATTTATTTCTGATCTGATCTTTATGATTTCTTTCCTTCTACTAACTTTAGGGTTTTTTTGTTCTTCTTTCTCTAATTGCTTTAGGTGTAAGATTAGGTTGTTTATTTGAGATGTTTCTTGTTTCTTAAGGTAGGATTGTATTGCTATAAACTTCCCTCTTGGAACTGCTTTTGCTGCATCCCATAGGTTTGGGTCGTTGTGTTTTCATTGTCATTTGTTTCTAGGTATTTTTTGATTTCCTCTTTGATTACTTCAGTGATCTATTGGTTATTAAGTAGTGTATTGTTTAGCCTCCATGTGTTTACATTTTTTCCAGGTTTTTTTCTTTAATTGATATCTAGTCTCATAGTGTTGTGGTCAGAAAAGATACTTGATACGATTTTAATTTTCTTAAATTTACGAAGGCTTGATTTGTGACCCAAGATATAATCTATCCTGGAGAATGCTCCATGAGCACTGGAGAAGAATGTGTATTCTGTTGTTTTTGGATGGAAGGTCCTATAAATATCAATTAAGCCCATCTTGCTTTCTTTATCATTTAAAGCTTGTGTTTCCACATTTTTTTTCATTTTGGATGATCTGTCCATTGGTGAAAGTGGGGTGTTAAAGTTCCCTACTATGATTGTGTTACTGTCATTTTCCCTTTTATGGCTGTTAGTATTTGCCTTATGTACGGAGGTGCTCCTATATTCAGTGAATAAATATTTACAATTGCTACATCTTGTTTTTGCATCGATCCCTTCATCATTATGTAGTGCCCTTCTTTGTCACTTGCAATAGTCTTTATTTTAAAGTTATTTTGTCTAATATAAGAATTGCTACTCCAGCTTTCCTTTGATTTCCATTTGCATGGAATATCTTTTTCCATCCCCACACTTTCAGTCTATATGTGTCCCTAGGTCTTAAGTGGGTCTCTTGTAGACAGCATTTATACATGTCTTGTTTCTGTATCCATTCAGTCATTCTATGTCTTTTGGTTGGAGCATTTAATCCATTTACATTTAAGGTAATTGTCCATATGTATGTTCCTATTACCATTTTCTTAATTGTTTTGTGTTTGTTATTGTACATCTTTTCCTTCTCTTGTGTTTCCTGCCTAGAGAAGTTCTTTTAGCATTTGTTGTAAAGCTGGTTTGGTGGTGCTGAATTCTCTTAGCTTTTGCTTGTCTCTAAAGGTTTTAATTTCTCCATCAAATCTGAATGAGATCCTTGCTGGGTAGAGTCATCTTGGTTGTAGGTTTTGTCTTTCATCACTTTAAATATGTCCTGCCCACTCCCTTCTGGCTTGCAGAGTTTCTGCTGAAAGATCAGCTGTTAACCTTTGGGGGATTCCCTTGTGTGTTATTTGTTGGTTTTCCCTTGCTGCTTCTAATATTTTTTCTTTGTATTTAATTTTTGATAGCTTGATTAATATGTGTCTTGGAGTGTTTCTCCTTGGATTTATCCTGTATGGGACTCTCTGTGCTTCCTGGACTTGATTAACTATTTCCTTTCCCATATTAAGGAAGTTTTCAACTATAATCTCTTCAAATATTTTCTCAGTCCGTTTCTTTTTCTCTTTTTCTCCTGGTACCCTTACAGTTCGACTGTTGGTGTGTTTAATGTTGTCTCAGAGGTCTCTGAAACTGCCCTCAATTCTTTTCATTGATTTTTATTTATTCTGCTCTGCAGTAGTTATATCCACTATTTTAACTTCCAGGTCACTTATCCGTTTTTCTGCCTCAGTTATTCTGCTATTGATTCCTTCTAGAGAATTTTAAATTTCATTTATTGTGTTGTTCATCACTGTTTGTTTGCTCTTTAGTTCTTCTAGTTCATTGTTAAACGTTTCTTATATTTTCTCCATTCTATTTCCAAGATTTTGGATCACCTTTACTACCATTATTCTGAATTTTTTTTCAGGTAGACTGCCTAGTTCCTCTTCATTTGTTAGGTCTGGGGATTTTTTGCCTTGCTCCTTCATCTGCTGTGTGTTTCTCTGTCTTCTCATTTTGCTTAACTTCCTGTGTTTGGGGTCTCCTTTTCACAGGCTGCAGGTTCGTAATTCCCATTGTTTTTGGTGTCTGTCCCCAGTGGCTAAGTTTGGTTCAGTGCGTTTTTTAGTCTTCCTGGTGGAGGGGACTAGTGTCCGTGTTCTGGTGGATGAGGCTGCATCTTGCCTTTGTGGTGGGCAGGTCCAAGTCTCTTGGTGTGTTTTGGGGTGTCTGTGGCCTTATTTTGATTTTAGGCAGCCTCTCTGCTCATGGATGGGGTTGTGTTCCTGTCTTGCTAATTGTTTATCATAGTGTGTCCAGCACTGTAGCTTGCTGGACGTTGAGTGTAGCTGGGTCTTTGAGTTGCGATGGAGATATCTGGGAGATTTTTGCCATTTGATAGTACATGGAGCTGGGAGGTCTCTTGTGGACCAGTGTCCTGAACTTGGCTGTCCCATGTCAGAGGCACAGCCCTGACACCTGGCTGGAGCACCAAGAGCCTTTCATCCACATGGCTCAGAATAAAAGGGAGAAAAAATAGAAAGAAAGAAGATAAAATAAAATAAAATAAAGTTAGTAAAATAAAAAATAATTATTAAGAAAAATAATTTTTAAGTTAAAAAGAAAAACAAAAAACACCAGACAGACAGAACCCTATGACAAATGGTAAAAGCAAAGCTATACAGACAAAATCACACACACAAGAATAGACATACACACTCACAAAAAGAGAAAAAGTGAAAATATATATATATATCTTTGCTCCCAAAGTCCACCTCCTCAATATGGGATGATTTGTTGTCTATTCAGTTATTCCACAGATGCAGGGTACATCAAGTTGATTGTGGAGATTTAATCCTCTGCTCCTGAGGCCGCTGGGAGAAATTTCCCTTTCTCTTCTTTGTTCACACAGCTCCCGGTGTTCAGCTTTGGATTTGGCCCTGCCTCTGCGTGTAGGTCGCCTGAGGGCGTCTATTCTTCGCTCACACAGGTCAGGGTTAAAGGAGCAGCTAATGAGGGGGTTCTGGCTCGCTCCGGCCGGGGGGAGGGAGGGGTATGGATGCGGGGCGAGCCTGCGGCAGCAGAGACCAGTGTGACGTTTAGAAGCCTGAGGCGCGCCATGCGTTCTCCCGGGGAAGTTGTCCCTGGATCACGGGACACTGGCAGTGGCAGGCTGCACAGGCTCCCGGGAGGGGAGGTGTGGATAGTGACCTGTGTTTTCACACAGGTTTCTTGGTGGCTGCGGTAGCAGCCTTAGCGTCCCATGCCCGTCTTTGAGGTCCGCGTTGATAGTGGCGGCTCACGCCCGTCTCTGGATCTCCTTTAAGCGGTGTTGTTAATCTCCTCTCCTCACGCACCAGGAAACAAAGAGGCAAGAAAAAGTCTCTTGCCTCTTCGGCAGCTCCAGACTTTTTCCTGGACTCCCTCCCGGCTAGCCATGGCACACTAGCCCCCTTCAGGCTGTGTTCACGCAGCCAACCCCAGTCCTCTCTCTGGGGTCTGACCTCCGAAGCCCGAGCCTCAGCTCTCAGCCCCCACCTGCCCCGGCGGGTGAGCAGACAAACCTCTCAGGCTGGTGAGTGCTGGTCAGCACTGATCCTCTGTGCGGGAATCTCTCCGCTTTGCCCTCCGCACCCCTGTTGCTGCGCTCTCCTCCGTGGCTCTGAAGCTCCCCACCTCCGCCACCCGCAATCTCCAGCCACGAAGGGGCTTCCTAGTGTGTGGAAACCTTTCCTCCTTCACAGCTCCCTCACACTGGCGCAGGTCCCATCCTTATTCTTTTGTCTCTGGTTTTTCTTTTTTTTTTTTCCCTACCCTGGTACATGGGGAGTTTCTTGCTTTTCGGGAGGTCTGAGGTCTTCTGCCAGCATTCAGTAGGTGTTCTGTAGGAGTTGTTCCACATGTAGATGTATTTCTGATGTATTTGTGGAGAGGAAGGTGATCTCTGTGTCTTGCTCTTCCGCCATTTTGAAGCTCCTCTGAGACACTTTTAAATTGGTGTCCTTTTATAAAAACATTATTTTCAGGTAAAACTATGTGGAGTTATGTTTCTGAAAACCTTTGATTGACAATTTGTATGTGAAAACAATTGAGTTTTGAGGATACAAGACAAGTGGGTTTTGCCCTGGGCTGGGAGGGTTCTCCCTTATGCTTGGCCACTTTTCTGGTGCACTCTAGAGCCTTTTTCCTGCCTTTGCTTCCTTACAGTGGGGTGAGGTAAAAAATAGGTGTCTTGGGCTTCCCTGGTGGCGCAGTGGTTGAGAATCCGCCTGCCAATGCAGGGGACACGGGTTCGAGCCCTGGTCTGGGAGGATCCCACATGCCACGGAGCAACTAGGCCCGTGAGCCACAATTACTGAGCCTGCGCATCTGGAGCCTGTGCTCCGCAACAAGAGAGGCCACGATAGTGAGAGGCCCACGCACCGCGATGAAGAGTGGCCCCCGCTTGCCACAACCAGAGAAAGCCCTCGCACAGAAACGAAGACCCAACACAGCCATAAATAAATAAATAAATAAATAAATAAATAAATATTAAAAAAAAAAAAAAATAGGTGTCTTTTCATGTCATAGGGTTTCCCAGGAGCACGCCTCTTTGCTGTACTGTGCCTACTTTGATTCATTGAAGGGGAAAAGAGGTAAAGTGACTATTAATTTGTTTTAGAAAAGAAAAGTTGCAAAGATAGTACTGAGATTTCCCATATACTGCACCCCCACTTTCACCTATTGCTAACATATTGAATTAGTTTGGAACCTTTGTCACAGCTAATGCACCAATACTGGTACATTACTGATGACTAAAGTTTATTGATGTTACCTTAGTTATTTTTTATTGTACATCAGCTTTATCCTTTTATTAGATTTTCTGTGTTTTTTTCCCCTAGTTGCTGGATAAAATCCATAGAAATGAAATATTGACTCACTCGGTAAATAATAATGAAAAGGTAAATTCATTTTACAGAGAAGCCAGTACATGTAAGACATCATCTTGAAGATATTACCTTAGTTTTTACCTGATGTCCTTTTCTTGTTCCAGGATACCATCCAGGACACTACACAACAGTTAGTCATCATGTATCTTAGGCTCCTCTTGACTGTGATATTTTCTCAACTTTTGGTGACCTTGACAGTTTTGAGTAGTACTGATCAGGTATTTTGTAGAAAGTCCCTCTATTGGAATTTAACTGCTCTTTTCCTCATGATTAGGTGGAGTCTATGGGTTTGGGGAAGAAGACCACAGAGGGAATCTGCCATCTCCACTACATCATATTAAGGGCACATGTGATTTATCATTGTTGACGTTGACCTTGATCACCTGGCCTATGTAGTGTTTGTCAAACTTCCCCACTCTGTTACTCTTTCAACCTCCTTGGATCCTATAATCTTTGGAAAGAAGTCACTTTGGGCAGCCCACATAAGGGATAGGGAGTTATGCTTCCTCTCCTTGAGGGTGGAACAACTATATAAATTATCTGGAATTCTTTTGCACACAGCTCTCATTTTAAATCTCTGATCCCAAGAACCCCTGAGAGATACAGGCTATCAAGTGTTAGCTAATAAAAATCATGATGTTTAATTGTAAATCTCTTGTATAACCTGGTAACCAGTCTTATATTAGTTAAAATTGATATGCTTTAATTCCTGTGGGAGAGGTTGGTAGCAGGTATCTGGAAGAGTGTTTGGAGAGCTGAAGTGGGGCAGAGATTTTACAGAACCCTCTCACTAACCGTGGGCACAGTTGGGTTATCTTGAGTGCCCTAATCTTCTCCTCAAAGCGTGGAAGAGAGTGAGGAAGGTTGTGAAGGGGAAGGTCGACAGGTATTTGGGTCTGGGGGTAAGAAGGCTTTGAAGGGAGTTGTGATGGTAAGGGGGCTGAGACCATAATTAAGTAAGGAAAATATCCAAGGACAGTGTCCAGCACAGGGTTGGGTTGTGTGAAAGTCTGTTCTCCCAGAGCAAAATCTTGGTTTCCATTATCCTTAAAATGCACATGTACTTAATGCGTCTATAGGATGTAACTAGTCTCCCACGGTGCTTGCTGTCCTCTCTGTTTGCCTCCTCCCCTGTCTCAGACCCCATACTCTGCCAGACTACAACATATACACGCCTTTCTAATCCTCTCCAGCTCAGATACCCCATGCAGGGCTGTCCCTCTCATATGGAAAAATCACTCAGGATTTCTCACCACCCATTTTTTTCCCCTGAGATTAAACAAATACAGAGAGAGGCCAGGATGTCTGACCCTTGAGCTGTATGACAAAATGAGGTATCAAGGACCTCTTTTCTCAGACTTTGTTCCTGAAAACAAAGCTTAACAAATGAAGTATATGACGTTTATATTAGTCAGCTTTCATTACGTTATACCTCAGTATCAAAGACTCCTGAAATTTCACTGACTTACAATCAAAACATTTATTTTTTTGCTAATGTATACACCAGCAGAGGTCAAGCTTTGCTTTATGTATCTTCTGAGACCCACGCAGAAAACACATCGCATTTTTTTAAAATTTTATTGAAGTATAGTTGATTTAACACATCACATTCTTATAGCAGAAAGAAGAGAAACCCTACATCCTTGGACGGGTCTTCAAGAGTCTGGTTGGATATGGCATTCACCACTTCAGCTCACATTCCAAAGGCAGTACAATGACCAAACCCAATGTCTATGGCACATAGAATATATCTTGTTTTGCAGGGAGGTGGGAAAGGAACAATTGGGAACTACAATGGAATCTGCCACAATCCAACCCTTGTTACAAAACTTCCTTCCTTCCCTCAAGTATGCAGAATTCACTCCTTCTTCTAAGTGAAATCTCCAAAGTGACATCTCCTCGTACTCTCAGACTTAAAAAGTCCCAAATCTCATGATAGCACTTTACACTGTGTTAATTCTTCATCATCCAGAGGTAGAAAAAGATAATCTGTCTGTTCCTCACACAATCAACTATACTGGTGCAGGGTCATCTCAGTAAATATTCTCCTTCAGAAAGAGGTAAATTGGGATGCACTCAGCTTAAATTGCAGGAATTCTGAAATCCTTCTTGATGGACATTAGGTGTCCCCTCACCTCCAGCTAATCCGTAGACAATCTTTTTTCACTAGTCCCAGTGTCTGTTCTCCTGGAGCAGGTATCCAGTCTCTGTGGTTCTTGGCCTTACCCTCTGAGAGTCCATAATTCTCCATCAACCTCCTTGGCCACATTGGAATAGGGTGTTAAAGAATATTCCCTCTTTGGTGGTGAACAGAATATTGGGGACCCAAAGGTCATTTTAAGTCTCAAACATCCACAGGCTATTTTAATATAGGCTGGTGGCTCTTTGACAGTACAACTCTCTCAAAACATAGTTAGCTTTTATTTTGTATGATTCCAGTGTGCCTATAGCCACACCCACAATTCTTTCCAAGACATGCTCCACTTGTACCTTAGAGTAATCTGAGGTAAATTGATGTAAGTTGAGGCAACTGGGCTTCTGAGAAAGAGTCACACTTTTAGTATTTTTTGTTCCCTGGGACATTCTGAACAACTAAAATTGTTGACTGAATGTCCCTTTAATCAATTCAGAGGTTGTAAAAAAGAGTGTGAAACCAAGCCCTTGATTTGGTCTTTACTACAATGTTGAGTTTTGATTTTTTTTTTCTAACTTCACCTTTCATTGTTTGGAGAGATAAACAATCCCATCTTTCAACCTTGCTATCAAATCAACAGGTTATTTTCTGAAATTATCTTTTTCTTATAATACCTTTTCTAGTAACTGATAACAGCTAAGTCATGCCAATTACCTTCACGTCCTCAATCTGATTGCCTAATCCCATATGCTTATCCCAAGTTATCACACACACCAATTTTAACAAATGTTTTTTCAATAAAAACATGGGTCACTCTATTTTCTAGGCATCAATAACCACTTTGTACTAACTTTTGCCTGGGACTGTTATAATATTTTAGTTTTTTGTCCTGGTGGCACCTCATAACCGGTGGATTCATTTGTTCATTTAGTTTTCACTAAGTTATTGTTATGGTAAGAGATGAGCTAAATATCTCTGGTTCTCATAATTACAAATATTTTATTTTAATTTTTTAAAATTTTTATTGTAATATAGTTGATTTACAATGTTGTGTTAGTTTCTGCTGTACAGCAAAGTGAATCAGTTATACATATACATATATCCACTCTGTTTTAGATTCTTTTTCCAATATAGGTCATTACAGACTATTGAGAAGAGTCCCCTGTGCTATATAGTAGGTCCTTATTAGTTATCTATTTTATATATGGTGTGTGCATATGTCAATCCCAATCTCCTAATTTATCCCTCCTCCCCACCCCGCTTTCCCCCCCTGAAAAACATTGTTTTCTTGTTCACATGAATAGCACAGTTCCCTGCATGTCTTCTTTATTCTGGGACCCAGGATGAAGGACTTGCCTTTCTGGTGGCAAGAGGAACAAAAACAATCACAGGAGCCCATCATGGTTCCCAGGCTGATGCTTGGGTGTGACATCCCTCACTTCTGCTCACATTGCAAGAGCAAGTCACATGTCTGCACACTGGATGGGGCAATAAAATATTCTGATAGGAATGTGGGAGTCAGTAAGTGGTACCAATAATACAATCTGCTGCCATGGGAAAGGGAGACAAGGAGGAAGTGCCTGTTCATGAGATATCTCCACAGAGCCTACATGATATTATTTGTGTAATAAATAGATTTCTTTGCACCTGTATTCTCCACTTCTTTATTTTATTTTTTTCTAAAGGAAAAGGGGAGGAATGAGACTGGGGATGCATGGAAAAAAAGAAGGAGCATCTCATTGCCTTTCCCTCCTTTCTGGAATTGATGTACCCTAGTAGACCTTTTTCTATACTGTTGCTATGGAGATAGAGCAAAATATGGCTCAACATTTACCACCTGTTTCCCTGTCGACATGCACTGTAGTCACCGGGCTTTGAAACGGATTAAGCTGATCTGTGATGAAGGTGCCTATAGTGCTCACAAAAATACTTCGAAAATCAGTGATTTAAATAATTCATGAAATATGGAATTGTATATAGAGTAAGCTAACAGTTGGGAAAAATAAAGAAACATCAGCAAATTCTCATGAAGAAAAGGCTTATGCCTTATGAAGAGCACAGGCCTCACAATATAAGCTGTGTCTTCATCCCATGTGCTCATTCCTAGAAGCATTTTTCTGGCTTCAGGTTGGGGCAGCTGCTGAGGACATGTTATGTGATTCACACTTTTACAAGCCAAAACATGTAAAACTGGGGTCAGGGATTTTTTTTTTTTTTAAAGTGGTCCTTTCATGCAAAGCAATGTTCAGGTCTATTTGTTCATATTTGGCTACAGAGAACAAAGTCTGGAAACAGATACATGGAGGGCATGTAGGGGTAAGGGGCAAAGGAGAGCTCCTGAGTCTGTCTGGAGTCCAAACAGCTTTTTGTTTGCACTGTGAACATTCTTTCTGCCCACAGACAGCCTTGCCTGTCTCCAGAAAAACAAGTGGGATTGTCTCCAGGAAGGTGTTAGCTGAGACCACAGTCTCATAAAGGTTATTTTAACTTGCCAATTTGGAGAAACAATATCTTGAATTAACCCATTCAGATATACTTTTTAAATGATCTTTCTGAACACTGAAAAAATTACATTAGCATATTACTCTTGATATACATTCAAACAATATAGTCTATTTCTTAGCCATATCTGTCTCAAACACCATTCTCTGGTATTTTGGAAACATATATATATATATATATATATATATATGATGTATATATAGAAAATGTTACTTATGTCATTATTCCATAATATTACCTCAAACATTATTATAGCTGTACTTTATTTATTTATTTATTTATTTATTTATGTACAATTTTTAAAGGTTATTTTCCATGTACAGTTTTTACAAAATAGTTGCTATATTCCCTGTGTTGTATAATACATCCTTGAGCCTATCTTACTATGGCTGTACTTTCTGAAATGTATTTATAGCTGTATTTTTGAAATAATTGACACCTTAAATGGACATATATTTTAAACTGGTGAAAAATTTTTCTACAGTTGTTGCAGAACATGGTGAGTTGATATTTTCAATTCTAATTTTCATTAATATGTTTATGAAAATAGAGAAAATGTAAAATAAGTTGAAAATATGAGAAGTTCTCAAAAGTAAAGGATACATAAAATACTCAAATAAAATTAGAGAAAAAAAAGGTACAGGAAGTAAAATTAAGAACTCCATATATAGTAGAACAGCTTGAGTGATTGAATAAGAAATAGGAAGATGGACCAATAGCAAATATACACAGATAGTTACAGAGAATAAATAATTGAAAAATTATATTTAAGACATCAAGAACACAGTAAAAATATCTAACTCATTTGTAATCAGAATCTACAAAGTAGAAAAGAGAGAAATGGGGGCCGAAGTAATATTTGAAGAGATAATGCCTGAGAATTTTCCAAAATTAATGAAAATATCAATCAACAAATTTAAAAATTCCAGTGAAAATCAAGCAGGATAAATACAAAGCAAACCATGCTTATGGCACACTTAGTAAAAGCAGTGAATACCAATTTAATGAGGAAAATTTTGAAAGAAGCCAGAGAAAAACAGACACATTATGTCTAAAGGAGTAACAATAAAACAGATTTCCAAACAGAAATAACTGAAGCCAGAAAACAATGGAATGTCTTCTCATAAGTAAAAAGAAAATAACTGCTGACCAAGAATTCTATATTTGGTGAAAATATCTTTTAAAATTCAGGGAAAATTAATATGTTTTCAGATAAATTTTGCCAACATACCTGCCCTAAAAGAACAATCAAAAGAACTTCTTCTGGCAGAATAATCCCTAAGAGAAACATTAGAAATAGAGGAAGATAAGAAGGACAAAAGACAGGCTAAATAGGTCGTTAAATATAAGTGGATATTGGGTGAAAACAATGATACTAAGATCTTATAGGATTCAAAATATAAGTAGAAATAAAATGCAAGTCACTGATAATGCAAAGGAGAGAAAAGTAAAGTATTCCATGTTTCTATCATCACGGGAAAGGTGACAAAATTAGCAATTCATATTACTATTTATTAAGCTAAAAGAGCATACTGTAACCCATTAGATGGTCAATAATGATAATTAAAAATAGATAAATAATAATTTAGAGATTAAAAATGAGTGACTAAACTATTTTATTGATTTTAAATTAAAGATTCAAGAGAGGGGACAAGAAATATAAACCAAGTGAAACCCAATTATAACAGTAGTTTATAAAGTATAAATGGACTAATTACTCAAATGAAAACACAAAGATTGCATTGAGCTTATATAACTCTCACACTTAAAGTACAAAAGAGCCTGATTAAATCAGCCTCATGATTTTTGGGGGGAATTCACTGGAGTGTGAGGTTGGAAAACAAACTAGCCAAAAATCTAAGAAGAAACAGTCCCTACCAGGATAAACAAGACACAAACACACGCTCAAGTAGGGTAAATGTAACCAGAAACTAGAAATAATAATTCACTTAGAATAGCTTAAAATTTACAATAACATAAAAATCAAATACATAGGATTCTTATATACCAATTATAAACATAAATAATGGAAGACAATGCCATAGTCATATATTGGAAGAATCAATATTGTAAATATGCCAGTTCACCTTGAACTGTGTACACTTTCAGTGCAATCCTAATGAAAACTAACATTTGTTTCAGAAAGTGACAAGCTTCTTCCAAAATTTACATAGAAATATGAAGACCAAAGAAAAGCCAGAGGAATTTGAAGAAAAAACACAAAGTTGGAGGAATTACACTACCAGATACAAAGCTGGATACAACACAATGTACAGTGCGTTAATGGTACAAAATTAATAGATCAATGGCACAAAATAGAGAATACAGACACAGGTCCACCTATATATGGCCACCTGAGCTATGTCACAATTATACTGTAAAGCAGTAGGAAATAGTCTTTTCAAAAATTTTCCTAGATCAGTATGGAAAAAATAGGTAGATAGATAGATATGCAGAGAAAGAGAGAGAGAGAGTTGCATCTTGGTCCCTACCTTATACCATACAAAATGATCAACTATTGAAGGCTTTCAGATCTACACATAAGTGGTAAAGTATAAAAACCTTTACAAAATAAAATATGAGAATAACGTCATGATTTTGCAGTCAGTAAATATTTCTTAAACAGGAACCTGACATATATTCCATTTCCTTGGAAGGTGTCACCAGCTTTGTTATCAGGAGCAAAATCTGAGAAAAATATCCTTAACACTTAGCTTCCACATATAATCCACTTTTCAGATAACCTGTCTCTGTGTGTCCAAATTACACAGGGTTTTCTCACCACCCATCTTGTCAAAATCAACAAATTAGAGATGTCAGAATTAGGAACTTTGGTGACAAAACCCCACACCCCTTTCTGACTTTAGGTCTGTGAATATTCATGCCTCTTATGCATGACAGCAGACACCTGGAAACAGCCACAATGCCCAAACTTTGGTATACAATGAAATACTACTCAGCAACAAAAAGGAATGAATCACTGATATATGCAACAACATGGGAAAACCTCAAAAACATTATGGTGATGAACAGTAATCTATCACAACATAGTGCATACAGTTTGATTACATTTATATGATTTTCAAGAACAGGCAAAATCATCTGTTGTTCTGAAAAATCAGATGATTTGTTGCTTTGAATTGACTGGGAAGAAACATGAGGTAGCTTTCTATATTTTGATAGGGTTTTTATTTTATTTTATTTTTTATTTTTTGGCTGCAGTGTGTCTTCGTTAGTGCTCACAGGCTTTCTCCAGTTGCTGTGAGCGGGGGCTACTCTTTGTTGCAGTGTACGGGCCTCTCACTGTGGTGGCTTTTCTTGTTGCAGAGCATGGGCTCTAGAGCACAGGGTCAATAGTTGTGGCGCATGGGCTTTGTTGCTCCACAGCACGTGGGATCTTCCCGGCCCAGGGATCGAACCCGTGTCCCCTACATTGACAGGTGGATTCTTAAACACTGTGCCTCCAGGGAAGCCTTGATAGGGTTTTGAGATCTTTTTGTTCACCCATTTGTCAAAACTCATCACTTAGGAGTTGTGCATTTCACTATATTTAGGTTGTATCTTAGAAAGTAACTAGTGTCATCTTATTAATATATATAAGGGTGATATGTACTGACTTCTGCAATTTACCTTGAAGTGCCTAAAAATAAGATGGGTTGAATGTAGGAATGGATATATGGATAGATATTTTCTAGAACAAATATACTAAATATTAATTATATAATCTAGGTCGTGGGTACATAATTCTTTCAACATTTTGGTTTGAAAATTTCCATAATTAAATTGGAAAAAAGCAAGGGAGGACTAAAAAACTAAATATTCAGGCCTCAAATGGTGTTTACAATTTAATTCTTAAATCCTTAACTTGTTTGGACCATTACAACATGTGGAAATACTTTTTTTTTTTTGTTTATCCGGCTTTGCTGAATAAGTTTATACTCTCTACTGCCATGGAATAAAATTGAGAACTCTCATGATTTTACCACTCCTATGTTTGGTTATACAGTCAAAACAATCATGAATAAAGACAACTTATTTGTTAAGATTTTTCCCTTAAAAGTAATGTGTGTGTGTGTGCATGTGTGCATGTGTGTGTGTGAAAGTTACTGTAAGGCACAAAAGATAGTACCTTTGACCAAAGGGACCAAAATATTAACATAGTGAGACCAAAATATTTAACATTTCAACACAAGAAATGTAATTGAAAATATATTTACAGTTTTGTTCTTTTTGTTTAGTTAGTTAGTTAGTTAGTTAGTTAAGGACAAAGGTGAGTGTCAGACAATAACAAGCAGCAGTGTAGAGGTTGGGGTAGGTAATGCTCTGGGACATGAGCGGTCTTACTGGAAATGGAACAATGTTTATGGGTCAGCACAGCAGTCTTTACTGTATTTGTGACCTCAGTTGTACTCATTGCCATATAGGAGTTTT
The DNA here is from genome assembly GCF_949987535.1 of Balaenoptera acutorostrata. Classification (NCBI taxonomy): domain Eukaryota; kingdom Metazoa; phylum Chordata; class Mammalia; order Artiodactyla; family Balaenopteridae; genus Balaenoptera; species Balaenoptera acutorostrata. The sequence continues at coordinate 57,679,550 of NC_080066.1, read as the reverse complement.
GTAGGTGAAGGCATTATGGAACCATGAATAGGGGGCTGAAAGTGTCCCCTGTCAGCTTCATTCCCCAAAATCTTTATCTCCATCTCTTACCTCTTTCTGAGCATGCTCTTTGCAACTAAAGGTGTTCTTGGGAGCTAAGATTTGGAACCAACTTTGGGGTTGTTGCTTGAAGAAATTATTAACCAAGCCCTAACAATTTATCACTTAGGTGTTGGCCTGCAGTTTCACATGATTATTTGTGAGAACTTACAGGAGAGGCAGGGTCTTCAAAATATGTATTTGCACAACCCTGGGGAAATATTCTGTCTCTTTTGGATGGTATCTTCTGGTTTTGTGATTAGCCCCTCCTCGGCCTGAACACATTAATCTGCAGTATCAGACCTCCTCCCTGTCCTGTACTGGGTAGCACTGGGATTTCAGAGAGACTGGTGAGCAATGACAGGTTTTAGTAGGTGCCCAACACTTTCATAACAGTTCTGAGGTACATGGTACTGTTCTCAGGACTTCATACAATTAATTCATTTAAGCATCATTAGAACACTATGGCATCAGTGCTATTATTATTTTCCCACTTTACACTGAGATAACAGCACAGAAAGGTTAAATGATTTACACAGAGTCACACAGGTAATGAGAGTCAGAATCAGGGTTTGAGGATGGCTCTGTTCTCACCCAGCTTGCTCTGCCGTTCCTCAGAGTGTCTAAAGCAACAATGAGAATGAGGCTTGGCAAGGGGTTAAGCAACATGGGGGATAAAATGACAAGAACAGCTGCCCATGATCTATTTAAGACAAGGAATGGAAAATCCTGTGAAAGTTGACCAGGGGTGAGGTAAGAGCTAAGAGAGCCAGAAGGGTTCCTGGTGGCCAAGTGGCCCAAACAGCAGCACCTAAGGAATGGACTTCCTGATCTCAGAAACATGAGCTGTGCCCTTGCCAGCTGCTCCCCTCACCCCAGGTCCAGCCCCGCCGGTTTGGACTGAAGTGGGGAGAAGCCATGCTGACCGAAGTGGTTGTGTTTGAGCTGGTGTCTGGGGAGATGTGGTGCTGCCCAGTGTAAAGTTAAGCATGTTGGGCCCCTCAGAGAATAGAGGTGGAGATGTCCAACAAGGTGAGGGCACGTGGTGGGAGAAGCAGTCCTTTCTGCTAGATGACAACTTCTTCCATCAGCAGGTTCTTTTCTGTCCCTCCAGCTTCTTCATTAAACCTGTGCCTTTCTCACAGATCAGAGTATGGAAGGGGTGGTGAGTAAGGTTGTTTGTCTTTCTATTTTCTTCCCCACATCAGTTAGCACCCCCCATGCATACCCAAAGCTCATGGTTTCTGGATTTTATTTTCCATTGTGCATATGCTTGCTGAGGTTGGTCCACCTATCCATAATAACTGTCTTGTACCTGCTTTCCTAGTGACATACAGCTCTTGGTCTATGACTTCAGGTGGGGCTCTGCATATCCCAGATGTAAGCCCAAAGTGTACAGACTCCATGATATTTTAGAATGTGAGCTCTGGAATGGATAGCAACTGTAGTTTCAGAGGTGCACATTGAAGGTGTTAGATTTGTACATCAGGATGACTGAGCAAAGAAAATATCATTGCCTGATAAATCCCAGAAAGTGCCCTGTCTCCTATGCTATCAGCATCCCTCCCTCTTGGCCTTCAAGTCCCATGAAACTTGGGAACTAAAAAGCATGAATGAAATGGTGAGGACACACTGTGTGCCATGTATGTGGGAAGGCCCAAATATTCCAAATATTTTCTTTTTAGGGACATTTGGGATTCACATCTCCAGTGTTTCACATTTTGTTCCAGAGAATCACAGGGGGTAATCACGATCTCCTCTGGGATTATGAGGTGAGAGAAAAACATGGCAAGCCAGGATTTTCCTGGAACACCCACACTGTGCTCCATGCCCTGTGTGATGGGTCTTCATTGCAGCCATGCTGTTTTCATAGCTCACAGCATATGTGGGGAAGTTTTTGGGGCGGTGGGCTGGAGAAGCTGGGGGACCTGCCTGACCATTCATCCCTCTTGTGTCAGCCATGTTGTATTTTTTTTCACAGCACAGGCTCTCGCATTTGGCTCCATGTAAGTTACACAATTCCCCTTCTTAGTCTGCCTGTATGTAACCATGAGGAATTCATTTTAAGGTATAATATTGCTATCTCTGGTTATGATGTGAAGGGAAATCTCTGTTAGTCTATAGCTTAAGATATGGAATAACCAAACGAATGGAGTTTTGTGAAGGAAAGCTAAGAGCTTGGTGGGACTAGCATTTGCTAGTATAAAACTGAGTGAAGCATAGGCATATATTGTATTTTCTTTCTGACTACTAATAGGATCTAGAAGCAGCAACACCCTAGTAGCAATGAGTGCATAGAATGGCCTGATGTTAGTTTCTAGATACTACTCCCCAGGAAAGGAACCAGGTCTTTCGGTGACTCTAAGGCCGGGACAGCAAAAATATAGTGTGAACCTAAAACATCTCACAATGCCAGACAATAAGGAAATGAAAAACAAAGCCCAACATGGGGCATGCCACAGGGACACAGAAATAGACCGAAAAATCTCCCAATAGCTAAACAAAGCTGGAAAAATTTGAACAACAAAATAAGAATAGTTTTGGAAAATAATAAAATAAATACCTATGAGTCCTTACCCATACTTTAAAATAAATGATTGCACAAACAAACAGTAGAGAAGTTCTTTACAAAAGAATTCCAAAGTATAGAAGTAGATATGCACTCCTCCAAGAGGTATAGCTTAATTCCTCTCCCTTGAGTGTGGGCTTAGTAACTTGCTTCTGAGGATTATGGAAAGTGAAAAATAGTAACTTTACATTGGAGAAAAATAACGGATACCACCTTTACCAAGTTATCAAGGTTAATGTCACCAGAAATAGGTCATGTTGAAATCATGTATCCCCAGATGTGATTTCATGTGTAAGGAGGTTCACTTCTGTGGTATTTACCTCCAAAACCTGAAACCATAGCTTAATAATAAGAAAACATCAGATAGACTCAAACTGAAGGACAGTCTACAAAACACCTGACCCATACTGTACTCTTCAAAAGTGCCAAGGTTATGAAAAACAAAGAAAAACTCAGAAACACTCACAGGTTGGAGGAGACCAAGGAGACATGATGGCCAAACACAACATGGTATACAGGAACAGAATACTGGAACAGGAAAAATGTCATTAAAGCAAAAACTTGTCTCGTCTGGATTAAGACTAGTTTAGTTAATATTTTGTACCAATGCAAATGTCTTGATTCTTTCCCAGCTTTATTGAGCTGTAATTGACAAGTAAAAAGGATATATTTTAAGGTGTACAATGTGATGTTTTAATATAATATCCATTTTGAGATGATGACCACAATCAAGCTAATTAGCATATCCATCCCCTCACACAGTTACTAATGTTCTGTGCGTGTTGATGACACTTAAGATCTGCTCTCAGTAAATTTCAAGTGTACAATACAGTATTATTAACCATAGTTGCCATGCTGTTCATTACATCTGAAGAACTTATCCTGCTTAACTGAAACTTTATACTCTTTGATCAATATTTCCCATTTCCCCCATGCCCCAGTCCCTGGCAATAACCATTCTAGTCCTTGCGTTTATGAGTTTGACTTTTTTAGATTCTACATGTAAGTGAGATCAAACAGCATGTGTCTTTTTGTCTCTGGCTTATTCCACTTAGCTTAATGTCTTCTAGGTTTCTCCGTGTTGTCACATACAGCAGATGTCCTTCTTTTTTAAGGCTGAATAGTAGTATTCCATTGTATACACAACCACATACACACACTATGGAATACTATTCAGCCTTAAAAAAGAAGAAAATCCTGACATTTGTGACAACATGGATGAACAAATCTAAGTGTCTCTGTCAGTGTATCTGTCAATCAAACTGGGTGTCTAAGATAATCAATCTAAGTGTCTAAGTGTCTAAATGATTACCATATCCTGGCTATTGTGACTAACACTGCAATGAAGTTGGGAGTGCAGATACCTCTCCCAGATACTGATTTCATTTTGTTTGCATATACACCCAGAAGTGGGATTATTGGATCATACAGTAGTTCCATTTTTTAATTTTTAGAGGACTGTCCATACTGAATTCCATAATGACTGTACAAATTTATATCCCCACCAGCAGTGCAGTTCTCCATGTTCTCAAAAACACTTGTTGTTTCTTGTCTTTTTGGTAATAGTCATTCTAACAGGTATGGGGTGATATGTCATTTTGGTTTTGATCTGAATTTATCTGATGATTAGTAATGTTGAGCATATACCTGTTGGCCCCTGTATGTTTCTTTGAGAAAACAATTAACAGAGTAAATAAACAACCTATGGAATGGGAGAAAATATTTGCAAACCGTATGTCTGATAAGGGGTAATACTGAAAACATATAAAGAACTCAACACAATAGCAAAAAAAAAAAAAAAGATTAAATAATGGGCAAAGGATCTAATACCTCAGTTTTGATAAATGGTTTATGTTATATATGATGTTAACATTAGGGGAAGCTGGAGAAAGTATATACAGAAGTTGTTTGTACTATCTTTGCAATTGTTCCATGAATCTAAGATCATTTTGAATTAAAAAAAATTAGGAGACAATGGAATACTATACAGCAATTAAAAGGACCAAAATGAATAATTTGCTGATATATACAACATTATAGAAGAATCTCAAAGTCATTATGCTAAGTTAAAAAGACAGACATAAAAGAGCACATTTTAAAGAGAATTATTTTATGTATACAAAATTCCAAAAAGTGAAATCTAATCTACAATGAAAGAAAGCATATCAATGGTTGCCTACTGAAGAGGTTAGAAGGAGGAAGGTGAGGTTACAAAGGATCACAGACATTTTGGAGGGCGGTAAAACGTTATCTTGATTATGTTGATGGTTTCATGAGTGTATACACATGTGAATACTCATCAAACTATACATTTTAAATATATGCAGCTTTCAGATTTTACCTCAATAAATATACAGAGTAATGGAGAAAGAGATAGGTAAATGATAGATGGATAGATAGATGGACAGATAGATAAAAAGAGTTATTAGGGAGGAGCTCTTCTTTCTTTTGCTAATAACTACTGAATGAGTGGTAGAAGTAGAAAATTAGCATTTTCTAATTCCCAATGTAATAACTGATTCAGGCAGGATAATTTATCAAGGCTACAATCATCATGTGAAAGGCTCTTAAGTGTCAGGGTAGTCATGTGGTCTCAAAGCATTACCCCCCAGATAACTTATCCAGCGCAAAGGGGAAAAATGTTCCTGTACAATGTGCAGTAATCAAATCCAGTGTCCCTGATGGTGTGGCAACCCAGCCCAAATTTAATCTTGAGGGAACAAAATCAAACAAATTCATAATGTAGATCATTCTACAAGACAACTGCCCTGGACTCTTGAAAAACAAAATCATTAAAAAATAAATTAAAAGGCATGAATGTGTGTGCTTTAGTGGAAGGGAGGAGATCATGCTAATTTAAAAGAGACAGAACAACCAAATACAGTGCATGGACTTTGCTTGCATTCTGAAGCCAAATTTTTTTTTTTTAAAGCTGTAAAAGATATTTTAGGGACACTGAGAAAACTTAAACATGGACTACATATTAAATATTATTGAATTGATCTTAATTTTCTCAGATGTGATATCATCATAATTATGTATCTATATGTTAGATAGGTAGATAGATACACAAACCTATAGATAGATAAACACATAGATAAATGGATAGATAGATAGGTAGATAGATGGATAGACAGACAGGTAGACTATTAATGTGCCAAACTGTTAACAATTAATGAAGTTAGGTGAGGTTATTACAGAGGTTTACTTTACTATCCTTTCAGTTTCCTGTAGGTTTAATATTTTTTCAAAATATATAATTGGGGGAAAAGTGGGGAAATAGCATAAAGAAAGAACAGCATTGTTCTGTTTTCAGCTGCCCAGCTTCTGCTCTTGTGCATTCTCATTGTCTTGGTGCATTCTCATTGTCCAGGTCGCTGACCCTCAGAAGCCCCTTCTGGTCAGGATTGGGTGTTGTGAAGTGGCCATATTGTCACCAGATTGTTTGAAACGGAGGCATTTTGCAGAAAGGTGGTGTACCCACCCCTGGCAGGGGAAGGCAGGATGTAGGGAGGGCAGTCGTCATGGAGCCCTCTCTACTGGGGCTTAAGGCTTGTTTATATTCCAGAGAGGGATGTGGGCGTAGAAAGGAGGAAAGGAAGGATGGGGGCTTAACTCGTTCTCACAGGTTCGCCCGCCCACGGGGGCTTATTATCCTTGATTGCCTGTTTTCTACTTTCTGTTGCCATGGAGTCCGGACTAAAACGTGACTCTGCTCAGATTTACGCACTTTGGTAGCTGATGCCTTGTCCCCATATACCTGCTGCGTCTCTGCCTACTGAATGCGGCTGTGCGAAGGCGGGTGATTAACTAGGTGGCTGTCGTGAGCCCATGGTGGGGGCGGTGAAGCGTCGTTAGGGAATTTATGAGGACAGAGTTACTGTCAGCCTCATTACCCAGGGCAGGCTGCTAACTCTTAGAAATGTTTTCCAGGCAGGGGGTTGGGAGCATCATGCTATGCTACCGAGGACATGCTGTGCGGTGATGCAGCCGTGTCCAACCGAGCACGTCCAGGTATTTATCATTGAGACCTCTGGGCAGAAACATTTTGAGATTCATAGATGCAGATTTGGTCCCTAAGAACAGGTCATAACAGCAAACCCTTTGGAAAGGGTAGAGCAGACAAGTCTGTGCTGGGGGGTGGAGGGCTTCACCAAGAACATCGACGTTTTCTTTAACATGGGAAGGGCCCCTGAGAATACACATGTTTTTAAGTGCTGACAATAAAGCATCCTCAGGGGGTTTGGGCAAGAGGGTGGAGAAAGGTACATAGGGTGTCCTGGGAAGCAAACCACATTTAGGCAGGAATTTTCTTAGAGTCTTGTGGCATATGAAGAGCTTACAGGGTCTTCCTGGGGTCTGTGCCCCCTTCCTGGTGCAAGGAAAACATGGGGGATTTGCAGGTGTGAGACAGCAGGAAATAGAAGCTTCTTTGCCATTCTTCTGTCTGCCTATTCCTGTAAATAACTCCATGCTGGCTTGTCCATCATTTGGGGGCCTCCACAAACTCTTTGCTGAGACATAAGATAGATTTCTGAGATTTCTAGAGGGGGGTCACTGTTTTTTGACGTGGGTGCTACCCTAAGAGTCAGTAGCTAAAGAACTTGAATGAACTGAGTATTGAGGGAGGTGCTGGTTTTCTAGTTTTGCAAATAAAGGAAGCTGAATCTTAGGAACTTCTTCCCAGATCTGAGAAATATGAGCAATGTTCTCACTGAGATGCATTTTTTCCAGCTTTATTGAGATATAATTGACATAAAACGTTGTGTAAGTTTAAGATGTACCATGTGATTATTTGATACACATATAGACTGTGAAATGATTACAATATGTTTAGTTAACACTTCCATTACCATACATAATTACAATATTTTTGTGTGTGGTGAGAACACTTAAGTTTGATTCTCTTAGCAACTTTCAAGTATATGGTGCAGTAATGTTAACTGTAGTCACCATTCCCTACAGTACACTCCCAGAACTTGTTCATCTTAAAAATGGATGTTTGTACCCTTTAACCAACATCTCCCCATTTCCCCAAACTACTCAACCCATAGCAACCACCAACCTACTCTCTGTTTCTATGAGTTTTGCTTTTTTAGATTCCACGTATAAGTGAGATAATACTGTATTTATATTTTTCTCTCTGAGTCATTTCACTTAACATAATCCTCTCAAGTGTCATCCATGTTGTTGTAAATGGCAGGATCTCCTTATTTTTTTTGTTCATTCATTTTTTGGTGGACACAAGTTTTTTTTCCCATGTCATTGCTATCATGACTAATGCTGCAATGAACATGGGAGTGAAGATATATGTTCAAGATACTGATTTCATTTCCTTTAGCTATATACCCAGGGGTGGGATTGTTAGATCATATCCTAGTTCTATTTTTAATTTTTAGAGGAACCTCCATACTGATTTCTAGGATGGCTCTACCAATTTACAGTCTCACCAACAGTGTACTAGAACTTCCCTTTTCTCCACATTCTCATAATCACTTATCTCTTGTCTTTTTTTTTAATTTTTATACTAGCCTTTCTAATAGGTGTATGGTGGTATCTCATTGTGGTTTTAATCTGCATTTACCTAATGATTAGTGATGCTGAGCACCTTTTCATATACCTGGTGGTCATATGTATGTCTTCTTTAGAAAAATGTTAATTTAGATCATCTGCCCATTTTTAAATTGGATTATTTGTTTGTTCGTGGGTTTTTTTTGCTATTGATTTGTATGAGTCTCATATATTTTGCATATCAACCCCTCCCTTTTTTTTGTCTGCACTGCACAGCTTGGAGGATCTTAGTTCCCCAACCAGGGATTGAACATGGGCCATGGCAGTGAAAGCACCGAAACGCTGAGTCCTAACCACTGGACTTTCAGAGAACTCCCATATTTTGCATATTAACCCCTTTTCAGGTAGATTGGTTGCAGGTATTTTCCCCATTTTGTACGATTTGTTGTTGTTGTTGTTGTTAATTTTTTTGTTTGTTTTTTGCTATGCAGACTCTTTTTAGTTTGATATAGTCCCACTTGATTTTTGCTTTTGTTGCATGTGCTTTAGGTGACATATCCATAATACTGCCAAGACTGATGTCATGGAGCTTTTTCTCAATGTATTCTTCTAGGAGTTTTGCAGTTTCAGATTTTACATGTTAAGTCTTTAATCTATTTCAAGGTAATTTTTGTGAATGGTGTAAGCTAGGGGTTCATTTTTATTATTTTGCATGTGAATATCCAGTTTTCCCAGCACCATTTTCATTATTGAAGAGACTATTCTTTGAGCATAGTGTATTATTGGCTCCCGCATCAAACATTAGTTGACCTGATATGTGTGAATTTATTTCTGGGTTCCATTGGTCTATGTGGCTGTTTTTAATGCCAGTACTGTACTGTTTTGATTACTATAGCTTTGTAATATACTTTAAAATCAGGAACTATGCTGTCTCTGGCTTTGTTTTCTTCTCAAGATTGATTTGGTTATTTAAGATCTTTTGTGGTTCCATACTGATTTTAGGATATATTTTCCTATATCTGTGAAAAAGGCCATTGAAATTTTGTTAGGGATCGGATTGAATCTATCCATGGTTTTGGGTAGTATGGACATTTTGACAATATTATATTTTTTGATCCAGGGGCACAGAATATCTTTCCATATATTTGTTTCTTTGTCGGTGTCTCTTAACAATGTTCTAAAATTGTCAATGTATAGATCTTTCGCCTCTTTGATTAAATTTATTCCTGAGTATTGTATTGTTTTTGATGCTGTTATAAATGGAATTGTTTTCCTTACTTCTTTTCCAGATAGTTCATTGTTAGTGTATACAAACACAACTGATTTTTGCATGTTGATTTTTTATCCTGAAACTTTACTAAGTGTAAAAATTTTAGTTCTCACAGTTTTTGGATGGAGTCTTTAGGGTTTTCTATACACAAAAACATGTCATCTTCAAACAGAGACCATTTTACTTCTTCCTTTCTGATTTGAATTGCTTTTATTTCTTTTTCTTACCTAATCACTCTGGCTAGGGCTTACAGTACTATGTTGAATAGGAATGGTGAGAGTGGGCATCTTTGTGTTGTTCCTTATCTTAGAGGAAAAGCTTTCAACCTGTCACCACTGAACATGATGTTAGCTATGGGTTTGTCATATACAGCCTTATTATGTTGAGGTAGTTTTACTCTATACTAAATTTTTTGAGAGTCTGTATCATGAAAGGATTTGAGTTTTGTCAAATGCTTTTTTCTGAATTTATTGAGATGATCATATAATTTTAATATTTTATTCTATTAATGTGGTGTATCACATTTATTGATTTGCATATGTTGAACCATCCTTGCGTCTCAGGGATAAATCCCACTTGATCATGGTAAAATTTTAATGTACTATTGAATTCAGTTTGCTAGTACAGTTGACCCTTGAATAACATGATTTTGAACTGTGTGAGTCCACTTATACATTTTTTTTCAATAAATACTGCAATAGTACTACATGATCTACAGTTGGTTGAATCCATGGATGCAGAACCACAGATATGGAAGGCCGACTTCAAAGTTATATGTGGATTTTCAATTGTGTGGGGAGTTGGTGCCCTGACCCATGCATTGCTCAAGGGTCAACTGTATTTTGTTGAGAATTTTTGTAGCTACATTCATCAGGAATATTGGCCTGTAATTTTCTTTCCTTGCAGTGCTCTTATCTGACTTTGATATCAAGATAATGCTGGCCTCGTGAAATGAGTTTGGGAGTGTCTCTTCCACTTCAGTTTTTTGGAAGAGTTTGAGAAGGACTGGTGTTAATTCTCTAAATGTTTGGTAGAATTCACCCATGAAGTCATCTGGTCTGGACTTTTCTTTGTTGGGCGGTTTTGGTTACTGATTGAATTACCTTATTTATTATCGGTATGTTCAGATTTTCTATTCATGATTCAGTCTTCATAGGTTTATGACTCTAGGAATTTGTCAGATCCATTTCTTAGCCCCTAATTTCCATCCACAGAACTGTATTATCTGCATCTCCCTGCAGAATATTCCTTTGGGCTCCCCAGATTGGGCATAGCTATTTCATGACCTGTCACTTCAGCAATACTCTCAGTGCTAAAAGTGCTGGCTATACCCAATTCTGGGGTGTTACAGTTTAGAATGAGCTATGCGGTACACATTGCAAATACTGAATAAAGAAGAAATGTGGAGTTATTTGAATTATTCCTATTTAATATTTTGGGTGAACCTGTTCGAGGAGTTTCACATGGGACTGCCCAGGGTGGAAGGGGCCTTCGTGAAGTCTGAATAGGGAGAACTAACAGTCCTGGATACAGAAATATGAGCTGTGTGCCTGGTCAGCTACATTCCTCCTTTCAGGCTTCTAATCCCCAGAATCTTTTTCTTGCCACAGGGTGGGAATGTGACCTTGAAATCTGGCTTCAGATGTTGGTATAATGCATGTATTCATGCTTTAAATGGCTGTCTTCCGAGAATTGTGTTGTCTAGGCCAATATTGCCATACTCTGGCAACAAGTGGTTTAGGGAGATATGGGTAATTGGGCACTCCTTCCTCTAGAATACCCATGGCGTCTGTTCACCCTGTTTGGAGCTTGGTGCACAGTGAAACTTGGGGGGTTTGTGACCTTGTATTGGCACACTGCTCAGAGAACCTCCTCCTCCTTTAAGCACAGTCCCCTGATCTCATTCTGTGCTATTTTGCCCTTCTGTACAGAGTCCCTCCTTGGTCAAATTTCAATGTGGCTTTACCACCATCATCCCTTCCTCCAAATCTCTTCCTCCAACTCCTACCTCTTCCATTGTGACTATGATTCAGAAAATCTTTCTAGATCCCTTGGAGAGATGACATCCCCAGTGTGGGCACTGAAGAACTAGTTAGACACTAGAGAGAAAAGGAGAATAGGATTTGACCAGTAGTTAAGCCTGAAGTTAAAACAGGTTACTGTAACCCAGACCTATTGAATTAGAAAATCTGGAGGTGGGGATCGGAAATCTATGTTTCCCCAGGCTCACCAGCTGGTTCGGATGCATTGTCCAGTACACTGAGATGAGCTGTGGATGGATCCAAACTTGAGAGAGAAGCAAATGAAAAATACAGCTCTCTAAGGCTCAGTCATGATGTTCTCTTACTCAGTGAGGGCAAGGGGTCTTTCTGCTCTCTGTTTTCAGTGCAAAGCTGTATCTTTCCCCCTGCTGGTTTCCATGGTGACTGTGCTTGTGCTCATAGCATATGTGGGAAGTTTAGGAAAATGGAGAGAAGCTAGATTTTTTTTTTCACTTTGCTATTTTCTCCCTATTTGACCATTCATCTCTCTCAATCAATATAGATGATAGACATAGCTTAAAAAGTAAAGAGGTTTAATTAAGAGTGGTGTAGCCAACACATTTCCTAAGCACTGAATGAGAAAGAATAGGACCTCACTGGCACATCTCTCTTTGTGGCTACTACCTGGTGCCCGTGCTTTGTGCATTTCTAATTCTGGGTCTCAGACCCCTAGAAGCTTCATCTGTGAAGTGGTAGGTGGTGCTGAGACATATTTGTAATTTGATCCCAGAGTATTTAGATCCTTTGAAGTTGGTATTCTAATCTGATTCATTTATAGACTAATTCTGTAGCTTTATAATTCTATAGACTCATTTCCTGAGCCAGTGGCCGGCAGTTGAGAGGTGAAAGAGACAGCTGGTAATCTTCTGTGCCAGCCAAGGTTTTGTTGCAGTCTTAACTGAGAACCCACTTTGCTTCTGTGTTTCTGGTTTGTACTCTCTGGGGCTGTCTTGAGGAGCAGAAAGGTAGAGAATGTGCCACCTTGCCTTCCTCTCTTCCCTAAGCTCACCCCTTCTGTTTCTTTCCCATCACCAGGGAGAGAAAACAAGTAGGGCTGGCTAGGGCTCTACCCTCAGAACAGTGGTCCCCTGCTCACATGTCTTTGTCAGATATTGTCTGGGGCAGGCCTGGAGGATCCACATTGATAGTGTATAATGAGTGAAAAACTAAATTAGGATACATGTGTATTGAAATAAGAGGTTGTAGGGGAACAAATGTCTGTGAGTATAAGGAAGTTTCCAGAAGGTTGTGTGGATAGTTTATCTGCTATGGAGCTCTTTTGACTTCAGATATGCGCTGGTTTCCCATCTATCTTCATTCTTGATTCCAGGCTGCTTTTTCCTTGAAGCACATTTTGGCTGTGGGGTATGGACAAGATGGTGTGGATGTTGAGCCTCATATGGAGAATAACATTCAAAACCAGAGCCAGGATTGTTTTTAATTGAGACCTTTGGTATGGCTGGTGTGCAGGTGTCTCTGTGCAAACTGTGTCTCTGTAACACTCTTGAACTTCTCTGAGCTGGGACAGACCATATAGAAGTTTTTTTCTTGGCTCTTTGTGACACCTTCCTGATGCCTGTTCCCTGGCCTTGGCTCCCTGCAGAAAAGAGTAATGGATGTTGAATGTGGTAGGCTTAATTTTCTCCCCATACCTTCCCCTCCTTTTTTCCGAGTCCACAGTTTCTCAAGATCTGTGTTTTGACCTTTTATCGTGGTAACAATCATCAGGATAACTTCTAGGAAATTTCCCTTTTCTGCCATCTATGACCCCTCCACATTGTAACTTGGAGCTATTAGGAAAGGGCTCCAGAGTGGCCTCAATGAGTTAAAGAAGATTCTCTAATAACTCATGAATTTATAAATGAAAGAGAAACATCAGCCATAGGTGTGTGCTAAAGACTTCCAAGGACAGAGGGGAGACCAGAGGATTTCTGAAGAGAACAACTGTGCCTGAGGAAACCTGAGGCACAGCTCAGACCTTCTCCTGACAGCCCAGCTCTTCATGTTCAGGCTCTGATGTTCATAATCTCTCTCTGTCTAGGAGGCTGCTGTCGGGGCCTAGGCTGACTATGAGGTGGAATGGCCTCTACCAGGGAAATCTGTTACAGACTCATAATCCTGTTGATACATTTTTCCCATGGGGAAAAAAGAGCTGATATAAGGCAAGGGGAAGGGGCATAGGAGAGCGTGGAGAAAAGTCTGCAGTCCTTTCTGATGAGAAGACTCTTTCTGGTGTCTGCTTGATGTTCATGGGGCCTCCTGTGACTCTCCATGACACCTACACCCACAACATTTCTCAAAGGAAAGGAGGAAGTTTGTAACTTGGGAACTTGGGAGAAATGGCCATATGAATCCCCCCTTCAGTGGCATGCAGTCCAGTGGTGCTCTGATCTGTGGACACACAACTCCTTGCCCCTCCTCCATTATGTGATTTGTGGTTTCTGGTCCAGAACTGAAAAGCACCCCACAGCTCACTTCTGACCCTGTCTTACTGCTGGCTGGGAGGGGTGTTCCTGATGCCTACACACACTTCTGGTGATTTCCAGGGCCAGAGAGAAGACTAGGGTCTCAGGGAGGTGATTTGCCATTTTATTCCTGTATATTCATTCATTCATCTCATCTGGTTTCTGATCAGCAATGTTAACTCTCTTATCAGTGTTACTCACATAAATATCTTTCTAATTTTGTTTTCCCACTTCACCAAACTCTGGCCTTATTCAGAAATACTTATTATTTTTAATATGTACATTTTCACATTTTAATATCTTTGAATCCACAGCATCTTGGAATTGAGTCTTTATTTAATTGGCTATGTGTTTTTTCTTAATGTTGCATCAAATAATGGTGCCTTTGAAGTCAATGACCTCTTAGATTTAATGAAATACATATTTGTGATGATTTGGGGTGTGGGGTGTAATATAAGGGTCCCTGGTTGTGATGTGGAGGGAAACGACGCATTCTAAGTAAGAGCTTGGTGGTACCCATGCCCTTATGAAGATGAGGCGACACTGACAGTGACTTTGGCAGTCCACTCTGTTTAGAGACAGAATTGGTGCCTTCCCTCCACATCTCTAGTTCCCAGAGATCCTGTGGCAAAGCTCAGGATTAAAGCACATGGATAGGCATGAGATGTGACCACACCTTGTCCCAGCCACGTGAAATTGAGTTTTCTTAGAGCATGAGGTATCTGGGCTCTTAACTGTGTAGATTCTCTTCCTGGGATGGAGGTGCTGAATGCAAACTAGGAGGTGGCACTTGGGGCCCACTTCTGATTTTAGAACTTAGAGGGGGTTTCATGGAGCATAAGTACTTCTGTAGGTACATAAGTATTTATGTAGCATAAGCACATTGTAGGGAGCTGTGCACTTGTGCACAAATTTCTACTGTGTAAGGAGAAGACTGGATGGCTGTGTCTAGAAGACAGAACCTCTAGTTCTCTTGCCCTTGCTGATCCCTTCCCCCTTCAGTAAGCTCATGGGTCTTGGGGGTTGTTTTCTATCCTTCCTCTGTGGAATTAGATCAAACAAGGCCCAACGTAAATGCTTGTGTACTCAGACCCTAGATTCTCCCTCTATGTGTAGGTCATAGCATTGGAATTTGGGACCCTCATAAAAATATCTGGTGGTGAAATCCTTCAGTTTACCAGGAAATGAGGAATAATTCTTGATAAGGGGTGAATTAAGGGTCTGGGAGTATAAGGGGACTTCCAGAAGGCCCACGATCATACTGGTTGCAGCTTATAAACAATAATTCAGATTTCAGAGACATGAGTCATATTCCCTGCCAATGTAATTTTTAGCTCTGGATTGTGGTTTCCTAGAAACCTTTTCCAGTAATGGAGAAGGGGACAGACTGCTAAAGCAACACGGTATGAGTTAGTCTGATACAAACCAGAACTTTCAAATTCACACCAGGAATTTTTAGATTGGTGCCTCTGATGAAAACTTTTTGAGTCTGTCTGTACAGATTTCATTGCTGAGAACAGGGCTCAGTAGCAGGCAGCAGGGGAAGTAACAGGAAGGGCTGTGGATTTCTCACTCTAGGAGGAATCCTTGGTGCCATAGCTAAGCTGGCCTTCTTCCACGGAGGGGAGTGGAAAAGAATCAGAATATGGTCTAACTTTCTCAATGTGGTATTTGCACAAAGACAGAAAAATAAATCAATGAATAAAAGAAAAGAGAGCTCAAAAATAAACACAGGCATATAAAAGCAAATCATTTATAAGAAAGATTGATGGGGGAAAATGGATTTTTCAATAAACTTTCTAACAGATTGAATAGCCACAGAGGGAAATAAAATCTGATCTTTAACCTTATATTTCACACAAAATGAATTCCGTGTAGAATATAGACCTAAAATATAAAAACAATTTAAACTAATAAGGACATTCTGTATAGCACAGGGACGTCTACTCAATACTCTGTAATGGCCTATATGGGAAAAGAATCTAAAAAAGAGTGGATATATGTATAACAGATTCACTTTGCTGTACACCTGAAACTAACAAAACATTGTAAATCAACTCTACTCCAATAAGATTTTTAAAAAGTAAAATAAAAAATAAAAATGAAAACAATTTAATACAGTATCTAGAACCTACTTTAGGAAAATAACTTCATGACATTGGGGGAGATTGAGAAACTAGACTCAGAAAATATCAATATTTACCATAAAAGAGAAAAGATCTTCTAACATAGTTGATGAAAAACTCGAGACAGAATGAGTCGTGCTCAAGATTCTTCCATTCATTTCTGGTAGTAATATAGCTCAGATTTAGAACTGAAACTTTGGAATGATATTAGTGTCTACCTTCTGAGATGGAAGGGTTGAACAAACTCATGATATATAAAGTGTGTGGACTAATATCAGATCTATAGTAGCCACTAAGTCAGTATGGGCTAACATTGACAGCTTTTTCTAAGTAATTGCAAAATTATATCAACTGAAGGATTCATCATTATTGTGTATGTCACAAGGAAGGAATAAAATCACTGAAAACTATGGCACAGATATTTCTTGCCACTTAGAATTTTATCTTATTTATTGAAAGAGTTTATTAAAAACACTCTTTAAAATTTGTATAAATGTGGATATTTGTCTTCTATCACAATTATGATCACGAGATGGAAAATATAAGCAACATGTACTGATAAAGTTATTCCTAACATTTTTCCCATTCAGAGTCAAACTCCTCTGAATAGCTTTTCAACTTATCTTGACCATAATTTTCCCCACATTATCATCATCTGTGCTAATCAGGAGGTTTAGGAATGTCACATTTCTTGAGAGAGCTCTATACTTCTCTCTGTGAGATTATCTTCCAACTTACTGACACCCCCCATACAAGTTTTGATACCGATATTACCAGAAGGTGTCAACAGAAGACTTTTTGATCAGTTCATGCATGTAAACACAAGAACCTGTTGTGATTGCCTTCTGAATAATAGTGTTTGTACACTATCAATTCTAAGATGAACCTCTATTTGAAAGATGTGGAAATGTACACTCTAGCATCAGTGAATTCACTATTTTTCTCTGTGACTGCCCATTTCTTACTGTAAAATCATAGTGGCCCATCTGTTGTATTCTGTTCCATTATTGAGGAAACATACTTAAATGTAGTTTAACATAAGTTTACCAACCCCATTTGCCTTCTATTTGACTATTGGAGATATTAGAGGTTCTAGGGAGCTACTGGAATTCTTAGATTATATATGTAGAGGTAATATTGTTACCTCAAGAAATCCACTGAGAAGCAAGATAGACATGACTGAGTTAGTGGAAAGTTTGCATTGGAGCAGTAGCTTTCTAAAGACTTAGAAAGAAGTCGTATCTTGTGAATTTCTGCCCTAATCGTAGAAATAAGAGCAATGTCCTCTGTGTCATTCTAAATTCAATATTTCAGTCTATAACAATTGTATATCTATCTTTTTTTCTTCCCCTTTCTTTCCTCTAATCAGATGGATGATGATAATACAATCACTTTACAATTTGTCAGTGCATAGCAGATGCGTTATGATCTACATAAATTATTTTTCTCTGCCTACTTGCTACTCCGCCCAATTCCACTTTTAAAATTGGAACAATGTTTGGTGTTCCCTGATGAATGTATTAAGGGAATAAGAAACTCATATAATTCATAAATTAGGATGTTGGCTGAAATTTTACCTAGAGTTTCAAGCTCCAGGAAGGCTGAATTAAGTGAACAGCCAATTTTGATCTCAAATATATGAGTCATGCATCCGCTGGACTCCATCCTCTATTCAAGCTCAAGTACGAAAACAGGGTGATAGGTTCTTGTCTCATGGTGTAGTCTAAGACTTAGGGATGTTTGCAGGAACATCTTTCTGAGAATTCTGGTAGCCAGGCCACCTTCTGTGAAATCTAGGTACAGGTGGTTTAGAAGGTTGTGGGAAATCATATCATCCATGCTATCAGAGAGCAGTGTTTGAGGACTCAGAGCTTAGCACTGTGTCCTCTATGCCTGTGACATTATGTCATACTGTGTCTATCTACTGTCTTCTCTTAACTCTAAGCACTCAGGGTCCTTTGGTTTGTTATTTTATTTGCCACTTTTGAGTTTAGGTCACTCCTTATCCAGATCTAATGGTGACTTGTTTAAGGCCTGCCACTCTGGCTTTTGTTTTTGTTTTCATTGTGGTTTTTGGTTTTGTTTGGTAAAGAGTTTAGTGAGGGATGACATTCATAGTATACATCATAATATATTATAATGTGTGCATTGAAATGAAGAGGAAGGGGAGATTTGACAAGTCATTTAGCTGTTATAAGAACTCCAGATAAAATGAAATGAATAGAATAAACCTCTACGTTTTAAGATTTGGAATTTAAATGAGACTGTCCTTTCTTCAGGTGTGAACTTTGATCTTGGAGGAGTGAGAAAGTTTCTTGAATAACAAATGCCCAAAATATTAGCACCTAACTAAATGCTATCCTGATCTCAGAAGTGAAAAATATGGTCCAGGTCAGCTGTATCTCTTACTCTAGGTCTCCAGGCCCCA
The DNA here is from genome assembly GCF_949987535.1 of Balaenoptera acutorostrata. Lineage (NCBI taxonomy): Eukaryota > Metazoa > Chordata > Mammalia > Artiodactyla > Balaenopteridae > Balaenoptera > Balaenoptera acutorostrata. Next base: position 57,661,061 of record NC_080066.1, on the reverse strand, counting down.
GGAGTTAGTTTTCTCATTGAAGCCATGAATGTGATATGGAGAATATACCCTGTGATTATGGAACATAAAGGCAAGAGCTTTGCTTCTGCAGATATCCATGGAAGTATAGTATGCAGTTCTATGGCTTTGTAGACAGAGCTCCCAGAAACTGCCCTGGTGCTAGCCGGCAGGACTGCTGTGGCTGTGAATAGGGAGCTGTGTGAGGGAGGAGCATGTGGTCCTCTCTCTGGGAGGATATTTATTTAACCAGCACAGATGCAGTCATCAATCAACTGTGTCCATCCCTTAGACACAGCATGGAGGGTTGGGATATATTGTATTGTGCTTGTTCTTTCCTTTTTTCTGCCAGGCTTTCTCCACCCATGTAAAACACATCCTGAATAATTCACTTGTCTTCATCTGCCAAAAATTTGACATATAAAGGTTTACATCCAGGTATGTATAATCAGGGACTGTCCTAAAACACATAAAAAAGTTTTGCACCCAGCTCACCTGCTGCTATGACCATATCTATTCTGTGGCTTTCAGGCTTGGCAATGGGTTATATAATTCCACAATGTGGGTGTCAAGAGAATAAATGGACCCAGTGAATTGGTGATGGAGTCTGTAAAATGGGAAGAATTTAGTCACAGATTCCCTCAAGGGCTTGAAAATCTTTTGAAAGTTTGAAGAAGGAAACCCTGTACCAAAACAAACAAACAAACAAAACAAACAAAACAAAATCTCCTAAATGCAGAAATGTGATTAATGTTCCCTATCACTTGCATGTATCAATCTTGGCTTCTAATATCCAGGAGCCATGTCTTTCAAAAGAGATTTAGTGGTATCCTGCAGATACACTGCCAAAAGATGTAAACCTACCCTATTATACAGCAATCCCACTCCTGGGCATATATCTGGAGAAAAACATGGTTCGAAAGGATACATGCACCCCAATGTTCATTGCAGTGCTGTTTACAATAGCTAAGACATGGAAGAAACATAAATGTCCATTGACAGATGAATGGATAAAGAAGATGTGGTACATATATGCAATGGAATATTACTCAGCCATTAAAAAGAATGAAATAATATCATTTGAAGGAACATGGATGGACTTGGAGATTATCATACTAAGTGAAGTAAGTCAGGCAGAGGAAGACAAATATCATATGATACCACTTATATGTGGAATCTAAAAAAACGATACAAATGAACTTATTTACAAAACAGAAACAGGCTCACAGACTTAGAGAACAAACTTATGATTACCAGGGGGATATTGTTGGGGGAAAGGATATTGGGAGTCTGGGATTGACATAGACAGTGCTATATTTAAAATAAAATGGCTTTCCATGAAAAAAGTAAAAATAAAAATTGTGGGAAAAAAAGAAAATGGGATATGTGAGGCACAGATACCTATTTTTAAAGAAGTGTTTGCTGAGACAAAAACTGGTGACAGGGTAATGGGAAGTATGAAGAAAAAAAAAAAGAAAGAAAGAGGTGGAGAGTCCCTGGAGCTTGAGAGGGTCTTCCTGAAGCAAGTGCATCTGTGTTTGGAATGGAGGATAAATTAGGGAAAATGCTTTGCCCTTTTCTCCCTATAGGTCCTTTTACCCTCTGAGCCCAAGTTTTTTTCTTCATGTTTTTGAGAGTTTTTTTGTACAAGAATAATACTTTTTAAAAAAATGTTTTGAAACAATTTTAGATTTGCAGAAAGTAGCATAGATAGTACAGAGAGTTTCATATACCTTTCAAGTTGCTGTAATATTAACATCTTATATCACCATAGTTTATAAGAACTGAGAAATTAGCAGTGGTATAAAACTATTAAAGGAAGTCTGGACTTTCTTGATATTTTATCAGTAGATTTGCCAACTAAGGCCATTTTTCTTTTCCAGTATTCCAGGACACAACATTACATTTATTTGCCATACGTATCACATAATTTTTTTTGCTAATAATAAATTACCACATAATTTAGCATCTTAAAATTACACACATATTGTCTCAAAGTTTGTGTAGGTGAAGAATCCAGATGTAGATAATGTCCAAGGATAAAGTTTCAACAGAAGGCTTAGCCAAGGAAGAATCCCCTTCCAAACTCACATGATTGTTAGAATTCAATTACCTGCAGTCTGTTGGACCAAGGGCCTCCGTTCCTTACTGGCCATTGTCCAGAGGTTGCACTCAATTCCTTGCCATGTGGGCAAGTCACAGTTCCTGCCCATACACACAAGCAGGGATTAGAATACAAGGTGGTATACCAAGAGGTGGGGATCATCGGGTACCATATTAGGGTCTACCCGCCACATCAGCTATTCTCCCAATCTGCAACACTTTCTCAGTCTTCACTTATTTTCCATGAACTTTACCCTTTTGAAAAGTATTCGTCAAATATTTTGCAGAATGTTCCAAAATGTGGATTTGTCCCATGTTTTCTCATGATTATGCTAGTGATATGGATTAATTTATACACTTACATTTGTCTAAGTTTGAAGATGAGCAAAGCTGAAGAGTATGTTATTTGGAAATAGAAATGTAGAGAGAAAAATAATAAGGAGAAATAAAGGAACGATGAATAGAGACTTCAAAATAATAATAAATATAACACCTTCGGTGGCCAGAGAAGAGGATTAAGTTGGGGATATGCATGCAGGGAATATTACAATATTGCTAATGTTCTTTATATTAAGCTCAGAAATGACTTTTCAAAAATAAACTTTTAAAATTTAGAACAGTATTAGATTTACAAAACAGTTGTGAAGACAGCATAGAGATATATTTCAGAAATATACATACACCCCACACACATTTTCACTTCACCTATTTAACCATCCTCTTTCTCAAGCCCCTAGTATACACTAGTTTGCTTACTATCTCTATAGTTTCCCCTTTTCCAAAGTGTCATATAAATGGAATCATACAATATATGGTCTTTTCAAACTTCTTCTTTCCTTTAGCTGAATGCCTTTAAGATTTGTGAAGTTTACCTCACTGTGCATAAGTTCGCATTTCCCTAATGGTCAAAGGTTTTGAGCATCTTTTTATGTGCTTACTATACGTATATATCTTCTTTAGAAAAATATCTATTCAAATTATTTAACTATTTTTAATTGGAATATTTTATTTTTTAATTTTTCAGTTGTAAGAGTTCTTTATATATTCTGGATAAGACACTCTTATCAGCTTTATAATTTACAAATATTTTATCCCATTCTTTGGGTTGTCTATTCACTTTCTTGATAGTATGCTTTGAATCACAAAAGTTTTAAATGCTGATGAAGTTCAACTTATTTCTTCTGTCACTTGTCCTTTTGGTGTCATAAACTAGAAACCATTGTTTAACTGACGGTCATGAAGATTTACTCCTATGTTTTATTCTAAAGTTTTAGCTTTTATATTTAATTCTATGTTCCACTCTGAGTCAATTGGTATATGGTGTGAGGTTGGAATCCAACTTCAGTGTGGATATCCACTTGTCCTAGCAACATTTGTTAGAAGGACAATCCACATTGAATTGTCTTGGCAAACCTGTAAAATCAACTGGCCAAAATGTAAGGATTCATATTTGGTAATTAAATTGTATTCCATCAATCTATATGTTTAGCCTTATGCCAGTGCCACAATGTCTTGACTACCATAGCTGTTTGTGAGTTTTGAACTCAAGAAGGGTAAGTTGAGTACTCCAAATTTTGTTCCTTTTCAAGGTTATTTTGATTATCCTGGATTCCTGGCATTTTCAATTAATTTTAGTATCAGCTTGTCAATTACTGAAAAAAAGGCAACTGGAATTTCAGCACAGATTGCATTGAATCTGCTGCTCCATTTGGAAAGTATAGTTATCTTAACAATATTAGGCCTTCTGATAAATGAACCTGGAATTTTTTTTTCCATTTATTTATGTCTTCTTTATTTTCTTTCAACAATATTTTGTAGTTTTCCATGTACATGTCTCACACTTATTTTGTTAAGGTCATGCCTAAATATTTTATCCTTTTAGATGTTATTTTAAATGGAAAAGTTTTCTTGGTTTCATTGTCATTTTGTCCATTGCTAGTGTATAGAAATGCAATTGATTTTTGTATATTGACCTTGTACACTGCGACCTTGCTGAACTCATTTTTCAGTTCTAATAGTATTTTAGTAGATTGCTTAGGATTTTTATACACAAAATCATGTCATTTGCAAATAGAGATAGTTTGACTTCTTTCCAATCAGGTTGCCTTACATTTGTTTTTCTGGCTAATTGCCCTGGTTACAACCTCCATTGCTGAAGAGAAGTGACAAGAGTGGTCATTCTTGTCTTGTTTCTCATCTTGGGCAAAGTACTGAGCTTTCACAATTACATATTAGGTTATTTTGTTTTTTCATGGATGCCCTTTATTAGATTCAGAAAGTTCCCTTCTATGCTTAATTTGTTTAGTGTTTTATCATAAATGAATGTTGGGTTTTGTCAAATGCTTTTCATGCATGTTTTTGAGATGATCATGTTGTTTTGTCCTTTATTCTACTGCTATAGTGTATTAAATTAATTGTTTTTGTATTTTGAACCAAACTTGAATTCCAGAGATAAATCTCAGTTGGTCACGGCATTTAACTTTTGTAAACATTGCTGTATTTGGCTTGCTAATATTTTGTTGATGATTTTTGTATCTAGATTCATGAAGAATATTGGTCAGTAATTTTATTTTCTTGTAATGTTTAGCTGTGGTATTAGGGTAAACTGGCCTTGTAGAATGCGTTGGTAAGTATTTTCTTATCTTCTGTTTTTTTGGAGGAGTTTGTGAAAGATTTATATTAATTACTTAAACATTTGGTATAAATTAACAGTGAAGTCTTCATAGATTAGATTTTTAATGATATATATTTTAAAATTACTAACTCATTTTTGCCACTTGTGTAGATCTATTAAGGTTTTCTTTTTATTTTCTTACCAGTTTTTTCCTCGGTAGGTATTTACCCATTTCATCCAGGTCATCTAATTTGTTAGCATATTCTCCATAGTGTTCTTAGTACTCATTGATAATCCTGATCTATTCATGGAAGGTTGGTAATAATGCCCTCTTTCAGTGATTTGATTTTCATAAATTGAGTCTCTTTTCCATCTTCTTTCAGTCTTCTTTCTTTTCTCTCTCTCTCTCTCATACTTTATCAATTTAGTTGCTACTTTCAAAGAACCATCTCTTAGCTGTGTTGATTTTCTCTACTGTTTTTCTATTTTCTATTTCATTTATTTCCACTCTAATCTTTAATACTCCCTTCCTTTGATTGATGTGGGTATAATTTATCTTTTCTCTAGTTTCTTTAAGTATAAGTTTAGGCTTTTTAATTTGAAATATTTTCTACTTTAATATGGATGTTTACATATATTAATTTTCCTCTAAGTGCCATTTTAACTATATCTCTTAAAACTTGGTATGGTGTGATTTTTGTTTTCATTCATCTCAAATTATTGTCTATTTCTGAAAATTTTAAACTTTTTCCAGTTTTATTGAGATATAATTGACATATAACATTGTGTAAGCTTAAGTTGTGCAAACAATGATTTTATACCATATATTACAAAATAATCACCACAATAAGTTTAGATTTTCTTGTTATTTCTTCCTTGACCCATTGATTATCTAGGAATGTGTGGTTTAACTGCCACACATATATAAATTTTTATGTGTAGCTGATTTCTAATTTTATTCCATTATGGTCAGATAATATCCTATGCTTGATTTCAGTTCTTATACATTTACTGAGACATGTTTTATAGCCTAAAATATGGTCTATCCTGAACAAAGCTCCATGTGTGTTTGAGCAGGATCTGCATTCTGCTGTTATTAAGTGGAATGTTCTATAGATGTCTGTTAGATTATTTGAATTACTGTGTTGTTCAAGTCTTCTATTTCCTTGTTGATCTTCTTCCTAGTTGTTCTATCCATTATTAAAAGTGGGGCATTAAAGTCTCCAACTATTACTGTTTTATTGTCTATTTGTCCCATAAATTATGTCAGTTTTGCTCTGTGTGGTTTGAGTTCTATTGTTAGATGTATATAAGTTTAAAATTATGTCTTCTTGATGGATTGGCCATTTCATTATAAAAAGTCTTTCTTTTAAGTAGCAGTTTTTTTCTTAAAATCTATTTTTGTCTGATAGCTCCTCAGTTCTCCCTTGGATAATGTTTTTTTAGTATATATTTTTCATCATTTCACTTTTAGTCTATTGATATCTTTGTTTCTAAAGTGTTTCCCTTTTAGAAACATGTATTTAGATAATGTTTCTCATCAATTTTGAAAATGTATGCCTTTTGATAGGATTTTAATCCATTTACTTTTAATGTAATTACTGTCACTGGCGGATTTATGTCTTCCATTTTACTACTTGTTTTTTATATGTCTTAAAAAATTTTTTTATTGTGGTAAGTCACATGATATAAAACATACTATTTTAACCATATTTAACTGTACAGTTCAGTGGCACTAAGTACATTCACATTGTTGTGTAACTCTCACCATCACGTGAATTTTTCACCTTCCTAAACGGAAACTCTGTCCCCTTCAAACACTAATTCCCCATTCCCCCTCTCCACCCTTCCCACCCCCCCAGACCCTGGCATCTACCAATGTACTTTCTGACTCTATGAATTTGACTATTCTAGGTACCTCGTATAACTGGAATCAAGCAGTATTTGTCTGCACCTAATGTATATTGGAATGCATTTTAAAAATTAACTTAATATATGTCCTGCAAACAGATTGCACCTTCTTTTTATTCCCCTGTGCTATACAGTAGGCACTCACCAGCCATTAACTTCCTACATAGTAGTGTACATATACCTCAATCCCAATCTCCCAATCCATTCCACACCCTCCCTTGGTGCCCATACATTTGTTCTCTATGTTGGTGTCTGTATATCTGATTTGCAAATAAGTTCATCTGTATCATTTTTCTAAATTCCACATATATGCATTAATATATGATATTTATTTTCTCTTTCTGACTTACTTCACTCTGTATGACAGTCTATAGGTCCAGCCACATCTCTGCAAATGGCACAATTTCATTCCTTTTCATGGCTGAGTAATATTCCATTGTATATATGTACCACATCTTCTTTATTCATTTATCTGTTGATGGACATGTAGGTGGCCCTGGCTACTGTAAATCGTGCTACAATGAACACTGGGGTGCATGCATTTTTTGGAATTTTGGCTTTCTCCAGGTACATGCCCAAGAGTGGGATTACTGTGTTATATGGTAGTTGTAATTTTAGATTTTTAAGGAACTTCCATACTGTTCTCCATAGTGGCTGTATCAATTTACATTTCCACCACCAACATAAAAGGGTTCCCTTTTCTCCACACCCTCTCAAGCATTTATTGTTTGTAGATTGTTTGATGAAGGCCATTCTGAATGGTGTGAGGTGGTATCTCATTGTAGTTTTGATCTGCATTTCTCTAATAATTAGTGATGTTGAGCATCTTTTCATATGTCAGTTGGCCATCTCTATGTCTTCTCTGGAGAAAAGTCTATTTAGGTCTTCTGCCCATTTTCTGATTGAGTTGCTTGTTTTTCTGATATTGAGCTGCATGAGCTGTTTGTATATTTAGGAGGTTAACCCCTTGTCAGTTGCTTCATTTGCAAACATTTTCTCCCATTTTGAGTGTTGTCTTTTCATCTTGTTTATGGTTTCCTTTGCTGTGCAAAACTTTTCGGTTTAATTAGGTTTCATTTGTTTATTTGTTTATTTTTTATTTTTTTAATTATTAGCACCTTTAATTATTATTTATTTATTTGTCTGTGTTGGGTCTTCGTTTCTGTGTGAGGGCTTCCTCTAGTTGCGGCAAGCGGGGGCCACTCTTCATCCCAGTGTGCGGGCCTCTCACTATCGCGGCCTCTCTTGTTGCGGAGCACAGGCTCCAGACACGCAGGCTCAGTAATTGTGGCTCACGGGCCTAGTTGCTCCGTGGCATGTGGGATCCTCCCAGACCAGGGCTCAAACCCGTGTCCCCTGCATTGGCAGGTAGATTCTCAACCACTGCGCCACCAGGGAAGCCCTCATTTGTTTATTTTTGTTTTTATTTTCATTATACTAGGAGGTGCGTCAAAAAGATCTTGCTGTGATTTATGTCAAAGAGTGTTTTTCCGATGTTTTCCTCTAAGAGTTTTAGAGTGTCCAGCTTTACATTTAGGTCTCTAATCCATTTTGAGTTTATTTTTGTGTATGGTGTTAGGAAGTGTTCTAATTTCATTCTTTTACATGTAGCTGTCCAGTTTTCCAGACACCACTTATTGATGAGATTGTCTTTTCTCCGTTGTATATTCTTGCCTCCTTTGTCATAGATTAATTGACCATAGGTGCATGCGTTTATCTCTGGGCTTCCTATCCTACTCCACTGATCTATATTTCTTTTTTTGTGCCAGTCCCGTATTGTCTTGATTACTGTAGCTTTGTAGTATAGTCTATAGTCTGAAGTCAGGTAGCCTGATGCTTCCAGCTCTGTTTTTCTTTCTCAGGATTGCTTTGGATATTTGGGGTCTTTTGTGTTTCCACAAAAATTGTAAATTTTTTTTGGTCTAATTCTGTGAAAAATGCCATTGTTAGTTTGATAGAGATTGCACTGAATCTGTAGATTGCTTTGGATAGTATAGTCATTTTCACAATGTTGATTCTTACAATCCAAGAACATGGTACATCTTTCCATCTGTTTGTGTCATATTTGATTTCTTTCATCAGTATCTTACAGTTTTCTGCATATAGGTTTTTGCCTCCTTAGGTAGGGTTATTGCTAGACATTTTATTCTTTTCATTGCTGTGGTAAATGGAATTGTTTCCTTAATTTCTCTTTCTGATCATTAGTTGTTAGTGTATAGGAATGCAAGAAATTACTGTGCATTAATTTTGCATCCTGCAACTTTACCAAAGTCATTGATTAGCTCTAATCATTTTCTGGTGGCATCTTTAGGATTTTCTATGTATAGTATCATGTCATCTGCAAACAGTGACAGTTTTACTTCTTCTTTTCTAATTTGGATTCCTCATTTCTTTTTTTTTTTTCTCTGATTGCCATAGCTAAGGCTTCCAAAACTCTGTTGAATAATAATGGTGACAGTGGACATCCTTATCTTGTTCCTGATCTTAGAGGAAATGCTTTCATTTTTTCACCATTGAGGATGATGTTTGCTGTCGGTTTGTCGTATATGATGTTTATTATGTTGAGGTAGGTTCCCTCTATGCCCACTCTCTGGAGAGTTTTTATCATAAATTGGTGTTGAATTTTGTCAAAAGCTTTTTCTGCATCTATTGAGATGATCATATGGTTTTTATTCTTCAATTTGCTAATATGGTGTATCACATTGATTGATTTGCATATGAAAAATCTTTGCATCCCTGGGATAAATCCCATTTGATCATTGTGTATGATCCTTTTAACGTGTTGTTGGATTCTGTTTGCGAGTATTTTGTTGAGAATTTTTGCATCTATGTTCATCAGTGATATTGGCCTGTAATTTTCTTGTTTTTGTGATATCTTTGTCTGGTTTTGGTATCAGAGTGATGTTGGCCTCATAGAATGAGCTTGGGAGTGTTCCTCACTCTGCAATTTTTCAAAAGAGTTTGAGAAGGATAGGTGTTAGTTCTTCTCTAAATGTTTGATAGAATTTGCCTGTGAAGCCATCTGGTCCTGGACTTCTGTGTTTTGGAAGATTTTTAACCACAGTTTCAATTTCATTACTTGTGATTGGTCTGTTTATATTTTCTATTTCTTCCTGGCTCTGTCTTGGAAGGTTGTACCTGTCTAAGAGTTGGTCCTTTTCTTCAAAGTTGTCCATTTTATTGGCATATAATTGCTTGTAGTAGTTTCTTATGATACTTTGTATTTCCTCATTATCAATTGTAATTTCTCCTTTTCCATTTCTAATTTTATTGATTTGAGTCCTCTCCTTTTTTTCTTGATGAGTCTGGCTAAGTGTTTACCAGTCTTTTTTTATTTTCTCAAAGAATCAGCTTTTAGTTTCATTGATCTTTGCTATTATTTTCTTCATTTCTATTTCATTTATTTCTGCTCTGATTTAATGATTTCTTTCCCTCTATGAACTTTGAGTTTTGTTTGTTCTTCTTTCTCTAGTTGCTTTAGGTGTAAGGTTAGGTTGCTTATTTGAGATTTTTCTTGTTTCTTGAAACAGGATTGTGTTGCTATAAACTTCACTCTTAGAACTGCTTTTGCTGTATCCCATAGGATTTTGATCACTGTGTTTTTGTTGTCATTTGTTTCTAGGTATTTTTTGATTTCCTCTTTGATTTCTTCATTGATCTCATTATTTAGTAGCATGTTGTTTAGCCTCTGTGTGCTTGTGTTTTTTACAGTTTTTTTTCCTCTAAATGATTTCTAATCTCATAGCGTTGTGGTCAGAAAAGATGCTTGGTACAATTTCAATTTTCTTAAATTTACCAAGGCTTGATTTGTGACCTAAGATGTGATCTATCCTGGAGAATGTTTTTTTGTGCCATTGAGAAGAAAGTGTATTCTGCTGCTTTCAGTTGGAATGTCCTATAAATATCAACTAAGTCTATCTGGTCTAATGTGTCATTTAAAGCTTGTGTTTGCTTATTAATTTTCTGTCTGGATGATGAGTCCATTGGTGTAAGTGGAGTGTTAAACTCCCCCATTATTATTGTTTTCCTGTCGATTTCCCCTTTTATTTGCCTTATGTATTGAGGTGCTCTTACATTGGGCGCATAAGTATTTACAATTGTTATATTTTCTTGTTGGATTGATCCCTTGATCATTAAGTAGTGTCCTTCCTTGTCTCTTGTAAAAGTCTTCATTTTAAAGTCTGTTTTGTCAATATGAGTATTGCTACTCCGGCTTTCTTTTGATTTCCATTTGCATGGAATATCTTCTTCCATCCCCTCTCGTTCAGCCTGTATGTGTCCCTAGGTCTGAACTGGGTCTCTTGTAGACAGCATATATATGGGTCTGGTTTTAGTATCCATTCAACCAGTCTGTATCTTTTGGTTAGAGAATTTAATCCATACACATTTAAGGCAATTATTGATATGTATGTTCCTATTACCATTTTCTTAATTGTTTTGGGTTTGTTTTTGTAGGTCTTTTCTTCTCTTGTGTTTTCCACCTAAAGAAGTTCCTTTAGCATTTGTTGTAAAGCTGGTTTGGTGGTGCTGAATTCTCTTAGCTTTTGTTTGTCTGTAAAGCTTTTGATATCTCCGTCAAATCTGAATGATATTCTTGCTGGGTAGAGTGATCTTCGTTTTAGGTTTTCCGTTTCATCACTTTAAATATATCCGGCCACTCTCCTCTGGCCTGCAGGGTTTCTACTGAAAAATCAGCTGATATCCTTATGGGGAATCCCTTGTATATTATTTGTTGAATTTCCCTTGCTGCTTTTAATATTTTTTCTTTGAATTTAATTTTTGTTAGTTTGATTAATATGTGTCTTGGCATGTTTCTCTTTGGGTTTATCTTGTATGGGACTCTCTGTGCTTCCTGTACTTGGGTGGCTATTTTTTTTTCCCATGCTGTTGAAGTTTTTGACTATAATCTCTTCAAATATTTTCTTAGACCCCTTCTCTTTCTCTTCTTCTTTTGGGACCCCTATAACTCAATTGTTGTTGCATTTAATGTTGTCCCAGAGGTCTCTGAGACTGTCCTCGTTTCTTTTCATTCTTTTTTCTTTATTCTGCTCCACGATTCTGTCTTCCAGTTCACTTATCCATTCTTCTGTCTCAGTTATTCTGCTATTGATTCCTTCTAGTGTATTTTTCATTTCAGTTTTTGTGTTGTTCATCACTGTTTGTTTGTTCTTTAGTTCTTCTAGGTCCTTATTAAACATTTCTTGTATTTTCTCAGTCCATGCCTCCATTCTATTTCCGAGATTTGGATCATCTTTACTATCATTACTCTGAATTCTTTTTTGGGTAGATTGCCTGTTTCCTCTTCATTTATTTGGTCTTGCAGATTTTTACCTTGCTATTTTGTCTGTAACATATTCCGCTGTCATTTCATTTTTGCTGATGGTTTGGGCTGTGTTCCTGTCTTGCTTGTTGTTTGACCTGAGGTGTCCAGTACTGGAGTTTGCAGGCAGTTGGGTGGAGCCAAGTCTTGGTGTCAAGATGAGGACCTCCAGGAGAGCTCACACTGATTAATATTCCCTGAGGCTTGAAGTTCTCTGTTAGTCCAGCCACTTAGACTCAGTGTTCCCACCTCAGGGGCTCAGGCCCTATCCCCTGCCTGGGAACCAAGACCCTGCAAGCCACGCAGTGTGGCAAAAAAGAAAACCAAACAAACTAAAAACTAAACCAAAAAACAAACAAACATGGGCAGAACATTACAAAGAATAAAAAATAGAATAAAATTAGAAAAATACAAAATATATTAGAAAAAATAAAAATGAAAATGAAACAACAATCACAAAACAAAGCACAACAGGAAAAAAATTGAAAAAAAAAAATCCCTGGTGCTTCTGCTATCAGTGTCCTTACCCCACCGTGAGCTACATCTGACTCCTGCCTCTTGGAAGAGGGCCTCCAAGACCTCTAGGTAGGTCTCTGGGCCCACTCTGTCAGCTCCACTTCTGCATGTGTTCCTTTCACCTGCATCTGCTCCTGAAGCTGGCCCAGAGCACACTTGCCCATGCAGGCCAGCTGGGACCCAGGCTTCTATGGGCATGTCTGCAGGGGCCAGTGCAGCTGGAGGAGTCTTTGGAGAAGGGTGGTGCTCAGCCCACCAGGACCCAGTCGGCCCGTGGAGGCTTTAGGGGTGGTGGTGCTTCGGTCCACCAGGACCAGAGGAGGCCTTGACAGGGGCTGGTCTCAGGCCTGGGATCCATATGGCCCCCAGAGGCTTTGGTGGGTCCAGGGCCCAGGCAGGGGACCCACGAGGGCTGAGGAGGCCCTGGTGGGGTGGGGCCTAGGCCCGTCCCCCTAGCAGGTGGTCCATGGTTTGAGGGATGGGCAAGCCTGCTCAGGTGTGTGCCCCCACCACTGCCCAAGGAGGCCAGGCGGGGAAGGGTGCCACAATGGTGGCCCCACCCTTTGCACGCCACTCAACAATAGTTTCCTGCTTCCCTGGTGGCCTGGGCCTCCCCTGCCAACCTTCCCTGCTACAGAGCCCTTCCTCCTTTCACCTCAGTCTGTCTCCTTATCCCCATCAGCCGTCCCCTCCCAGGATCCACCCTCCAAATCCCACTCTCCGGTGCCTAGCCCTCCTCTGCACCAGGAGACACACAACCCAGGCCAGGGTGTGCAGGGCCATGGCAGGTACTACGCACACAGGCCCCACTCTGTCCCACCCCCCACAAACCAGTCTCTGATCCCCTCTGGCTCCCAAACCCCCGAAGGTCCCCATCTGTTTCCACTGATCCCCCTGCTGTGAGTGGGCCACCCTGAGTGCGAGAAACTCTCCTCTCCTCCAGCCCCCACCAGGGGTGCCAATCTCATCCCATTTCCACCCTTCTTCCCCCCCCCCCTTCCTTACCATGCCCCACCCAGTTGCATGGGAACCCCTCCTGTCCTCTTAGGTGTCCAAGGTCCCCCAGTAGCACCCAGTAGGGGCTCCACGAGAACTGCTCCAATTCCCCCCTGCTGCACCAGTGAGGAGATTCAAAGTCCACATCCTCCTACTCTGTCATTTTGACTCTGACCCCTGATATGTCTTAACTCATTTTTGTTCCACACTTAACCACCAGTGCCTTCTTGTGTATTTTCTAGTGTACCCTTTTAATCCCCTTGTTGTTTCTTTAGCTGTATTTTTGGAATTATTTTCTCATTGGTTGTCCTGATGATCACAATTAACATCTTAACTTGAAGCAGTCTAATTCACATTAATACTAACTTAATTTCATTACTATAAATAAAAAAAAATTACACCAATGTTACCATTCCTTCCCCTTCCTTTGTGCTATTATCCTTATATGAATTATATCTTTATGAATTACAAGCCTGTCAACACAGTTTTATAATTAATGATTGAAGTAGTTGTATATTAAACCATATGGAAGAAGGGAAGAGTTACACACAAAATATAATATGTTCTCTTTTATATTTACCTATGTAATTATCTTAACTTGTACTCTTTCTTTGTGTGAATTCAAGTTACTGTTCAGTTTCTTATCATTCCTCCCCATATAACTCACTTTAGTATTTCTTGTACATCATGACTATTAATGACAAATTTCCTCTGTTTTTGTTTATCTGAGAGTGTCAATTTCTTCCTCACTTTTGAAGAGTAGCTTTGTGGATATAAAATTCTCATTTGACATTTTTTTTCTTTCAGCACTTTGAATATTTCATCCATTGCTCTCTGGACTCATGATTTCTGACTATAAATCAACTCTTAATAATTAAAGGATCCCTTGTATCCATATCCATATCCAAGTCACTTTTCCCTAGCTTTAAACATTCTCTATCTATGGCTTTTGATAATTTGACTATGCTATATCTTGGTGTGGGTCTCTATGTTTATCCGATTTGTATTTTATCTCTCTTGAATGTGCAATGATTTTCATTATATTTGGGAAGTTTTTAGCTATTATTTCTCTAAATATTCTTTCTGCCACTTTATCTCATCTCATTCTAGGAATCCTATTATGCATATATTTGTACACTTGACAGTGTCCCAAAGATGTCTAAGTCTCTGTTGAACTTTCTCTATTCTTTTTTTTTCTTTCTGTTGCACAATATGATGATCTCAGTAGTACTTTATTCAAGTTTGTTGATTGTTTTTTCTGCCTATTTAAATAGGCTGTTGACCTCTCAAGTGAATTCTGTATTTCAGTTATTATTTTGAAACTCCATGATTTCCACTTTTAAAACAATACTTTTAATTGGTATTTTCTAGTTGATGAGATATCTTTCTTACACTTTAATTATTTCAACATGGTTTCCTTTGATTCTTTGAAATAGCTGTAATAGCTGATTTTATACCTTTATCCTTTAAGTCCAAGGTCTAAGCTTCCTGTGGGAGAGACAGTCTTTATTGGCTGCTTTTTTGTTCCATGCATAGGGCATATTTTCCTTTATATTTGTGCGTATCATAAATTTTGGTTGTTGAAATGAGACATTTTAAATAACCTGTGACAACTCTGGAAACCCTTTTCAGTGTTTATTTTTGTTAATACAAGTTGCCATTGCTGCTGGGTTTTTTTTATTTAGTGACTTCCCTGAACTAACTCTGTAAAGTATGTATTATTTGTCATCTGTGGCTACTGTGTTCTCTTTCATTTAACTAAGTGTCCAGTTAATGACTGGACAGAAATTTTCTTAAATGACTTGAACCAGCCTTTTCCAAGGGGCTCTATGTAGGGTTGGGACACAGCTTCATTCTTCAACTATTTACAACTCCACCTTAGCCTTTCACTTCCTGTCTGTGCAGAGCCTCAGGTAAGAGAGTTTATAGCCACAGGTGAGAGATTAAGGATTTTAAAAAGTCTTTTCTGAGCCTGCATACAGCCATCACATGTACATGTATTTCTAGATCACTAAGAATATGTTGGACCTTTCAAAAGTGTCTTATGGACATTTCATCTCCCCAGTTTTCTTTTTAAGTTTTTGTCACCCTCTTATTTACCTCAACTGGTATTACCACCTCAGCTACTTGCAATGTTAAACAAATGCTGCTTACTGTTTCTGACAAAAACCCTGGGAATAGGATATTCTGACTGAGCAAGCTCTTAGTCACATGCAGTAAAGACAAGCCTTATGGATGGGTATTTTCAGGGAACTGTCCGCTAAAATAGTGATAATTGCCTAGGAATGGAGTTTTGGGGGAAGTTCGAAACCCACTCTTCCCCCTCCAATGACTGCTACGACACTGGTTTTCACAGATAAAGTGGTTGCAGAGATGATAGATTTCAAAATTACTGTGGAATTCAGGAGGGGGGAATGGGAATAGGGCAAATTAAAATGACACAAACTTACTGTTATTACTGAAATTAATTCATTTATAAAAATAAATGGTCCTTCAATTTTTGCAAGTCTTTGTTTAATTTCCAGAGTTCTGAAAAGGGTCATTTTGATACTTTTTACCATGCTCTTATTGTTATTATGAAGGGGCAATTTTTCAGAGTAGTAGTCTGTGATTACAGAATATTTTTCCTCTCCTTCACTTTTGATGGATGATTTAGCTGCATATGGAATTATAGATCGGTGGTTTTTTTCTTTTAACACTTCAAAGATCTTCTCCATTTCTTGCTTGAATTGTTTCTGAAGACAAGTACACTATAATTCTTACCTTTATTCTTCTATAAGTAGTTTTGTTTTCTCAGGTTTCCATTAGAGTTATCTCTTTGTCTTTGGTTTCCTGCAGCTTGACTGTGAAACGTATAGGTGTTTTTTTCTTTTTTCTTTTTTCTTTTTTTTTTTGCTCTTTATCTTGTTTGGTTTTCTATGTTCTTCCTTTTGTTTTGCTGTTTATCTTGGTTTGGTGTTTCTCAGTGATTTTGGATATTCTTGGTCATTATTACCTCAAAATCTTTACTCTGCCCCATTCTTTCTTTCTTCTGCTCTTCCAACAATGAGTATGTTATATCTTTTGATATTATCACAGAGTTCTTGAATGTTCTCTTCTTTTTTATTTCACTTTTTCCTCTTTCCAGTTCAGAAGTTTCTATTGACCTAACTTGAGTCCTCTGATTTTTTCCTCAACCATATCAAGTCAATTGACTAACTTAATACACTCTTCATTTCTGTTCCTCTGTGTTTTTTTAATTTCTCATATTTCCTTTGATTATTTATTTGAGCTTTCATCTCTCTGTTTTACCAACCTGTTCTTGCATGTTGTCTACTTTTCTTCATTCATCCTGTAACATATTATTTTATATTCCCTCTCTGATAATTCCAACATCAGTGTCATATCTGAGTCTTCCAAAGATTGTTTTGTCTCTCTAGTCTGTTTTTTCTTGCTGTTTTTCATGGAATTGTGTTGTTCTTTTTGAAAGCTAGACACATTACACCTGCCAAAAGGAACTGAGGTAAACAGAACTTTAGTGTGAGGATTTTTGTTAATCTGGCTAAGAGTTGGGTTGTGTTTGTTATATGTGGTAGCTGTACGTACCAGAGACTTCAAATTTTATTAGTGGCTTTTTTCCCCCTCCCCTCTTAGTTTTGGGGATTCTTTATGAGCTACAACTTAGAAATAGTTTGTGTCTTGCTGCAGTTTCAGCTCTAATCTACTCTATTATACTGAAACCATTTTGATGTGATGGTAGGTCTGAAGGATATGGATATTATACAATATTCCAAGTTAATCTCAATCTTTTAATTTGCCTGTGTCTTAAGGCTGTGATCTTTACAAATATTTTTTTCCCTCTTTCAGTTGTGAGAGTGAGAGACTCCCACTCTTTTCCCTCCTGCTGGTTTCCTATTCCTTTCAGTTCCTACAGCATTCCAAATACTTTACCTTAAATCACTGTCTTCAGTTTACTCTGAGTTTTCCCACCTTAGGTGAGACAGGAAAGCTAGTGGTTGCAACGTTGGGGAAAAATCCCTTCCAACTACCTGGGGCAAGGTTTCCAAATTGTCCTCTGGCAAAATTTACCTCCCAAAAGGGACTCTCTCTCTCTCTCTCTCTCTCTCTCTATATATATATATATATATATATATATATATATATATATATATATATATATTTATTTATTTATTTATTTATTTATATTTTTATATATATTTTTTTTTTTGAGAGAAGGCACTGGACATATTTTTACAATCGCTACTCTTTTTTTCTCCTGCCAGGGCCACCAGGGTCCAGGCTAACCATGAGAAACCGGGAGGGTTCCTGGAGGGAGAGTCCATAAAAGTACAAGGCCTTCCTAAGACTGTGGCACCCAGGAGGCTCCCACCCTCACTTTGGTCCACTCTCAGCCTCTATCAATTCATCAAATCATCATTAAACTTTTCTATTAATTTATGATTCCATCACCTTCTGCTCCTGGTAAGAAGACCTTGGTTGACATATGCCTCTGATTGTGTCTGTCTCTCTATAGTTTAGAGTGCAGACTTGCTCTGTGGCCTCAGTTCTCTGTGGGGCATCCAAGGTAAGTAATTGATTTTCAGTTTGTCCACTTTTTTCTTGTTACAAAATAAGGGTGACAACCTTCAAGTTGTTTACATGCCAGAGATGAAACCAGGAGTATGGGATGTGGGTGTTTAGGAAGAGTAACACAGAGGTGAAAAACCCTTCTCATTGCATCATATCAGGGATACGTCATGGCCACAAAATTTTTACTGATGATGCTGAACTTGATCACTTGGTTAAGATGGTGCCTGCCAGATTTTTTTCCCTATAAAGTTATTGATTTTTCTTTTCCATCTTTTATGCATTGGAAGCAATTCTCTGAGTCTATCCCATAACCAATAGGAGGAGTGAATTATCAAGGAAATTAATAGATTTATGTTAAAACCACAACAATAATTAAAAATGTTTTGGGAAAGATACTTTGGGTCTTGCAAATATTTTGTTTCTTCTTAATGTTACACAAACTAATTTTAGCACTCATCAGTGGATCTTGTTTGAAGTAATTATTACTGTGATGTTGTAAGATGATGGTTCACTTTCTTTATTCATTTTGTATTTATTATTTCAAATTATTCTATAAATTATTTATTTATTTATATCAGTATGGGTGTATTGATTTTTTTCTAGATTTATTGAAATATAATTGACATATAATGTTGTGTAAGTTTAAATTCTACAATATGTTGATCTGATACACTTATATATTGCAAAATGGATATCACAATAGCATTAACTACAACCTGCCTCACATGACTTACTTAATATTGCTCCTTTGTGCTGAGAATATTTAGAATCTATTTTCTTAGCAACTTTCAAGTATATAATACAGTAATTTTTTAAAGTACTTGCTACAGACTCATCTTGTATTTTTTTCTGTCTGAACCCTAAAATAAAACACTTCTTCAAGAAACTCTGTTTTGTTTTCGTTGTTCTTGTTGGAGAATTGTATTTCAAAATTAGTTGTACTTGTTAATACTGGAGTGTCACTGCTTGTAGGCTTTTTCAGCAAACAGAGAGCTAAGAATATGTGTATGTACTCATGTACACCCACATTTCTATATTTATTTTTCTAAATCTTTGTAAATATATATATATATTAAAATGAGTTATTAACATGAGTTAATGCTGATATCTATAACTCTAGTCCAGAACTGTGGGATTCATTCTAACCTTCCCTCTTGGTTATTCATAACCTATTTATTTATTTTCTTCTTTTTTTAATTGAAGTATTGTTGACTTACAATATTATATTAGTTTCACATGTACAACACACTGATTTGATATTGTTATAGATTATACTACATATATAGTTAATATAATATGTCAGTTTATATTCCCTGTGTTGTACATTGCATTCTTGTATCTTATTTATTTTATACCTAGTAGTTTCTACCTCTTAATCCCCTTCCCCTATCTTGCCCCTCCCCCCCATTCCTCTCCCCACTGGTAACAATTAGTTAGTTTTCTGTATCTGTGAGTCTGTTTCTGTTTTATTATATTCGTTTATTTGTTTTAGTTTTCAGATTCTACATATAAGTGAAAACATACAGTACTTGTCTTTCTCTGTCTGACTTATTTCACTAAGCACAATACCTTCCAGGTCCATCCATGTTTTCACAAATGGCATAATTTCATTCTTGTTTTATGTCTGAGTAATATTCCAATGCATGTATATGTCACATCTTCCTTATCTATTCATCTGTTAATGAATACTTAGATTGCTACCATATTTTGGCTATTGTAAATAGCACTGCTATGAACATCAGGGTGCATGTATGTTTTCTAATTAGTGTTTTTATTTTCTTTGGATATATACCCAGGAGTGGAACTTTTGGATCATAACTTCTTTCTTTGACAGGGACAAAACTTCCCTGAGTCTCAGATTTTTAATTATTATATTTTTCTTTATACATACACAAGCTGATTTAAATCCATCTTTATTTATCTTGTGCTGGTATCTAGATCTCAGCCACAGTGACTTGGGTTGGGATACTTGGTTTCTGGAAAAAGTGATAGGAAACATTGGACTTGATCATCTATGTTTATAGATGTGAAATTAAAAGCAGATTGGAATTTGGCAAAGAGTGAGCCAATAGCTTAGTGAAATGAATACATTACATGAACCCTCAAATATGTAAGCAACAGAATTCAGGCAATTTGGTCCATTCTAAGGTACACTTGTGGTGACCTCCATGGGTTGATCCTCTGTCTCCCAGAAATACTTTCGCTGTAGGACTCAGAGGTAGATGCCAGTACATACACGTTATTGGGACATCTATTTCATAAGATGTTAAAACTGATTTCTGGTGAACTGTGGTCTTAAGTCCACTAACTGTGTAGATTTCCCTTCTAAGGACAAAACTGAAAACAGTCTGAACCCTCGACTGATTCAAGAGGCTGAACCCTTGGAAAGATGTTGTGGAGCCTGAGTGCCCTCATGGTATGCATGCCCTCAATTTTCTCATGGCAGAGAACTGACCCCCCAAGTTTTCCCACTTGCTCTCCAACAAAACTCATGCTTCCTTGTAGTGTTTTCACCTTACTGCATTGAGAAAGAACCAAATATAGCCTGGCACAAAATCATGTACACTCATGTATGGGTGTACATGAGTACATATATTCTTAGCTCTCTGTTTGTTGAAAAAGCCTACAAGCAGTGACACTCCAGTATTAACAATGCTCCTGTTTCCATATGTTCTTTTTGGCTTCAGGGCTCTGATATTCTCTATAGAAGTGACAGTTGTATGAGCAAACACACTCTGATAATAAATGACCTCACCTGTGCCCTGATATGAGTACTGGAGGAGCAACAGGACCTGAAGATGTCATGAACAGGAAAGCTGGAGCACAAAAAGAGCTGTTCTGGACCCAGGGGACTGAGCTTCACATTCCATGATAGGCTACTCTTTGCTAGAAGCATCTTCATGTGAAGGGAGAAGGCAGGCTACTGAAGACATGCTATATGATTTCTCATACTAGAAAGAAGAAATTTCAAGATAGGAGTAGTATTCAAAGAAACGAGTGCCTCTGGTGAAAACAGGCTTTTTGTACATACTTTCCTTGCTGAGAATAAAGCTTGGTAACAGGATAGTTTGTAGACAATAGCATGTCAGAGGTGAGGAGAACAAGAGAAGAAAACTGCTGTCTGAACTGGTAAAGGTCTGCATGGAGGATGCATGTATTTTTGGGATAACCAATCAGTCCTCTTGTGCCTACAGAAAGCAGGGTGTAGCAGGAGGAGAGCTGTGACCTAGCTTTCTTCTTCTGCCTGCCTTTCCATCATCTTAGCCCTCGGCCCTCTTTTTTTTTTTTTTTTTTTCTTTCTTTTTTCTGTAACAGCTTTATTGAAAGATAATTCACATACCATGCAATTTACCCACTTAACACATACAATTCACTGTGTTTTAGTATATTCACAGAATTGTGCAATCATCACAATAATCAATTTGGAATCAAATTCAAAGCAAATATAAAACATTTCCAACCCAAAAAACACTGTACCCTTTGACTTTAACCCCCTAGTCCCCATCCTCCTCATCTCTAAGCAACCACTAATTTAATTCCTGTCTCTAGGGATTTCCTATCCTGTTTTCTTTTTTTAACATCTTTATTGGAGTATTATTGCTTTACAATGGTGTGTTAGTTTCTGCTTTATAACAAAGTGAATCAGTTATACATATACATATGTTCCCATATCTCTTCCGTCTTGCATCTCCCTCCCTCCCACCCTCCCTATCCCACCCCTCTAGGTGGTCACAAAGCACAGAGCTGATCTCCCTGTGCTATGTGGTTGCTTCCCACTAGCTATCTATTTTACCTTTGGTAGTGTATATATGTCCATGCCACTCTCTCACTTTGTTACAGCTTACCCTTCCCCCTCCCCATATCCTCAAGTCCATTCTCTAGTTGTCACAGCTTACCCTTCCCCCTCCCTATATCCTCAAGTCTATTCTCTAGTAGGTCTGTGTCTTTATTCTCGTCTTACCACTAGGTTCTTCACGATCTCTTTTTTTTTTTTTCCTTAGATTCCATATATATGTGTTAGCATACTGTATTTGTTTTTCTCTTTCTGACTTACTTCACTTTGTATGACAGACTCTAACTCCATCCACCTCACTACAAATACCTCCATTTCATTTCTTTTTATGGCTGAGTAATATTCCATTGTATATATGTGCCACATCTTCTCTATCCATTCACATGATGATGGACACTTAGGTTGCTTCCATGTCCTGGCTATTGTAAATAGAGCTGCAATGAACATTTTGGTACATGATTCTTTTTGAATTATGGTTTTCTCAGGGTATATGCCCAGTAGTAGGATTGTTGTGTTGTATGGTAGTTCTATTTTTAGTTTTTTAAGGAACCTCCATACTGTTCTCCATACTGGCTGTATCAATTTACATTCCCACCAACAGTGCAAGAGTGTTCCCTTTTCTCCACACCGTCTCCAGCATTTATTGTTTCTAGATTTTTTGATGATGGACATTTCATATAAATGGGATCATAAAGTATATGAGCTTTTGTGACTAGCTTCTTCCACTTACCAAAATGTTTTCAAAGTTCATTCATGTAGCATGTATCAGTACTTCACTCCTTTTTTATGGCTAAATAACATTCCACTGCATGTATATACCACATTTTATCCACTCATCTAATTGGTGGACGTTTAGGTTGTTTCCACCTTTTGGCTATTATGAATAATAATGGTGTGGACATTTGTGTATAAGTTTTTCTGTGGCATATGTTTTCATTTCTCTTGGGTATATATGTAAGAGTGGAATTGATGGGTCAAATAATAACTCCATGTTTAACTTTTTGAGGAACTTTCAAACTGTTTTCCAAAGGGGCTGCACAATTTTACACCCCCACCAGCAATGTATGAGGAGTCTGTCTGCTTCACATTTTCCTCAACAGCTATTAGTATCTGATCCCACACCTTTCTATATGAGATCTATCCTCTTTTGCCTTGGCTTCTCTTTACCTAATTACTCTACTCCCTCTTTTCTCAGCACATCTACAGTTTTTTAGAAGTTGGTCTTTTTATTGTTCCCATAACATGCTGTGTTTATTCCTAACTTGATATCTTTGCTCATGCCATTCCCACTGGATTTTTTAAAATGGATTTTTAAAATTGTGGTAAAACACACTTAACATAAATGTCATTAACCATTTTGAATTGCATAGTTCGGTAACATTAAGTACATTCACATTCTTGTGTAATCATCACCAACATTAACCTCCAGAATTCTTTTCTTCCCACAGAATTGAAACTCTAGACCCATTAAACAATAACTTCCCATTTCTCCTTTCCCCAGTCCCTAGAAACCACAATTTTGCTTTCTGTCTCTATGAGTTTGAATACTCTAGGTGCCTCTATGAGTTTGAATACTCTAGTGGAATCAACAGTATTTGTCTTTTTGTGACTGGTTTATTTCACTTAGCATAATGTCCTTAAGGTTCATCCATATTGGAGCATGTTTCAAATGTTCCATCCTTCTTAAGACTGGATAATATTCCATTGTATGTAAATAGCACATTTTGCTTATCCATTCGTCCATCAATGGACACTTGCATTGCTGCCATCTTTTGGCTATTGTGAATAATGCTGCTATGGACATGGGTATACAAATATCTGCTCAGGATTCTGCTTTCAATTCTTTTGCGTATACATGTAGAAGTGATAGTGAAGCACCATATAGTAATTCTATTTTTAATTCCTTCAGGAATCACCACACTGTTTTCCGTAGTGGCTATACCATTTCACATTCTTACCAGCAGTGTGCAAGTGTTCCAATTTCTTCACATCCTTACCAACACTTGTTATTTTCTGTAATAGGTGTGAAGTGGTATCTCATTATAGTTTTCATTTGCCTTTCCCTAGTGATTCGTGATGTTCAGTTGTGTTTTTTGGCCATTTGCATACTTTCTTTAAAGAAATGCCTATTCAAATTCTTCTCTTATAATGTTTTGTTTTTTTGTTTTTTTGGTTTTTTTTGGTCTCATGACTCTTAAAACATTGTTCACATAACTCTCATTGCGGAGAATTTTTCACAAACATTCAAAGACGTGTCTCTACTCCTAACCTTTCCACCTGTAACTATGGGCCACCTCATATAGAATGGGCAGAAATCCATAGTGTAGATACAGTGAAAAGGAGAAGGTACTCGAAATGTATAAATCAATGTGGGTGATCTGTTGCAGCTGAGATATTAAGTGGGTGATTAAAGATCTAAGGAGATGAGAAGATGTGAGGAAACTTCAATCAAGAGACATATAAAAGTATGGTAGTTATGAGGAAATCTCAATCAAGAGTAATAAAACAAGTGTGATAGTCGTGACCACAGAAATTTGAGCTTTGCTATCTGACAGGCACTTTCTTATTTTAAAGATATTTGGAGGAAAAGATGGGAACTAAGTCTGTTCAGTACAGTTGAATGCTCAAAGCTAGAATCTTTAGGTATGTGTTTGGTTCGAAATCTCTCTCCAGGCTCCTATTTGTGCATGTCAGCCCCACCCCAGAATAAAGCTGACAGCAGGCAAATACAGAGAGGTGCAGACTCTGAGACACCTCAGACCAACCTTTCAGTTTGGAATGGCTCTGCAAAGTCTGGACAGTGTTCCCTGAGCACTGCAGTTCTTTTTCCAGGGTCTGTCTCTCCATGACCCAGATCTCCCTTAGGCAGTTGGGGTATGAGGGGTACAGTGGTCAGGTTTAGAGAGTAAGGGGAAATTTTCCCTTACCACCTTCTTCCTGCCGACACCTTCCTCCATCTAAACTACACCAGCCATTACCTGACTTATTGATGTAGTGGCCAATGTAAACATCACTCCATCCACCAGCTGTGTGTCAGAAATAAGTGGTGGGCTTGGGTTTCTGGTGGGCTAATTTAACTTAAATGAGGAAGGAAAAAATTCATATTCTTTTATTAAAGAAGTAGGGTAAATAGGAAGCCTGAATTTTTAAGAAGTGAATTAAAAGTCTAGAGGGTATAGGCATCCTAAAATCCACAATGAGAAAAAGTTGCACCTTAGGAAGATCTTCCATGACTTGAGAAAAATGAGCAATTTTCCCTATATTCCATATTACATTAAAGTTTTTCTCTTTATCTTCCTAGGCCATTTGCAGAGGGGTCTTTCATGAATAAAATATCTTGCTCATCCTCATGACACCTTGGCCACATGTAACACTGAAGTATGAGATGTGTTACCATTGTCTACTGCTGTATAACAAACCATCCCAGAATTAGTAGCATTAAATAACAACTATTTTGTTATGTTCATGGATTCTGTGGCATAGTAATGAAGATTTTTCTTTGCTTCATAATGTCTGGAGCCTCAAATGGCAAAACATAAATGGCTGGTGAGTGATTCAAACTATTGGGGGCTGGAATAATCTAGAGGCTTCTTCACTCACATGTGTGATGTGGGGCAGAGACAACCCAAATGCTGTGCTCAGCTAGGAGTATCAACAGGGGCTCTCCATGTGGCTTCGACTCTTCACAGCCTGGAAACCTAGTTGGGCATCGTACATAGCAGCTTAGATTTAAAGGGTCAATTTCCAGTGTGCAAGACAGAACAGCATTCCTTTTGTGATCCTGACTCAGAATTCACAGAACATCCATGCCATCCTGTGTTAGTGGAAGCACTCCCAAATCCACCCAGTTTCAAGGGGAGAGAGAATAATCTCTGCCTTTTGATGGGAGTAATGTCCAAGCATTTGTAGTGAAATTATTTTCCCAAAGATATTTAGGATTATCTTTCTTTTTTTTATTGAACTGTAGTTGATTTCCAATGTTAGTTTCATGTGTACAGCAAAATATATATATGTGTGTGTGTGTGTATATATATATATATATATATATATATATATATATATATATATTCTTTTTCAGGTTCTTTTCCCTTATAAAATATTGGATATAGTCCTCTGTGCTATTCAGTAGGTCCTTGTTGTTTACCTATTTTATATATAGTAGTGTGTATATGTTAATCCCCAAATCCTAATTTATCCCTCCCTGCTCTTTCCCCTTTGGTGACCATAAGTTTCTTTTCTATGTCTGTGGGGATCTATTTCTGCTTTGTAAATAAGTTCACTTGTATATTTTTTTTAAACTCCACATATAAGCAATATTATGTTACATTTGTCTTTCCCTGGCTTAATTCACTTAATATGATAATCTCTATGCCCATTCATGTTGCTGCAAATGGCATTATTTCATTCTTTTCTATGGCTGAGTAATATTCCACAGTGTGTGTGTGTGTGTGTGTGTGTGTGTGTGTATATATATATATATATATATATACATGCCACATCTTCTTTATCCATTCATCTGTTGATGGTTACTTAGGTTGCTTCCATGGCTTGACCACTGTAAATAGTGTTGTTATGAACATTGCGGTGAATTTACCTTTTTGAATTACAGTTTCTCCAGGTATATGCCCAGGAGTGGGATTGCTGGATCATACAGTAACTATTTTTAGTTTTTTAAGGAACCTCTGTACTGTTCTCCATAGTGGCTGTACCAATTTACATTTCCACCAACAGTGTATGAGGGTTCTCTTTTCTCCACATCCTCTCCAGCATTTATTAGGGAAATTTTGCAAACACCAAAAGTTTGGGAAAAGCTGCATGTTTCTCTAGTGGAAACACTAAATGAAGGGGAAACCTTGATGATTCACAATTTAAAATATTATCTCTGATTGTGCAAAGATTTTCAAGTTCTTTATATAAATTCTGGGAATAAGGGGGCAGATTCAAGGAAACTAGAATGAATATTTTGGTGATTTTTCCTGATTTTGGTAGTATCGGCTGCACTTCTTTATTTGATCATTTAATCACCACAAGACATTTCTTATGGGAGATAGAGGCAAGAGCTAGGATTATTGCTTCATGTTTTGGTCTAAAAACTGCAGGGGTGTTTAAAATTTTAGGATTTGTTTGTTATTTCTTTTGAGAATACTGTA
Source organism: Balaenoptera acutorostrata (assembly GCF_949987535.1). Lineage (NCBI taxonomy): Eukaryota > Metazoa > Chordata > Mammalia > Artiodactyla > Balaenopteridae > Balaenoptera > Balaenoptera acutorostrata. The sequence continues at coordinate 57,634,092 of NC_080066.1, read as the reverse complement.
GTTCAGGCCAGTCTCTCTGTGAGCAGATTAAAGTTGGTCATCCATGCTCAACAGGGTAGCCCTATAGTCTATTCTGCATGCATTGTGTACTGTGTGACTTTTGTGATTGGGCACCCACTTGTCATCACTTTACTGGGACAGCTTATTATCTCTTGACATGAAGGATCCCAAGCTCATTGACCTCATTCTCCAATTTTTGTTTTGTAATTTCTACAAATCATGGTTAGAAAACACATGCCCATTCATCTTTACTGCTTACCTGTCCACATGGTCTGAAATACATTTTGGACTGAATTTGATTTGAAAAAAATAAAAGGTAGCCTATTTGTTGACCAGAGCTTCAAGTAGAATGAAGTGGGGTGGGGGAATATATTTTCCCATATGAGGCACTATATTGACAATATGTGAAGTAAGAGCCCAAAGGAACAACAAAAAGGCTAAGTGAAGGTGATAGTTCCTGCAGTCTGGGTCCCTGAGAGACTCTGTGGAGGAGATGCACCTACCCATCTATGTGGTATGTAACAAACTAATGTTGTGTTCAGCCACAGATACTTTGGGTTAAGTTTGTTACCACAGTATAGCCTAGCCTAATCTAATGTAGCAATCTTTAGAGAATCAGCGTGCTAAAATAACATGAAAACCAAAACTTGCAATTTTAATTTAGCAGTTAGTAGCAAGCAGTATAGAAACAGATATCTGAGCCTAGTAAGATGATCATCTGTCTTTGGCAGTGGCAAAATATAGGGTTACTCTGCTGCCTTCACTAAGTTGGGAGGTGAACCAAGTACTTCCTGAACCAGCAGCTTGCAGGTAAGTCTTTGGGAAATAAAATCTTACTTCTGAAGTTGGCAGTTATTGCCTACAGTGAGTGAAATATCATAAGCTAAGAAAAGAACAGACCAGTTAGAAAGCAGGAAGAAAACGTGGGGATAGGAATGATATTTTAAGTTTTTTATTAAAGAAAATGGCCAGTAAAATACATCAATGTGCTATTATACCTCGTCAAAAATATCAAAAAGTTGTAATCTTCCTCCTTTGTGTTCCTTATAGGTTAAAGATACCCTTTCCTCTACCTTTATGTTGGAAAAGAAAGTCATGGGTATGCAAACACAGGGAAATAGCTAATTGACAAGTTCTCAAAAGTAATTGTGGGCATGGATACTGGTACAAAGACCTGATAAGAAGCACATTCATGGGAAGTCTATGGAGTTTTTAAGATAGTTAAGAATATCCCTCTTTTAGAATTAAAACAACCACCTAGTACAATAATTTTGGAAAATTGTCGGTTTCTTATAAAGTTAAACATATACTTACAATAGTAATTTGCAATCCCATTCCCAGTCATTTATCTAATAGAGATGAAAATATATCTGCAAAAAGACTTGTTCACAAATATTCATAGCAGTTTTATTCATAATAGCCCCAATCCAGGCAGAACCCCAATATCCTTCAACAGGAAAATAATAAACACATGGCGATATGTTCATACAACAGAGTACTGCTCCACAATAAAGAGGAAATGCTCCTGATATCTGCCACAGCATAGATGACTATTAAAGTCATCTATGATATGTGCTCAATAAAAGAGGCTAGAATAGAAGATTATATACTGCAATTGTACTTGTGTAAAACTAGAAAACAAAAAATCAGACTAGTGATAGAAATACTGGGTTGGGAGCCACGGAGTCCAATGAAATATCTGAGAAAGTCCCATTCTTTTTTTTTTTTTTTAATATCTTTATTGAAGTATAATTGCTTCACAATGGTGTGTTAGTTTCTGCTTTATAACAAAGTGAATCAGCTACAGATATACACACGTTCCCATATCTCCTCCCTCCCGCATCTCCCTCCCTCCCACCCTCCCCATCCCACCCCCCCAGGCGGTCACAAAGCACCGTGCTGATCTCCCTGTGCTATGCGGCTGCTTCCCACTAGCTCTCTATTTTACATTTGGTAGTGTATATATGTCCATGACACTCTCTCATCCTGTCACATCTCACCCCTCCCCCTCCCCATATCCTCAAGTCCGTTCTGTAGTAGGTCTGTGTCTTTATTCCCACCTTGCCACTAGGTTCTTCACGGCCTTTTTTTCTTTTTTCTTTTTTCCTTAGATTCCATATATATGTGTTAGCATACTGTATTTGTTTTTCTCTTTCTGACTTACTTCACTCTGTATGACAGACTCTAACTCCATCCACCTCATTACCCAAAGCAATCTACAGATTCAATGCAATCCCTATCAAACTACCACTGGCATTTTTCACAGAACTAGAACAAAAAAATTCACAATTTGTATGGAGACACAAAAGACCCTGAATAGCCAAAGCAATCTTGAGAACGAAAAATGGCGCTGGAGGAATCAGGCTCCCTGACTTCAGACTATATTACAAAGTTACAGTAATCAAGACAGTTTGGTACTGGCACAAAAACAGAAATATAGACCATTCTTATATAAAGTTTCAGATAGGCTAGGGAAGGAAAAAGGCAGAAGTGAATGGAACAAGGGGACCCTGCCCCTTCCAGGAGGGTGTCTCTTCATGCTTCTCTACAGGGTATTTGCTCCTCCTCTGAAATCACTGCATGGGAAGGCTTAAAGTTTCATCTTTCTTTTCCTATGAGCTCCTCTAAACTGCCAATTGCCATATTTCCCCCATATATATTTGCTTCATTACACACCACAAATTCCATATGTACACAACCCTGAAAGCACTTGTTTCTAAAGGGATAATTTTCTGGATTTTACACACACACACACACACACATCTGTGAAAGTTGTCTCAGAAAGCCTGCCTATGTTCAATGCTCATGTCACACTGGGGAGTTTAAGTTTCAGTTCTGTACTATGGTATTGACCCTTGATGGCCCATTGTGTTATATATTTTTTAAACATCTTCACTGAGCTCACATGCCATATAATTCACTCATTTAAAATGTACAATGCCATGGTTTTTAGTATAGTCACAGATATGGGCAGACATAACTGCAGTCAATTTTAAAACATTTTCATCACCACAAAATCATCATATGGTTAGGGTTAGGGTTAGGGTTAGTGTTGCCCAAAGCAATCTACAGATTCAGTGCAATCCCTGTCAAACTACCACTGGCATTTTTCACAGAACTAGAACAAAAAATTTCACAATTTGTATGGAAACACAAAAGACCCCGAATAGCCAAAGCAATCTTGAGAACGAAAAATGGAGCTGGAGAAATCAGGTTCCCTGACTTCAGACTATACTACAAAGATACAGTAATCAAGACAGTATGGTACTGGCACAAAAACTGAAATATACATAAATGGAACAGGATAGAAAGCCCAGAGATCAACCCACGCACATATGGTCACCTTATCTTTGATAAAGGAGGAAAGCATATACAGTGGAGAAAAGACAGCCTCTTCAATAAGTGGTGCTGGGAAAACTGGACAGGTACATGTAAAAGTATGAAATTAGAACAGTCCCTAACACCATACACAAAAATAAACTCAAAATGGATTAAAGCCCTAAATGTAAGGCCAGACACTATCAAACTCTTAGAGGAAAACATAGGCAGAACACTCTATGACATAAATCACAGCAAGATCCTTTTCACCCACCTCCTAGAGAAATGGAAATAAAAACAAAAATAAACAAATGGGACCTAATGAATCTTAAAAGCTTTTGCACAGCAAAGGAAACCATAAACAAGACCAAAAGACAACCCTCAGGATGGGAGAAAATATTTGCAAATGAAGCAACTGACAAAGGATTAATCTCCAAAATTTACAAGCAGCTCAATAACAAAAAAAACAAACAATCCAATCCAAAAATGGGCAGAAGACCTGAATAGACATTTCTCCAAAGAAGATATACAGATTGCCAAGAAACACATGAAAGAATGCTCAACATCATTAATCATTAGAGAAATACAAATCAAAACTACAATGAGATATCATCTCACACCGGTCAGAATGGTCATCATCAAAAAGTCTAGAAACATTAAATGCTGTAGAGGGTGTGGAGAAAAGGGAACACTCTTGCACTGTTGGTGGGAATGTAAATTGATACAGCCACTATGGAGAACAGTATGGAGGTTCCTTAAAAAACTAAAAATAGAGCTGCCATATGACCCAGCAATCCCACTACTGAGCATATACCCTGAGAAAACCATAATTCAAAAAGAGTCATGTACCAAAATGTTCATTTCAGCTCTATTCACAATAGCCAGGACATGGAAGCAACCTAAGTGTCCATCATCGGATGAATGGGTAAAGAAGATGTGGCACATATATACAATGGAATATTACTCAGCCAAAAAAAGAAACGAAACTGAGTTATTTGTAGTGAGGTGGATGGAGTTAGAGTCTGTCATACAGAGTGACGTAAGTCAGAGAGAGAAAAACAAATACAGTATGCTAACATATATATATGAAATCTAAGGGGGGAAAAAAAGGTCATGAAGGACATAGTGGTAAGACCGGAATAAAGACACAGACCTACTGGAGAATGGACTTGAGGATATGGGGAGGGGGAAGGGTAAGCTGTAACAAAGTGAGAGAGTGGCATGGACATATATACACTACCAAATGTAGAATAGATAGCTAGTGAGAAGCAACCACATAGCACAGGGAGATCAGCTCTGTGCTTTGTGACCACCTAGAGGGGTGGGATAGGGAGGGTGGGAGGGAGGGAGATGCAAGAGGGAAGAGATATGGGAACATATGTATATGTATAACTGATTCACTTTGTTATAAAGCAGAAACTAACACACCATTGTAAAGCAATTATACTCCAATAAAGATGTTAAAAAAAAAAAAAGAACTAACAGTCAGAAATGAATTCCTATATATAAAATAACCAACAAGGACCTACTGTAGAGCATAGGGACCTATACTCAAAATCTTATAATAACCTATAAGGGAAGAGAATGTAATATATATATATATATATATATATATATATATATATATATATATATATATATAATTGAATCACTTTGCTGTACACCTGAAACTAACACAACTTTGTTAATCAACTATATTTCAATAAAAAATTTTAAAAATAAAAATCATCGTATTCTTTAGCTATCACCCCCAACCCTAAGCAACCACTAATCTACTTTCATTACCTCTAGATTTGCCTATTCTGAACAATTCATACGAGTGGAATCATGTAATACAGGGTGTTTTGTGACTGAGTTCTTTCTCTTAGCATGATGTTTTTGAAGCTCATCCCTGTTATAGCATGTATCACTTCATTCATTTTTTATAACCAAATAATATTATCTTGTATGGCTATACCACATTTTGTTGATCTTATTATGTTATTTTTGAATGACAGGATTCTTCAGTCTGCATGGACTTTATTGAGGGCTTTGAAGAACAAGAATACCAAAGGGAACTATGCCTCAACTATCACTACCCAAAGCACATAAATATGACCTGTACTCCCTGCTACCCATACTTCTCATTCTAGGCCGGTAAGAGGCTTTAAAATTAAAAAGATTGCTCAGAACATGCTGGGTGAGCAACAAGAGAGAAGGCAGAATATTAAAATTAGGGCTCAATAAGAGATGCTGTTCTTGAATTGGTAAAGCCATGAGATAGAGGGGTTGTAAGAAATAGTATCACTCTCTTAGCTTATAGGGGTCTTCCCAGATTCCAGATTCTGTGTTATGTTTATAGTGTACAGCAGGTGCCCTCATTATTACTCAGGTAGATTGAAGGGAATTAGGAGGATGATAAGATCTCCAATTCTAGCCATTAAGCCAGAGCTTGGGCTGGACTTACTTTCCTGTAATAAAAAAAAACAAAAAACAAACCAAACAATACTTAGAAAACTGGAAAAACTGTGAAAGTTATTTTCAAACAATGGAAACAGGCAGCATAAAACATGATCCCAGATAGAAGAAAAAAAGATGGTTGCTCCACTTTCTGCCTGGAAGTGTTTTCCCACTGCAATGGAGGTAGGGGCACCCCAATCAACAGTGCAGTCACTCTGGTAAGAAGAGGCAGAGGTCAGCACTCAGAGGATGAGGTGGATCGGATTTATGGGATACAGCAAGCAAAAATGGAAAAATATGAAGAAAAAAGCTCCCGAAATCTACATGGTGGTTCCATTCAGTCTGTTACTATTCCATGGATATGTAGACAACAAACAACCACAGAACTGTAAACTGAACAATTCCTAGACATCAGGCAGAGCTGGAGAATATTCCAGTACAGACAGGCAGGGCAGAGTAACTTCATTTAATGACAAAACATTCAGTGGTGAGCCAAAAAGGGCCACTTATTAGTAATAAGGCCAAACACTCCCTAAAGTAAAAGTAATTCTAGACTTGTCCTAAAAATGTCTCAAAACAAACCTCAGAATAATTGAGCTGATTTGCAAGTTACTTAATAACCTTTCAGAACAAAGGCCAACAGAATCCAGGCAATCTACACTGAAATACTTACAATATTCACCATTCACTCAAAAATTACTAAATATGCTAAAAAGTAGGAAAATATGACCCATAACTCAGAGAAAAAAATGCGCTAGTCAAAACAGACTCAGACACGATGGGATTAGCAGATCAGAATTTTAAAAGTAATATTATAAGTGCGGTTAATAACTCTTTTATTCACAGATGACATGATAATGTATATATAAATTCCTAAGGAATCTACAAAATATCCATTAGAATTAATCAGTGAATTTAGCAAGATTGCAGGGCACAAGTTCAAGATACAAAAATTAATTGTAACTCTATTTAGTACCAGCAAGCAATTTGAAAATAAAACTTTAGAAACAATACCAGTTATAATAGCAAAAACACCTATGAAATCAGGATATATTTTAACAAAACATTTGCAAGATATCTGCACTGAAAACTACAAAACTTTGCCATGAAAATTTAAAGAAGAATCTAAATAAGTGGAAACATATAGCATGCTCATGGACAGAAAAACTCAATATTGTTAAAATATCAAGTTCTCTTCAAGTGGACGTATAGGTAAAACACAAACCCAGTCAAAATCACAGCAGGATTTTTGAAGAAAATCAGAGCCTGATTTTAAAATGTGTTTGGAAATGCAAAGTACCCAGGGCAACCACAATGATTTTGAAAAAAAAAAAAAAAAAAGTCAAATTTGGAGGATTTACACCATCTGACTTCAAGTTACTATAAAGCTACACTAATCAAGACATGTTATTAGTATAAGGATAGGCATATAACTCAGTTGAATAGTTTGAAGGGTCAAAAAATAGATTCATACATAAATGGCCAATTGGTTTTCAACAAAGTTTCCAAGGTAATTCAGTTAGGAACAGAATCTTCTCAACGTGTGCTGGAACAACTGGTTATCCATATGGAGAAAAAGCGAACCTAGATATTTACATCACACACAAAAATTAATGATATGGACCATAAACATAAAAGCTAAAATTATAAAGCATCTAGAAGAAAACGTTGGTGAAAATATCCATGACCTTTAGGGTTAGGCAAAGATTCATGGTTTAAAAAATTAATAAGTTTAACTGCATTAAAAACTTGTGCTCTTTGAAATACATCTTTGATGAAATGAAAAGACAAGCCATAGACTGTGGGAAAATATTTACATTTAGCCTATATAGCAACAGTTTTGTATCTAGATTATATAATGAACTCTTAAGACTCAGTAATAAGATAAACAACTCAATAAAAATGAGAAAAAGATTTGACCAAACTCTTTACCTAAGAAGATATATGAATGGTCAACTGACCCTACAAAGATGCTTAACATCACTAATCATGAGGGAAATCCAAAGTAAAACCACAGTGAAATACCACCACACACCTACTAGAATGGCTAAAATCTAAAAGACTGGCAATACCAAGTGTTGACATAGATGTGGAGCAATTGAAATTCTTATATATTGCTGTGGGGACCATAAAACGGTAAGGCAGTTTGGAATAGAGTTTGGTAATTTCTTATAAGGGTAAACATATAGTTACCGTATGACCCAGCAATCCTAATCCTAGATATTTACCAAAAAGGAATAAAAACATCCATCTACACAATGAAGTTTACAGAAATGTACATAGCGGCTTTATTCATAATGGCCAAAAAGAGGAAACAACCCAAATTTCTATCAACAATTGAGTGGGTAAACAAATCATGTTATATCCATAAAAGGGAATGCCAGTCATCTATTAAGTGACAAACTATTGATAAACTGATAAACACAACCATATGAATGAATCTAAAACATAGTATGCCTAGCACAAGACTATATACTGTCTGATCAATTCATATGAAGTTCTGAAACTACTCTTTTGTGATAAAAATCATATCAGTATTAGCCTTGGGCTCAGGCCTGGGGGAGGACTGAATGCAAGCGAGAAGAAGGAACTCTCTGAGATGATGAATATTTCTATACTTTCATTGCTATGGTGGTTACACAGGTGTCATAATTTTTTAAAGCTCATTGAACTGTACATTTTAAATGGATTAATTTTATTGTATGTAAATTATAAAACTAAAGTTGATTTTTTAAAAGAAGTTGATGACTACTGTCTCCCTATGTGCCTACAATTCTTAGACAGCATTTTTGTTTGTTTTCTCCCTGGTTTAGAAATATCTTCACAAAAATAAACTCCCCCACTCTGCCTACTGTTTACCATATCTATATAAAAACATGGCATTTTAGACTGGAATAGAGCAGTCCTTAATTTAGGGATGTAAAATAAAGATAATTGAGCTGAAACTGTGGTGGGTGGAACAAGGAGACTTCACCAGGAAAGTATGAAGGAAATAGCAATGCCTGGTTCTGCTGGTACCCTTTAGTCATCAGCTGTATATGCTGTGTGCCTTTCTAGTTTCATTCCCGTATCTAAGTCTCTGATACACAATAGCTTTGCTGGTCTAGGGCCAGGGATGGGGTGCTGAATATAAGAATAGGATTTGATCATATAATATACAGAAATTTTGATATTAGGGCTTTCAGCAGAAATGTGTTACCCATGCCTGTAAGTATGTGCTTTATTCCTGGGGATAAAGCTGTTACCAAGTATTTACAGGGTGGGGACAAGAAGAGAGGCAATAGACGACTTGGGAAGGATCTACCAGGATCAAGTGCATCTTCATAGAGCAATCTGGGTGCATTGTCAGCACCTGCATCTCTCTATTGATAGAAGCTGCATTGGAAGTATGGAGAGAGATGGATTGAGAGGTATGGAGGAGTCCTACTACCCTGCCTATCCCTCCATCCAAATTGATTATGACTGATAAGCTATTTTTCTTATGTAAAAGTACAAGGTTAGATTTATTGGAGCTTCATTTGTGTGGCCCACTTTGCAACTAATTATCTATACAGATTTAATTATGTGGCAGTGCTATTTTATTGGGTTATTGGAGACTGTTATTTTATTTTATTGGGGTGCAGATTTCTGTGATTTGATTCTTGAGTTGACCTCAGTATTTGTATGGCTTAAAAAGTGTTGGGGGGGAGCCTGAAATTTGCCTAGGAGTGAGTTAAGACCTTGGAGGTGAATAATGGCTTCATAAAGACAGAATTAAGAAAACAGATGTATCTTAGGAAGCTTTGCCCAGATCTGAGAAATATGAGTAGTGCTCCCTGTTAGCTGCTTTTCTCCTGGTTTATGTCCTGACACTGTAGGGAATGAGTTAATAGGACTCTATAGAAACTATCTTGCTCAACAACCAGCAGCTCTGGCTACATGAAACTCTGGGGTGTTAGGGTTGGACACAGGTGTTGGGGTATCCTGAGGTAGGTATTGAGTGACCAACTCATGATATAAGATTTGGGCTGAGATGACACCTCAAATTTCATATGATTTTTAAGATGATTTTGGAGGTAGGAAAATATTACATTTCTATAAGCTGTGTGTCCTGCCATCTATCCTTCTCTATTCATAATTTTAGACTTAGACTATAGTTTACTAATTATTAATAGTAATTGCAATATTAATTTGTGATTTGATCCTCAAATATTAATTCATGATTTGATGTAAAAAATTAGAGTATATTTTAAGTTGTGACTTTGGGGAAATTATTACAGTGTGGCTTAATAAGATGTTGGACAGGGGCTTCCCTGGTGACGCAGTGGTTGGGAATCTGCCTGCTAATGCAGGGGACACGGGTTCGTGCCCTGGTCTGGGAAGATCCCACATGCCGCGGAGCAACTAGGCCCGTGAGCCACAATTACTGAGCCTGCGCGTCTGGAGCCTGTGCTCCGCAACAAGAGAGGCCGCGATAGTGAGAGGCCCGCGCACCGCCATGAAGGGTGGCCCCCGCTTGCCACAACTAGAGAGAAAGCCCTCGCACAGAAACGAAGACCCAACACAGCCAAAAATAAGTAAATAAAAATAAATTTAAAAAGATGTTGGACATAAGAGGGTCCTTTATGTTCCCAGGATGCTTCTAGACTTTGCACACAAGGCCTGTTGTTCTAGAACTTTTATGGTGGCCACTGTGGGACCACTCCTGTCCCCTCAGGACATAGAACCCACCTGGCTCACTGATCCTCAGTCTCCACCTGTCTAATCACTCCTTTATCAAACATGAGCATGGCTTCACATCAAGCTCTTGCCCCTTACCTGTTCGTATGTGATAATTGGCCAGAGAGGGCACCCATATGGATGGCATCCTTAGGGAAGGTGCCAGTTGAATGGAAAACACTTTGCACATTATGATGAAAGATGTTTAATGAAAAGGGAAATGAGACATCACAAGAGCTAAGATATTGTGGAAACAAAATTCATACTAAATGAAATAAAAAAACAAAGTTTTCCACAATTTAGCCTTGAATAGAACTGATGTTGCATTTTCCTGAGGGGTGAGGTCAGCACTTGGAGAGTCTAGATGTTTTATGAAGGCTAAATGGAAAGAACAGCAATCTCTAAAGGGGGGGGGGAACAGAACAAAACAAAAGAGAACAGAACCATGTTTCATGTCTGTAGCTTTCCTCATTCCAGGTCCCCAGCTCTCTGAAGGGGGTCTTGTCTAAAGCTGAGAATACAGTTTGGAAGATGTGCTGTATCATCTTGTATATTAAAACAAAGGAAGATACAGTTTGCTCTTGACAAGTGTGGACAGTCATGTGAATCTGAGGTTTCATTCCTCAGACTACAGGGATGAAAGAAAAGGTATGAGTGGGGAAGGCAAGTAGGCTCCCTCTGTATGGGAGGACTCTCTGGATCCACACCTTCTTCGTGGTCCTTTCCAGGTTATTCATTTATCCTATGTTCTTCTTCTAGATGGCTGCACTGGGAGGTACTATTTTGGTTTTATTAGCATTTTTGCCTCCCTACCAGCCTTTCTCTCCCTTGTCCCCATATACCACACCAAAATTCATGCAATTTTCTGGGATCTCTATGTAGGATGCCCTGACATGTATTCACAAAAATGTTTCTGTCTGACTGCCCTGAACATACATAACTCTGGAGCTTTGGAGCAGTTCATGAGCTTCTTCTAGCATGTGCCAAGTACACCACCTTGGCATTCTGCTTCAGGACATGGCCAAGTATCTCCAATTGGACCAAGTCTCCAGCAGTTAACAAAAGGTAAATAAACATATTTAGTTTTAAATATTTAAATATAAATATATACACAAATATTTTTAAAACTTGTATTAATTATATATTAACATATATTAGTGCAAATATTATATTATACTAATAATATAATGTATACTATTAATACTAATATTGCATTGTAATAATATACTTTAAATATATTATTTAAAATTTATAAAATAAATAATTTAAATAGAAATATAAGATGAAATATAAATTAACTCTCTGAAATCATCGGAGAGTAATCAGAGCAGGCAGGTACTGAAGGGGAGTCGACTCTTAGTTATGGGGATATGGTGCTGGGTGAGATTCCCATTGTTTTAGGACTTTAAGCCTGAGGGCAGTCCCAAGTCCTTGCTCATGAAGGGCAACTAAAATTCCAGTGGAAAAATGAAACCAGAAGTTTTACTGGCATGAAAAACCAGAGGATAAAGTTTGCAGCAATCACACGAGCTAGAATATGAGGAGGAGGTCTCACAAAGAAAAGACTTAGAAGGATGGGGGCTGAATTCTGCTTATACATTCTGTCCAACTCCTGGATGACCCCTGATATAGGCACAGATGGCAGACTCCAAACAACCCATCTGGTGAGACTTCAGTTCCCACCAGCAACAGGGGAGACAGAGTTTGTAGCTGTTGTTCCAACAAATTAACTGCCTGATTTGAAAAGTTTATTCAGAAAAATATCACAATCAAGATTGTTTATAATGTACCATTCAAAATGTCTAGGACATAATCCAAAATTTTTCAGCATATGAAGGAACAGGAGAATGTGATGCATGCTCAAAAGCAAAGGCAATAAACAGAGACCCAACAAACACTGGTTGAGGATATGATTTCTGAAATGACTAGGAGGCTGATAGTCACAGTAATAACCTAAAGACATAAAGATTGGCTTCAGGCAACCTGAAAGACAAAGCATCACCTCAGGTATGGATGTTCTGGGTGCAGCAGTGTGAGCTTTGCTGCTGTAAGCCCCACTTCCCGTTCAGGGCTATTGATCTCCAGAAGCCTAGCCCAGCTGGGGGATCTGATGGGATAAATAAGACATAATACTGCAAGAAGCAGCCAGGTAGAAATCAAAACGTTTGAAAAAATTAGTGTCCAGTCCTGTACCTGGTGATAAAGTGGAAGCCGGGTGTGTGGTCAGTGTGTGGGCTGAGGGAAAGAGAGAAGGGATCTCTCTATGCTGGGAGGGGTCTTAGTCAAGCATGTATTTTCTTGATACAGCATTGAGGACCTTACTTGTACCCTTGCCTGGGCTCCATCCTGATATCTGGGGGCAGAGCAGTAGAGGGTGATGGAGTGTGTGTGTGTGTGTGTGTGTGTGTGTGTGTGTGTGCGTTTGCTGGGCCATCCCTCTACTTAAACTCATGGCTCCCAAGTAAGTTTTTGTTTGTCTGCCTCTTCTTTTAGTTTGTTTTTTTATTGGTGCATTTGCTTTTGGTTTTAAGAAAACCACAGAAAATTGCACACTCTAAGTGTAAGTTCAAAAATTTTTCACAAGGTGAACAACACACCTGTGTGTCCAGAAAAAAAACAGCACCCAGGTCCAGAAAAACTAGCATCTCTTGGAAGCTCCTTGTGGTTCCTCCCTATCAGGCCACTGTCCTGCCATAAAGTGTTTTTAACAAGCCACCAGGAAAGACAGACCTTGTCATAGCTGGAGAGGAACTGCCCTGTCATCATTCAGTGGACACAGTTACCATCCCATCCAGAAGGGATACTGTAGTCACAGAGGGTAAAAAATGGACCCCTATAATCATGGAAAGAAATGAATGCATGATGAGAAGGTTCTGGGAGGCTGAATTAACTGAACAACAGAAAATAAACTGATATCTGCACTTGGCTATCTCCATTCTTCTCTGACCAGAGGCCCAAATTATCTGGGACATGGACAGGGCTGGGGGTGGGAGGGAGGGCAGTCCGGTGTCAAACTCGGTCTGGTATAATCCAGGAGGTTCTAATTGCATCTGTCTGAGGAACTCTGGCTTTCAGAGTCATTTTCTTGCAGGCTCCCTGCCCCTTCAGTAAAGCTCATATCAGGCTTCTAGAAAATGTGTTGTCAAGGTGAACAGAGGGTACCAGGCCCCCGCCCTCAGTGCAGGGAGCTGTCCCACTGGAGCCTGCGCAGTTGCCATGGTGCAATGCAGGGGTATCCTCTGCGCCTGCTCCAGGCCTGGTGGGGAGGGAGCAGCGGGCCTCCAGAGGTGGAGTGTTGTGTCTGCTGTTTTCTCCCCTGCCTGCCTTCTACTCCTGCTTTGAGCTCATGGTGGCTAATTCATTTTCTGGTTCTTGCTGTCAGCAGACAAAATGTGGCTCCTGCTAATTACCCCCAGTATGCTCATGAGAAGTCTGCCTGGATTTAACTGAATTAGGGTTTTCACATGGGCTCAGAGGGGAACTCAGCTGAAGGTTTACCAGTGAGAAAAGGAAAAGAAGCAGGGGTCTTCCAAGGGGTGGATGATGAGCCCAGAGGGCAATATGACTTCATACAGGACAGATTTTTTTAAAAACAGCAGAGCTGTGAAAAGTGCAGGAAGAAGAGATTGAAAAAGGCATGGCCAGAAAGGTCTGGAAGACCAGGAGATTGCAGGGGTGTGGGTAGGAGAGGATTAGGCTTCTAGGTGGGCAGGGCTGCTGCACTGTCAAGTTCTGTGAGCTGTGACACAAGCCCCATAGATTAAAAAAACACGAAGTTAACAGAGACCTCTGTAAGAGTCTTTCGGGGGAGGGATAAGAACAGAAATCCCTTAGAAACAAACTGGAAAGTGAACAATACATTACCGTATAGAGAGACCCTTTCTCTTTCCTCTCGGTACCCCCTCTCTCTCCTGAGGGGGCCCAAGAACATCATTTCCAGCTCAAACTCCTCGAAGAAACTTATGATCCCCAAGAAAACATCCTCTTGCTAACTCCCAGTGATCCTGAGGGAGAACATCGGTAACCTCTGACATACTCTGGTGGTTTTAAAAGACATACCATCTCAGACTCTATTCCTGCCTTGGCCGGGGGCCCAAAGTGGGCTTCGTGGATAGATAGGTCCAGCTGGGAGCCTAAATAGCAACAAAGCCCTGAGGTAGATAACTCTGTGTTTGGGTGGCCTGGAGGCGTGAGAGAACCATGGACAGCTAATGATACCATGAACCTCAAACTCATATTTGTAAAATATTTGGTCAAGAGTTAATTGGTGAGGGTGGGCATAAAACTGTTCTATATTAGAAAACAAATGCATTTCCATCTCTATTGTTGAATAGGAGGAATGTATCATATGTTTTGAAGATTCTGTGACATTTTAATTGCTTAGAAATATTCTCTTTACAAATGTTCCAATATTGATAACTTGTTTGTGACCCACTTGAACTTCCTGCAGGTAGTGGGAATAAAATATTTGTCACTTAATCTGTTATTCTTAATCTCCCCACAGTGCTTTCCAAGGGATTTTTAAACATAAAACTTCTTCACAACCACAAAAAATAATAAACAGTTTAGAAAATAAAATGATTTGCTTATTCTCTGTTAACATTATTTGCTTCCAGAATTTCAACTTACCTGTGACCCTGACCTCTGGCAAATGTTCACTGGTGACTTCAGGGCAGAAATGTATGCTTGGTTACATTATCTTAGAACAGCAACATCGGAATAAAAATTGCCAATAAATATGTATAATTCTATTCCATGTTACTGTGATTTGAATTTTCATGTAATTTGCCCTCCTTCCCATTGTCTTCTTAGCCTTTTCCCTTACTAGTTTGTAGAGGTCTTTTTTATTATCTAGTTAGGAAAGTTGTAAATATCTCCACTAAGGCTATGGCTTCTCTTTTCACTTTTTTTTTTTACACTACCTTTTGCTGGTTTTAGACCACTGAGATTTACTTTTATAAATGATTTAAGATAGAGATTTAGCTTCATTTTCTTCCAAATGTTGCAAAACAATATTTTTAACGTTTCACTGTTATACAATTTGGAATGTTCTAATTAGTTTGAATATGTTTCTCTGTACACTTAGATTAAACACGGATTTAAATTGTTTTCCTCTTAACTCATCATTCATATCTACAGTTTCTCCAGAAGTTATCAACTAGAAAAACTCTAAATTGAAGCCTTCGCAGGTACCAGCAGTCAAAAGTTCTCCCCAGCGTTTCCCTGGTGACGCAGTGGTTGAGAGTCTGCCTGCCAATGCAGGGGACATGGGTTTGAGCCCTGGTCTGGGAAGATCCCACATGCCTCGGAGCAACTAGGTCCGTGAGCCACAATTACTGAGCCTGCGCGACTGGAGCCTGTGCTCCGCAACGAGAGAGGCCGCGATGGTGAGAGGCCCGCGCACCGCGATGAAGAGTGGCCCCCACTTGCCACAACTA
Organism: Balaenoptera acutorostrata; assembly: GCF_949987535.1. Classification (NCBI taxonomy): domain Eukaryota; kingdom Metazoa; phylum Chordata; class Mammalia; order Artiodactyla; family Balaenopteridae; genus Balaenoptera; species Balaenoptera acutorostrata. Next base: position 57,618,199 of record NC_080066.1, on the reverse strand, counting down.
GAGAAAGCCCTCGCACAGAAACGAAGACCCAACACAGCCAAAAAAAAAAAAAAATTTCTCCCCAAAAACCACTTATGGCAGATTTTTCCCATAGTTTAGAAATAGCTAAATTCAGGATAATTAAAATCGGAGAGAACATTTTTCTAATTGATCTTTCTTGTCATTTAAAATCTATTATTTCAAATGCTTTTTGGTTTTTGTTTTGTTATTTTTTGGGGGGGAGTGTTTGTGCGTTTGTTTTTTGATGGAAAATTAGTCAGCAAACCCCTCGTGGGCTTCCCCTTTGGGGCTATTCTGTAGATTTCAACCTCACGTGTTGCCAAGTGTGTGTTTGATGGGTAAGATCCTAGGTGTGGCAGATTTTTCAGCCCCCAAGAGGGTACCAATCCTCCCCCCCCACACCAGAATCTTCAAATGTCTGCCTGTGAACAAGAGCACCAGCATCCCTCCCATGAAGGAGAGGGGTGAATACCAAACATGTCCAAATTTGCTGCTGTAAAATGATCTTCATTCCCATTTGAGGTATCTTTGCTTGGGATAGTCTTTACCGACCAGGTTACAGCGCCATCTGGCATTCAAAGCTGCGTAAGAGGCAAACTGCTTTAAAAAAAATCCACAGGAACTGCAGAAAAAAACAGTGCTCCCTTGAGGGGAGGGGGTCAGAACAGACTCAGAAAAGGTGCTGAGAAAGGGACTGAGGAGACAATGATGAAGGAGGTCAATGGGACAGGGATTTTAAAATAACAAAAATAATTAATGGTTGCTGCAAGCATTCAAACAATCTAGGATTGTATAAATGTATTGAGTCCAATGCCTAATTCCCCTGCCTCATTTAACTTAATAAATGTAATCACTGTTACAGGTTGACTAGCATCTACAAAGCAGTCGATGCCTATAAAAATATACTAAAAAGTGCCTACATAGATACAAATGCTGCTTTTAACTTATTTTTGAAATTGTTCTTGTTTTACAACTATCAGATCATTTTTCCATATTACCATATATAGCTCTTTCATTTTTTTATCAGTTGTATGATATCCGCTATCATATGCACCTTATTTTGTTGTCAACCATCTATTTATAGTTAATTAGATCACTGCTAATTTTTTCCACTACCACAAACAATGCTGAAGTGGACTTTTATTCTTTTTTGTTTTTTAATCTATTTATGGAAAAATAAGATAGTTAGGTCTAAATGTAGGCACATTTCACATTTTTCAAGATATTTAAAAATATCTGTCCCAGAAGAGGCTTCCCTGAGGTCACATGGATGGAACAGAGGCTCCAAGGAAGCCGTGCCCTGATCTCAAACAGGGAACGGTGACTGCTGCCAGTCTCCTAGCTCATTCTCAGCAACTAATCCCTCGAAGTCCTCCCTGGCTGTGGGACAAGGGTGAACTTCTGAGGACAGACTATGTGATTCAGATCTGCAGGGACCAAAATATTCAAACTGAGGCCACTAGTTGTGAAATTGAGGTCTTCCAGGGAAAACAAGTTTCATGCCAAAATGTGTACACATTTTGTTCCAGGGAAGCACGCATGGTGAGAATCGTGTGGGATGGTTTACTGAGGCAGGAGGAAGAGAGCAGCAATAAGAGTACACCTCCCTGTTCTGGAGCTGTCTTTCGGTGCCTGAATGTGCTTCTTGCTTCCTTATAAGTCTTCACTGGGCTGGCATTATCCTCTTTGCTCACAACTCAGAAGAGGGTTTGGGAAGTCTGTTTAGGAGCCTACAAGTTTTGCTATGCCTCTTTTATTCCCTTGCTACTCATTTCTCCCACTCAACTCATTGTTCCTAAACTGTCATTTCATTTTGTCTCTTACTCCTGAGACCTAAATATTCATTTATTTAATAAATATTTATTGAATACCTACTGTATACTGAGCACTCTCCTAGAGTCTTGAAATACATTAGTGTACAAAACAAAACTCCCTGTCCTCATAAGCTTACAATCATAACTTATGTTACATATTTATAACTAATTAAAAAAATTATCTAGTGGGTAAGGAGGAGAAGAGGACAGTGGGCAAAAAGACAAATGTGTCATGGTAAGGTGACTAGAAAAGGGTTGTTTGGGGGAGGGCAGCTTTCAAAAGTGAATAGGGTGGTTGGGAAAGGACTCAGTTTTGAATTTTAAGCAAAAAGCTGAAGGAAGGGAAAGAGTTAATTAAGCAGGAGCAGAATGAGGGTTGTTCAAGGCAGAGAGCAAAGGCCCTACAGGAGAGATCATTTGTCAGTGAAATGGCAAAGGGGGCAGTGTGACTGATGTGCAGCTGAAGTCAGAGGTCATCACAGCCATTCACAGCATTCAGGGCATGGTGAGGACTCTGCTTCCAAAGACTGCAGTAAACAGCCATTGCAGGGGTTTGAACAGAGGCTGGACACAGTCTGACTCATTCTGCAGTACTGATGATTATGGGCTGGGGGAGGGGCAAGGAAAGAAACAGGAAAACATGTTCAGAGACTATGACAGTCACATAAGTGAGAGGTGAATGGACTCTGACCAGGTTTAACCTATGGGTCAGGTTCTGTCCACCTGCTATTCTGTCTGATGTAACTGTGAGGTTATGTGAGACCCTGGTAGAGTGTGAAGAGGTAATCTATGGAGGGCTTCCGCAATACCTGAGTAAGAAAAAACGCTGTGCCTTAGGAAGTGTTGAACTAACGTGAGAAACGTCTTTGCTGTGCTATCCCGTATCTCTGCTCCCCAAAGAAATCTTGTTCAGTTGGGACTCTGGGGCAGAATGCAGATGGTTTGTAATGTGGCCAGAATGAAACCAGAATGTTTAAACATATGCCTGCTGGGGAAATGTGGTTCTTAGCCTGAAAACAACGGCATAGTGAAGGGCAAGGTGAAAACTGGAGGGCAGACATGGGGGAGGGGCTCTCTCTACCTCTCCTTTGCCTGCCCCAAATCTCTGGTTCCACAATGACTCTTTTCCCCTCAACAGGACCACAGAGTAGCTAGGTGCCCTTCTCTGTTACTATCCTGACTTCCTGTACCTGTGAGATAGCGAAATTTGGAAGAAGCTCTGCGCCTCATTGGTGTAGGTGTCTAGAGGTTAAAAAACTGATAACAATGATAACCCAAGACTTAAGCAGAAGAAGCAAGAAGGCCAGGTGCAGGCTCCTAACATGCCATCTGAAAGCTGCAAGGGTGAAGAATTTTGAAGAAATCAGAGTGAATTGAGCATTGCAGTCTAAGAGCGCTCTGATTTCAGAAATCTAACCTCAGCCCTCTGTTAGCTCATTTCTCCATTCCAAACTCTGTCCACTCCGGGACAGGGGTAGGTGTTTAGGTTATTTTGCAGTAACAGAGAACGTTCGTGGCGCATTTGTATCTGGAAAACGGTATCCTAGGACCACCATTCTGCAGCCCTTCATCCCTTAGGCCACATCTAGCGTCAATCACCTGGAAGGGGAGATGGGAGGGGAGGGGTGGAGACCAGCTCACAGCCCTGCAAGGGAGGGGTCCTTCCACCGCCTGCGCACTCTTCACTGCACTGCAGGGGTCGACTTCACGCAGGAAGGGGGTTCCGCGGCGCATGCACACTCTAGATGCACTGCAGGGACGGTTTCGCGCAGGGAGGGGGCTTCCTGGCGCTTGCGCACTCTTCTTACAGCATTGCGGAGCCTGGTTTGCGGCTGCGCCAGTTTGGCACCTTCCAGAAAGCTCGAGGGCTGGGCGGGGGGATAGTGAGGGAGAGTTGGTCGTCATTCTCTCTTCCTGCTCCTCCCGCCGCTGGAGCTCACAGCCCCCAAGTGTTCGTTTTGTGACATTGTACCGCATCAATAGACCGCAGCCTAACTGCACAAGCATAACCCCTTTTGGTTCTCTGTCTGACAACATCTAACTGCGGTGTTGGGACTGGGGAATTAGCTGTGTGGGCCACCAGAGTAGGATTAGAGTCAAATAACAAACCCTAATTTTGGAAAGAGAGCAGCTGCATGAAGGATATCTGGGCAGATTGACAACCTGGAGGTGAACTGGCCCCAAATAAGTATCACCTCAGCATCAGAGCCCCGCTTCCTACGAGCCACTCTCTCACTTTGGCCATGGGTCATTGCACAGCGGTTCTCAAAGTGTGTTCTCAAGAACAGCAGCACCATCGCTGCAAACTTGTTAGAAACACAGATTCTCAGGCCACCTCAGTCTATCAAGCTGAAACTCTGGGAGTGGGCACACAGATGTTTAAAAAGCCCTCCTGCTGACTTTAATACATGCCCTAAGGTAGAATCTGTGTCAGGGTGCTGAGAGCTTGTGGTGGAAACAGTCCAAGGAAAACCAGGAACTTTTCATTGCATCCAAAACTGGTTTCCAGGATCTACTGGAAAAGCCTGCATTCCCTGCCTGCTTGAACTAAGTTGGTGTCTGCCATTTCTGGGATGTAATGGTGGGAGAGAAGAGAGAGACAGGCTGCCAAATTCTGAACTGAAATGGGTCTTCCTGAAGCCTGTGTTATGGATGCAGTATGGCATCGTCACTGCACCCCATGTCCCTCATGGCTGTGTCATAGGTGAGAATTTGGGGGGAAGCTTTTAAGGAGGAATGATGATTTTTTTAAGGCCTGTCACAGACTACCGATTCTGCCCTCCAAGCTACTAATGGTGAAAACCCATTTTCTGGTCATATATCTGAGAAACGGACTTAAATCCATTTAAGCTCCACACATTTCGTCTGAATTTGCCCACCAGATGACTGTCCAAACCTTATGTTGGGGTGCAGGGGAGTCTTTGGTTAAAGTTGTAATGAGAAATAAGCAATGATGTGACAAGGGGTGAGTGATGAGCTTGAGAGGCTGTAAAGACTCCGTGCACACTGAATTTGGGTGAAAACAGTGATGTAAAAAGTCAGACACATTTCTCAAACTGGGCCTCAAATCTTTTGTATCCTGTTCTTGCATACAGGCAAGAATGAGAACTAGAGATTTTTCTTCCCCGGAGAGTACAACAGTTACTTATGTTGTCCTGGGAACTCTCTTGTCCAGAGCTGTGGTCTATGCAAGCTGGTGCCAATGGGCATATATAGGTGAGAAGAAATGCAGCAGTTGTAAGTGCTCAGAGGGGTCTTCCCAAGCATGGGGATTGTGTTTGTGCTGTTGCACTGCTTTGTTTTGTTTCCATGCCTTTGCCCGTTTCCATGCTAATGTGATTTGGGGACAGCCTCTTGTTTGCCCATTAGGGCAAACATCAACACAAAGGGTCATCATGATGAAGACATGATCCTGGCTTGCATGGACCTTGGATCTGACAGCACTCTGCCCTGAGGTTCTCACCTCTGATCACTAGTCTTTCTCCTTAAGGTGTTGTCCTCTCTCTGATGAACAGACAGAACAATGAGCCCAAGTCCCCTCTGCTTTCCAGGTCCTGTGGTGTCTTCCTCTCCCATTCATCTTTGGTTTGTTCATTTATTTTGTTTTTCATTTGTTTGTTTGATTTCTTTGTATTCCACATGAGTGAAATCATATGGTATTTCTCTTTCTCCATCTGACTTATTTCACTTAATACAATACCCTCAAGGTCCATCCATGTCATCACAAATGGAGAGGTTTCATCTTTTTTATGACTGAGTAGTATTCCATTGCATATATATGTGTGTGTGTGTGTCACATCTATCACATCTTCTTTATCTATTCATCTGTTGATGAGTACTTAGGTTATTTCCATATTTCCATATCTTGGCTGTTATAAATAATGCTGTGATGAACGCAGGTGTGCGTATGTCTTTTCAAATTAGTGTTTTCATATTCTTTGGATTTCCACCCAGAAGTGGAATAGCTGGATCATATGATAGTTCTATTCTGAATTTTTTGAGGAATATCCATAGTGTTTTCCATAGTGGCTGCACCAATTTACATCCCACCAACAGTGCACAAGTGTTCTCTTTTCTTTACATCCTCCCCAGTACTTGTTATTTCTTGCTTCTTTGATAATAGCCATTCTGACAGGTGAGAGGTGGTATTTCGTTGTAGTTTTGATTTGCACTTCACTAATAATTAGTGATGTTGAGCATCTTTTCACTTGCCTGTTGGCCATCTATATGCCTTCTTTGGAAAAATGTCTATTCAGCTCCTCGCCTATCTTTTCTTTTTCTATTTATTTATCTATTTATTTATTTATTGACTGTGCTGGGTCTTCATTGCTGTGTGTGGGCTTTCTCTAGTTGCAGTGAGCAGGGGCCGCTCTTCATTGCGGTGCACGGGCTTCTCATTGCGGTGGCTTCTCTCATTGCAGAGCACAGGCTCTAGGCACATGGGCTTCAGTAGTTGTTGCACACGGGCTCAGTAGTTGTGGCACACAGGCTTAGTTGCTCCACAGCATGTGGGACCTTCCCAGACCAGGGCTCAAACCCGTGTCACCTGCATTGGCAGGCGGATTCTTAACCACTGCACCACGAGGGAAGCCCTCCTCACCCAACTTTTAATTAGGTTGTCTGGTGTTTTGGCCAGATGCTTTATGTTTTTGTTACAGCACCACCACACTTCTAAGTACCTATGTATGTATCATTAACTTTGGTTTGTATCAAACTAACCCCCAAAATTTGAGGCTTAAAACAACAGTATTCATTATTTATAGTGATTCTGTGGATGAGCTTCATGGTTCTTCTGATCTGAGTCAGCTCGACTGGGCCTGGATGGTCTAGGGTGGCCTCACTTACATATGCAAAGGTTTGTTTGGTGGCAGGTTAGGTGACAGGGATGAGTTAGTGATATGTCTCTCATCATTGAGCAGCTTCCTTCATATAGTTATGGCATTCTTAAGAATGCAGGAGAAGGCAAGCCCTGTGTGCAAGTACTTTTTCTGCATCTCTGGTTGTGTCACATTTGCAATTGTCCGTTGGCAAAAACAATATACGTAGCCCAGCCCAGAGTCAGTGTGGCTGGGGGCTACCCAGTGATTTGGATGCAGGGAGTGGAATTATTGCAGCCATTTTGCACATGTGGAAATGGATAATATGGTGGGGTTACCACCATGGCTTAAGTACTCCAGCATTTGGGGGTGAGGAACAGAGGAGAGGGAGCCAATAAATGAGACAAAATTAGAGTAGTCAGAGAGTTCAGTGGACAAGAAGGAAAATGGAAGCCCAAAAAGAGAGAGGAGGCTAGTTAGAAAGGAGGAGTCCATTGAACACTTTAATCCAATGAGTGGTTAGATAACATGAGCAGTGGGAAGTATCCACCAGGTTTAACAGCATGAAGTACCACAACGTTTTTTGAAAGATTTGTTTTGATGGGGTGAGGGAGAAAACCCACCCAGGGTAGGATGAAGGCTCAGATGTGAATAGTTAGTGTCTGTGAAATGATCCATTACTGTTCATTATGCTATAGCCTTTCCTATGTAGGACAGATAATTTTAAAATTTCTAACTCAAAATCACTCTAATATTACCAACCACATGGAAAATAATCACAGTATCTATTCGTGATTCATGGCAGTCAGAGGGCACATGATAATCTCCAATGCATTTCTATGGCTTTAAAAAACATGCCAGGCTCTATTCCTGTCCTGGCCAGAATCCTGGTGATACAGTTGGTAGATGGATGGGTCCAGGTGTAATCTCCAACATCAAGCACCTGAAGTAGATATTTATGTTTAGAATGGGAAACCATGAATAATATAATGACTCTTCAAAGTATTTTCTTTTAATTTTGTTCAACATTGAGATATTGAAGCAAAGAGAAAAATAAAAATAAATATTTCATCAGACATAATGAGAATTAGTCAGCCATACCAGTTAATGACAGTGGTAACTTAACCTATCATCCATGTTGGCATTATTTCCAACTTCTTGAGTATTCCCTTCAAATATTTATGATTTTATGAAGCAGAAACTATCTTAAAATGCATATAAAATAATTAGAAAAATGAAAGTACTCATTATATAGATAGATGGATATTTCCCCTTCCTTCCTTCCTTCCTTTTTATTTCTTCCAGAATTTCAGGTAGTCCTTCCTTCTCTGAATATTTATCATAGCCATTATGTGCAACACCAGAACTTAATACATTTGCACTCCTAGTACCAATATAAATAATTCCTGTTTCTTCACTCCTTTGACCATACCATATAAAGTAACATTTTGTAAATTTCCATTTCAATAAGTGAAAAATAGTATATTTTAATTTTCCTGATTTCTACATAAGATTAAGCATTTTGTCATGTTTCTTGGTAATTTGTTTTAATTATCTGCTGTGAATTTCCTGTCAGATATAAATTGCTCATTTTCCCCCACTGGGTGGATATTGGTTAATCTTCATCATTTTGGAAGACATTTATACATTCTAGAGACCAAATTTTTGTCAGTCACGCATGCTACAAATATTTCTTCCCAGTTGATAGATATCCTCAACTATTTTTAGGCAGTCATTCTATGTTAATTTAAAATCACTTTTGTAAACATTGTGAGAGAGGATGATATAATAAATTGTACCAAAACTATTTTGGTAACTTTTTATTATGATATAATTATATACTTAAAGAAAGTTGCAAGAATAGGACAATGGACTCCTATGTTCTCCAGCCAAATTCATCATACGTTTGTTCACATTTTGCTGCTATTTGATTTATTGTTCTCATTATTCTCTGTATAGACATGGATAGATATAGACATACCCATGTACCACACACACATGCACAGATACACAATATTTCCAAACCATTTGAAAATAAGTTAGATAAAGCAAACCTTAATACTTTGGAGTGCATTTCCAATAACACTGACATTTTCCTACACAACTACAGTTCAGGAAATTTAGGATTGGTTAAATGTCATTATCTAGTCTACAATCTATTTTTCTTATTCAAGTACAGTTGATATACAAAATGAGCATCTGCATTTCATTTTCATGTCTTTTTAGTATCATTTAGAGTAATTCCTCAGTGTTTCTTTGAGATTCTTGACTTTTACGGCTTTGAAGTGTACAGGTCAACTGTTTTGTAAAATATCATTTAACTTGTGTTAGGATGATGTTGCCCCGTGGTCAGATTTATAGTATGTATTTTTAGCAAGAATGGTATTGAATGGATGCTGGGTCCCTCTCAAAGCATCGTTTCAGGAGACGTGTAATATTGGTACTTACCAATATTGGTGATGGTAACTTTGATTACTATGGTTCAGATCGATAGTTCTGTTTCTCCTCTTTTTGATTAATAAAAATAATTTGTGGGGAGATACTTTGAGACTATGTAAATAGTCTGTTCCTAATGGTACTTTCACTCACTGTTTTAGCACAAACTGATGATTTTCTAATTCCTTCTTATCATTCCTTCTTTAGTTATTAGTCGGTATTCTAATGTCAGGAAGAGTTTTCCTTTCATCCTCACTCAGTCATTCATTGTTTTTATCGGTATGGACTCATGGATTTTCCTTTTACTCATTGGGTTCAAATCCATTACTACCTTTATTTCTTTAAAAAAAATAGTTCTAAATTTACTGAAAAACTGAGAAGATAGTACAGTCCCTATGTTCTTATTCAGAGTTCCTACAGTCTGACACCCAGTTCCCCTACTTTTAATGTTTTGCATAAGTATGCTATATTTATTACAATTAATATACCAATACTGATACATTTTCAGTAACTAAAACTCATATTATACTCGATTTCCTTAGTGTTTACCTAATGTGCATTATCTGTTCCAGGATCCTGCCCAGGATACCACATTACATTTACTTATCATGTCTCCTTAGGCTCCTCTAGACTGTGAAACTTTCTCAACATGTTCTTGTTTTTGATGACTTTGACACTTTTTGAGGACTACCAGGTAAGTATTTTGTACAGTGTCCCTCAGTTGGGCTTTATTTGATGTTTTCCTCATGATTAGACAGAATCTGTAGATTTGGGGAAGAAGAATCACAGAGGAAAAGCATCATTTCCATCACATCAATGATACATTCTAACAGTCTGACTTAGCACTTGAACACCTGGCTGAAGTAACGTTTGTCAGGTTTTTCCACGGTAAAGTTATTATTTTTTCCCCTTTCCATACTACACTCTTTGAAAGTAAGTCACTCTGAGCTGCCCACACTTAAGAAGTGAGGAGTTATGTTCTACTGGCTTGTGGGGAGAGTATCTACATAAATTATTCAGGGTTATTCTGCATGAAATATTGTCTTATTTCCCCATTTGTTAATTTATTAAATTATTTATGTATGTAAGTCTGGACTAATGGATTTTTTTTTTTTTTTTTTTTGGCCACACTGCATGGCACAGAACTCACAGATTTTTATGTTATGTTTAGGGATATAATTGAACACTGCTTTATTTATTTTGATGCACATATTTTCCCAAACCTGCCTCCTTCATGCTGGCTTATGTACCCTTTGACATGTTCCCATGTTTGTTTGTTTTTTTCAAGCACTTCTTTACTCCAACATTATTTTTCTTCAAAAATAAATTCTTCAGTTCTTCTTTGATTTGAAATATCCTATTTATAATGTATTAATTTTTCATATATACATGGATCAGATTCAGTTTTATGACTTTTTTTTTTATCATCCCTATTCACCAGCACTTTGGGCCATCCAGAAGTGAGAAATGCATTAGTAAAATCATGCGGCAGGGGCTTCTATAAACCCATAAGCCCTTGCAAAGATCTTAAAATGCAGTGGCTTATGCAAGATTTTTTTCATTGCTTAAAAATTGCAAGGCTAAGAAAATTTTCTTGGACTCCAAAAAAATTGTTTTTCGTTAGTGATTGATCTTCTCATTTCAAGTCTTTCACTTTAAAATCTAAGTTTTTTTGTTTTTGTTTTATTACTACTCACAATTTTCTAGTACATCTTGTAATGCCTTGTCTGGCCTTTTTCTGCATATTCCGACAAAGATGTGCCACAAAAACTTTTTTCTCCGAGACTCACTCTTTATTAAATTAATGTTCCTGGGGCTTTGGAGTTTTCAAGAACTCCTGATCCCAGAAAAATTGTTGTCTTACAAGGGGAACCACCCTCTGGAGAGTTTATTTTGCAGCCTTTTCTCAGCACGTGGAGAGTGCCATATACTACTCTGTTGCTAAAGCCCTTGAAATCTGCCTGTGAAAATTTACATCAGTATACTATCCTCAAAGGAAATGTGTGAGGCCCAAGAACAACTCCATTTTCCTAGTTAAAATTCGCCTCATTCATATGTGAGTTGTCAGTGTTACAATTATCAGACCCATGTTGTAGCGCCATCTGTCATCCAGAAATGGAAGTACGGGGACAGGATAAAATTAAATTGCTGAGAACCCAAGCTCCCAGCAGCTGCTGAAGATGTTAATGATTATTATGAGGAGAGAGGTCAGAGTCCTGGAAAGAGCAGAGTCCAAGGAACCACTGGTGAAGGACTTCAATGAAGAAAGGATTAGAATACCTTTTAAATTATAGATCACTGTAAACATTAAAAAATTACAGAAGCTTACAAGTTAAAAAGAAACTTTAATTATACACGGTATATCTTTTATCTTTCATTCCATATTACCTTTTAAACTTGTGTATACATTCAGATTTTTCAGGACATTTACAATATCTTGGACAGAATCTTCTATCTATATCATTTGTCTATGCCCCAATGATAAAGATTTACTTTATTTCTTATTTTTCACTTTTGCAGACAATTCTGCAGAGAGCATTCTTGTAAATTTCACACTTTGGTAAAAATAGAATTGATGGGTAAAAAAAGCTACCTTAAAATGTGTAAGTACCAAATATGCAGTTCTCAAACCTGAATATTAGCAATTCATTTTTGTCTCCAATCGGGTTAACAAGGCTTCTACTTTAGATTTGTGGGGGATACAGTTTTGTATTGTTTTTATTTATTTGTTTTCTCTTCTAAAACCAACCTGTTCATATAACTTAACACATGTTAAAGTTGTTGCTTTTGTTTTTCCTCATTAATTTTAGGCCAATTTGTATTCTGAGTATTACAGTCAATACTACCCTACACATATAACAAATATCTTCCAAATGCTTGTCTATTTGTTTGTAATCTTACTCACCTTATTATATATAAACATTATTACTAGTTTTAAAGAAAAAATGTAAATCTTTTTTATTATTCTTGGATTTCATGTGAACATTACTATTAGGAAAAACATTAGGAAAAACATTTTATTGTTGGTTTTTCATCTTAAACATATATATTTTTTTTTACATTTTGGATTATGTATATGTACGGCAAAAGAATCTAAGGTTATTTAATGAATGAATGCTAATGTTAAAAGTCTTTGAATTATCCATCCGCTCTAGATTGTGGATTTTAATTAAAAGTTCATTTTTAGATGAGCAACAGATAATAGATAAAACAACAAGGACCTACTGCACACCTATTGAACTATATTCAATATCTTGTAATAATGTATAATGGAAAATTATAGTGTGTGTATAACTGAATCACTTTACTGTACATATGAAATTAACACCACATTGTAAGTCAACTTCAATAATATATATATATATATATATATATTTAAGTTCATTTTTATTAAGCTAAATTCTTTATTTTATAGAAAATATATTCAGTGAAAGACAGGAACAGGAATACCCTGAAAGGTGTGGAACAGTGTTTTTTGTCTTTTTTTTTTGTCTTTTTTTTTTTTTTTTGCCATTTTTAAGGACTTCTTACTGTCCTTTTGCTGATACCGGTACATTTGCCCTAAATATCGTAAGGCATGTGCTACTTTGTAACCTGTTCTCTCAACGTTTTAAATTCAGCATTTCAGATTTAACCTGTAAGAATGCAGCTACAGAATCTACAAACTGTAAAATTTTCTTGAAAAAGTGACCTGCCAAAGGGAGTATATTTTACAAGTATCGTACTATGCTGAAAAACAGCGAGGATGTGGGAATTGATCATGGCGAGACACAGCCTTCCGGAAACTGCTTTTTCTTGACTTATACGTATCCTAGAGTGAACACTACATGAACCTCCGGTCTCCGGACACTGGCCCCCTCCGTGCGGGGATACCCAGCGTCAGAGCGCCCCGCAAGGCCGGGCCACCGGAGGAGTGACTGGGTCCACAGATCAGCTCACTAGCTGAGCGCCGTGTGAAGGTCACGTGACTGGAGGGAAGGACGGCGGCCTGTAAGGGCCAATTCTATTAACGTCTGTTCTGCATTGGTAGGTGGAACTAGTTGAAGTATTTTTGCCCCTCCGGAGTTCCATCTCTTGGACCTCTGCCAGTCCGTCCAGGCTTTAGGCGCTCGCTGGGAATTTGCCATGGGTCTTTTGCACCGCGGAGATGGAGTCGGAGACGCTAGATATGGCTAGTTACCCGCGCAACTGGTTTCTTCTGGGGAGTTGGGACCCCCAGATTTTGATATCTGATTTTCAGCATATACAGGAGTTGGATTTTTCTAGAAAGTGTGCAAGTGTGTTTGTAATATCCATTGCTTTTTATATTTATATGAAAGTCCATAAATAAAGTTGTTTACAGTATTCCTTTTTAATATTAGTGTTTTCTATTTTTACTTTAGCTTAATTCTATTGGTCAGGATTTCTTCAAATATTTTAGTTTAGATGGATGTTGAAGTGCTTTTTGTTTAATGGGAAGCCAACATTACTTAAGATCATTTTAGATTTGGATACTGATTATTTATTTTAGTGTTTTGCAGACTTTTTCATCCACCCCAATAGCTGCGGGGGGGGGGAGGGGAGGAGGAACTTACAGAGTTTCACACATCTTAAGAATTCTGTGATTATTGCCAATTTAAAACTTTGCCTCGAATTTTAAACTTTTGTGATTTTATCCTGTCTTTTAAATTCAATTTTAATTTAAATTATAACAATTTAAAGTTTTTTGTTGTATCAATTTCAAAACAGCTGATGGACTTTACTTTTGACCCTCTTCTATATACAACTCCTCTTACCCAGTACCCCTTAATCTCAACTTGGACCTACTGGATTTAAGAATTTTGGGAATTCCGTGGCGGTCCAGTGGTTGGTACTCCGCCCTTTCACTGCTGAGGGCACGGGTTTGATCCTTGGTAGGGGAATTTTTTTCACATATACCCCACCCTTGTTCCTCCTGTGCTGTATCCTAGCTCGAGCTGTGTCTGTTGCAGAAATCTCTTCTATAGTGCACCACACAAAAGAAGTCTAGGTCTCTTTTCCTTACTGTGTGTTGTAAATTATTTGGAATTCACCTCTTTGGCCTTCTGTAGTCTAAAACTTATTACATAATGACATAAGATAAGGGAGAAGCAAAAGCAGGGGGAAATGCAATAACATGAAACTCTTAATATGACATTTGGTATTGATGTTCAACTCTTGTTTTGATAGCCCTATACTTTTCCTATATGGAATATTCAGAACTGTATGCATACTTATTTTGCTGTGTTAACGTTCCAATTTTTGAAGGAAGAAATTTTGTTGATAAAAGTTCAAATTATACCTGGACAAAAGTTGCATAATGAAAGACCATTATCTACCTTATGACTCCTCCAGTTTGTAACCACCAACATCCATACTTTGATATTTCTTTTTTTCTGACATATGCTTGTAAAATACATACATATGTATTTCTCTGTATGTTTTCACATGTAGACTTACGTAGAGACCACACAACGATAACTCTTTTATTTTCGGCTCTATATACCATGTCATAGTGTCACCACAAATCATAATTAGTATTTTATTTGATAAGAACATTATTGCTCATTAAAAATACAGGTATGCATTACATCCACTGCATATGTGAGTACACTAAGGATGGGGCAGGTCGTGTAAGTGGTGAAAGGTTATATAGGTATTAAGTGATGTAATCAGAACACAGTCACCTTTGTTCTCTACACTATCATCCTCTTTACAACTGTGTAAGCATAAACTCTTCTCATTGTCCTGTTGTCCCTTACTGTGGGTGTGTTAACATTCAATAATTACTGATTTACCTCCAATCAGTAAATCAATAATGGTAATCTTATGAAGATGTGCCATAATTTGCTCACCCAATCATCCCATTAGTCTTTGATGGCTATATACAGTATTTAGTTTGTTTTCCATTTTTTCACTTGTATTTTTGTTTTTTGCCAAAAGAAACAGTTTTGGAGTATGCATACTCTGTACATTTATCTGTGCTAGAGACCTATTATATGTATAGAATATATTTGTAGAATTATAACTTCCAGGTCAAAGTGTGAATCTCTGCAATCTTACTGCATAATAGCAACTCATTCCCCAAGTTGTATTATTTCCAACTATAGTATACATCATCTTGTAGAGCTATGTTATATCTGACATAATATGGGAAACATTTTTTATATTGAAAAAATATCTCTTTCACAAATCAGAGTATGTAGTTCTTTCATTTTGCTTTAACAGCTATTTCAATACTGTCTATTGCCTCTAGCTAACCTTTCACACTGCTTGGATAAAGTTTGTTTGAGAATGATATGATTGGTGGGCTGATCACAGAGGGACAATAAACCAGAAAAGAAAGCAGAAAGCAAAGCACAAAGGTGCTGTTTAGGGAGAACCACTGGGCAAGGCGTTCTGGGAGACTTCTGTGTGGGTTTTTGGTGTAAGTGCTGCCCACAGGTAACACAAGCTAAATGAGCTTGCTTTAGGGAGAAAAAACAAACAAACTAGTTTCTTAGAGATGCATGAGGACTTATTTTTATTGCATCAAAAATTCAAGTAATGGGGCTTCTCTGGTGGCGCAGTGGTTGAGAATCTGCCTGCCAATGCAGGGGACGCCGGTTCGAGCCCTGGTCTGGGAAGATCCCACATGCCGCCGTGCAACTCGGCCCGTGAGCCACAATTACTGAGCCTGTGCGTCTGGAGCCTGTGCTCGGCAACGAGAGGCCGCGATAGTGAGAGGCCCGCGCACCGCGATGAAGAGTGACCCCCGCACCACGATGAAGAGTGGCCCCCGCTTGCCACAACTAGAGAAAGCCCTCGCACAGAAACGAAGACCCAACACAGCCATACATACATACATACATACATACATAAAAAGAATGTAAGCAGACAAGAATATCATTTTAAAAAAAAATTCAAGTAATGGTAAACAAACTTGGACTATTATGGAAGCTCAGGAATGACCTGGTAGTCTCAACCTCCTGTTTTTTTTTCCCATCATCCTAAATATGTAGACCTTCATATTCCTCCAATTCTGGAGAAAGAAATGAGGAAGGCAATGGGGATTACCGTTGCATCTCTTGCCAGATGGCACGTACGTGGATCACTTGTGCAGTTGTGAAACATGCTTGCTTCACTTGCACGCTTGCCAGTTGAGTTGTGGGTTTAGCGCAGGGGCTTAGGGTTTTCTTGTGGAAAGAATCATTTTATGTTGAATTAGAGCTGTAACAATTGCTAGTTGTGGCATGACATGATTCATGGAAAAGGCTTTGAACAGTTTTTGAAACACAGAATTAATTTAATTATTATTTAACCATTATCTTAATAGTCACATGTAATTATACCTCTTGTCTTAAAGAAAAAAACAGAAAATTTATAAGCATTCCAGGAAACCACTTTAAGAGATGCAATCAGAGAAGTGCAAATTAAGACAACAATGAGAAACAACTACAAACATATTAGAATGGCCAAATCTGGAATCCTGACAACACTAAATGCTGGTAAGGATGTAAAGCAACAGGAACTCTCATAGATTGCTGGTGTCATGCCTCTTGGTATTTATACAAAGGAATTGGAAACTTAGGTTCACACAACCACCTGCACAAAGATGGCATAGCAACTTTATTTATAGTTGCAAAAACTCAGAAGCAACTTGGTAGGTGAATGGATAAACAAACTCTGTTACTTCAGGCAATGGAATATTATCTAGCACTAAAAAGAAATGAACTATCAAACCATGGAAAAACATGTGGAAGAAACATAAATGCATATAGCTAAGTGAAAGATGAGAATCTGAAAAAGCTACATACTATACAATTCCAAATATATGACATTCTAGAAAAGGTAAAACTAAAAAGTAAGAAGACCAATGGTTGCCAGGAGTTGAGGGAGGGGAGAAGAGTCGAATGTGTGGAGCACAGAGGATTTCTAGTGCAGTGAAAATACTCTGTATGATATTATAATGATGGATACATGTCATTATATTGTCCAAACCCATTGAATGAACAGTATCAAGTGAACCCTAGTGTAAACTGTGTAATTCAGGTGATTATGTTTCAATATAGGTTCATCAGTTGTAACAAATGTACCACTCTGGGGAGTGATGATGATGATGGGGGAGGCTGTACATGTGTGGGGCAGTGGATATGTAGGAAATTTTACCTCCCTCTCAATTTTGCTGTGAACCTAAAACTTCTCAAAAAATACTCTTGGGCAAAAATGAAAAAAAAAAAAAAGAGAGAGAGAGAGAGATGCAAGATTAAGACTGAGAGCATAGTTCTTAAGGTCACACTTTTTTTGGCAATAGGACTATGATATTAGCACAAAGAATATAGTCCAGCCAAACTCAAATTTTGTGCTTTAAAGAGTGTCATTGTGAAACATTTGGCATAAATTCTGTATGTGCCTTGCTATGCTCTATTTCTTATTGCATCATTTCCCTTCCTTCTATGATGCATTGCCTTTACCTCTGACTTTGGCCCTGGTCCTGGGTGAACGGGTACATCTCAATAGCTGCTGTCTGGGAAAATCCTTAAGCATGTTCATAAATGGGGAGAGGAAGCCTATAAAATTAGTTAACTCATAATATCATGTCTGCGGGGATGCAAAGTTCTCAAGAGTAAAACAAGAAACCTCAGTTTTGCCAAACCAAAGATGCAAAATGTTGTATTAAAGGCCATTTTGCCAATTGAAATCTTAAAGTGAAAATCTATCCTGTTCAATGTATATTTTTAGTTCACTTGAGAGAAGGTACCAGGGAATTAAAGAGCACACGAAGAACAGGTTGGTTCTTGCTGAGAACCTGCTTAGCAAAACAGAACTGTAAAGTGTCTTTAATATGACATACCTGAGAGATCACGAAAAAACAGAGTTTCCATGGCCCCTTCATCTGGGTCCCCCAATGATAACATCTTATATAACTAGAGTACAGTTATCAAAACCAAAAAATTGACCTTGGTACAATACTATTAACAAAACTACACAGCTTCTTTGAATTTCACCCATTTTAATATGCACACTTTTTTGTATATAATTCTATAAAATTTTACCACATGTATAGATTTGTGTAACAACCATCACATTCAGGATACAGAATTTTTCCATCACCGCCTCTCTGAAAAAACTCTCACATGCTACTCTGTGATAGTAACATCCTCTCCTACTGCTAACCCGTCTCCTCCACTGATCTGTTTTCTGTAACTACAATTTTATAAATTCAAATTTATTCAAATTTATTCAAATTAAATCTTATGAAAAGTAACTTTTTGAGACTAACTTCTTTTCACTCACGCTAATGTTTTGAAATACATCCATTCTATGTGTGTATCAATAGTGTACTCCTTTATATGGCTGAGAAGTATTCCATTGCATGTATATACCGTTGTTGGATTTTCCCTTCACCCAGTGAAAGACACTTGGGTTATTTCCTGTTTGGGGAAATTACAGAGAAGGCTGTTACGATTGTTCTTGTACAGGTTTTTGTGTGAACATAGTTTTCATTTCTCTAGGATACATTTCCATTGGTGACATTTCTGGGTCATATGGTAAGTGTATTTTTAACCTTATAAGAAACTGCAAAACTGTTTTCCAGAGTGGCTGTAGCATTGTATATTCCCACATCACTTGTTTTTTGTCATTTTTTAATATTTTAGCCATTTTAGTATGTACAGTATTATCTCATAGTGGCTTAAATTTGAGTTTCCTTAATAGCTAAGGATGTTGAGTATCTTTCACGTCCTTTTATGCTGTACATATCTTCTCCTTGGTGAAAAGTCTGTTCAAGACCTTCCCATTACTTAATTAGGTTTTTTTTTACTATTTACTTTAGAGAGTTCTTTATATATTCTGGATATGAGCCCTTTGTCAGACATACAATTTGCAAATATTGTCACCTATTCTGCACGTTGACTTTTCAGAATCTTAACCATATCTTTCACAGAACAAAAATTATTAATTTAGAAGTCCAATTTACTGACATTTTTTCTTTTAGATCATACTTCTGGAGTCAAATCTAATATCTTTTCTGCTAACCATAAGTCAACGAATTTTCTCCTATTTTTCTGTAAAAGTTATGCAGTTTAACATTATAAATTTAAATGGTCGATTTGAGTTTATTTTTCATAAGGTGCAAGGTATGAGTTGAGGTTCATTTTGCGTGTGTGTGTGTTAGATATACAACCAACACCATCTGTCTGAAAAAATATTTCTCCACTGAACTCCTTTTGTATTTTATGTTTTGGCTATTATTTTGTGGGTCTACTTATAAACTGTGTTCTGTTCCATTGATGTATGTCTCTATCCTTCCACCAAAATTTACAATGTCTTGATTACTGTAGCTACACAAAATCAAGTAGTGTAATTCCTCCAATTTTATTGTTCTCTTTCAAAATTGTTTTAGCTACCTTAGTTAATTTGCCTTTCCGTGTAAATTTTAGAATATGCTTGTTAATGTCTACAAAAAGGTTTGCTTGGATTTTCATAGGAATTTCTTTATACCTATAAATAGTTTTGGAAAGAACTGGTCTTTGCTATGTTGAGTCTTCCATTCTATGAACAAGACATATCTTTCCACTTATTTTGGCCTTGTTTGATTTTTTTTTAATTAGCATTCTGTAATTTTCAGCATAAAGATCTGGCATATGTTTTATTAGAGTATAGCTATTTTTGGTTATTGTTTATGGTGTTGTGTTTTTGTTGTGGTGTGTGTGTTCGTGTGTATGTGTTGTCTTATGTTTTGTTTTGTTTTGATTTTTTGCTGTGTCATGCAGCATGTGGGATCTTAGTTACCCAACCAGGGATCGAACCTGTGCCCCTTGCACTAGAGGAGTGGAGTCTTATGGAGTGTTGTGCTTTAAATTTGAATTTACAGTAGTTATGTTCACTGTGTATGTGCACATGCATACACTGTGATGACATTATACTTGTAACCTAGCTAAATTTACTTATTGGTTCTAGGAGCTCTTTGGTAGATTCCTTGAGATATCACATCATCTTTACTATTCTTTTTCTTCCTGTACGACTATTATTTAGTTTCTTTTTCTCTTATTGCACTAGCTAAATCATCTAGTACTATGGTAAAGAAGTGGTGAGGGTGGACATCTTTACCTTGTTTCAATCATAAAAATAAAACATCAGTCTTTTGCCATTATGTATGATGTTAGCTGTAGGTTATCTAAATATTCTTTATCAGTTTTAGGAAAATCCCTCCTTTGGGCTTTGGGCTCCTACTCTTCTGATAGATTTGATACAGAATGGATGTTAGAGTTTGTATGCCTTGAATCTCTCTAAATTTATTTAGGCTTTTTAAAATCCCAGAATATGGTCTATCATGCTAAATGTTCCATGTACGCTTGAAAAGGTGTGTATTCTGCGGCTGTCAGGTGGAGCATATAAATCCGTAAATGTCAATTACATCAATTTAGTTGACAGTGTTGTCCAAATATTCTCTGTATTTATTAATATTTTTTTCTCTACTTGTTCTACTAAATATTGTGGGGTATTGGAATTTTCAACTATAATTTTGGATTTGTCTATTTCTCTTTAAGATTCTAACGGTTTTTTTCCAGTTGGCATACATTTTGAAAATCTGTTATTTGGTGTATAAAGGATTAGGATTATTAGGTCCTCTTGATAAATTGACATATATCATTATGAAATAACCTTCCTTATCCCTGATACTATTTCAGTATAACATTTACTTTAAATGATATTAATATTTCCTTTAAAGCTTTCTTCTGATTTTTGTTAGAATGACATATACTTGTCTATCCTTTTACTTTTGCCCTATTTATACCTTTATATTTAAAATACATTTCTTCAGGAAACATGTAGTTGGCTCTTGCTTTTATGTCCAACCTGACAATCTGTCTTTGAGTTTTATATTTAGATGCTTTACATTTAAAATTATTATTAATATGATTAAGTTTAAATCTTTTTTTTTTTTCCTATTTGGCACATATATACTTTGATCCTTTTCTTTATCTGCCTTGTTTGGAATAATATAATATGTCTAATGATTCCATTTTGTGTCCTTTATTGGCTTATTGTCTATAACTCTTTTAAATTAGTGTTGTGGTTGATTTAGGTTTATTATGCACATGTTTAACCTACCAAAGTTAAGCTTCAAGTGATATTCTACCACTTCATATAATGTGGAAAAGCCATTAAATAGTATAATCCCATTTCTCCCTTTCCAACCTTTGTGAAATTGTCATAGTACCTTTTTACTCTTACATGAGTAACACACACTATGTTATAATTATTTTGTATAAAAAGTAAATTATATCTAATGACATTTAAATAATAATAAAATATATTTTATATATTTACTCATGCAGTTTACTCTTGCAATCCCTGTGTTATTCATTCCTCGGTGTAGATCCAAATATCCATACAGGGACTTCCCTCGTGGTCCAGTGGGTAAGACTCTGTGCTCCCAATACAGGGGGCCTGGGTTCAATTCCCGGTTGGGAAAGTAGATCCCACATGCATGCCACAACTAAGAAGTCTGCATGTCGCAACTAAAGATCCCGCATGCCACAACTAAAACCCAGTGTAGTCAAAATAAGTAAATAAATAAATAAATAAAAAACAGGAGAGAAAAAAATATATATATATAGTAAAAAAAAGTACCTATCTATTTTTTTAAAATATGCATACAGTATTGTGTTCCTTCTGCCTGAAATTTAACAATTATTGTAGTGAGGGTCTGTTAGTGATTAATTCTTTCAGTTTATGTATATATGAAAAGGTTTTTATTTTTCCTTTGTTTTTGAAAGACAGTTTTGCTTTATACAGAATACCAGATTGACATTCTTTTCTTTTAGTATTTTAACAATATCACAACATCCTCATCTTGCTTGTGTTGTTTCTGATAGGAAATCTGCTGTTTTCCTTAGCTCTATGTCTCTGTACTAACTTGTACTTTGTTCTCTAGTTACTTTCTTTATTACTGACTTACAGTAACTTGATTTTTGATGTTCCTTTATAGATTTTTTCATTTTTCTTGTGCTTGAAGTTTACTGAACTTCTGAATCTGAGTGTTTATACATTTTTGTCAACGTTCTACTCCATCGCTCATATATTACGCTACTTGACATGGTCCCACAGCTTACTGATGCCCTTTTCATTTCTGTTAATTTTTTTCTCTCTTTTACTTTGGGTGGTTTCTATTGTCATGTCTTATTTCTTCTGCAAAGTCTAATCTGCTGTTAATTCAATTTGGTATATTTTTAAAATATAACTCAAATGTTTGTTGAGCTTTCCTCTCTAGAAATTTTATTTTGGCCTTTTATATTTATGACACCTCTAACTAACGTTTGTATTAGAGAATGCAGTTTTAAAACCTGTTTCAATGTATGGATACAATTATAGTATCCATTTTAATGTTAATTTTAACATCTGTGCCACTTCAGAGTCATTTCCAATTGATTAATTTATATCCCCATTATGGGTCATATTTTTATGTTTCTTTGCATGCCTGTTAACATTTTTTGGATGTCAGTATATTATGAATTATACTTTATTGGGTGCTTTATATTTTTGTATTCTGATAAATATTCTGGAGCTTTGTTTTGGACCATTACTTGGGAACAGCTTCATAGTTCCACATCTTGCCTGTAATATTTGTTGGATCCAGAGCTGTATTTAATCTAAGACCAATTATTCTCCACTTATGTGTCCTCTTTCTAATGTCCCATGAATCCTGACCTTCACCAGTCTGGCTGATGGAAACAGCTGTTATTCTCAACCTTTTGTAAGCAAGAGGCACCTCTGATGCTTTCAGGTTGTTTATTTCCCTGGCTGTGAGCAAGTTTCCTAACTCACAGGCACTGCTGGATCTTTTGCCATTCTCCAGGATTTTCTCTGTGTTTAATTCTTTTCACTCTTCTCCTCAGAACTTGGGCCTGGGAAATCAGGCCACCTTGCTTTTCCAGACATCTAGTTCCATATTCTCAATTCAGAAATCCTACTGAGATCCTTGCCACGCTACAACCTGGAAAATGTCTTGAAATAGTAAGCTGGGGAAATAGTGGGCTAATGGCATTATTTCACATCTTTCAGGGATCACTGTCTTCATTGTCTGATGTACAGTAACTTGAAAACCATTCCTTCATATATTTTGTCCCTTTTTTGTTGGTTTGTTTTTACATGTGGCAAGGCATATCTAATTCGTGTTAGTTTTTACACAACATACTGGTCTATTCCTCCTGTAATTAATCAATGATGACTGAACCCCTGAGTGTATGCTTCTACCTGGCAATATTATGGTGAATAAGGAACAATGTGAGTGAAACAAAAAAAGATAAGTGAACTCGCATTTGCAACAGTGAAGGGAAGTCAGAAATGATATATGTACTGTCTATAGGCATCTCAATGGGGAGCATCCACCCTATGCTAATGAAACAAAGGTTTAAGATGGATCAAAAGAAAAGATAACATCTCTGTCAACTAAACTATTATACACCTAATCACCTCATTTTATACTTATGTTAAAAGGTCTTCAAGAATTATGAAGGCATAATTTTTGTTCACACAAAAATGAAGACAAAATTGAAATTAATTCTTAAATGAATTTACAAATATCTTGACATTCTGTTTCTGATTGTTCTGAATAAGATTTTGATCCAGAGTCATGAATATTTGTCATCACCCTCTGTAGCATTAAGAGTGATGACCATGAAACATGTATTAATAAAAGGGGCTGCAATATTGTATGTGAGATTTCCACCTTTCCTGTGCACACCCATTCTGCACGTTTTCACGCAGGTGATTGTACAAGCAAGTGACAATAGAAAATTTCTCGCCAAGTTCATCATCGTGCAGACAATGAAAACCATGTCATGAATGCCACCAGACTGACAGAATTTTTGGAAAACTTTGAAGAAAAAAAACCCTCACAAACTAAAATTGGTAAACTATAGTAACTAATAAGGAGTTGGAAATATTTATCAGAGGAGCTACCATAATAGAACTGACTCTGTGACTAAGATTTTACTTGGTCTAAGAGGGTAAAACTGCCCAAAAGGAAAGAAGAGATGCAGACGAGGTATGAAGCAGCATGGTACATTAGGGGGTCTTAAATAGTGGTGTGTGAAAGAGGAGGCTATAAAAGAGGCTGAGGTGGAAATCGGGGCTCATAGCTTGCCATGAGAACGGAAGGGAACAACTGAAACACATTAATCTTCAAGTTCAAGTCCTCTTCAAATTAAATGAAAGTTGAGGTTTATTGTGAAATAGGCAAGAATATAGGTGAGGATATTTGAGAGATCCATTCATTTGTGTGATTGAATACAAAGGTATGGGAAGGAACCCAGTGTGTCACAGTGATTTTTTAGTAGGGTGGTGGTTTGAGAAGGAGCAGGACTCTCACCCTGCAGTGGTGATTCCCTAGGGAAGAGTGTTCAGATTCAAATCCTGTTCATATTTGCAGAAATCACGGGATTGTAGGGAAGGTAGCAAGACTAGAGGTGAGAGATGTGAGAGACTGAAATAGCCTTATTCGGTTTTGAATTTCAATGAAAAGAGACTCTTCTCTGTCACTTTGTGTCCACTACATCTGAGGGGGGTCCTGGAGGATTAACACAGAAAAGTTTTCACATTCTCTGAAATTTCAGTCCAGTGGGGATTCAGAAAACTAAACTGTGGGTAGAGAGCTGTGCTTGGGAACTCCGAGGGCAGGAATCAGACCTGGAATGGGACGCAAAAGAAGGCGTCTAGGAGAGAACATCTGAGGAAGTGCTCTCGTGAGGAGCAGTGAGGCAAACTGGGGGCAGGGAAGAGAGAGAAAAAAACTGTGTCTTTGCCACAGGCAAGGGCAGGTAAGGAGGCCAATGCATCTGAGGGCACACTGGGCACAGTTACTTGTGAAGATGTCAAGGGCAGGAAGGGCAGAGCTTGGTGGGACCAGGCAGGTGAGAGAGGGAGGAAGGTCAGGAAGTGAAGCAGGTGCAGCCCACAGAGGAACGCCTGCGTGTTGAGGAATTTTGAAGGTCTGGGTCTTGTTCTTTGACCGTTACCCCAGGCCCATGAGGTCTGCCTGTCGAGAAGGCAATCATAACAAATGAGGATAGTCCCTGTCCCCTGGGGAGACCCCTGGATGTTACCAGGAAGGGTTCTGGGCTTGAAGAGGAGCAAGAGTGGAGGGGACAGAGCGAGTTCTCAGTTTCACGGACCAGCAGGGACCTTGAGTGCCCTGTTCACCTGTCTCCACCCTCACGCCCTCCCCGCCCCACCCGACTGCAGGTTGCTGTCCCCTAGGTCATTTTGCACGTGTAGGCGGGATGGATGCATTGGTCCTAAGGTTCGGAGCTGCCCGCTCACAGCGCCATCTGGCGTCCACACGCGGGACCCGAGAGCAGCCTTGACAGGAAACCGCGGACCAAGTTCGTCCACAGCCGCGCACAGGAGGGACCTGTTACAAAATGATTTATTTTACATAAAGTTGGAAAACATGTAAGGGAATTACGTAGTCATTACTATATGTGGTGTTCTCGTACCTTCACCATTTTCGTGTATAATTTGAGATATCTTCTCTATTGAATTTAAAAATTTTACACTTATAATGAAAATGGAAACTTTCTTTAGAAAAGCAAAAGGAATAGTAAAACGAACAGGTATATCCACGCACCTAGATTCAAAATTGCTACATATTGCTATAGTAACTCATCTATATACATATGTGTGAAGTAGACGATTGTGGAGTAAATAAAAACATCTCTGCCTTCATTTTCACAAGATAAAGATATTCTTCTATAACCATACACCTAGACCACTTTAAACAAAATAAGGGAGATACATCCCTAAGCTCATGATTCCTGTTCCGTGTTAAAATTTTCGCCAAAACCTTTACAGCTGACCCCTGCCCCCAACCAGGATGTGATAGAAGATTCCTTATCGCTGTTGATGTTTCTGTCTCTAAAGTCCCTGGGAATTTAGGCAATCTCTCAACACCAGTCTCCCCTTTAATTTTGTTTTAGTACATTCTCAGTGACTTTTATTCCATGGCATGCCTCCCCTTTTTCCTTCCCTGCTTTCTCTAACCTTCGGGAATTTCCACTCTTTGCGCCAGCAACAGCCAGTAGCGGCCCGAGAAGCCGGCCCAAAGCGCCCCCTGCGCATGCGCAGCCGACCCTCCGGGCACTGTCTGGACCTCGAGCTCCAAGGGACTCATCAGGGGCCACGGAGGTGAGGGCCTTTTTGCGGCGTCGGATGCACAGGCGAGGCCAGCTTCTCCCTGCTCTCCCTCTGGGGCCGGCTGGAGAGTTTGTACAAAGAACAAGTTTGTTCAGAAATCATACTGCTTGCTCTGTGTTACTGCTTCAGGATTTGCCTTGTGTAGTATTTGTTCTTGCTTTTTGTTTTGGCATGCAAATGTATTTAACATGTGCATACATTCTCATTTAAGTCACATAAACATCATCTACAAGCAGATTCATATTTTATATTGTGTATAAACCTTTCATTACTGTTTTTAAAAAATGCATTCATAATCATTTTTCGAAGAGTCTTTTCAATTATTTTAATCTCTTCAAGCATCACTCGTTACTAAATTGAATGGGAATTTGTTTAGGAAAGGCAGATGTTGCGCTTTCCCTTTTTTAGTGTTTTATAGATATTTCCTCTGACATACTTTTGGTGGGAAAAGAGAGGGACAGAGACTTTTCCAAGAGCCACAAAGTAAAATGTGCTCAGAGACTCATGCTTTAAAAGTGCTGTGAATATGGTATTATATGGCTTAATTTGTTTTAGTTGTGAAAGATTCACAAAGACATTCATTTGTGTAAAGAGAGCACTAAGATTCGCACTCTGAATGCAGAGACCAGACACTTTATTGTGCTAGTATGAATTTTGTTATACTGTTTGCTTTTAGCCTTACTCAAGGGCTGTAGACATTGGTTGGAGCCTGTGATTACTTCCACCTCATTTGTAAAATGTCTGTGTGATGTTCCTTGTACAGATGGCACATAGTATATATATTTATTATTTTCTTACTCTTTGTCAAGTGGATAGCAAAATTGTTTACAGTGAAATAAAAAATTCTGCTCAGAATATGTGTTCATACATCTGTTCCAGGCAAAACATACTTTTGTAATCTGGTCATGTAGAAATGGAATTTTAATCTTTTATTTATTTCTCTTTGTCAGTTACCATAATGTTAAAAATACTTTCATGCTTGCGACTTTTTAGGATTATCATTTTTGTTGACTTTGTTATTTGTCCACCTTTCTATGATTTAGCTGATTCATCAATGTCCATTATTTCAGGCTGAACCTTTGACACCAGTATGACATAGTTTGCTTGTGAATAGGCTTCTGAGTGTCCTTGAGAGTGAAGATGGGATTCCTCAGCCTGGGCTGAACAGGGATTTCCTCACCCGAAACTGACAAGAGACACAAAAGCAAGAGGGTAGAAAACAACTCCAAGGCTCCAACAGTGTGGAGGGCATGAATGACAGCAGGATTGTGTTGAAAGGAACACATTCTCTTTTGAAGGAAGCATCCTCACAGGGTGCATCTCTGAGACTCAGTAGCATATGTCTGCTATGCAAGTAATGAAAACCTTGATCTAATGATCTAAAAACTATTCTGGGGGGAACATTTGATTTCAGTTTATGAGTTGTGAGCAACCAACAGAGCAAAAGGATTGATGCTTTATGGATTTTTTTTACTACAAATTGTATGGTTTCATTCAGGGGCTCTGAGGGTCAATACTCTAAATAGAGAATTTAAGGTTTAGATCTTAGTCAAAAAATTACCCTTCATCGTCACACTATTAAAGTCTGTCACCATTAACCTTAATTTTCCTGCATGTGAATAGCAACCCTGTGCCCCATGCAAACTACATAAAATGTGACATTATTATGTAGCAAAGGGCAGAGATGTTTCTCCAATTTAAAGGAAACCGGAGAGTTTTTTTGGAAACAAAGGCAATAAGCCTTACTGGTTTCTCTTTAAAAGAGAAAAAAGATGATCATTTTGTTTTGCTTTTATAAATAGAAAACTCTTCTTGAATTAGCTTGTAATGTTGTAAGTTTACCAGCTACATATAACTGGTAATATATGTGGCTGGTAAGAAATCATTAAAAGGCAGATTAGAGTCCCTATGAGAGGTTCAACCCATTTAAGCATATCATTTCCTTCATCTCTAATGGGTAGATATTTTATCCTTGGGCTTGTTGCAAGATG
This sequence comes from Balaenoptera acutorostrata, assembly GCF_949987535.1. Classification (NCBI taxonomy): domain Eukaryota; kingdom Metazoa; phylum Chordata; class Mammalia; order Artiodactyla; family Balaenopteridae; genus Balaenoptera; species Balaenoptera acutorostrata. The sequence continues at coordinate 57,589,963 of NC_080066.1, read as the reverse complement.
GCTGTGACATGTGGAGACCTCTTTTTTTTTGCAGTCAGAAAGATGAAAGGGTTGAGGGCCAAGTTTGAATGACTTTCCCTGTGTCTTTACCTTTTTCTTCTGCACTACTTCTGTAGTTCTGTGATCCACATCTCAGTGGAACAATGATGCACATAGCAACCCTGTCTGCATGGGACTGGCATGATTACCCCCTATTCTTCTTATCACTGGACTTGGAGGACAGTTTGATGAGGTGACCTGAGATAGATCTTAAGGGAATCAGTATGTAGTGTCTGTCACACTTTCCTCTTCTGCATCTGGGGAGTGTTCTGGGCTACCATAGGCAGAAGACAGTGCCACATCTCACGTGTGTTTTTCATCTTTACATGAACCTAAAATGTGGCCAGTAGTAAGAAGCTGGTAAGAGAAACGTGGGGAATTGACTGTGAGTCAATTCTACCACGTGTTAGATTGAAGACTGCCAGTCAGTTATTAAATATCTGATGTCATTATATGTCCCATTGCCATAACAACAATAACCACCTCATAGAGATTTGTGGGAATTAAATATATTAATAACAGTAGCTAGTACTCACTTATGCTCAATGAATACTTATCGTTATTTTCTGAGTGGAGATGTTTCTTATGTTGTTCAGCAGCAGTGCAGAAAGAAAAAGCCATACAGAACAAACAATGTACCTTCTTTATGCATCTCCCAACTGGCTAAAACTTACTCCTTGATTCTGGATGTAGAGTCAAGAGGAAATTTTGAATAGTCATCTGGACAGACAGGCATGGGAATTCGGTTTGTGACTGCCCACACAGAAAACTGGTGTGCCAAGGTGTGGTTGTGGAGTTACCTCTGGGAGACAGAACCTGTGCTAAGACCTAGTTCCCACACTCAGCAGCCCTGCAGTGAGAACATTCACAGAGAGTTCCTAGAAACATGCCTGGCAATACAGATACCAGTACATATTAACCATAGAATTAATAGCCCAATGGATTATCACCTCTGAATTTCAAAATATCATATCAGGATTCTCATTACTATTTTAAAGATCAGAAATTGGAGGTACAGCCAGGTTAAGAAACTTGCCCAAAGCCACACAGAAAATAGCAAGATTGGGAAATCATCCCAGGCTGCCGTACTTCACAAGTCTTATTCCTCAGTATGAAAACCCACTGACGAGAGCATTAAGTGGAAAAAAAGAAAAAAAAAATCTGGAATTTTAAATGTTTTTTATCTGCCTATCTTTCTCTAAGGCTCTTGGTTTCATTCTCCTGCCCTTCAGCAGCACATTCTTTGAATACCACAGTGAAAACTGCCCTGATATCTTACCTTCGGCCTGGTGACAATACAGCTCTCAAAATAACCTCTATACAGAAGATGGCCTCAAGCTGTGACCCATAATAACAAGAGGCAGCCTGCAAAGTCTAATAACCTACTATATGGTATTTATTGAAATGCCAAGGTTTTAAAAGTAAAATATGAGATCCAAGTATCCCTCCCATCAACAAATACAAAGCAGTGGTAAAGAGATTTTAATCAATAATATACTATTGCAATAAGGAAAGGGATCCACTGTAAACTGAACTCAACTTCTATTTGTGCAGAGGTGAATAGGCATTGTAAAGAGAGAATGAGGGGAAAGGGAGGGAGGTGAGTAGGGGCTCAGTAGAATTGGGATGGGAAAATCAAAGGGTTGGTTCCTGTAAATCTGATTAGGCCAGCTGTGTCTGCTAGCTGACAGTTATAGAAGCTGAGATGTTATCCTCTCACAGAGACTTGGAGATGGAGGCCCTATCCTTCCTAATTTCATTTCAAAGGAATGGCTTTCAGTCCTTAAGAAAGACTCCCCTGAGTTGAAAGAGATACATATACATCTCAAAGGGACAGAGAAAGGATTCAAAATTGTAAGCTCATTTTAGTAAGTACTCTAAGGAAAAGGGATCAGGTGTTGGCTAGAACATACAGTAAATTTTTTGGCAGCCTTGAGTCATCCTAGGGATTCAGCTATTAGAAACTATGACAATATTTGTTTAAGTCTTTTAATATAGGGGGTAGAAAATGGAAAAAAATCATTTGTACTGAAACTCTGTAGTTTTCATAGGCCAAGATGAGGTCTGGTTGAGAAGGCTCAGAGGAACCTGGCTAAAGTTTGGTCAAAGAACTTTTGTCAGTATAAAAGATAACATTGCATTCTAGAATTCATATGGAATCTCAATAGATCCTAAATATTCAAAATGATCTCAAAAAAGGACAAAGTTGAAAGTCTCATACTTCCTGATTTCAAAACTTATTCCAAATCTACAGTACTTAAAAGAGTGTGGTACTAGCATAAAGACAGCTGTATGGACCAATGGAATAGAATAGAGTGTTCAGAAATAAACCCTTGCATATATGGTCAAATTATTTTTGACAAGGGTTCCAAAATCATTTCTAATGGGGGAAATACAGCCTTTTCAAAAAAAGGTGTTACAGCAGAAACTAACACAACATTGTAAGGCAACTATACTCCAATAAAAATTAATAAAAAAATAAAAAATACCAAAAAAAAAGTTGTTGGAAAAAACTGGTTAACCTCATGCAAAAGTACAAAGTTGGACCCTGATCTTATGCCATATACAGAAACAATTCCAAATGGATCAAAGACCTAAATGTAAGGTCTAAAACTATAAAACTCCTTGAAGAAAATGTAGGGGGAAAGCTTAATGATGTTTGATTTGGCAGTGAGTTATTGCATATGACCTCCAGAAGCACAGGCAACAAAAATAAAAATAGATAAATTGGAGTACACCGAAATTTAAAACTCTGTGCATTAATGGACACAACTGAGAGACTGAAAAGGAGACTTATGGAATGGGATCAAATATGTGCAAATTATATCTGATAAGGCATTAATCCAGAATACAAAGAACTCCTGCAATTCAACAATAACAAAACAAACAACCTAATTAAAAATGTGCAAAGGACTTGAATGAACATTTATCCCAAGAAGATATGCAAATGGCCAACAAGGACATGAAAAGATGTGCAACATCAGTAATCATTAGGGAAATGCAAATCAAAATACAGTGAGATACCACCTCATACATATTAGAAAGGCTACTGTAAACAAACAAACAAACAGAAAATGACAAGTGTTGGTGAGATGTGGGGAAATGAGAATCCTTGTGCACTGTTAGTGGGAACATAAAATGGTGCAGCTGCTATGAAAATAAAGTAGGCATTTCCTCAAAAATTAAATATAGAATTATCATAATATTGTCACCTATTGAGATAGATTGATTGATAAATGATAGATAGGTCTCAGCTACTAAGAGTCTATGTTCAGTAGTCAAATTTGGTGGAGCAAGCGGGCAGTTAAGTGAAAAAAAAACCACATAGAACATTGCAGACTCTTGCTACAGATGAGTAACAAGAAAAACTCAAAATGTAACAAAAACAAAAGCAGATATGATGGGGATGATTCCTGATTGTTGACTCCACCATGATGTTAGGTGGTCACAGAGCAGCTTCTTGAAAGTTTATTTCCATATATCCTATCAGTAGATGCCAGTTGGACTCTGAGCACCATGTTCATGAGTTTTGTCCTTGTAGCACCTGGAAACAAGAACTAGAATGTAGGGACTTCCCTGGCGGTCCAGTGGTTAAGACTTCACCTTCCAATGCAGAGAGTATGGATTTGATCCTTGGTTGGGCAGCTAAGATCCGACATGACTTGTGGCCAAAAATCCAAGACATAAAACAGAAGCAATATTGTAACAAATTCAATAAAGACTTTAAAAATGGTTCACATCAAAAAAATAAAATATAAATTAAAAAAAAAAACTAGAATATAAGCCCTTTGGAGACACTGAATTCTACTTGACCTTTTACTTATATATCCACAGAACTTAGGATATTTTCTCTGACCTCACTGGTGAAAATACCTAGATGTTGAATTAATACACAGATGAAATACATTGATTGAGTATGAAGAATAGAGCTTATAGCTCAGACAGAAAATCCATCATTAATAACTACAATTTTCATTTTCATCTGTTGCCACATAAGCAGTGTGAAAATAGGTTATTTATATTGATAGCATCAAATTAAAATTGTTTCAGTTTCTGTGTAAAAATCACAAGTAACACGTACAAGTATGCTATTATTCTTCTTATATATTAATACATTAATTTAGGCTTTCCAAAATAGCATTACTTGTTCCAGTATTTTCATGTTTCACTCAAACCTTTAATAAAATGAGTAATAAAAATTTTAAATGATCTTATTTTCATAGAAGCAAAATGGAGCTTGTTATTTTAAATGTTTTACTTACTTACAAGTTGAATATTTATCCTCGTTACTGTTGTTTCTGGCCTTCCTGGGGCTAAGTTGCCCTCCACTAGAATTTGTCTCCGTAGGAGCTTTCCGATGTGCTTAGGGATTACCAAAGATTTAAATCACAGCCCATCAGAGTTGTCTATTCTTTGTTTCTCCATCACAAATTTGTGTCATGCCTATAATGACTGTTTATACTCTTCCTGCCTATTTGCTAATCATTTACTCTTTTAAAATGAAGACTATTAAATGGGGGCAGAACCACTGAGAAAGATTTACAATTAAAAAGTTATAATGGGGAAGAGAAAAGCAGAACCTAAGCTCAGAGAATTTTATTAATCCAAGGGAAAAGTATTTAAGAACGACCTGAGTTGTCAGGGGGCAAGTTCCTTACGTGAGATGTTGACTAAGTTAATTATTAGAGTGTTATATTAGTTTGCTAAGGATGTCATAACAAAATGCCATAGATCGGGTGGCTAAACAACAGAAATTTATTTTCTCACAGTTTTGGAGGCTAGAATGCCAAGATCAAGGTGTTGGGAGGTTTGGTTTCTTCTGAGGTCTCTCCTTTGACTTGCATTCTTGCTGTGTCCTCACATGGTCTTTTCCCTTTGTGTGTTTGCATGTCCTCTTTCCACTTTGTGTTAGGATCCCTGATGTCCCTTTGTGTGTACAAATTTTCTTTACTTATAAGGACCAGTAAAATTGGATTAGGGTATACCCTAGTGGTATTATTTTAACATAATCACCTCTTTAAAGACCCTCTCCCCAAGCACATTCACATTCTGAGGTACGGGGGTTACATCTTCAACATATGATTTTGGGGGAGACACAGTTCAGTCCATAACAAGTACAAATACAGATTTTAAGGCTACAGAAGTAAGGGAATGACTACCCAGAGGTAAAGATGTTTAAAGGTAACAAGGCAAGAAGAGTGACCTGTTCATAGAACTGTCAGTGGGCATTGGGACAAGAGATAAATCTGATCCTGCAGGGAGGACTCTTACAATTTCATCTCTATGCAGGAGATGTAAATTGAAAAATCTACTGTGAAAAATGGATAATTGTATTTTAACATTTGAGGGGGGGTACAAATTTAACGAAGGAAAGATTGAAAATAAGGAGATTGATGCAATAACCCACTTATTTTTAAGTTGGGTTTATTAAGTTGAAATCCATCCTTTTCCAGTAGACAGTTCAATGTATTTCAAAAATTACATATAGCCGTGCAACCAGCAGCATAATTAAGATTATAATTAAGAATATTTTTCATCACCCACCCCTCAAATTTCTGTTGTGCCCCTTTGTAGTAATCCTACACCCAGCCTTGAAAATTATTAATCATGTCTATCTGGATTGTTTAGCCTTTTCCAGATCATATAAATGAAATCATTCTGTATGCAGTCTTTTCTCTGTCTAGTTTTTCCCACTTAGAATAATGCTTTTGAGAGTCTTTCGTGTTTTTGCATGTGTCAGTAATTTGTTCCTTTTAAATTCTGAATCATAGTTTTCTGAATAAATGTACTAGAATTTGTTCATCTTTTTACCACTTGATGGATATTTGGGTTGTTTCCAGGTTTGGGCTATTATAAATACAGTTTCTATAAGCACTTAGATACAGCATTTTTGTGGACATATAGCTTCACTTTTCTTGGGAAAATACCAAATTGCAAGGTTGCTGGATCATATAAGAAACGTATGGTTTGCTTCACAAGAAACTGCCAAACTGTTTTCCAAAGTGGCTATACTATTTCACATTTTCAAAGCAAACTATGAGAATTCCCATTGCTCCACAGCTTCCCTAGCATTTTATATTGGCAGTATATTTTTAACTTTTTAAAAATTATTCCAGTAGATGTGTAGTGGTATCTCATGGTGGTTTCAGTTCACATCTTTCTAATGACAATGGTATTGAGCATATTTCATGGGCTTACCTGCCAACTCTTCTTTGGTTAAGTATCACTTTTTATACTTTAAAAATTGTGTTTCTTGTTTTATTATTATTAAAATTATATATATATATATAATTCTTGATATAAGATTTGTTTCAGTTTATGTATTGAAAATATTTTCTCTAAGTCTATGGCATCTCATCATTTTCATAACAGTGTCTTTCAAAGAGCAAAATTTATTTTTAATATTGGTTAAGAACAATTTATCCAGTTTTCTCTTTTGTGGTTTATAATATTTATTTTCTATATATGATATCTTTGCTTATCCCAAATTCACAAAGATTACTTGCTATGCTTTCTTTAGAGGTTTTATATGTTAAGATTTTATATTTATATCTATGATAAATTCTGAGTTAATTTTTGTACATAGTGCAAAATAAGGATGGACTGTTGGGGTTTTTTGTTGTTGGTGGTGGTGGTGGTGGTGATGGTGGTGGTGGGGGTGGTATATGGCTGCCCAATTGTCCTAGTCTCATTTGTTGCAAATACTATTCTTTCTTCATTGAATTTCCTTAGCACATTAGTCAAAAATCCACTGAACATATATGTGTAGGTTTATTTCTGAATACTATGCTGTTCCATTTATCTAAATGTCTATCTTTACACCAATACCACACTATCTTGGTTAATGTTGCTTTATATTAAAGCTTTGAAATAAGTTGTGAGAGTCTTCCAACATTGCTCCTCATTTTCTGATTTGGATGACTATTCTAAGTCCTTTATTTTCCTACATAAATTTTAGAAACCTCTTGTCAACTTCTGCAAAAATTCATAATGGGATGTTGATTGGAGACTGTGCTAAAAGTTTTAGATAAATTTGTGAGAATTGAAATGTTAAAAATATTGAGACTTCCAGTCCATAGATTTGGTGTATCTCTACATCTATTTAAATATCCTTTAATTAACCTCATCAGTATTCTGTAATATTCAGAGTACAAATTTTGCACGTATTTTGCCAGACATTTCTCTTTAGTATATCATATTTTGGATGCTATTGTAAACTATATCTAACTTCAATATCCGATTATATCTTATTGGTATATAGGAAACTGATTTTGACCCATTCATTTTTGAAAACTAAGAAAATTGAGAAGCAACCACGTGATGGGTACTTTGCTATTTGTGAGGAATGGACAAATGAACAACAAAGATAAAGTTTCTCCTTTATCTGAGACATCAGTCAAGCAGAGATTTGAATAGGTAATGTAAATTCAGATTAGATGTGCTGTAGTGGGGAATGTGCATTTTTCTGCTGCAATCCACAAGATGTTTTAGCATGCAACTTGAATTTAAATCATCATTGAAGATTTCCTAGAGGAAACAATTTATGATTGAATACATAAGGAATAGGTAGCAGAAAGCCTTGTAAATTAGAGCTAGGGAAGACAAAAAAGGGATTGTATTCAGGTAGAAACGAAGGCACGTCTAGAAGTCAAGATTTGAGATATCTTATGGAAAGTAGCAATTTCAGTACAATTGAAAAACGCTGGAATAATATGCCTGGGCTAGATATTTGAGGGATTTTATTCCGTGTTAATGTGTTCTGATTTTGTAGTTTTTCTTGTTTCATCAGGCTACTCTGGGTCTGCTTACCAGGAATGCAGCTGGTTTAAATGTAAAATGAGAATTTGGGAGTCCTTTAAATTTGAAGAAAAAATATGGGTTTTAGACTCAGACTCTGTAATAGGCAAGAGAAAAGTATGGGGTAGGAAAAATGAGAGAGAACCTAAAGTCCAAGAAAAATGGGCACAGAAAAAGTTTGTATTTTCAGGGTACAACCTTCTTGCAAATGAGTTACAGACTTCCACATGAAAGACGCAGAGTCAGGTCAGGACCGCTCCTCTGGAGGCAACTCAGCTCCAAACACAGGTTACTTTCAAACCTTAAACTCGCCTTCTCATATTTCAGGAATACAGCTACCCTGTTTGGGGGGAATCAGGGACCCCTGGGCTCACAGCGCCATCTAGCATCAACAAAAATGGGAGGCCAATGGCAAGCTGAATGAAAAGATTAAAAAAAAAAAAGGATACAGAAACCAGAAATGCCTGTGTTCCTTTGAGCAGTATTTTTAAAATATATATATTTCAAAAGTGTAACATAATGTATAATTTCGGGGTGGGGAGGTGATTCATAATTATTCCCGGTAAAGAAATAGGGAAGCCTGGCCAATATCCGCATCACCTCTTCTATGTGTAACCTATGGGATAAAGGTTGGTGTGAATCCTATTAGACTGATTTCACTTACAAACATGGATGTACAGGGACTTGTTGCCGTGGACACATATGTAGTTCATATTTGGTTATAAAACAAATCCAGTTGACGCTGCATTGCGTCACGGTCATGCCTGCGGAACTGTGTATGTGTGTGTTTACAAACACATCCTTTTCCGGTTCAGTTTTCATAGTTCATGAGTGTAATTTTCATAGGCTAAATGCTTAATAGGTCATTATTCTTTAAAACGTTTCCCAATCTCATAGAGAGGCCTGACGTATTTATTCGAGGCCCCCGGCAGAGCCGCACACTTGATTCCCAGCGGTTCCGACCCAAGCGGCACCGACCGCTATCCCCGCTTCCGGCCCACCACGGCAGCCAGCCGGAAATGCGCCATTGTACGGCGCCGCCGGCTCGTTCGCAGTGCTTTGTGGGCAGGTCACGTGGCTCGTCCCCTAGCGCGCGACCCAGAGAGCGGATATTTTACGGGGCTGCGCGGCGTGGGCGGGGCGGAACCAGGTGCAGCGCCACTTCCCCTCCCGGTTTCCCTTTCCGCGCTCTCCTCCGGGTCCGTCAGCTTTAAGGTGCCCTCTGGGAATTTCCCATTGGCCGTTTGCGCAGCAAATATTAACAAAGCGTGGGAGTAAGCTTCCCATAAAAGTTTTCCTCTCTAGGCTTCGTATCATTATTATGGGTTTTTCTCTTTAACTTTGTGTCAACCTCTTTTTCTTTTTTCCAAGAAAAATACGTACTGTGGTGTTTCCCCAGCCAGCTCTTCCCTTTTCTTTAGTCATATAAACATTGCCTAAAAGCATACTTTGATACCCTTCCTTTTAAAATATTAACCCTTTTTGTTTTGTTTATTGTATTCATGTGAAATTTTAAATATTTTTCAATAGTACTGAACGTGATAATCTTTTTTAAAAAAAATAGTATACTACTTGAATAATTTCTATATTGTCCTTAAGATTCTCTATTGTCTCACTAATGTTTTTCCTAATTTTCCAACAAAATACCTTTAATATGAGAGAATATTTAAGGGCTTCAACGCCTCAATGTTTCCCCCCAAAGTCTCAATATTAATATTATAAAATCCTTTTAAAATTATTTAAAACATTTCTGTGCAAAGTTGAAAAAAGTTTCACAAGTTTTAAAATAGCTACTGGACTTTACTTTTCTGTGTATCCTGACTTACTCCATTACCCCAGTTCTCACCTGATAACTGATCATTCATTTCCCAGATTGTTTTTTCAGTTGACACTGCCTCTGGTTGACCTGTGTTATTCTCCTAGTTGTGACTCTTTCTTTCTTTTTTCTTAGAAAATATTCCTCAAACTCTGTAATTCAGACGTCAGCATTTTTTTTTTTTCTGTAAAGGTCCAGATATTAAGTATTCTAAGCTTGGAGGACCAGATGGTCTCTCTGACAGTTATTTACCTCTGTAGTTGTAGCATGAAAGCAGCCATAGACCAACATAAATGAATGAGCATGGTTGTATTCCAGCAAAGATTTACTTGCAAATGTATGATTTGACCAAGGAAGCTAATTTCTGACCTTACAGCTTAATTAGCACCTTGCTCATGGTAAACAACACTGTAGTTTATACAACCTTAGAAGTCATGTATATTTTATTTTTGTTGTTAATTATTTTGATTTGCCTCCATTTTGTGATTTATGATGGAATGTTTAAGTAATATTAGAGACGATTAGGGAAAGGGGGAGAATCCCAACATAACGACCCTATGGTCTGCTATATTTTATTAGTTGATTCTATTATTGTTCTATAATCTTTATTGTTTTTTGCTATGTTGACTATCCTATTGATTTTTTGAAAGAGAAATACACGCTGATGGTAATGTTAGAGAAAACTGTTGACAATTCTATGGGGTTTTTTTGAAAGAGGAATATGTGCTAATGGTAATGTAAAAGAAAAAATATTCAATGATGCTTGTTAAAGATGGTAAGACAGAGTTTCATTATGATAAGTATAGGGGCCACTGCAATGGAATTTTACAGTAGGGGAGAGAGGTTAGGCTCAACTCTGAAACTATCATAGGCAAGTGGGAATTTATAGCCAAGGAGTAGAGTGAGAGATCAATGGATAAAAAATTACTAAGGGGAAGTATTAGGGACAAGAGGGGTTCTGGCTAAGTCAACCTAACTAACAGGATTCTTGCTGAAGATAAGCTAGGCTCATTAGACACAAACTAGGTGATGGTGAAGGATGCAGAACCTGATTAGACATTGAGGATGATTGGATATCCAGGGTGAGGTGTTCTGGCTAAAGTAACTTAGCAGGCCTCTTGCTAAAACTAGATTTTATAAGCAAGTGCACAAATGGGCCTAGGAAAAGATTCAGGAGCCTGGGTTTGGGCAAACAGAATCTTTGTCAGTAGCAAAAAATAAAGAAAGTGTAAAGGAAGAAAATGTAATTTTTTTTTTACAATTAAGGAAATTCCACCTTATACCCCTGATTCCAGAAATTGATCATTGCAGTGCACTACCACTATTAAGACTTCAGTGTCCTTTTTAAAACATATGTTTATAAAATACATTAAAGTGTATCACTATGTTTCTTTGTATGTGTTTAAATATATTATACACAATATATAAAGATAATATTATTTTAAGCTAATACCTATACAGAGGTTATTTTGTGTCAGGCACTGTTCTGAAATTAATGCTCAGAAAATATAGGTGGAGTTTGTTCCATCAATTTAACCTTTGTATAGATGAGAAAACAAAGGTAGAATGTATTTTCAATTTAAAAGCAGCAATTATTGGGGGAGTGAGAATACCAAACCATCCTTCTGTCTGCAGACACCATGTTATTCACCCTTGGTTGGGGTGAACACTGTCACATATTTCTGTTGACTTATGGCCTAAGAACTAAAACTTGTTTTTGTAGATAAAATTTTATTGAAACAGCTATACCCATTAATTTAATTGTTTATGGCTGCCTTCATGCTTCAATGGCAAACTTCAGTCATTTTTGAGAGAAACAGTATAGCCCATGAAGACAAAAATATTTACTATCTGGCCTCTACATTACCCAGAGTTCAGCCCTGACCTGGGCAGTTCAGTTATTTGGTATGCTAATTAGGATGAGACCCACACTAGAGCAGTTAGAGGGGGCCACTGAGCCTGTGAATTCTTAAAGGACTTCAGGGAGTCCCCTTCTCAAGCTCCTCTCTCTCCACAAACTTCCAGTACTATTTGCTTCCAGTTGACTCCCTTTTCAGTCCTCTGGCCATGATTTTGACCATGTTTGAGGTGAAGTGGTCAGAGGCCAGAGAGAGAGGAAATAAATATAGTGATGGTTGGCTCCACAGTCTTGGAACTTCAGCTCTTCCCAAGGAGAGGAAAGTCCCCCTAATCTTAGTTTTTGTTCTTATGAGCTCCCTTAGCTGCCACTGTCACCATGACAACAGGGCAGCCTCGGGGTTTGGGAAGGAGAGATTGGAGAAAAAAAGAGGAAGGGGAGCACTCTCTGAGTATTAGGAGTTCCCTTTTCAATCCTCAGACTAGAACTAGAGAGCTTCTCCTGCAGCTCTCTATCTGCACCACAGTGCTCAGTTCTAGGTTTCTAGATGTGTTAAGTTCACACCAGGAGATAACACAAAGGGGGGAAAAAAAAAAAAGAAAACTCATCATCAATTTAGAAATACTTCACAATACAGTGTTCTTCCTTGACTCCCCATTACTATTTACTTTCAGAGTCTTCAGAGAGCTGTTCCATACAGTTTACTTAATTTTTATAGCCACATTCAGTGGGAGAGACAGGGTGGAGTGTGTTTACCCCATCTACCTGCGAAAGCAACCCTGAAGGCGACTTGTTCCACATTTTTAATTTTGGCCAAAAGAACATTTAACTTACGTTTACAGATTCATACTTCTCATAAAACATTATGTGAAACCCAAGTTCTTCATTTTAGTACTTATGCCTTTCAATTCTGTTTAAATCTATTTGTATTCTTAGCGAATTTTCAAAGAGTTATCAATTAAATAATGTTGAGTATCACTTTTTAGTTAGAGTGCCACTTTTAATATGAAATACAGATTTTAGTAAGTGTTTCTTGTTTTATGATTTCTATAATTTTCCACTGCAGTACATCTAGTGGGTATCAAGATGGGCAGGGAACCTTGCTCTGAGTTTCATGTTATGTTTTAAATTTCCATGAATTTTACATGATATGGCTTTCTTTATTCTAAATTTAAATGTGTTGTTTGATCCAGCAAAATTTTGAAATAAATATAATGGATGTGTTTATACTAGTTGTCAAACAGACCCTTTGCACTGCAAGGTCAGTTTTCATGGAGCTAAATTTAAAATTCAGAACTTCCTGAGCATATATTTGTGCCTGAATGGGCTATGTCCACACTATTCAGTTGATTGGCAAAGTGTAACATCTTCTCATTGAGCCCTTTATATGTGCAACTTGCCCTTTTTTCCTTCTCTTCCCCCAGACTGACAGTGACAATTAGGTGTTCTATTCCTCCACATGCCTTTGGAGTTGTTCCTACCCCAGGGTCCTGGCACTGTTGTCACTGATCAGGCTAGTAGTCTCACTAAGGTACTCCTGAAGCCTATTCATCAATAACCTATAAATTTGACTATTATTGTGATTACTATATGGTCTTCAAAAATGTAATTTTTCTTCTCTCTAATCAGTTCTCCAAATCACACAGGACATAATATATGTTTTCTTTCATTGTTTTTGGAAGTTAGCTGGAATTCCTTGAATTTTTTTAAATGTGTAGGAAAAATGTAGAAAAGAAGGAACAAGCAGAATATAATCAAAAAGAAATAGAATATCAGGAATCAAATTTAGAAATATTTTCTGATTTACTTCTATAATACTTAAAATTTTAATAACTTACTCATAGGTGCACGAATACATATTTTGTTTCATTGATTTTCATTTCATGTTATGAATTGTAGAAGTCTCAAGTGTAGACAGTGAAAATCTGCATATATCCCAATTCTCTTCAGATTTCACTTTTCCATGGTGACCACTATCAAAATTGTGGTGTGTTTCTTTTATAAAAATGTACTGTGCTTTAAAAAAATATGTGGAGTCTTTCTCTGAGGGTATATCTATGCATGAGCATGTGTGTGTGTACACGTATGCTCATGTTTATGTAAATACACATGTGATCATAATAATGGTATGGGCAATGATTGTAGCCAGAACTCTGATGGGATAGTGTGTGTCAGAACTCTACTTTTAAGGCTTTTCTTTAATTTACATCATGTACTATTATTTTACCCATTAAACAAGTGAGCTCATTAAGCATATACTTCTTAGAATAACTGTTGAAGGCTCATAAAGACCTTAAGAGGTATAGTCAAAACACTGAAACGCATCTTTCTAAATGCAGAGACAATGCTCTGCATCATGGTGATGGATAAACTCCTTAAATGTGCAGTTTTCTCAGACCCATTAGCATGATGGGTCTATTGTGGGTATTTGTTGTAGTTCACAAAGCTGTCCTCCTGTCCCACTCTTTCTCCTTCATGGAAAAGCCTAGAAACAGGTACCTATTCAGAAGACAGCTTCATGAACCTGAGACCCCAATAGATATGGTGGAGGGAAGACCTTTAGGTCTGTTGTTTGTTATTTATCTGAGTGTTTTATCCTGGTGTACTGCATGGTTATTAAACATGATATAGAGACCAGGGTTTAGACAGAGGGTCTTCTACACATCTGCAACCCAGAGTCCTTGCTTCCAGGGAAGACCTGGATTTCCTAGGATTCACCCAGTATGTATTCCCTCTCCTGGATTCTGGATATTGCACAAAGTTAGTCAATTCAAGTGATACTTTGTAATTGTCTTGCCCTCATGCTAAAACAAAACAAAACAAAATACCATAAACCTCTGAAATTCTCAAATATCTGAGCCCTGACATGTTTCATCAAGGTGTAGAAGGTCTGCTTTAGGAAAAGGTTAAATAAACAGTGTTTAATTTCTTCTTCATGTTAATGAAGCAAACTACAGGCTACATAAATATTGGTTATTTTCCCCTGACTTCTTATTTTTCTATCTAGAGTGATGAGTGGGCTAAGAATTAAAAAAAGGCACACACACACAGAGGACAATATACATTATTGTTCATCATACTACTAGTTATCACTAAACACTTAAATTTGGATGTTCATTATAGGCAAGGAAATTGGGATTTCCTTAAAACTCCTTGACCACCCACACAAAGGCACACATACCTAAGCTAACAAGGGATCACATATGTTGGTGAATTGCAAAGAAGTTGTATGTTCTATTTATGGATTTGTGAGTAGAATAAGCAAAGAGATTGGGATAAATCAATAGGCAGGACTCATTAAAGCAGGGTGCTACTAAATAATTTTAATCTGCAAAAAGACCAAATCATGTTTTGTATACTTGTGTCTCTGATTTGAATAAGGAAAGGAAGGTTGATGCAACAATTCACTCGCTTTTGCAAACTGAAATATTGAGCCACCCACATGGTATCTGTTCTTCTCTGTGTGGAGGATACACAGATGTTCTGAGCAGAAGAAGATCCTGCTGCCTCAGATACAGCAGTCAAGAAGTGATTTCCATTGCCTTGAAAAGGATGTAGTATAAAAAGTCATGGTAAAATATATTGTTATGCACTGAATGGTTGTGTCCGCCCCCCCAAAACATACATTGAAGCCCTATCCCACAATGTAATGGTACTTGGAGGTGGGACATTTGGGAGGTAACTAGGTTTAGATTAGGTCTTGAGGTTGAGACCTTCATGATGGAATTAGTATTGGTGTCTTTATATGAAGAAGAAGACATCTATCTCCAAGATACACACACATATATATATATATATATATATATATATATATATATATATATATATATATATGATGGTGTATATATATGCATATGTACCTATATACATATATATATATATATATATATATATATATATATATATATATATTCCTTCAAGTTTTATCCATGTTGTTGCAAGTGGTAGGATTTTCTTCTTTCTCATGACTGTATAGATATACACCACAGATATATTGTACAGATATATACTGTACAATTGTAATAACATTAATTACTGCTAGTATTTGTCAAGAACTTTGTGTATTCCAGGTACTGATTATAACTGTCTTTCATTATTTAATTAATATTCATGGTAAATGTATGCATTACATAGTATACAATGTGTACAAAGAGGAAAGGAAGGGTTGGGTGCAAATTCCCAGAAACAAGAGTGCTAAGGTCATGACACAAAGCGCATCCTTCCTCACCACTGTGCTGGGATATACATTCCATGAGGTTCTGTAGCCCCTAATTGTTGTAGACAACTTTTGGATGCTTTTAAATTTTGTTCTTTTAAATGTTTCCATATATTTCATTTTATCGGTGGACCACAATGACTTTCCAGTTTACTATTTTTTCCTTGATATTTCAATATTTATGTTTTTGTTTGTTTATTGTTGTTGTTGTTATTGTATTTTGCTGTAAAAAACAATGTTGAAATAAACAACCCTAGACATATAACTAAACCCATGTATATATTTTTGTAGAGGAAATTAATGGGGTCAGATGTTCTTTAAAAATATTACTAGATACTGCCAAATTGCTTTTTTAATCTTCTAATAGCATAAGATGGCATAATTATCTTTGACTCATTTTACTAGATAGACTCAGAAACATTTTCAAAATTATAAAACATTTATTACCTGATTTATAACTTTTGAATAATTTGACTATTTTGCCTTTATTAGCTATTTTTTTACCCTCTGTTTTTCTTACCTGAACCTCTTTCACCTGTCTGCAACATTGGGTCAGTTCCCCACCTCAGCCACAGGGGGACAAGTAACCAGAGGAGAGAGCAGAGGCTGAGGAGAGGAGACAATGATGGGGAAATACTTTGAGGATACTTCTTGTGGATTATTGCTTTAAGAGTGTTGCCCAGGTATTGCATGGTTGTGCTTTAAGTATCAAGGTATAAATAATACCTTACTACAGTTGCATACAGAAGCAATGAGTTTATTTTTCATATGCATGGTAAAATCCCAGGGCAAGCAGGCCAGGACTCTCAGGAAGCTTAAGAATGTCTTCATGGACTCTGCATCCATCTGATTTCCATTTCTTCCTCCTCGGTGGCTAGGGTTTATCCTCTTCCTCCAATTCTGGAGGGTGCTTTGATGAAGGGAATTGGGATTCCAGTCAAATGCACACATGGATGTCAGTCATGTGGGGCAACTTATCAAGGTAAAAATTGTCCCTGCCCCACTCTCATTCCTGAAAGTTGAATTGTGGCTTCCATACAGGGGTTTAGTGTTTTCTTCAAGAGAGAGCCAGTGATGTTCAGTCAAAGCCATGACACACATTAAATGTACCCTGACACAGTTTATAAGAACAGCTTTGAACATATTGGATACCTAAAAGGAGCTCAGTGAATGTTAGCAATAATTTTAGTTATTTCTCACATGCATTTGTTGTTTTCAATCTCAAAAAATCCCTACAGTACAGTTATTTTCCACATGTCAGAGATGATTAAACTGAGACTACATGTGGCCACATCTCTTGCTGGGGACCCTGCCCTAACTTGCAGGACAGAAATATGAAGTGACACAGTCAAACCATCAAACCCACTTTTAAGCGTTAAGTATCATTGCCATCCCAAAACACTTGAGATGGCTACTGGCCCTTTAAAAGTCTTTTCTCTGGTTTACCTTCTCCTTTGATCCCTGGATGATATTCCCATCCTACAACAATGCATTCCATGGGCACATACTGAGGTTTTATGTTAACTCTAACTTTGGCTCTGACCCTGAGGGTCAGTCCACATACTATAATAGGTCCTGTAGTTAGGGCTTGCATTGAACCATAGGCAAGAATGTCCTTTGGTAGATTCTAAATACAGAGAAGAATGTCCCATATGGTGCTTACTGGGAGGCCAGAATCCTCTAAGAAAGGAATGAGACCTCAGCTTATCGAGGACAAAAAGTCAAGATGTTGGCAGCAAAAACAGTGTTGCCACCCTGACCTTGAATCGAGGAAATTTGTACCTCATAAAGGCCATGTTCCATTCCATTGGGAGGAGGAATGGTCTAGGTAGGTTTAAATGGCCCACAGAACTCTGGGTGCTTCCTTAGTAAAATTGGAAGAGGACAAACAGAAGCAATTACAGAAACTCCTGCAGGTCGGCTTAGAGTCCTGTTTGGTGCCAGGAAGCACAGAGGATGTGCCTGCAACTTGGTGCCTGACTTCGGCTGACTGTGGATTTAAGAGGCACAGGAGCATCTCTTTCAAACTTACTTCCAAACTGTTTGTGGGGGGGAGGTAAAATTAACCTTAATTTTTAATTGAGATATAATCGAAATATCACATTGCATAACTTTAAGGTGTACAACTGTTGATTTAATACATTTATAGACTGCAGTATGATTATAATCATAGTTTTAGTTAACACCTCCATCACATCACATAATTATCATTTCTTTTTCGTTGTGAGAACATTTAAGATCTAGTTTTGTAGCAACTTTTAAGTATACAATACAGTATTGTTAATCACTATGTTGCACATTATATCCTCAGAACTTATTCATCTTCTTACTGTAAATTTGTGTCCTTTGACCAACATCTCCCTATTCCCCCCACCCCTCAGCACCTGGGAAGCACTATTCTACTTTCTGTTTCTATGAGTTCTGGGTTTTTTTCAGATTCCACATACAAGTGGTATCATCAGTATTTGTCATTCTCTGTCTGACTTATCTCTGAGTGGACACCTTTTCCGACAGAAACACCAAGAGAAGAGGATTTACACAGCTATGCACAAGTACCTGGAAAAACAGTAGACACTGAATATGTATTAGAACAGAGTCGACTACAGGTAATTCTTTTTTGGTCACAACTTTGTCGCTATGCCCTATAGCAGAGTCTGGAACTATTTTAAAATATACATATATACATATACATATATATATATATATATATATATATATATATATATATATATATGCATATATATAATGATTATGGAACAATTGTTTTAATGTGGGTAGAGCTGATGTGGTAGCTCAAATTCAACAATCTATGAATTCAAGATTTATATCACCTTTATCACCAAGTTTCTGGCACAAGAATAGGCTTTTGGTGTTTGAAGCATTACTAGAATAATTATCTATTTCACTCCTTCATAAAAGACTAAAAGATTATAATCATTTTCCTACTTTTATGTAATTTTCTTAATATGAATTATTGAAATTTATGAAATTTTGTTATCACCAGGAATGATAATGTGTTCCTGCTTCACCTGATCTAGTCAAAATTGGTATTGATATATTAAACAGTTTTTCCTGAGATTCTAATTTAACATCTGCCAGTACTTGGAAGTTTTAGGAGCCATTACCCTTTGTTATTTTACATCATGGAGTGCTTAAGTGGCCATATTCTTTCCATTGCATTGAGTACTCAGGAGCACAGTCACCCACAACATGCTAATGTATTCCAAAATTTCAGGTAGAAGCTCCTTAGAATTTTCCATCTTTTTAAAATTTCCCCCAAATTTTCTGATTCTTCTGCAAACCTTGACTGAAAGATTTCTGTACACCAAACTTTAGGCTTGTTATTTATAGTATTTAGGTAAAAAATAATTCAAATAAAATCCACAAAATAAGACAGACAAGAAACCTGGCAGTTGTAATACAAAGAGGAATGTCAAAGTTAGAATTTTCACTGGTTCCCTTTGAGTGCAAATGGCTGGGACTTAGCATATGTCATCAAATCAAAGAATCATCAATTTAAGATGCAGCTTAATGAAAGAAAAGTGCCCAATTGCATTATAGCTTAATGCTTATAATCCTTAGCTTGTACTTATTGAAAGAATCCTTTGCAAATTATACAGAAATGAGTCCTATATACTTATCTATATATAAGATATATAAATATCCTATTATACTTATTTATATATACAAAAGAAATTAATTAGTTAGGGTCCCATAAGTATCTTCACAGTCTGCATCCAAATCTTCAGAATCAAGTTTAGACTCAGAACCATCAATATCCATGATGTTCCATGTAATATTGTTACCTCAGATGGTAATGTGACATTTCTTAATGAAAAACATGCCTTCTTTCTCCGTAAGACTTCCCTCCAAGACACTGACACCAGCTCTGCTAAACGTTATGCTGGTGATCTTACCAGAAAATGTCAACAGAAGGTTTTCAGACAAGTTTATGTGTGTATATGAAATGACAGTACGCTCTGTCAGATGCCATTAATTATATAGTTCTTTTTGCTCTAGGATGGAAAATGTAAGAAGATGTGCATATCAAAATGGATGAAACTTAAAATTGATGTTTGTAATGGTTTATAAAAGGAGCACCAATTTCTGAGCTGATTCTTGGAGAATGTATAGTTAACTTGGATTCAGCAAGGTGAGATTCCCCACCCAGAAAGAAAGAATGGGTGTAAAGGAGGTGAAAAGGAGCCCTGTGTGTCACAGTGATTTATTAATAGGGTGGTGGCTTGGGAAGGAGCAGGAGTCTCACCCTGCAGTGCTGACTCCCCAGGGAGCATACTCAGATTCAAATCCTGTTCATACTTGCAGAAACTGGGGCTATGTTATAGAGAATGCAACAAGACTAGAGGTGAGAGATGTGAGAGACTGAAATAGGCTTATTTGGTTTTGAATTTCAATGAAATGAGACTCTTCTCTGTCACTTTGTGTCCACTACATGTGAGGGGGTCTTGGGGGATTAACAGATAAATTCCCTGTTCTCTGAGATTTCATTCCAGTGGGGATTCAGAAAACTAAACTGTGGGTAGAGAGCTGTGCTTGGGAACTCCAAGGGCAGGAATAAGACCTGGAATGGGATGCACAGGAAGGAGTCTAGGAGAAGCACATCTGAGGAAGTGCTCTCGTGAGGAGCAGTGAGGCAAACTGGGAGCAGGGAGGAGAGAGAAAAAAACTGTGTCTTTGCCACAGGCAAGGTCAGGTAAGGAGGCCAATGCATCTGAGGGCACACTGGGTGCAGTTACTTGTGAAGATGTCAGGGGCAGGAAAGGCAGAGCTTGGTGAGACCAGGCAGGTGAGAGAGGGAGGAAGGTCAGGAAGTGAGGCAGGTGCAACCCACAGAGGAACACCTGCGTGTTGAGGAATTTTGAAGGTCTAGGTCTTGTTCCTTGACAGTTACCCCAGGCCCATGAAGTCTGCCTGTCGGAAAGGCAATCATAACAAATGTGGATGGTCCCTGTCCCCTGGGGAGACCCCTGGATGTTACCAGGAGGGGTTCTGAGCCTGAAGAGGAGCAAGAGTGGAGGGGACAGAGCGAGTTTTCAGTTTCACGGACCAGCAGGGACCTTGAGTGCCCTGTTCACCTGTCTGTCTCCACCCTCACGCCCTCCCCGCCCCACCCGACTGCAGGTTGCTGTCCCTTAGGTCATTTTGCACGTGTAGGCGGATGGATGCATTGGTCCTAAGGTTCGGAGCTGACCGCTCACAGCGCCATCTGGAGTCCACATGCGGGACCCGGGAGCAGCCTTGACAGGAAACTGAGGACGAAGCTGGTCCACAGCCGCGCACAGGAGGGACCTATCTGGGAGCGAGACAGGTGAGGTCGGTAGGGGGCGCCCAGGTTCCCCAGTCTGGCGGTGGACGGGCTTTAACCGGCCCCTTCTCACTGGCTCCTGGATCCTGCTGTGCGTCTGTTCTCTTAGAGGCTGTTTGATTTCCAGACACAAGCCTTGTGATTTTCTTGCAGAGCGCTTCCCGGCTGCATTCTCTTCATCAGCTCTTTGATGGGGCGATGTAACAATAGTTCACCAAATCTAATACTGGTAGATCATTAATACTTTGTCTATCAAGGGTAAATAGTATTTACTTTAGCTTTGTTTAATCCTTCTCAGTTTCAGGTTTTTTTCTTCCTTCCTCCCGCCCTTCCTCAGTCCCTCTCCCCACGCCCTTCTTTGTTGGCATATTGCTAACAAAGATTCTCTCTGACAGGACTCTAGCCAGGTCCCTCTGAGCTCTCCTTTAGACTAAGCCTCAGCCTAGGCCTATAAAGACTTGAAAAACACGGTTTCTAACAGCCCAAGCTGCCTCCCTAGGTTAACCCTGGACCCTTCCTACTCCCATTAAAGTGCTGGCTTGAGAAAACTCAGCTAAAGGAATTTACTGTTTGTTGCATCCCGCTCCTGGAGATAGGCCCCTATCTCTGTGGGAGCCTAAGTTTGATAAGTGCTGGTTAACAAACCCGGATGGGTTACAGGGAACAGCACTCCTTCCCCACTTTCTGTAACTTTCCATTTTCCTGACTCTACTGAGTGCCCCCTCCCTGCACCCCCTCTCACTTTTCCCTCGTTCTCCCTTGAAAATGCTCAGTCACCTCCGAGCAAACAGAAGTGGAGTTCGGTTCACACTGGACCTTTTCCCTATGACAACAGTATGTTTCTGATGAAAATCTGTGCTTACCCCTTTAACTGAAGTCAGGTTGGTTTATCTTTGACAGTTAATCTGGCTCCATGGCTGGGATCTGGATCAGAGGCACCACTAGACCGTCCAACATGACAGACCTCTTAGCTGTGTAGAAACCTTTGATCTCCATTCCTCTTGCCTGTTTTGGTATCTGGTGGTGAGTCCAGCTCCTGACCCAGTGCTCCAGACAGATGTCTGTTGAAGCATGGTTTTGATTCTTACAATTCTGAGTACACTCACACTCTCTGGGGTGAGGTTAGAGTATCAGACTTCTTGTGTGTGCTGGAATGGAAGTCCTTGCTGGCTCCTTGTTTTGAGTAGGGGTCATTCCCAGAATCCTGTGCTAGGAAAAGAAAGATTTCCCTGGCTCTTTTTAAAACTGAGATATAATTGACATATAATATTGTATTAGTCTTAGATGTACAGCATAATAAGATATATATACCATCACATGCTTTGTTAATATCTATCACCACAAATAGTTACAATTTTTTTTTATTGTGATGAGAACTTTTAAGGTTTACTCTCTTAGCCACTTTCAGATATTCAATACAGTTATTGTTAACTATAGTCATCATGCTGTATGTTACATCCCAAGGACTTATTTATCTTATAACTGGAAGTTTGTACCTTTTGACTATTTTCACCCATTTCACCCACTCCCACCACCCACTTCTGACAACCACCAATTTTTTCTCTGATCTATGAGTTCCTTTGTTTTTGTTTTGTATTCCACAAGTGATATCATATATTATTTGTCTTTCTCTGACTTATTTAACTTAGCATAATGTCCTCAAGGTCAATCCATGTTGTCACAAATGGTAGGATTTCCTCATTTTTATGGTGGAATAATATTCCTTTGTGTGTATGTATATCTATATTTCACACTTTCCTTATCTGTTTATCTGACAGTGGACACTTAGGTTGTTTCCATGTCTTGGATATTGTAAATAGTGCTGCGGTGAACATGGGGGTGCAGATTTTTTTTTTGAGATACTGATTTCATTTTCTTCAGATAAATACCCAGAAGTGGAATTGCCAGATCATATGGTAGTCAAATTTTTAGTTTTTTTGAGGAGCTGCCATACAGTTCTCCATAGTGGAGAACTCCATATGTTCTCCATAGCCAATTTACATTGCCACCAACAGTGCACAAAGGCTCCCTTTTCTCCACACCCCCTCCAGCATTTGTCATCTCTTGTCTTTTTGATAATGGCCATTGGCTATTTAATTCTGGCTCTTTTTGAGGCATCTTTGTTCTCTGTATTTGATTCTGGTCCTCTAATGGGAACTTTTTTAAAATTGAAGTATAGTTAATTTACAATGTTTACAAACTACATTTACAATGTTGTTACAATGAATGTATACATATATTCTTTTCCAGAGTCTTTTCCATCATAGGTTATTACAAGATATTGAATATAGTTCCCTGTGCTATATGCTATATAGTAGTAGTAGGTCCTTGTTGTTTATCTGTTTTTTTTATATAGTAGTGTGTTGTGTATCTCTTAATCCAATGGGAACTTCTTGGTTGACAAATCCCCTGTCTCAGACTCCAGCTGGCTATATGCCACCATATCACTAACTCTCTCTACTACTTCTCCTGGTGTCATTAACTTACTAAGGATAATTCAGAACCTTAATGGTTTCTTTGACTTTTCAAAGGCCTGGCTTCCCATGACCCCCTTTTACCACCTTCCACCTTCCCTTCAGCTCCTTGGTATCCTACCGCATCTTCCTTCAAGACTTACCTCTGCCACACTTCCGTTTACTCTGTCCAGACCTTTCTAACTCCAGCTCCTCAATTCTCTATATTCACTGGAACTTTAGGCCCCCGCCCCACTGGGGGCTCTCAATGATTCACAGACCCCCAAAAGCAACTTCCTGGGGATGAAAAGAAAAAAAAAAAGACTAATTGGAAACCGACTGGATATTTTATCCACTTAAATGAGGCTTTGGAGATATCCAGAGAACTACTTGATGTCACCTCAGTCTCTTGCCTAAAACATAGTACACAGCCTCTATACGATTACACATCAAAGCAAAGAAAATCTCGAAGTTCTCTTGATATATATTGGTAAAAACTTTAGCCCTCATATTGAACAGTTTAACTTTAAACCATTTGCCATAAGTTCATTGCCAATAAAAAATATAAAATGGAGGAAAAAAGAGAAACCAATTCTATAAATTAGTGAGTTTTTTATTATTATATTTATGCCTGACTCATGACTAAAGTTTTAAAAATAAAACCATAAGGTCTCTACTTGTGTCTTTGTGAATGTGTGTGTGTGTGTGTGTGTGTGTGTGTGTATTTTTCCCTTATCTCCTGATGGTATTAACTCATTAATCTAAAAAATCCCTTAAAGGAATTCTATCCTAATTGGTTTAGAGAGAAATAAGCATTTATATATTAAATCCTCCTAAATTCCCAGAAATATAAGAGCCAACTCAAAGGTTGTCCAAATTTACATGGGATGGGTAAGTCTTTGGTAAATAAGACTATTTTGATATCGTTGACTTAATAATGCAGATATATCTTCAGAGTTGGCAACATTAAATATAATGCAAGCATACATTTCCACTCTACTTGGGTTTACTAGTCAAATAAATTAATATTATATGCAGTAGATGTTTAAGATTACACAAATGATAAATTTAAATTAAATAAAATTGACTCATTGTTTGGACAAACTTTATTTCAACAATAATCGTGTTTTGTAATATGTCTTCCTAAAAATAGTTTCCAAAATATATTTGGAAACTTGTAAATTTACATTTATGCAAAGTTAAGTAATAGATATCCATTGAATATCTAAATAATTTCAAAATAAGATAAGGTACTGAAACATTCATTAAGCATATGTTTAATTTTATATAATTTTGGCTTCTTATTTTTATATGGTGCAGAGAGGCTAAAAATATTTGGATCTGTTAACAAACAGTTCTTGAAAGGAATATTATGTTGTGAGATCAAAGCTAGCTAAAATTAAATGTGTATGTTTATAAGCCTCATTTTCAAATGAGCCCAATAATGTATTGATACAAATTGAGAGTTTGATTTTCTCTCTGTTAAAGTGACAAAGTTTCTTAGACTGCAGGTCTGTTTTTAATAGGAGATTGTAAAAATTTTTAAAATACTTTTTGAGTAATCTAAAACAAAGATTATGTGACTTATTCAAAATAATATCCCATGTTTCAGGTTGCCTTTATCACACCCTTGATTTCTTAAGAGAATAGAGTACTATTGTTAAAAGAGATAAATTTTATCCAGATTTATATTTACATTTGAAATCTTTTATTGTCACTTTTGTTAAATGGACAACTAAATATCACAATGAAATACAATGTTAGATTTCTCCAAGAAACAAGACCACAGGACCAATATGTGTGTGTGTGTGTGCGCACGTGTGTGTGCGTGCATGTGTGTGTGTATATAACAGGATATTATTTTTAGGAATTTGCTCATGCAGTTTTGGAGGTCAAGAAGTTCCACAATCTGCAATCTGTCAGCTACAGAACCAGGAAAGGGGGTGGTATAATTTTGTCCAAGACCAAAGACCTGAGAACCAGGGGACCACTCATGAAAGTCCAATGTCTGAAGGCTGATAACTCTGATGTCTCAGGGTAAGGAAAGATATACACCCAGTTCAAGAAGAGAAAGAGGGAATTTGCCCTTTCTTTGCCTTTTTGTTCTATTCAGGCCCTCTATTCGATTAGATGGGTTTCTTTGCTCAGTCTACTGAATCAAATGCCAATCCCTTCCAGAAACATCCTCACAGACACACCCAGAATTAAAGGTGTATGAGCTGTATGCACTTCCCTTAGCTCAGTCAAATTGACACATAAAATTGGTCATCACAGATATCCCCTTGCCAACTTTACATCTATAGGTGTCACCTTAAAGCATACTTAATCTCCAAATAGAGACAAGAACAAGGTCATAATTCTGCCTGACATGATCAAACTATCCTGCATACAATCAAAAACACACGTACCCCTTCCTCAGAAGAGGAGGTAAAGAGCTTGAGTAAAAATGACTATTCTACTTGATATCTGGGAACAAATAGTATGATGTAAAATTAACAATACTTAAATACTAATGATGTAAATTTAGTATATTTTATTTTACATGATAAGGAAATAAGAGAGGATAGGAAACAAAGATATGTATATATGCACACAAATGTACTCATAACAGTATAAGGAGGAACTGCTCATGACAGTTATACTCCTTGTTTCTATACCTGGTTATTTAGTAGTAGCTGGTATTTATAACTACCTTTTTCTATTAAAATTCTATATTCCTTTTGCTTCAGCAGGCTCTTTAGCTGCTTATTGTTCTTTACCTGGTGGGGGGACATAAGTTCATTTCTGAAGGGTCTGGGCCATTGCTAGTGTTACTTGGATTGCATTGTTGCAGTTTTCCATTGATCTTAATCACAGCGCAGGGTGATAGCAAGAGAAACTCTTAGGGATATTCTGTATTCCAGACATATTCTTCCTTACCTCCATTGTGGAGGAATTGTCCAATTTCCCTTTGATACTGCCAAAGAATCTTTGTTTGACGAAACTTTAGTCAGGTTTCTGAACCTTCTTCTAGGCCCATATGGACACTTGCTTGTAAAAAAACCTCAACAAGAATCGTGCTGTGTCAGTTTAGCAAAAGTCTCTTATTCTCCTTGTCGGATCACTCTTGATATCTATTGGGTTTCTCATCTTCCACCATTTACCAGGTGATAGCTGATCAGACTGTCCTGTCTTCAGCAAAAATCCTGTTAGATCAATCTGCCAGAAACCTCTATACCTTCTAATGTTTCCTCTTAGTAATTTTCCATCCACTCACTCCCACAAGGTCCCTTGGCTATAAATTCCCACTTACCCCTGCTGTATTTGGAATAGAGCCAGTTCTATACTGAGGTCTCTTTTCCCCTATTTCAACAGTCCTGAATAAAATCTGTTTTGACCACTTTAACATCCAGCTATACTTTTTCTTTGACAGAGACAGTACTGTAACTCGGATAGGATCAGTTTCATCACTGGAGCCCAGATAACTCACCCAGGACCCTAAGTGCATACCTTTGAAGATTTGGTCTTCACTCCTGACTGAATGATCAGGGATCCATAGGTGAGTTTGACTTCTAAGCCAGAAAAATGTTCCCTGTAGCTTGTAGGGACAGATGTTGGTTCTTAAGAATGAAGTGTACTTTCGAAGGTAGGTTAGGGTCCCAGGCAAAGAGAGGCTGGGATAGAGAGCTGGGCTTCTCTGTTTCTAGAAGGCAGGCAGGTGCAAATTGGGTTGGAGTTCCAAGCTCTCTGTTCATAAGTATCAAGGTAGCATTAGTTAAGAACATAGGACCTTCTCCTTGGACTGAAAACCCCCTACTGGAACTCCTGCTGAAATTGTGTTGTGCCAATTCTGTTCTTCCTTTCTTGTTGGCATGATTTTACTAAGGATAACTTGAAACTTCAGTGGTCTCTTTGGGAAATTTAAGGTCTTCCCACACTGGCTTCTCTAAAACCTGTCCCTTCCCATCACAGCTGCTCCTGCTTCCTCCTTTTACTGCTTTGGATCTTCCCTCCAGTTCCCTTGATCCTTTGACATGCTCCCCTTCAAACCCCTACCTCCTCCAACCCTCTCTCCACCCTGACAGACTTTTCCCACCTCAGCCCCTCTGCTCCCTGCAGTCACTTGAACTTTAGCCCCCACCCTGCCCTCCATGGAGAGCTCTCAAGGGATTAAGGGACCCCCAAAATAATGTCTACTGAAAAAATGCAGAAGGTGAGAATTGTGAATTAAATTTTATTTGGGACTATAGTCTGGGAGCCAGCCTCTCAGATAGCTCTGAGGAACTGCTCCCAAGAGTTAAGGGGGCAGGTCAGTATATGTGTGATTTTGGTGAAGGGGGATGCATGCAATCAAGTACACATTTTGGCAGAAGGTTGTTGTTAGTCATAAGAATTTTGCTTCTAGTCACGAGGAGCAGATGTCTATCTCCTTTAATGATTTTAGCGCTTTTCTAGACATGAGAAGATGCAAGAATTTGGATCATAAAATCTTCTCCAGACAATATCTATCTAAAGGCCTGTTTTGCCAGTTTTTCCCAGAATGCAGAGTGCCTCATTCCTGATCTCCACTCTGAACTCCTTTCAGGGAGTGTTGATGGTCAGTGACTATAGTGGCTACTGACTTCATTCTTGTAGAAACAGAAGGGAAGTGACAATTTTTAGTCATAAATTTGTGACCATTTTGTCTCTTGATGCTAGATTCATTCCTAGTTCAGGTTCATTCCTAGTTCAGGCGAGGATTTTGTTGATAGGTCACTCAATGTGCTATTGCTGGACTAGGCCTTATTAACAGTAGTCAAAATTCTCTGGACCACCTGTCTTCCTAATCTGTTATGGTCCAGGAAATGTTTCCATCTTGTTGCTTCTTCCCATCTCTAGAGTTATACTTTACAATCACAGATCTCATATAGAACTATATAGCTGGTCAGCTGCTTCAAGTTGCCTAGTCATCATTTTATCAAAGCACAGTCACACATTTGTAATGCAAGAAACAACAATCTTGTAAAATAGGCAGAATACAAGTAATATAGCCAATAGTATCACTAAGGTCATAAGGAAGAATATAAACCAAGAACTTCCATTAGGTATGGACCAGTATATCCCTAGGTTAGTCTGTTCTATACCAATTCTGCACAGCAAGGAAAGTGATATACATCATTGTTCATAAAGCACCCAGTCCAATTTCCTAGTGTTATCAAGCTTGTTATCCTTGGTATGGTTTAACTTTTCTCAACATAAGGGGGGCCTTATACGATCAGAGTCTGGTATTGGCCATGTTAATCCATCCCACAACTGAGAGAAATTATATTCTTTGGCTGAAATTTTGCTTGTTGCTCTGATTAAGCTTGGGTAACTTTAAAAGAAAATTTATATTTATGGTGATGGTCAGAACAAGTATGATTTATTGGCCAAGTGAGGGAGTGCCATCCAGTAACGTCAATAATGGCCCAAACTGAACTATTATTTCTTTCTGCTAGAATAATTTCCTAAGGGCATACAATTAGAGCCTTGGAGTGGAGAAATCTACCAAGGTAACCCAGAAGTATTGAACATAGGTAATTCACCATAAATCTAACAATTGGATTAATTTTAAACTCATGTATAAGACTGCACCAAAGAAAGAAATAGATTTGGTTTGTAAGCAAAGGTGTGGTCAATTATCAAAGTAATTCGTATACAGGCCTGGTCTGTCATCTTGGTCAGCTGTCCATTTACGATGTTGTCTTCTTCTCATCCTTATCTGGGAGGTTCTCCTGCTTGAGCACTGTTTTAAGGTGATTTTGAGGTCAGCAGTCCTGAATAGGCCAGTCTAGTGAAGAGGCCCTTTCTGAGTGGAAATACTAATACAAGAATGAATTCCCTTCAGTTTTGCTGTGCATGAGCTAGTTAAGAGTATCTGATAAGTGTCCTTCCACCTAGGTTGTTAATAGTCCTATAATTGATGTATTTTCCAGTATGCATAATCCTCTGGTTACACATCATGAGGCATCTGATCTTCATCCAAAGACAGATTACTGAGATAAGCTTCAGAAAGAAAATTAGAGTGTCCTTTTAACAATTCAATTAAACTTTACAATAATATAACAACTAGGAGCTGTCTTAGTAAATTTCGACCTTAATTAACAAAAGTAAAATTTAATATCTACTGAAACATAATCTTTTTCTCTCTAAAACTACCCTCATTTCTACCAAATATAACCAAATTAAGAGTAATCTGTTTGCAAAATAAGTCTGGTTTCAATGAACTTGACCTGATGATTTACATAAGTGTAATTGATCATAGAGGCACTTTTAAAATTGGCTTTGCTGGAACTTCTTATAAAGAATCTCAGATTAAATTTTTAAAAGGCCCCTCAGGGCCAGGAAAACCATTCCAAGAACTTGTCACAGATTTCATCTGCAGTATCTATAGATTTGGGTGAATTCATCCCTTTCCACAGTCCCTAAAATACCTTGAGATTCTTGCACCTGTTAGGAGGTGCCTTTCCTAATTTATCTGATAAAACTGCTGGAAACCTAAGAGACTCCAATATCTGGAGGGATCAGGTGGAAAGAAAAGATAAATGTTTCAATTTTGCTTGTAAAGTTATAATTTACTAAATTGCTATAAGTCATAATTAGCTTGAGGGGAAGGGTTTCCTTATATCTAGAAAACAGATTAAAAGCTAGTAATATTTCAGACAGAAGCCATAACAATTATAACCATATTCACCAGTTCACTCAGTCCTATGAAACTAATCCTTTTTGTTAACATTTTTATGAATCAGTAAGGTTTTCCACTAGAATTCTTTAATTTCTTACCCATTTCAGTCATATGATCTGAAAGTTATCATAAAGCTGTACTTACAAAATCCTTGCTAAGAAACTTCTTGAAGAGGAAGCATTTTTGCAAAGGTATCAGAGTAAAACAATAATTGTCTATGAATGACAAAACATTTAAGAAGGCATGGTTAAAGACCTGATTACAATGCAATTGACAAAGAGACGTGGTTACTGTTGTGACATAGAACATCTTAAGATAATAGCTAGAATTATGATTGATAATTTTTTGCCAGGCCATACCAGATTTTTAGAAACTCCATATAATTTCTAGACTATCTAGATAAATAATATTTACCCATACAATATAATCTAAGAAGATTTGCTATTCATTGGACAATGCTTCCCATGTAATTTAACATAACAGATGAACCTAATCAGTTTAATAGCTCTCTTTGGTATGTTTCAGGAGCCCTTTGAAGCATCCCAAAGTTAGCTAGAGGTCAAAGGAAATTCATTATAATTTGGGAAGTTTGTCAAAAAATATCAAAAGTACAATACTTATTCACTTAACCGAAGTGACAATAAAATATTTCAAAGGCAAATACAGAACAGATAATTTGAAAGGCAAAACAAGCAAACAAAAAATGCACACAACCAAAATCTGTTATCAAAAGCAGCTTCATAGGCTAAGAAAAGTTTGTTTTCTTAACAAAAACAGAAAACCAATCTCCAGTCTTGCATCAGCTTACTTTTGATAACAAAATTCATTTACTTAAGTAAATTCAATCTAAACTTAGCCAATCCTGACCATGCACAAAACTCTTCTCAGGGTTCCTTTTCCACAAACCTTCCATAACTTTTGGTATCCATATTAGTTTGTCCCTTATTTGTTCCATCCAGAAACAACCAGCTCTAGGACAACATTATTTTCTTTTCCTTTAACAAAATGCAATTCCATTCCTCATACCTTCTTTTATTGAAAGCATACATCCTACTTTGCTACTGTATACCGAAATAGTTCCCTTATTATATCTAGTATCTTTAATTACATATTTAAATTAGAATCCTGAACTCATAAAAACCTTAATTTCTAGTGAAAACCAATAAGTAAGCAATTATGAACTGTCTTTTACATGAGCACTTTTTTAGATTGGCAAACATAAATACCAATAATAATTTCTAAAAAAACATGTGCTTTCTTATAGAAAATATTTCATTGTGACACCAAACATATTTATTAATAGTCCTAAGTAGCTTTAGTTTCTCTATAAAAGGAAGCCAATATTCAGTAATTAATGATTAAGTATCTTATTTTGTTTGCTAATGACCTAACTATTCAATAAATTTCTATCATTTAATTTAATTTAGCACAACTCTAAAGTTTAAAGTTACCAAATATCTGGAGAGATTATTTTAGGTAGACATTCCTAAAACATAATTATTCCTAAAGAGTTCACCCAAAAGCTCTTATCTCATTTACATTTAACTTATTTACAAAAAATTCCATCATACCAAGTTATTTTTCCTGTGGACAAATTTGCAACAGGTATAATAAGATATAATTTGATTTCTGTTAAACATGGATACATTAAAAGTGTTATACTTAATGTTGATGACTCTAAAGACATGCCTATATTAATTATATCAACAAGTTTAAGTTTTTTTTCACACACACACTGTATTTTATTTTTACAAGAGATAAATAAACTGACACAAAGCATTGGAAATGGATGGCCACAACAAAGGCAACAATGATTGCATTTTCCAAGCATGAAACACATTCATACTATGTCATAATATTGATATTCAGTCCAGTAATCCTCCACTATAACAGCTCCTTTACTTTGCAGTGAAAATTGATTTGTATATTTTTTTGCCACTGAGTCCTTGTGGGATTTTTTTTTTATTCAAACAGAAAGTCACAA
This sequence comes from Balaenoptera acutorostrata, assembly GCF_949987535.1. NCBI lineage: Eukaryota > Metazoa > Chordata > Mammalia > Artiodactyla > Balaenopteridae > Balaenoptera > Balaenoptera acutorostrata. The sequence goes on along the minus strand of NC_080066.1, from coordinate 57,557,792 downwards.
AAATTATAATCATCCTCATCAGTTCACTCAGTCCCAAGTAATTAATTTTTTTTCATCTTGATGTTTTGTTAGCACTTTTATGAATTCATCAGTTTTCCATTAGATTTCTGAAAATGCTTATTCATTCAGTTCAGCAGTATAGTCAGTTACCAGAAACCTGTACTTGTCAGAGTCTTTTCCATGAATTCCTTGAAGATGAAACCCTTTTATAGGAACATTTTTGCAAAAGCATCAGAGTACACCCCGAACTGTCTGTAAATGACAACAGACTTAAAAATGACCATGGTAAAATATTTGATGAAAGTTCATAATAATGCAATTGACAAGGAAATTTAGTTATTTCTGAGATATACATTTTAAAGTAATAACTGGAATTATGGCTTATAACATTATACCAGAACATATAAGATCTTTAGAAATTTCATGTAATGCCTGAAACATTATATTAACATATTTCCATAAAAATAACCCAAAGAAAGTTTAGTTGTTTTTTGTTTGTTTGTTTGTTTATACTGCAGGTTCTTATTAGTCATCAATTTTATACACATCAGTGTATACATGTCAATCCCAATTGCCCAATTCAGCACACCACCATCCCCACCCCACCGCAGATTTCCCCCCTTGGTGTCCATACGTTTGTTCTCTACATCTGTGTCTCAACTTCTGCCCTGCAAACTGGTTCATCTGTACCATTTTTCTAGGTGCCACATACATGCATTAATATACGATATTTGTTTTACTCTTTCTGACTTACTTCACTCTGTATGACAGTCTCTAGATCCATCCACGTCTCAACAAATGACTCAATTTCGTTCTTTTTATGGTTAATAGTCCATTGTATATATGTACCACAACTTCTTTATCCATTCGTCTGTCGATGGGCATTTAGGTTGCTTCCATGACCTGGCTATTGTAAATAGTGCTGCAACGAACATTGGGGTGCATGTGTCTTTTTGAATTATGGTTTTCTCTGGGTATATGCCCAGTAGTGGGATTGCTGGATCATATGGTAATTCTATTTTTAGTTTTTTAAGGAACATCCATACTGTTCTCCATAGTGGCTGTATCAATTTATATTCCCACCAACAGTTGAAGAGGGTTCCCTTTTCTCCACACCCTTTCCAGCATTTATGGTTTGTAGATTTTCTGATGATGCCCATTCTAATTGCTGTGAGGTGATACCTCACTGTAGTTACTCCGTTTTTTTCCCTCAAGACTGCTTTGGCTATTCAGGGTCTTTTGTGTCTCCATACAAATTTTAAGATGATTTGTTCTAGTTCCATAAAAAATGCCATTGGTAATTTGATAGGGATTGCATTGAATCTGTAGATTGCTTTGGGTAGTATAGTCATTTTCACAATACTGATTCTTCCAATCCAAGAACATGGTATATCTCTCCATCTGTTGGTATCATCTTCAATTTCTTTCATCAGTGTCTTATAGTTTTCTGCATACAGGTCTTTTGTCTCCCTAGGTAGGTTTATTCCTAGGTATTTTATTCTTTTTGTTGCAATGGTAAATGGGAGTGTTTCCATAATTTCTCTTTCAGATTTTTCATCATTAGTGTATAGGAATGCCAGAGATTTCAGTGCATTAATTTTGTATCCTGCTACTTTACCAAATTCATTGATTAGCTCTAGTAGTTTTCTGGTAGCATGTTTCGGATTCTCTATGTATAGTATCATGTCACATGCAAACAGTGAGAGTTTTACTTCTTCTTTTCCAATTTGTATTCCTTTTATTTCTTTTCCTTCTCTGATTGCCGTGGCTAGGACTTCCAAAACTATGTTGAGTAATAGTGGTGAGAGTGAACATCCTTGTTTCATTCCTGATCTTAGAGGGAATGTTTTCAATTTTTCACCATTGAGAATGATGTTTGCTCTGGTTTTGTCATATATGGCCTTTATTATGTTGATGTAGGTTCCCTCTATGCCCACTTTCCGGACAGTTTTTTATCATAAATTGGTGTTGAGTTTTGTCAAAAGCTTTTCCTGCATCTCTTGAGATGATCATATGGTTTTTATTCTTCAATTTGTTAATATGGTGTATCACATTGATTGATTTGCATATATTGAAGAATCCTTGCATCCCTGGGATAAATCCCACTTGATCATGGTGTATGATCCTTTTAATGTGTTGTTGGATTCTGTTTGCTAGTATTTTGTTGAGGATATTTGCATCTATATTCATCAGTGATATTGGTCTGTAATTTCCTTTTTTTGTAGTATCTTTGTCTGGTTTTGGTATCAGGGTGATGGTGGCCTCATAGAATGAGTTTGGGAGTGTTCCTTCCCCTGCAATTTTTTGGAAGAGTTTGAGAGGGATGGGTGTTAGCTCTTTTCTAAATGTTTGATAGAATTCACCTGTGAAGCCATCTGGTCCTGGACTTTTGTTTGTTGGAAGATTTTTAATCCCAGTTTCAATTTCATTACTTGTGATTGATCTGCTCATACTTTCTGTTTCTTCCTGGTTCAGTCTTGGAAGGTTATACGTTTCTAAGAATTTGTCCATTTCTTCCAGGTTGTCCATTTTATTGGCATAGAGTTGCTTGTAGTAGTCTCTTAGGATGCTTTTTATTTCTGTGATGTCTGTTGTAACTTCTCCTTTTTCATTTCTAATTTTATTGATTTGAGTCCTCTCCCTCTTTCTCTTGATGAGTCTGGCTAATGGTTTATCAATTTTGTTTATCTTCTCAAAGAACCAGCTTTTAGTTTTATTGATCTTTGCTATTGTTTTCTTTTTTCTATTTCATTTATTTCTGCTCTGATCTTTATGATTTCTTTCCTTCTGCTATCTTTGGGGTTTTATTTGTTTTTCTTTCTCTAGTTCCTTTAGGTGTAAGGTTAGATTGTTTACTTGAGATTTTTCTTGTTTCTTGAGGTAGGCTTGTATAGCTATAAACTTCCCTCTTAGAAATGCTTTTGCTGCATCCCATATATTTTGGATTATCGTGTTTTTATTGTCATTTGTCTGTAGGTATTTTTTTTATTTCCTCTTTGATTTCTTCACTGATCGCTTGGTTATTTAGTAACGTATTGTTTATCCTCCATGTGTTTGTGTTTTTTACATTTTTTCCCTGTAATTGATTTCTAATCTCATGGCGTTGTGGTCAGAAAAGATGCTGGATATGATTTCAATTTTCTTAAATTTACTGAGGCTTGATTTGTGACCCAAGATGTCATCTATCCTGGAGAATGTTCCGTGTGCACTTGAGAAGAAAGTGTAATCTGCTGTTTTTGTATGGAATGTCCTATAAAAATCAATTAAATCTATCTGGTCTATTGTGTCATTTAAAGCTTCTGTTTCCTTATTTATTTTCATTTTGGATGATCTGTCCATTGGTGTAAGTGAGGTGTTAAAGTCCCCCACTATTATTGTGTTACTGTCGATTTCCTCTTTTATAGCTGTTAGCAATTGCCTTATGTATTGAGGTGCTCCTATGTTGGGTGCATATATATTTATAATTGTTATATCTTCTTCTTTGATTGATCCCTTGATCATTATGTAGTGTCTTTCGTTGTCTCTTGTAACATTCTTTATTTTAAAGTCTATTTTATCTGATATGAGTATTGCTACTCCAGCTTTCTTTTGATTTCCATTTGCATGGAATATCTTTTTCCATCTCCTCACTTTCAGTCTGTATGTGTCCCTAGGTCTGAAGTGGGTCTCTTGTAGACAGCATATAGATGGGCCTTGTTTTTGTATCCATTCAGCAAGCCTGTGTCTTTTGGTTGGAGCAATTAATCCATTCACGTTTAAGGTAATTATTGATATGTATGTTCCTATTACCATTTTCTTAATTGTTTTGGGTTTGTTTTTGTAGGTCGTTTTCTTCTCTTGTGTTTCCCACTTAGAGAAGTTCCTTTAGCATTTGTTGTAGAGCTGGTTTGGTGGTCCTGAATTCTCTTAGCTTTTGCTTGTCTGTAAAGCTTTTGATTTCTCCATCGCATCTGAATGAGATCCTTTCTGGGTAGAGTAATCTTGGTTGTCGGTTCTTCCCTTTCATCACTTTAATTATATCATGCCACTCCCTTCTGGCTTGTAGATTTTCTGCTGAGAAATCAGCTGTTAACCTTATGGGAGTTCCCTTGTATATTATTTGTCATTTTTACCTTGCTACCTTGAATAATTTTTCTTTGTCTTTAACTTTTGCCAGTTTGATTATTATGTGTCTCAGAGTGTTTCTCCTTGGGTTTATCCTGTATGGGACTCGCTGCACTTCCTGGACTTGCGTGGCTATTTCCTTTCCCATGTTAGGGAAGTTTTCAACTATAATCTCTTCAAATATTTTCTCTGGTCCTTTCTCTCTCTCTTCTCCTTCTGGTACCCCTATAACGTGAATGTTGTTGCATTTAATGTTGTCCCAGAGGTCTCTTAGTCTGTCTTCATTTCTTTTCATTCTTTTTTCTTTATTCTCTTCCGCAACAGTGAATTCCACTATTCTGTCTTCCAGGTCACTTATCCGTTCTTCTGCCTCAGTTATTCTGTGATTGATTCCTTCTAGTGTAGTTTTCATTTCAGTTATTGTATTATTCATCTCTGTTTGTTTGTTCTTTAATTCTTCTAGCTCTTTGTTAAACATTTCTTGCATCTTCTTGATCTTTGCCTCCATTGTTTTTCCGAGGTACTGGATCATCTTCACTATCATTATTCTGAATTCTTTTTCTGGAAAGTTGCCTATCTCTACTTCATTTAGTTGTTTTTCTTGTTTATCTTGTCCCTTCATCTGGTACATAGCCTTCTGCTTTTCCATCTTGTCTATCTTCGTGTGAATGTGGTTTTTGTTCCACAGGCTGCAGGTTTGTGATTCTTCTTGCTTCTGCTCTCTGCCCTCTGTTGGATGAGGCTATCTAATAGGCTTGATGGGAGGGACTGGTGGTGGGTAACAAGTTTAACTTTAATACCGGGTATTGATTTAATATTTAATATTTTCCAGTTCATATAAACTTGAAATTCATTCTGGCCTATTTTCTTTTATACTTCTGAGAATTTATATAAGTGCTTAATTTCCTTTAAGCCAATTAAGTAGAGTTCATTTGCAAATTAATTTTTATATACCATCAAAATCTAAAGACATGTTTGTACACATAGACATGTAGACAAGACGCAACCAGAGGTCTCATAGCTTCATTTTCAAACTTAGTCATGAATCAGGTACTACAATATAAAACTCATTAGTTTATAAATAACAGTTGAAATAAGTTAAATTTAAAAGGCCTCTTCCCCCTACCCCTTTTCCCCCTCAGTCTCAGGGTCTAGAGATTGTCTAGATAAATTAAATGTTCCTGAGAGCCCTGGTAAAATATTTGCATCTCAAGCCACAGGGAGAGTAAAGCAAGTTCTCCTAGAAGGACTTGTTCTCTCAGTGTCAGACTTCTGAAAAGAGGTTTTATCAAGCCAGCTTTCTCTAACAACTGTGTATGCAATAAAGAATCCCATACTGGCCATTTTCATGGCAAGATTGTTCTTTGATTCCCAATTAAGTATGTACTTGTAAGTATAAGTGTTGTATGTATGTAAATCTGGCTGGAGTGTTAGTTGGAGGCTGGCTTTCTGACACCCTTTGTTTCTGTGTTTGAGGCTCTATTTCCCATTTTAAATTTGAAATTGTTGGGGATAAAATTTACTAATGAAATTGTGTGGTGGACCAGTATGCTGATTTTGAGCTTAACTCCTCTAGGCATCACCCTAGAGTCCTTTCAGCCCCTTACATTGCTCGGTTTCTCCCTTCTAAGACCACCATGGATGCTTGGATCACGGAATGGCCATTTCTTATACATGACCCCTGGATGAGCAAGTCTTTAATTAATGAGTGGACCACTGCACAGTATGAGGACTCTGTCTCCACCACTCCCATAAATTTATCAGTTTCCTGGTTAAGCCATAACTGACTGAGAGGAGTCTTGTCCCTCTTCTTCAGAGCAAAGTCACATATAATATCTTCACTTTTATTCTGACAAATTCTAATAAGGCAGCTGAATTGGGGAAAGACATCAGATCAGCCTCCCTACCTAACCACTCAGCTCACACTGCTCAGTGTCTTTCAACTGAACAAATTCCAGTTTTTTTCAACCAGCCCTCCCAGTACCTTTCAACTGGGTGAGCACCCCCCCACTATTTTTTGACTGGGAGGCCAGATACCCGTTATATACTGCCAAATAAAACTTAGGATCATCAACCAATACAGGAGATCTGAGAACCAGGAAAGACTCAACCAAATTCTTCTGGACTCTGTGAGGAGGCAGATGGGCACAAGACGTGTCTGCTTGTACCAAGCTCTGGTTCCTTGTAAGGTTCAGGTGGAGGAGAGAAGTCTGCTCTTGGTCCCTTCACTGGCTGCAAAACTGTTGACTGAAAAAAATGCACAGCATGAGAGTTGTGACAAGTTTTATTGGGGGCAAGATGAGGACTATAGCATAGGAGACAGCCTCTCAGATAGCTCTGAGGAACTTCTCCAAAGTGGTAAGGTAGGGAGACCAGTATATATGTGATTTTGATGAAGGGGGATACGTACAGTCAAACGCACATTTTGGCAGAAGGTTACTGCTAGTCACCAGAAGGTTGCTGTTAGTCAGGAGGAGCAGATGTTTCCGTTAATGATTTTAGTGCTTTTCTAGATATGAGAAGATGCAACAATTTGGGCTCATAAAATCTTCTCCTGAAAATATCTAACTATCTGAAGGCCCATTCTGCCAGTTTTCCACAGAGCACAGAGTACCTCATTCCTGATCTCCTTTCAGGATGTGTTGAAATTCAGCAGCTGCAGTGGCTACTGACTTCATTCTTGTAGAAACAGAAGGCAACTGACAATTTTTAGTTGGCAGTAAGTAACTACCTGGGGCTGAAAAGAGAACAACAAGCTGTTTGGGCACATACTCAGTATGTTATCCAATGGGTTGGATTTTAGAGACATCCAGATTGTTGCTAGATGTCTCCTCAGTCACTGGCCTAAAATTTTATCCACAGCCTCCATTAGATTACATGTCAGGGCAAAACAAAATCTTAGAAGTTGCCACAAATATTGGTAAACAGGTAACCTTTATTTGTCCCATTTGCCAGAAACACGGTTCAGATAAATATATAAAGTATAGATAAATCAATTCGTTTGTATCACTGTGTTTCACTGAGTCATGGTAAAATTTTAGAAAGAAAGATAAAAGAACTCTGTTTTCATCTGTCTGTATGGGTATGTACCTATGCATGTATGTAATGTATATGTGATATTTTCCATCTTCCAAAACTATTTCTAAGTTAATTTATAAAATCCTTTAAAGAAGTTTTATTCAAATTGGCTTAGAGATAAATGAGTGCATCCATATAGTAAATATTCTTAAAATGCTCAGAAATATAGAAGCCAATCTAGTTTTTTTAAGGTCACATGATCTGAAATAATCTTTGTAAAATCTAGTTTTAAAAATTGTTGGTAAAATAAAAACTAGTATGTTTTCAGAGTTGTCAGAAATAAATACAATGCAGACATACAGGTTTTTTTCTTCCTAGGTTTACTAGTCAAACAAGCTTATAATATCTATACTAGATGCTTAAGATTGTAAAACTATAAATCCAACCTAAGAACGAAATGTACAGTAAAAATGAATTATATGATGCATGTCAAGCACAGTAGAAAATGTTTTTAAAATATATTGTTGCCTAATTTGTCAGCAAGAAAAATAACCTAGGATGATGGCTAGATTTGTTTGTTTACCTCATGAAATTTTCATAATCAATTCATACATTATTGTTAAGCACAATTGGATTAAATATATGCAGGTGTGATAAAATATATAAATGAACTTTTCAACAATTATGTTTTATAATATATCTACTTAAAACAGTTTTACAAACCTTTTTTGGTAACTTGAAACCTTAAAGCTAATAGTAAGTTAGGTAAATGATGCATATTAATTAACATCTATATCATTTACAGATAGAATAAATATAGAAACATTAATTGATGAACAAAAGTTTGTCAACTTTTGGCATATTTTAAAATATAGTATAGAGAAGCTAAATATAATTGGGGTCCATTTTCAAATGTGATAAATTGTACTATGGAAAAGCACATGCATCTAGAAAATTATAAAACTATTTATTCATAAATTTGCTACAGAATGATAGCATGTGCCAGACAGTTAACAGTTGCTTACTTTCTAGTTTTCTCTGTAAAAGTAAGGTGACTGATGGTTAAAAATTTTATTCAATGTTTGTAAATGATACTACCATGACTAATAAGGTAAAAAAAAATCAGGAAAAGTAAGACATGTCTTTTTTAAATTTAAGTATAGTTGATTTACAATACTGTATTAGTTTCAGGTGTACAGCAAAGTGATTTGGATGTGTCTGTCTCTGTGTGTGTGTGTGTGTGTGTGTGTGTGTGAGTGTGTGTTTATATAATCTTGTTTTCCAATTCTTTTTCATTATAGGTTGTTACAAGATATTGAATATAGTTCCCTCTGATATACAGTAGATCCTTGTTGTTTATCTATTTTATATATAGTACTGTGTATCTGTTAATCCCATACTCCTAATTTATCCCTTCCCCCCTCCCCTTTGGTAACTGTAAGTTTGTTTTCTATGTAAGACATGATTTTGATAGTGAAAAATAGGAAGGATGTGTTTTTGTTGAGGTTAAAGGAGAGTAAATTTTTTCTGGAAGGAGTATGATTAGTTGTTTTAGAATGGAATGTAAGAAGGGTAAGACAAAACTAAATGATTTTTTTTAAGTTGTAGAAGGTTTATGGGGAAGGAATTTTGGAAAATGAATCATCTTGTGTGGTCAGATCTGGCTAAGATTGGAAGAATTATTTACATTGCTTATAAAACTCTGTCTTAGAATTAATAATACAGTGTTGCAAAACTAGAATTTGGTTCTCTTTCTCTGCTAAAGCAATAAAATTTACTTAGATTTGTAGTCTGCTCTTCATAAGAAATTGTAAGAAAAGTCTGTGTCTTACCTTTTAAGTATTTGCCTGGGAAACCAATATTTTGTATTGTAAAATAATTTCCTGTGCTTCAGATTGTGTTTATCAGATCTTTGATTACTTAAGAAAACTGAATTCTCATTATTAAAAGAGCTAGATTTTTTACAACTGTAGAACTTTGTATATTTTCCTATGAAGAATTTTAATTGTGAGTTGGGTTAAATGAATAAATACTTATTGTTTCATAATGACTGGTGATCCTATTTAGTGAAGTTTTTAACATTTGACATTTTTGACAATTTCCGAAAATCAAATTTTAAATGGAGTCTTTCTTTTTTTTTTTTTAAACATCTTTATTGAAGTATAATTGCCTTACAATAGTGTGTTAGCTTCTGCTTTATAACAAAGTGAATCAGTTATACATATACAATATGTTCCCATTTATCTTCCCTCTTGCATCTCCCTCCCTCCAACCCTCCCCATCCCACCCCTCTAGGTGGTCACAAAGCACCGAGCTGATCTCCCTGTGCTATGCGGCTGCTTCCCACTAGTTATCTATTTTACATTTGGTAGTGTATATATGTCCATGACACTCTATTACCCTGTCACATCTCACCCCACCCCCTCCCCATATCCTCAAGTCCATTCTCTAGTAGGTCTGTGTCTTTATTCCCGTCTTGCCACTAGGTTCTTCATGGCCTTTTTTTTTCCCCCTTAGATTCCGTATATATGTGTTAGCATACTGTATTTGTTTTTCTCTTTCTGACTTACTTCACTCTGTATGACAGACTCTAACTCCATCCACCTCATTACAAATACCTCCATTTCATTTCTTTTTATGGCTGAGTAATATTCCATTGTATATATGTGCCACATCCTCTTTATCCATTCATCTGTCGATGGACATTTAGGTTGCTTCCATGTCCTGGCTATTGTAAATAGAGCTGCAATGAACATTTTGGTACATGACTCTTTTTGACCTATGGTTTTCTCAGGGTATATGCCCAGTAGTGGGATTGCCGGGTCGTATGGTTGTTCTATTTGTAGTTTTTTAAGGAACCTCCATACTGTTCTCCATAGTGGCTGTATCAATTTACATTCCCACCAACAGTGCAAGAGTGTGCCCTTTCCTCCACACCCTCTCCAGCATTTATTGTTGCTAGATTTTTTGATGATGGCCATTCTGACCAGTGTGAGATGATATCTCATTGTAGTTTTGATTTGCATTTCTCTAATGATTAATGATGTTGAGCATTCTTTCATGTGTCTGTAGGCCATCTGTATATCTTCTTTGGAGAAATGTCTATTTAGATCTTCTGCCCATTTTTGGATTGGGTTGTTCGTTTTTTTGTTATTGAGCTGCATGAGCTGCTTGTAAATCTTGGAGATTAATCCTTTGTCAGTTGCTTCATTTGCAAATATTTACTCCCATTCTGATGGTTGTCTTTTGGTCTTGTTTATGGTTTCCTTTGCTGTGCAAAAGCTTTTAAGTTTCATTAGATCCCATTTGTTTATTTGTGTTCTTATTTCCATTTCTCTGGGAGCTGGGTCAAAAAGAATCTTGCTGTGATGTATGTCATAGAGTGTTCTGCCTATGTTTTCCTCTAAGAGTTTGATAGTGTCTGCCCTTACACTTCGGTCTTTAATCCATTTTGAGTTTATTTTTGTGCATGGTGTCAGGGAGTGTTCTAATTTCATACTTTTACATGTTCCTGTCCAATTTTCCCAGCACCACTTATTGAAGAGGCTGTCTTTTCTCCACTATATATGCTTGCCTCCTTTATCAAATTTAAGTTGACCATATGTGTGTGGGTTTATCTCTGGGCTTTCTATCCTGTTCCATTGATCTATATTTCTGTTTTTGTGCCAGTACCAAACTGTCTTGATTACTGAAGCTTTGTAATATAGTCTGAAGTCAGGGAGCCTGATTCCCCCAGCTCCATTTTTCGTTCTCAAGATTGCTTTGGCTATTCGGGGTCTTTTGTGTTTCCATACAAATTGTGAAATTTTTTGTTCTAGTTCTGTGAAAAATGCCAGTGGTAGTTTGATAGGGATTGCATTGAATCTGTAGGTTGCTTTGGGTAGTAGAGTCATTTTCACAATGTTGAATCTTCCAATCCAGGAACATGGTATATCTCTCCATCTATTTGTATCATCTTTAATTTCTTTCATCAGTGTCTTATAATTTTCTGCATACAGGTCTTTTGTCTCCTTAGGTAGGTTTATTCCTAGATATTTTATTCTTTTTGTTGCAATGGTAAATGGGAGTGTTTTCTTAATTTCACTTTCAGATTTTTCATCATTAGTGTATAGAAATGCAAGAGATTTCTGTGCATTAATTTTGTATCCTGCTACTTTACCAAATTCATTGATTAGCTCTAGGAGTTTTCTGGTAGCATCTTTAGGATTCTCTATGTATAGTATCATGTCATCTGCAAACAGTGACAGCTTTACTTCTTCTTTTCCGATTTGGGTACCTTTTATTTCTTTTTCTTCTCTGATTGCTGTGGCTACCATTCCAAAACTATGTTGAATGAGAGTGGTGAGAGTGGGCAACCTTGTCTTGTTCCTGATCTTAGTGGAAATGGTTTCAGTTTTTCACCATTGAGGACAATGTTGGCTGTGGGTTTGTCATATATGGCCTTTATTATGTTGAGGAAAGTTCCCTCTATGCCTACTTTCTGCAGGGCTTTTATCATAAATGGGTGTTGAATTTTGTCGAAAGCTTTCTCTGCCTCTATTGAGATGATCATATGGTTTTTCTCCTTCAATTTGTTAATATGGTGTATCACGTTGATTGATTTGCGTATATTGAAGAATCCTTGCATTCCTGGGATAAACCCCACTTGATCATGGTGTATGATCCTTTTAATGTGCTGTTGGATTCTGTTTGCTAGTATTTTGTTGAGGTTTTTTGCATCTATGTTCATCAGTGATATTGGCCTGTAGTTTTCTTTCTTTGTGACATCTTTGTCTGGTTTTGGTATCAGGGTGATGGTGGCCTCGTAGAATGAGTTTGGGAGTGTTCCTCCCTCTGCAATATTTTGGAAGAGTTTGAGAAGGATAGGTGTTATCTCTTCTCTAAATGTTTGATAGAATTCACCTGTGAAGCCATCTGGTCCTGGGCTTTTGTTTGTTGGAATGTTTGTAATCACAGTTTCAATTTCAGTGCTTGTGATTGGTCTGTTCATATTTTCTATTTCTTCCTGGTTCAGTCTCGGCAGCTTGTGCATTTCTAAGAATCTGTCCATGTCTTCCAGGTTGTCCATTTTATTGGCATATAGTTGCTTGTAGTAATCTCTCATGATCTTTTGTATTTCTACCGTGTCAGTGGTTACTTCTCCTTTTTCATTTCTAATTCTACTGATCTGAGTCTTCTCCCTTTTTCTCTTGATGAGTCTGGCTAATGGTTTATCAATTTTGTTTATCTTCTCAAAGAACCAGCTTTTAGTTTCATTGATTTTTGCTATTGTTTCCTTCATTTCTTTTTCATTTATTTCTGACCTGATCTTTATAATTTCTTTCCTTCTGCTGGCTTTGGGGTTTTTTTGTTCTTCTTTCTCTAATTGCTTTAGGTGCAAGGTTAGGTTGTTTATTCGAGATGTTTCCTGTTTCTTGAGGTAGGCTTGTATTGCTATAAACTTCCCTCTTAGCACTGCTTTTGCTGCGTCCCATAGGTTTTGGGTCGTCGTGTCTCCGTTGTCATTTGTTTCTAGGTATTTTTTGATTTCCCCTTTGATTTCTTCAGTAATCACTTCGTTATTAAGTAATGTATTCTGTAGCCTCCATGTGTTTGTATTTTTTACAGATCTTTTCCTGTAATTGATACCTAGTCTCATAGCGTTGTGGTCGGAAAAGATACTTGATACGATTTCAATTTTCTTAAATTTACCAAGGCTTGATTTGTGACCCAATATATGATCTATCCTGGAGAATGTTCCATGAGCACTTGAGAAAAATGTGTATTCTGTTGTTTTTGGTTGGAATGTCCTATAAATATCAATTAAATCCATATTGTTTAATGTATCATTTAAAGCTTGTGTTTCCTTATTTATTTTCATTTTGGATGATCTGTCCATTGGTGAAAGTGGGGTGTTAAAGTCTCCTACTATGATTGTGTTTCTGTCAATTTCCCCTTTTATGGCTGTTAGTATTTGCCTTAAGTATTGAGGTGCTCCTATGTTGGGTGCATAAATATTTACAATTGTTATACCTTCCTCTTGGATCGATCCCTTGATCATTATATAGTGTCCTTCTTTGTCTCTTGTAATAGTCTTTATTTTAAAGTCTATTTTGTCTGATATGAGAATTGCTACTCTAGCTTTCTTTTGATTTCCATTTGCATGGAATATCTTTTTCCATCCCCTCACTTTCAGTCTGTATGTGTCTCTAGGTCTGAAGTGGGTCTCTTGTAGACAGCATATACATGGGTCTTGTTTTTGTATCCATTCAACCAGCCTGTGTCTTTTGGTGGGAGCATTTAATCCATTTACATTCAAGGTAATTATCGATATGTATGTTCCTATTCCCATTTTCTTAAATGTACTGGGTTTGTTATTGTAGGTGTTTTCCTTCTCTTGTGTTTCTTGCCTAGAGAAGTTCCTTTAGCATTTGTTGTAAAGCTGGTTTGGTGGTGCTGAACTCTCTCAGCTTTTGCTTGTCTGTAAAGATTTTAATTTCTCCATCGAATCTGAATGAGATCCTTGCTGGGTAGAGTAATCTTGGTTGTAGTTTTTTCTCCTTCATCACTTTAAGTATATCCTGCCACTCCCTTCTGGCTTGAAGAGTTTTGCTGATAGATCAGATGTTAACCTTATGGGGATCCCCTTGTGTGTTATTTGGTTTTTTTTCCCTTGCTGCCTTTAATATGTTTTCCTTATATTTAATTTTTGACAGTTTGATTAATATGTGTCTTGGCGTGTTCCTCCTTGGGTTTATCCTGTATGGGACTCTCTGTGCTTCCAGGACTTGATTAACTATTTCCTTTCCCATATTAGGGAAGTTTTCAACGATAATCTCTTCAAAAATTTTCTCAGTCCCTTTCTTTTTCTCTTCTTCTTCTGGTACCCCTATAATTCGAATGTTGGTGCGTTTAATGTTGTCCCAGAGGTCTCTGAGACTGTCCTCAGTTCTTTCCATTCTTTTTTCTTTATCCTGCTCTGTAGTAGTTATTTCCACCATTTTATCTTCCAGGTCACTTATCCTTTCTTCTGCCTCAGTTATTCTACTATTGATCCCATCTAGAGTATTTTTAATTTCATTTATTGTGTTCTTCATCATTGCTTGGTTCCTCTTTAGTTCTTCTAAATCCTTGTTAAATGTTTCTTGCATTTTGTCTATTCTATTTCCAAGATTTTGGATCATCCTTACTATCATTATTCTGAATTCTTTTTCAGGTAGACTACCTATTTCCTCTTCATTTGTTAAGTCCAGTGTGTTTTGAGCCTGCTCCTTCATCTGCTGTGTGTTTTTCTGTCGTCTCATTTTGCCTATCTTACTGTGTTTGGGGTCTCCTTTTCACAGGCTGCAGGTTCGTAGTTCCCATTGTTTTTGGTATCTGTCCCCAGTGGCTAAGGTTGGTTCAGTGGGTTGTGTAGGCTTCCTGGTGGAGGGAACTAGTGCCTGAGTTCTGGTGGATGAGGCTAGATCTTGTCTTTCTGGTGGGCACGTCCACGTCTGGTGGTGTATTTTGGGGTGTCTGTGGCCTTATTATGATTTTAGGCAGCCTCTCTGCTAATGGATGGGGTTGTGTTCCTGTCTAGCTAGTTGTTTGGCATAGGGTGTCCAGCACTGTAGCTTGCTGGTCGTTGAGTGAAGCTGGGTCTTGATGTTGAGATGGAGATCTCTGAGAGATTTTTGCCATTTGGTATTACGTGGAGCTGGGAGGTCTCTTGTGGACCAGTGTTCTGAAGTTGGCTCTCCCACCTCAGAGGCACGGCCCTGATGCCTGGCTGGAGCACCAAGAGCCTTTCGTCCACATGGCTCAGAGTAAAAGGGAGAAAAAATAGAAAGAAAGAAAGAAAGAAAGAGGCTATAATATAGTGAAGTAAAATAAAGCTATTGTAAAGCAAAGCTATACAGACAAAATCTCACCCAGAAGCATATACATATACACTCACTAAAAAAAGGAAAAGGGGAAAAATTAATATCTCCTGCTCCCAGAGTCCACCTCCTGAATTTGGGATGATTTGTTGTCTATTCAGGTATTCCACAGATGCAGGTACATCAAGTTGTCTGTGGAGCTTTAATCCGCTGCTCCCGAGGCTGCTGGGAGAGATTTCCCCTTCTCTTCCCTGTTCCCACAGCTCCTGGGGTTCAGCTTTGGATTTGGACCCGCCTCTGCGTGTAGGTCGCCTGAGGGCGTCTGTTCCCCGCCCAGACAGGACGGGGTTAAAGGAGCAGCTGCTTCGGGGGCTCTGGCTCACCCAGGCCGCGGGGAGGGAGGGGTACAGAGGAGGCGGGGCGAGCCTGCGGCGTCAGAGGCCGGCGTGACGTTGCACCAGCCTGAGGCGCGCAGTGCGTTCTCCCGGGGATGTTGTCCCCGGATCCCGGGACCCTGGCAGTGGCGGGCTGCACAGGCTCCCGGGAGGGTTGGTGTGGAGAGTGACCTGTGCTCGCACACAGGCTTTTTGGAGGCGGCAGCAGCAGCCCCAGCGTCTCACGCCCGTCTCTGGGGTCCGCGCTGATCGCCGTGGCTTGCGCCCTTCTCTGGAGTTCGTTTAGGCGGCGCTCTGAATCCCCTCTCCTTGCGCGCAGCGAAACAAAGAGGCAAGAAAAAGTCTCTTGCCTCTTCGGCAGCTGCAGACCTTTTCCCGGTCTCCCTCCCGGCTAGCTGTGGTGCGCCAACCCCTTCAGGCTGTGTTCACGCCGCCAGCCCCAGTCCTCTCCCTGTGATCCGACCGCAGCCCGAGCCTCAGCTCCCAGCCCCGCCCGCCCCGGCGGGGGAGCAGACAAGCCTCTCGGGCTGGTGAGCGCCGCTCGGCGCCGAGCCTCTGTGCGGGAGTCTCTCCGATTTTCCCTCTGCGCCCCTGTTGCTGTGGGATCCGCGCTGATAGCCGCGGCTCGCGCCCTTCTCTGGAGTTCATTTAGGCGGCGCTCTGAATCCCCTCTCCTTGCCCGCAGCGAAACAAAGAGGCAAGAAAAAGACTCTTGCCTCTTCGGCAGCTGCAGACTTTTTCCCGGACTCCCTCCGTGCTAGCTGTGGTGCGCTAACCCCTTCAGGCTGTGTTCACGCCGCCAGCCCCAGTCCTCTCCCTGTGATCCGACCGCAGCCCGAGCCTCAGCTCCCAGCCCCGCCCACCCCGGCGGGGGAGCAGACAAGCCTCTCGGGCTGGTGAGTGCTGCTCGGCGCCGAGCCTCTGTGCGGGAACCTCTCCGCTTTGCCCTCCGCACCTCTGTGGCTGCGCTCTCCTCCGTGGCTCTGAAGCTTCCCCCCTCCGCCCCCCGCAGTCTCCGCCCGCGAAGGGGCTCCTAGTGCGTGGAAACCTTTCCTCCTTCACGGCTCCCTCCCACTGGTGCAGGTGCCGTCCCTATTCTTTTGTCTCTGTTATTTCTTTTTTCTTTTGCCCTACCCAAGTATGGGGGGAGTTTCTTGCCTTTTTGGAGGTCGGACGTTTTCTGCCAGCGTTCAGTGGGTGTTCTGTAGGAGCAGTTCCACGTGTAGGTGTATTTCTACTGTATCTGTGGGAAGGAATGTGATCTCCGCGTCTTACTCTTCCGCCATCTTCCCTGGAATTTTTGATAAAGGAATCTCAGATTAGACTTTTAAAAGCCTTTGGAGACTACGAAGCCAAGCTAAGAATTTGCCACTAGATTTTTGCCTGTAATACCTATAGATTTAGGTGAATTCCTTTTGTCTATACATTCCCCAAATATTCTGATGTTCCCAGGACTGCTGGAAAGTGACCCTTTTTACTGATTTCTAAGTTGGAAAACCCCATAAACCAAGCACAGACCAGATTTTCCAAGGGGGACTTTGTAAAAATTCGGTCCTTAAAGTCAACATTAGTTCCTTAAAGCTGTCAGGTGATATCTGATTTGGATACACATTCCAGTCAAAGCCTTGGTGTTATAACCAGTAAAAAAAAAAAAAAAATGTTGCTCTTTTAATATTGAGAAAACTCTATTTTCTTAAGAAATCAAAGGAATGATAAAGACAATATGAAGGAGAGGAAATAATATTAAGACACAAAAATCGTGGTTTCAAAAAAAAAAAAAAGTAAAAGAAAATCTTGGTTTCCCAGGCTGACTACTTAAAAGGTAAAGGAAAAAAAATTTTCAATTTCTCCTTAATGCAGACCTACAATCTAAGAAAACTTTATTTCTGTAGCAGAATTGAATTCTGATTTTGCATCAGGGTAGTATTATTTTAAGGCTAATTTTTTAAACATCTTTTTTGGAGTATAATTGCTTTACAAAAGTGTGTTAGTTTCTACTTTATAACAAAGTGAATCAGTTATACATATACATATGTACCCATATCTCTTCCCTCTTGCATCTCCCTCCCTCCCACCCTCCCTATCCCACCCCTCTAGGTGGTCACAAAGCACCGAGCTGATCTCCCTGTGATATGCGGTTGCTTCAAACTAGCTATTTATTTTAGGTTTGGTAGTATATATATGTCCATGCCACTCTCTCACTTTGTCACAGCTTACCGTTCACTCTCGCCATATCCTCAAGTCCATTCTCTAGTAGGTCTGTGTCTTTATTCCCGTCTTGCCACTAGATTCTTCATGACTTTTTTTTCCCCCTTAGATTCCATATATATGTGTTAACATACTGTATTTGTTTTTCTCTTTCTGACTTACTTCACTCTGTATGACAGACTAACTCCATCCACTTCACTACAAATGAGTCAATTTCGTTTCTTTATATGGCTAATACTCCATTGTAAATATATGCCACATCTTCTTTATCCATTCATCTGATGATGGACACTTAGGTTGCTTCCATGTCCTGGCTATTGTAAATAGAGCTGCAATGAACATGTTGGTACATGACTCTTTTTGAATTATGGTTTTCTCAGGGTACATGCCCAGTAGTGGGATTGCTGGGTCGTATGGTAGTTCTATTTTTAGCTTTTTAAGGAACATCCATACTGTTCTCCATAGTGGCTGTATCAACTTACATTCCCACAAAGAGTGCAAGAGTGTTCCCTTTTCTCCACACCCTCTCCAGCATTTATTGTTTATAGATATTTTGATGATGGCCATTCTGACCAGTGTGAGATGATATCTAATTGTAGTTTTGATTTGCATTTCTCTAATGATTAATGATGTTGAGCATTCTTTCATGTGTTTGTTGGCAGTCTGTATATCTTCTTTGAAGAAATGTGTATTTAAGTCTTCAGCCCATTTTTGTATTGGGTTGTTTGTTTTTTTGTTATTGAGTTGCATGAGCTACTTGTAAAATTTGCAGATTAATCCTTTGTCAGTTGCTTCATTTGTATATATTTTCTCCCATTCTGAGGGTTGTCTTTTGGTCTTGTTTATGGTTTCCTTTGCTGTGCAAAAGCTTTTAAGTTCCATTAGGTCTGATTTGTTTATTTTTGTTTTTATTTCCATTTCTCTAGGAGCTGGGTCAAAAAGGATCTTGCTGTGATTTATGTCATAGAGTGTTCTGCCGATGTTTTCCTATAGGAGTTTGATAGTGCCTGGCCTTACATTTAGGGCTTTAATCCATTTTGAGTTTATTTTTGTGTATGGTGTTAGGGACTGTTCTAATTTCATACTTTTACATGTACCTGTCCAGTTTTCCCAGCACCACTTATTGAAGAGGTGGTCATTTCCCCACTGTATATGTTTGCCTCCTTTATCAAATATAAGGTGACCATATGTGCATGAGTTTATCTCTGGAGTTTCTATCCTGTTCCATTGATCTATATTTCTGTTTTTGTGCCAGTACCATACTGTCCTGATTACTGTAGCTTTGTAGTATAGTCTGAAGTCAGGGAGTCTGATTCCTCCAGCTTCATTTTTCGTTCTCAAGATTGCTTTGGCTATTCGGGGTCTTTTGTGTTTCTATACAAATTGTGAAATTTTTTGTTCTAATTCTGTGAAAAATGCCAGTGGTAGTTTGATAGAGATTGCATTCAATCTGTAGATTGCTTTGGGTAGTAGAGTCATTTTACCAATGTTGATTCTTCCAATCCAAGAACATGGTACATCTCTCCATCTATTTGTATCATCTTTAATTCCTTTCATCAATGTCTTACAATTTTCTACATACAGGTCTTTTGTCTCCTTAGGTAGGTTTATTCCTACATATATTATTCTTTTGGCTGCAATGATAAATGGCAGTGTTTTCTTAATTTCACTTTCAGATTTTTCATCATTAGTGTATAGGAATGCAAGTGATTTCTGTGCATTAATTTTGTATCCTGCTACTTTACCAAATTCATTGATGAGCTCTAGTAGTTTTCTGGTAGCATCTTTAGGATTCTCTATGTATAGTATCATGTCATCTGCCAACAGTGACAGCTTTATTTCTTCTTTTCCGAATTGGATTCCTTTTATTTCTTTTGCTTTTCAGATTGCTGTGACTAAAACTTTCAAAACTATGTTGAATAACAATGGTGAGAGTGGCAACCTTTTCTTGTTCCTGATCGTAGTGGATATGGTTTCAGTTTGTCACCATTGAGGACCATGTTGGCTGTGGGTTTGTCATATATGGCCTCTGTTATGTCAAGGATAGTTCCCTCTATGCCTACTTTCTAGAGGGTTTTTACCATAAATGGTTGTTGAATTTTGCCAAAAGCTTTCTCTGCATCTATTGAGATGATCATATGGTTTTTCTCTTTCAATTTATTAATATGGTGTATCAGGTTGATTGATTTGCATAAATTGAAGAATCCTTGCATTCCTGGAATAAACCCCATTTGATCATGGTGTGTGATCCTTTTAATGTGCTGTTGGATTCTGTTTGCTAGTATTTTGTTGAGGATTTTTGCATCTATGTCCATCAGTGATATTGCCCTGTAGTTTTCTTTCTTTGTGACATCTTTGTCTGGTTTTGGTGTCAGGGTGATGGTGGCCTCGTAGAATGAGTAGGGGTGTGTTCCTCCCTCTGCAATATTTTGGAAGAGTTTGAGAAGGATAGGTGTTAGCTCTTGTGTAAATGTTTGATAGAATTCGCCTGTGAAGCCATCTGGTCCTGGGCTTTTGTTTGTTGGAAGATTTTTAATCACAGTTTCAATTTCAGTGCTTATGATTGGTGTGTTCATATTTTTTATTTCTTCCTGGTTCAGTCTCAGCAGTTGTGCATTTCTAAGAATTTGTCCATTTCTTCCATGTTGTCCATTTTATTGGCATAGAGTTGCTTATAGTAATCTCTCATGATCGTTTGTATTTCTGCAGAGTCAGTTGTTACTTCTCCTTTTTCATTTCTAATTCTATTGATTTGAGTCTTCTCCCTTTTTTTCTTGATGAGTCTGGCTAATGGTTTATCAACTTTGTTTATCTTCTCAAAGAACCAGCTTCTACTTTTATTGATCTTTGCTATTGTTTCCTTCATTTCTTTTTCATTTATTTCTGGTCTGATCTTTATGATTTCTTTCCTTCTGCTAACTTTGGGGTTTTTTTGTTCTTCTTTCTCTAATTGCTTTAGGTGCAAGGTTAGGTTGTTTAATTGAGATGTTTCCTGTTTCTTAAGGGAGGATAGTATTGCTATAAACTTCTCTCTTAGAACTGCTTTTGCTGCATTCCATAGGTTTTCGGTCCTCATGTCTCCATTGTCATTTGTTTGTAGGTATTTTTTGATTTCCCCTTTGATTTCTTCAGTGATCACTTCGTTATTAAGTAGTGTATTGTTTAGCCTTCATGTGTTTGTATTTTTTACAGATCTTTTCCTTTAATTGATATCTAGTCTCATAGCGTTGTGGTCAGAAAAGATACTTGATACGATTTCAATTTTCTTAAATTTACCAAGGCTTGATTTGTGACCCAAGATATGATTTATCCTGGAGAATGTTCAATGAGCACTTGAGAAAAAATGTGTATTCTGTTGTTGTTGGGTGGAATGTCCTATAAATATCAATTAAGTCCATCTTGTTTACTGTATCACTTAAAGCTTGTGTTTCCTTATTTATTTTCATTTTGGATGATCTGTCCATTGGTGAAAGTGGGGTGTTAAAGTCCCCTACTATGATTGTGTTACTGTCAATTTCCCCTTTTATGGCTGTTAGTATTTGCCGTATGTATTGAGGTGCTCCTATGTTGGGTGCATAAATATTTACAATTGTTAAACCTTTTTTCTTGGATCGATCCCTTGATCATTATATAGTGTCCTTCTTTGTCTCTTGTAATAGTCTTTATTTTAAAGTCAATTTTGTCTGATATGAGAATTGCTACTCCAGCTTTCTTTTGATTTCCATTTGCATGGAATATCTTTTTCCATCCCCTCACTTTCAGTCTGTATGTGTCCCTAGGTCTGAAGTGGGTCTCTTGTAGAAAGCATATATACGGGTCTTGTTTTTGTGTCCATTCAGCCAGTCTGTGACTTTTAGTGGGAGCATTGATTCCATTTACATTTAAGGTAATTATCAACATGTATGTTCCTATTCCCATTTTCTTAAATGTTTTGGGTTTGTTATTGTAGGTGTTTTCCTTCTCTTGGGTTTCTTTCCTAGAAAAGTTCCTTTAGCATTTATTGTAAAGCTGGTTTGGTGGTGCTGAACTCTCTCAGCTTTTGCTTCTCTGTAAAGGTTTTAATTTCTCCATCATATCTGAATGAGATCCTTGCTGGGTAGAGTAATCTTGGTTCTACATTTTTCTCCTGCATCACTTTAAATATGTCCTGCCACCTGGCTTACAGAGTTTCTGCTGAAAGATCAGCTTTTAACTTTATGGGGATTCCTTTGTGTGTTATTTGTTGTTTTTCCCTTGCTGCTTTTGATATGTATTCTTTATATTTAATTTTTGATAGTTACATTAATATGTGTCTTGGCATGTTTCTCCTTGGATTTATCCTGTATGGGACTCTCTGTTCTTCCAGGGCTTTATTAACTATCTCCTTTCCTATATTAGTGAAGTTTTCAACTATAATCTCTTCAAACATTTTCTCAGTCCCTTTCCTTTTCTCTTCTTCTTCTGGGACCTCTATAATTTGAATGTTGGTGTGCTTAATGTTGTCCCAGACGTCTCTGAGACTGCCCTCAGTTCATTTCATTCTTTTTTTTTTTTTTATTCTGCTCTGCAGTAGTTATTTCCAATATTTTATCTTCCAGGTCACTTATCTGTTCTTCTGCCTCAGTTATTCTGCTATTGATCCCTTCTCGAGTACTTTTAATTTCATTTATTGTGTTGTTCATCGTTGCTTGGTTCCTCTTTAGTTCTTCTACGCCCTTGTTAATTGTTTCTTGCATTTTGTCTATTCTATTTCCAAGATTTTGATCATCTTTACTATCATTATTCTGAATTCTTTTTCAGGTAGACTCTCTATTTCCTCTTCATTTGTTAGGTCCGGTGTGTTTTTACCTTGCTCCTTCATCTGCTGTGTGTTTTTCTGTCGTCTCATTTTGCTTATCTAACTGTGTTTGGGGTCTCCTTTTCACAGGCTGCAGGTTCATAGTTCCTGCTGTTTTTGGTGTCTGTCTCCAGTGGCTAAGGTTGGTTCAGTGGGTTGTGTAGGCTTCCAGGTGGAGGGGACTAGTGCCTGTGTTCTGGTGGATGAGGCTGGATCTTGTCTTTCTGGTGGGCATGTCCACATCTGGTGGTGTGTTTTGGGTTGTCTGTGAGCTTATGATTTTAGGCAGCCTCTCTGCTAATGGATGGGGCTGTGTTCCTGTCTTGCTACTTGTTTGGCCTAGGGTGTCCAGCACTGTAGCTTGCTGGTCGTTTAGTGAAGCTGGGTCTTGGTGTTGAGATGTAGATCTCTGGGAGATTTTTGCCATTTGATATTACATGGAGCTGGGAGGTCTCTTGTGGACCAGTGTCCTGAAGTTGGCTCTCCCACCTCAGAGGCACAGCCCTGATGCTTGGCTGGAGCACCAAGAGCCTTTCATCCACCTGGCTCAGAATAAAATGGAGAAAAAATAGTAAGAAAGAAAGAAAGAAAGAGGATAAAATTAAATAAAATAAAGTAAGATAAAATAAAGTTATTAAAATAAAAAATAAAAATATAATTATTAAGAAAAAAAAAAATTTAATTAGAAAAGAAAAATAAAACGGACAGACAGAACCCTAAGACAAATGGTGAAAGCAAAGCTATACTGACAAAATCTCACACAGAAGCATACACATACACACTCACAAAACGTGGAAAAGGGGAAAAAATAATATATCTTGCTCCCAAAGTCCACCTCCTCTATTTGGGATGATTCGTTGTCTATTCAGGTATTCCACAGATTCAGTTACATCAAGTTGACTGTGGAGTTTTAATCTGCTGCTTCTTAGGCTGCTAGGAGAAATTTCCCTTTCTCTTCTTTTTTGCACAGCTGCCGGGGTTCAGCTTTGGTTTTGGCTCCGCCTCTGTGTGTAGGTCGCCTGAGGGCGTCTGTTCTTCACTCACACAGGACGTGGTTAAAGGAGCAGCTGCTTTGGGGGCTCTGGTTCACTCAGGCCGGGGAGAGGGAAGGGTATGGATAAGGGGCGAGCCTGCAGTGGCAGAGGCCAACATGACATTGCACCAGCCTGATGCGCACTGTGCATTCTCCCGGGGAAGTTGTCCCTGGATCATGGGACCCTGGCAGTAGTGGGCTACACAGGCTCCCAGGAGGGGCGGTGTGGATAGTGACCTGTGCTTGCTCACGGGCTTCTTGGTGGTGGCAGCAGCAGCCTTAGCATCTCATGCCGTCTATGGGGTCTGCGCTGATATCCGTGGCTCACGCCCGTCTCTGGAGCTCGTTTAGGCGGTGCTCTGAATCCCCTCTCCTTGCGCACCAGGAAACTTAGAGGGAAGAAAAAGTCTCTTGCCTCTTCGGCAGCTCCAGACTTTTTCCCGGACTCCCTCCGGACTAGCTGTGTTGCACTAACCCCTTCAGGCTGTGTACACACCGCCAACCCCTGTCCTCTTCCTGCCATCTGACCAAAGCCCGAGCCTCAGCTCCCAGCCCCCGCCCACCCCGGCGTGTGAGCCGAGAAGCCACTTGGGCTGGGCAGTGCTGGTTGTCACCGATCCTCTGTGCGGGAATCTCTCCGCTTTGCCCTCCGCACCCTTGTGGCTGCGCTGTCCTCCATGACTCCAAAGCTTCCCCCCTCCGCCACCTGCAGTTTCCACCTGCGAAGGGGCTTCCTAGTGTGTGGAAACCTTTCCTCCTTCACAGCTCCCTCCCACTGGTGCATGTCCCGTCCCTATTCTTTTGTCTCTGTTTTTTCTTTTTTCTTTTGCCCTACCCAGGTACGTGGGGAGTTTCTTGCCTTTTGGGAGGTCTGAGGTCTTCTGCCAGTCTTCAGTGGGTGTTCTATAGGAGCAGTTCCACGTGTAGATGTATTTCTGATGTATCTGTGGGGAGGAAAGTGATCTCCATGTCTTAATCTTCTGCCATCTTCTCCTCTCTCTAAGGCTAATTTTTTGTTGTTTTTTGAATTGAAATTGTACTTAAGTTATTGAAACACATTCTTTTTTTTTTCTTTTTTGTACAGCCCTCTTTTTTTTTAACCATCTCTATTGGAGTATAATTGCTTTAAATTGTTGTGAGAGTTGCTGCTGTATAACAAAGTGAATCAGCTATACGTATACATATATCGCCATATCCCCTCCTTCTTGTGTCTCCCTCCCACCATCCCTATCCCACCCCTCTAGGTGGTCACAAAGCACAGAGCTGATCTCCCTGTGCTATGCGGTTGCTTCCCACTAGCTATCTATTTTACGTTTGGTAGTGTATATATGTCCATGCCACTCTCACTACGTCTCAGCTTACCCTTCCCCCTCCCTGTGTCCTCAAGTCCATTCTCTACATCTGCGTCTTTATTCCTGTCATGCCCCTAGGCTCTTCAGAAACTTTTTTTTTTTAGATTCCATATATATGTGTTAGCATACGGTATTTGTTTTTCTCTTTCTGACTTACTTCACAGTCTATGACAGCCTCTAAGTCCATGCACCTCACTACAAATAACTCAATTTCATCTCTTTTTATGGCTGAGTAATATTCCATTGTATATATGTTCCTCATCTTCTTTTTCCATTCATCTGCCGATGGACACTTAGGTTGCTTCCATGTCTTGGCTATTGTAAATAGTGCTGCAATGAACATTGTGGTACATGACTCTTTTTGAATTATGGTTTTCTCAGGGTATATGCCCAGTAGTGGGATTGCTGGGTCATATGGTAGTTCTGTTTTTAGTTTTTTAGGAACCTCCATACTGTTCTCCATAGTGGCTGTATCAATTTACATTCCCACCAACAGTGCAAGAGGATTCCCTTTCCTCCACACCCTCTCCAGCATTTATGGTTTGTAGATTTTTTGGTGATGGCCATTCTGACTGGTGTGAGGTGATACCTCATTGTAGTTTTGATTTCAATTTCTCTAATCATTAGTGACGTTGAGCAGCTTTTCATGTGCTTCTTGGCCATCTGTATACCTTCTTTAGGAGAAATGTCTATTTAGGTCTTCTGCCCATTTTTGGATTGGGTTGTTTGTTTTTTTGATATTGAGCTGCATGAGCTGCTTGTATATTTTGGAGATTAATCCTTTGTCAGTTGCTTCATCTGTAAATATTTTCTCCCATTCTAAGGGTGGTTTTTTCATCTTGTTTATGGTTTCTTTTGTTGTGGAAAAGCTTTTAAGTTTCATGAGGTCCCATTAGTTTATTTTTGTTTTTATTTCCTTTTCTGTAGGAGGTGGGTCAAAAAGGATCTTTCTGTTATTTAGTTCATAGAGTGTTTTTCCTGTGTTTTCCTCTAAGAGTTTGATAGTGTCTGCCCTTACACTTCGGTCTTTAATCCATTTTGAGTTTATTTTTGTGTATGGTGTTAGGGAGTGTTCTAATTTCATTCTTTTACATGTAGCTGTTCAGTTTTCCCAGCACCACTTATTGAAAAATCTGTCTTTTTTCCATTATATGTTCTTGCCTCCTTTATCAAAGATAAGATGACCATATGTGTGTGAGTTTATCTCTGGCCTTTCTATCCTGTTCTATTGATCTATATTTCTGTTTTTGTGCCAGTACCATAAGGTCTTGATTATTGTAGCTTTGTAGTATAATCTGAAGTCCAGGAGCCTGATTCCTTCAGCTCTGTTTTTCTTTCTCAGGATTGCTTTGGCTATTCGGGGCCTTTTGGTTTCCATACAAATTGTGAAATTTTTTGTTCTAGTTCTGTGAAAAATGCCATTGGTAGTTTGATAGGGATTGCATTGAATCTGTAGATTGCTTTGGGTACTATAGTCATTTTCACAAT
The DNA here is from genome assembly GCF_949987535.1 of Balaenoptera acutorostrata. Classification (NCBI taxonomy): domain Eukaryota; kingdom Metazoa; phylum Chordata; class Mammalia; order Artiodactyla; family Balaenopteridae; genus Balaenoptera; species Balaenoptera acutorostrata. The sequence continues at coordinate 57,531,537 of NC_080066.1, read as the reverse complement.
GTTGATTCTTCCAATCCACGAACATGGTATATCTCTCCATCTATTTGTATTGTCTTTGATTTCTTTCATCAGTGTTTTATAGTTTTCTGCATACAGGTCTTTTGTCTCCTTATGTAGGTTTATTCCTAGGTATTTTTGCAATGGTAAATGGGAGTGTTTCCTTAATTTCCCTTTCAGATTTTTCATCATTAGTGTATAGGAATGAAAGAGATTTCTGTGCATTAATTTTGTATCCTGCTACTTTACCAAATTCATTGATTAGCTCTAGTAGTTTTCTGGTAGCATCTTAAGGATTCTCTATGTATAGTATTATGTCATCTGCAAACTGTGACATCTTTACTTCTTCTTTTCTGATTTGGATTCCTTTTATTTATTTTTCTTCTCTGATTGCTGTGACTAAAACTTCCAAAACTATGTTGAATAAAAGTGGTGAGAGTGGGCAACCTTGTCTTGTTCCTGATCTTAGTGGAAGAATTTTCAGTTTTTCACCATTGAGAACGATGCTGGCTGTAGGTTTGTCATATATGACCTTTATTATGTTGAGGTAAGTTTCCTCTATGCCTACTTTCTTGGGAGTTTTTTTCATAAATCGGTGTCAATTTTGTCAAAAGATTTATTGCATCTATTGAGATTATCATATGGTTTTTATTTTTCAGTTTGTTGATATGGTTTATCTCATTGATTGATTTGCATATATTGAAAAATCCTTGCAGTCCTGAGATAAACCCCACTTGATCATGATGTGTGATCCTTTTACTGTGCTGTTGGATTCTGTTTGCTAGTATTTTGTTGAGGATTTTTCCATCTATGTTCATCAGTGATATTGGCTTTGTAGTTTTCTTTTTTTGTGACATCTTTGTCTGGTTTTGGTATCAGAGTGATGGTGGCCTCGTAGAATGAGTTTAGGAGTGTTCCTCCCTCTGCTATATTTTGGAAGAGTTTGAGAAGGATTGGTGTTAGCCCCTCTCTAAATGCTTGATAGAATTCACCTGTGAATCCATTTGGTCCTGGACTTTTGTTTGTTGAAAGATTTTTAATCACAGTTTCAATTTCATTGCTTGTGATTGGTTTGTTTATATTTTCTATTTTTCTCGTTCAGTCTCGGAAGGTTGTGCTTTTCTAAGAAATTGTCCATTTCTTCCAGGTTACCCATTTTATTGGCTGGACTCCCTCCCAGCTAGCTGTGGCACACTATCCCCCTTCAAGCTGTTTTCACGCAGCCAACCCCAGTCCCTTCCCTGGGATCTGACCTCTGAAGCCCAAGCCTCTGCTCCCAGCCCCCACCCACCCTGGCTGGTAAGTGACAAGCCTCTCAGGCTGATGAATGCTGGTTGGCACTGATCTTTTGTGCGTGAATGTCTCTGGTTTGCCCTCTGCACCCCTGTAGCTGCACTCTCCTTCGTGGCTCCGAAGCTTCCCCCCTGGCCACCGCACCGTCTCCACCAGTGAAGAGGCTTCCTAGTGTGTGGAAAGTTTTCCTCCTTCACAGCTCAATTCCAGAGGTGCAGGTCCCATCCCTATTCTTTTGTCTCTGTTTTTTTAATTTCTTTTGCCCTACCCTGATATGTGGGGAGTTTCTTGCCTTTTGGGAAGTCTGAGGTCTTCTGCCAGCATTCAGTTGGTGTTCTGTAGGAGTTGCTCCACATGTTGATATATTTTTGATGTATTTGTGGGGAGGAAGGTGATCTCCACATCTTTCTCCCCCTCCATCTTAACGGTCCTCTCTTAAGGCTAATTTTTTTAAAAATATCTTTATAAATAAATCCATTCAAATTAGCTGGATTTGATCATACATTATAAGATTCTTTTTCAGGATTTTTTCCCCCAAACTTTCTACAACTTTTTTTGTTAATATCCATTCCACTTGTATCTTATGTGTTGCTCTTTCATATTCTGGAATATTAACTAGTTATTTTGCTTTATGATAAAATTACTCATTGTTACCCTTAACAAAAACACATCTTTCATCCCTCTCCTTGTCAAAAACACATCTTACTTTCCTTGCCTATAGAGTTTTAGTTTTTCTTTACCCTATTAGTCCTACAGTTCCATGTACATATATGATGAGACTTTCTCAACATTGGTCAACTTTCTTTTCCAGAGAAAACTAGGAATTAAGCAATTGTTAACTTTGGCCAAATAATATCATTCTGTAGCAATTTATGAATATATCATTTCATAATTTTCTAGAGGCATATACCATTTTTGCATGTAATTAATTCTTAATTTTAAAAGTTTGACTTACATACTCAGGAAACCATCCCTGCTCTCAAGACAATGACCATGCTAACCACCTCCCAAAGTTTCATCATGACCCTTGGCAATCCCTACTCTTTGCCCTTCTGTGACTTCTCATCCCCAGGCAACCACTGGTATGCTTTCTTTCCATATCAGTGGGGTTTTTTTGTTTTTTTCTTTTAAAAAAAAATTTATTGGCGTATAGTTGCTTTACAATGTTGTGTTAGTTTCAGGTGGACAGCATAGTGAGTCAGATATATATATATATATATATATATATATATATATATATATATATCCACTATTCTTTTTGTTTAGATTATTTTCCCATATAGGCCATTACCAAATATTGAGTAGAGTTTCCTGTGCTATACAGCAGATTCTTATTAGTTATCCATTTTATATATAATAGTGTGTATATGTCAATCCCAATCTCCCCATTTATCTCCCCAATCCCCCGGTAACCATAAGTTTATTTTCTACATACATGACTCTACTTCTGTTTTGTAAATAAGTTCATTTGTGCCCTTTTTTTTAGATTCCACATATAAATGATATCATATGATATTTGTCTTCCTGTGCCTGACTTTACTTCACTCAGTATGACAATCTGTAGGTCCATCCATGTTGCTGCAAATGGCATGATTTTGTCCTCTTTTGTGGCTGAGTAATATTCCATTTTTTATATGTACCACATCTTCTTTATCCAGTCCTCTGTTGTTGGATGTTTAGGTTGCTTCCATGTCCTGGCTATTGTAAATAGTGCTGCAATGAACATTGGGGTGCATGTATCTTTTCAAAATACCATTTCTGATGTTATTAACAGACCCAAAAATATTTAGATTTTCTAACCCTTATAAAAACAAGATTCCAAAGAGATAAACTTATGTTCAGCAGGTAAACTTTCATATTTTATCTGATTTAGGAATGATATAGATATTCAATGAATATCTATTTTTTACCTAAGGTCATAGAGCTTTAAAGTTCAAGTTACCAAATAAGTTTGTGAAATTACTTTCATGTGGACATTTATGAGCATAATTATTATAAAACTAAGTATGAAAAACATTATTATACAACATGTTATAAATCATATGAAACATAAAACACACTAAAATGTTCAGTTATACATTTTATATGATTTGCATCTATTTAATTCTCTTCTGGTTAACAATTATGTTTGATTTAATCATGAAAATTTCATGAGCTAAACAACAAATCTAGCCATTATCCTAAATTGTTTGGGGTGACATATGAGGCAAGTGACCAAATATCAGAAGCAATCAATGTAAATATTTAAACACATTGTCTTTTCTTCTTTTTGTATCTTTTTTTTTTTGTATCTACTGTTTTTGACATGCTTCAAACAATTCATTTTTGTTTTACATTTGTTTCTTAGGATGGCTTTATAGTTCTATAATCCTAAACATCTAGTGAAGACAATTTAGGCTTAAGTTTGACTAGTAAAAGTAGGTAGAAAAAATAGCATGTCTGCATTATATTTAACACTGACAACTTGGAAGTTATGCCTGTTTTATTTTACCAACAATTTTAAAATCTAGCTTTATCTATCAAAGATTATCGCAGGTCATGAGAACTTTTAAAAATTGAATATGTTCCTTTATTTCATATAGTTTTAGAAATGCCTAATTTATAGAAGTTCTCATTTATCTCTGAGCTTATTTAAGTAGAATTCCTTTATGGGACTTTATAAATTAATTTAGTAATAACATCGATATGTAGAAAAATATCAACTATATATTGACATGCATATATGCATACATACATAAACATAGATCAACATACAGACATGCCAACAGAAACCTTACAGTGTTCGTTGTAAATCTTAGCCATGGGTCAGTAAAACATGGTGATATAATCAAGCTGGTTTATCTCTACTTATTATTTTCATTGGAATTGTCATAGAGGAGACTTTTTTTTAATTTTTAAAATAATTTATTTATTTAATTTATTTATTTTTGGCTGCATTGGGTCTTCATTGCTGCGCACAGGCTTTCTCTAGTTGTGGTGAGCTGGGGCTACTCTTCCTTGTGGTGCACGGGCTTCTCATTGTGGTGGCTTCTCTTGTTGTGGAGCGTGGGCTCTAGGATACATGGGATTTGGTAGTTGTGGCACATGGACTCAGTAGTTGTGGCACGTGGGCTTAGTAGTTGTGGCTTGCGAGCTCTAGAGCACAAGCTCAGTAGTTGTGGCTCATGGGCTTAGTTGCTCTGTGGCATGTGGGATCTTCCCAGACCAGGGCTCAAACCCATGACCCCTACATTGGCAGGTGGATTCTTAACCACTGTGCCACCAGGGGAGCCCTTGGAGGAGACTTTTAAGATGTTATTTTGCCCTGACATATAGTCTGATGACAGCATGGACTCAATTAAGGTCAGTGATTGAGGAGACATCTGACAGCTCTCTGGATGTGTCCAGACCCCATCTGAAAGGGGTAAAACATTTAGTTCTGTTTTCAAATATCCTTTTGCTCTCCAGTCAACCTCAGGTGGCTCCTTAAGGGAGTCCCACTGTCCCTTGAGAGCCCTCCGTGGAGGGCAGGGAGGCTAAAGTTCAAGTGACTGCAGGGAGCAGAGGGGCTGAGGTGGGAAAAGTCTGTCAGGGTGGAGAGAGGGTTGGAGGAGGTAGGGGTTTGAAGGGGAGCATGTCAAAGGATCAAGGGAACTGGAGGGAAGATCCAAAGCAGTAAAAGGAGGAAGCAGGAGCAGCTGTGATGGGAAGGGACAGGTTTTAGAGAAGCCAGTGTGGGAAGACCTTAAATTTCCCAAAGAGACCACTGAAGTTTCAAGTTATCCTTAGTAAAATCATGCCAACAAGAAAGGAAGAACAGAATTGGCACAACACAATTTCAGCAGGAGTTCCAGTAGGGGGTTTTCAGTCCAAGGAGAAGGTCCTATGTTCTTAACTAATGCTACCTTGATACTTATGAACAGAGAGCTTGGAACTCCAACCCAATTTGCACCTGCCTGCCTTCTAGAAACAGAGAAGCCCAGCTCTCTATCCCAGCCTCTCTTTGCCTGGGACCCTAACCTACCTTCGAAAGTACACTTCATTCTTAAGAACCAACATCTGTCCCTACAAGCTACAGGGAACATTTTTCTGGCTTAGAAGTCAAACTCACCTATGGATCCCTGATCATTCAGTCAGGAGTGAAGACCAAATCTTCAAAGGTATGCACTTAGGGTCCTGGGTGAGTTATCTGGGCTCCAGTGATGAAACTGATCCTATCCGAGTTACAGTACTGTCTCTGTCAAAGAAAAAGTATAGCTGGATGTTAAAGTGGTCAAAACAGATTTTATTCAGGACTGTTGAAATAGGGGAAAAGAGACCTCAGTATAGAACTGGCTCTATTCCAAATACAGCAGGGGTAAGTGGGAATTTATAGCCAAGGGACCTTGTGGGAGTGAGTGGATGGAAAATTACTAAGAGGAAACATTAGTGGGTACAGGAATTTCTGGCTAATTAACTAACAGGATTTTTGCTGAAGACAGGGCAGTGTGATCAGAAATTACTTGGCAGATGGTAGAGGATGAGTAACCTGATGCATATGAAGGGTGATCAGACATGGAAGATTGAGAGACTCTTGCTTGACTGACTTAGCTGGGTTCTTGCTCAGGATTTTGCAAGGAAGTGCACAGATGGGCCTAAGGAAACACCCAACTCCTTTGTTACAATCCAGTGTTCAGTTTTTGGAGTTCTTGAAGCATTTCAGTGTTCTTCCCTCAGCACAGCCACCTCCCATGCAGAAAGGAGCTGCCTTTGGACACCAGGACACAAACAGGAGGAAAGGACTCTTGGCACCAAAGCCCTAACCAGTGTTGTCTGCAGCCCTGATGGGTAAGGGTGTTTAATTACCATGAGAAACACTACCCTTATGTTTCTGTTGGGGTCATCAGTGATTGAGAAAACCACAAACAAATGATCCCAGAAATTGTTTCAAAGAGAAGGCCTTCACTAATACGTATAAAATAGATAACTAATAAGAACCTGGTGTATAAAAAATAAATAAATAAAATAAAATTCAAATTAAAAAAAAAGAGAAGGCCTTGGTGTACTCTTACCTGGACTGCCCAAGACCAGGCCAACGTGCAGAGACTTGTGGGGCAGAGGAACTTCTCCTTGACCTTGACCTAGAGAAGGTACTGAAGAGTAAGCAGGCACCTGCCTGGGCCTGATGCAAGCTCAGGAACAACACTTGGAGGAACCAAAAGAAAATCACCTTCCCACTCCCCACGATTTCTCATGCAGGTGACCTTGCAAAAGCTCTATTTTTACACTAATCACCCAAATTTGTATTGTATTTCTCTGGTACAGATTGTTTCCTCTGGATCATTTTATGCTGTTTTCACAACTCATCTACTCTTTGCTCCCCACCCCCGCCCCCACCAACTGCTGTGTTACTCAGACTGAGGGAAGTGTTAGAACATGGCCAGCTGCCTTGGAGACAAAGGCCAACAAACTCCACCCAGCTTCCCTTGACTGCCTGTCTCTATGAGGTACTGGTCTCTTCTTTTGGTTCACATGATGTACCATTATATTTTGCATTTATATATTGGTATTACACTCTTTTATAGACTTGATGTTTTACAAATGATATGTAATAGTTTTCCTCTATTCTCCCTTCTGTTTTTTTTTTTTTCTCGTAGGTTTTATTTTTTTATATGATCTGTGTTTTTTGAATCCACATCTCTCCTTCATAGTGTTTTTTATATGTTTACATTAGAAGAAAAAAAGAGAGGCCTGTGTGAAGGGCCAGAATAAAGTCTGGTGAAGCAAAAATCTGTGTCACTACCAAATGAAAAGTGGACTACTCAACAATGGAGGTTAGAAGTAATACATCTGGAACTCAAGGTGTCCCTTAGGGTTTCTCTTAGTGTTACCATACCCTGTGATTAAGGTCAATAGAAAAATGATAAGAACTCAATCCAAACAGTACTATTAGTGACACAAAACTTTTCATTCCTGAAAGTTTTGGGTCACCCCCAGATAAAGAACTTTGACTAGTTCAGGTGCTTACAGAGGCAAAGGGAATACAGAATTTGCAGTAGAAGAGGTAATTATAAATACTGGCTTTGATCTCATGACTTGTTACTGAAAGGAGGACTGTAATTGTCATAGGTATTTCTTCCTTATTGTGTTAAGACACTCTTGTATGTATATATGCATATATTAAACATATATATTTGTTTTCTATCCTCGTTTATTCTCTTATCATTCAACACGAGATGTTTTAACTTTATATCATAGTATTTAAGTGTTGTTAATTTAACAGCATACTAATTTTTTTTTTTAAAGGATTTTCTTATTTATTTATTTATTTATTTATTTATTTTTGGCTGTGTTGGGTCTTCGGTTCGTGCGAGGGCTTTCTCCAGTTGCGGCAAGTGGGGGCCACTCTTCATCGCGGTGCGGGGACCGCTCTTCATCGCGGTGCGCGGGCCTTTCTCTATCGCGGCCCCTCCCGTCGCGGGGCACAGACTCCAGACGCGCAGGCTCAGTAATTGTGGCTCACGGGCCCAGCTGCTCCGTGGCATGTGGGATCTTCCCAGACCAGGGCTCGAACCCGTGTCCCCTGCATTAGCAGGCAGATTCTCAACCACTGCGCCACCAGGGAAGCCCCCCAGCATACTAATTTTTATGGGCCATCTAGGAGAATAGTAAACATCATTCAAGGACATACTTCCTCTTCTGGGGAAGAGGTGACTGTTTTTGGTTGTACACAGGATGTCTTATCATGTTAGGCAGAATCAGGACCTCATTGTCTTTATTTGATGATTAAGTATGGTTGAAGACATTGGGTATAGGTGTCAAGTTGAGAAGGGGTGGACTTGTGATGGTTAATGTTCTGTGTCAACTTGATTGGGCTAAGGGAGTTGGTTATGTGGTAAAACATTATTTCTGAGTGTGTCTGTGAGAGTGTTTCTGAGGGTAGTAGCATTTATTTCAGTATTCTTTATAAAGAGATTCACCCTCTTCAATGAGGGCAGGCATCACCCAATCCAGATAGAGGTGACCAATGGAACAAAAAGACAAAGGAAGGATGAATTTCCTCTCCTCTATTAGAGCTGAGGCATCCAACCTTTCCTGCCTTTGGACATGTGTTCCTGGTCTGTGCCTTTGGACTCAGATTTACACCAGCTGCTAACTTGTTCTGAGTCCTTTGATACACTATCAACTCCCTTCCTTCTTAGGCCTATATATTTTGCTAAATTATTCCATAATCATTCCTCATTCTCCAGATAGCAGATGGCAGATTGTGGGGCTACTCAGCCTTTATAAGCATATGAGATAATTCTTATAATAAATACCCTCTTGTATCTATCTATCTATCTATCATTATCATCATCTCCTATTGGATCTGGTTTGCTGCAAAACTCTGACTAATATAGATTTTGGTACCAAGAACAGTTCTTGAGGAACAGAATTTTAAGGATGATTATTCTGATTGTTTCTGGGTTTTCTGGAATCTGCTCTCTAATCTGATTAGATTTAAAGATGATAATGACTCTATTTCCAGTAGTATGCAGAGTAAGCACTGGTAGACAAAGTTGTGTGCTGAGTATGGAGATAAACCAGTTTCCTTATGCCAGGGTGATTACATTGGATCCCTCTATCATGGAAACTGCAACATTTTTTTCTTCACTGGAATAGACACTAAACTTGGTACAGATTTGCCTTACCTGCATGCAAAACTACTGTCAAAACAATCATTCATGGACTTAAAGAATGTCTCGTCCACTGTTATGGTATCTTGCACAACATTGTTTCAGATCAGTGAACTCACTTCATAGCAAAAGAAGTGGGGCAATGGGCCCATGCACATGATATTCACTGGTCATACCACATCTCCCACCATCTGAAGCAGCTAGTTTGATAGAATGGTAGAAGGGCCTTTAGAAGACTCATTTACGAAGCCAGTTGGGAAGGTATTTGTTACAGGGCTGTAACAAAATTTTCCAGTAGGCTATGTATGCTCTGAATCAGCATCCAGTATGGTGCTATTTTCTTCTATCCAGGATTCATGGATCCAAGAATCAAGGGGTGGAAAAGGGAATGGCACCATTTTTGCTTCCTGTTCCCCTAACTTTATGCTCTGTTGACCTAGAAGTCTTAGATATGGAGGAAGGACTTCTTCTCCTAGGAGACAAAACATTGATTCCCCCAAATGGAAGTTAAGACCTCCACCTGGCCACATTGGACTCCTAGTGCCTGTGAATCAACATGTAAGGCAGGGAGTTTGGGTGCTGGCTAGGGTGATTGATTCTGACTAATGTCGGAGAAAACCCATAGTTGCACAATAGTTAAAATGATAAAAACAGATTTATTCAGGACTACTGGAGTAGGGTAAAAGAGCCCCCAGTATTGAACCGGGGTCAATTCTGAAGTCAGTCCACCCTATTGTTCAAAGGAATGAAGAAACATTCTTCTTTCCTGAGAACAATATAGTCCGTTTCTTGTCAGTCACCTTTTATTCATTAAAGACCTGCTAAATTATCTGTTGATATTTGGTAGTAGAAGGTATGCTTTATGGTGCTAGCCACCAGGCATTTAATGAAGTGGAGTTTCTACGAAAATAACAGAAAAACAAATATTAATATAAAAACCCCAGTTTCTGATCCCAAGAGGGAAGCCTGTTGAGAAATTTCTTGAAGTTGCACTCAAAACATCTTTAGATGGTGAGTACAGACAGCAGTGATAATCCAGTGGATTTCTTGGTTTGCATGTCTTTAGTGATGGCATTGGGTTTTTTTGTTCAACTTTCTGAGCAGCACACACAGCAGTAGACATGAAGCTTGCCCACACATGATCCTTTGTGGTGATTTACTTGAGGTGTATATCTAATCCTGCAGCTTCAACTTGCACAGATTCAGGAAAAGGAAAGTTTTAGTTTTCCATGATTCCAAGTCAGATGGGAGAAAAATTGGAAACATTAACTTGGAGAGTTGTAGGCAGATACTGGAGGAAACTAGAAGAACTCAGGCTTTTGCATTGAGTGGCAAAATGTGCAAGATGGAATCCAAAAGGGCAGGTTGTAGTTTTCCACTGAAAGGATTTTTTTCTCTCTCAGGACACCAACATTAAACCAGAAACAAACTAAGACAAATTTGTTTGCGAAATAATCTCGTTTCATTGTACTTTGTCTGATTATTTACATAAATGCATAGGCATTTCTGTCTATTGCTGATTATAAACACCCTCAGAGAACAATCAGTGTCAAACAACTATTGGCTGTGAATGAAGAAGTTAAATTGGCTATGTTTACGTCTGATGAGAGTTTGTTTGAGAAGGACAATTATTTATTTCTGTGGCACACAACATTTTAACATAAAAAACGACAAGTTTATTGACCAATTTGTATGAACTTCATACAATATCCTCTCCCACAAATATTCTCCAACTTAAAAAATGTATATGTGTATATATTAAATATATATTATATATATTATATATATATTATATATATTAAATATATTATATATATATATTATATATTATATATATTAAATATATTATATATTATATATATTATATATATATTAAATATATATTATATATATTAAATATATATTATATATAATATATATTAAATATATTATATATAAAATATATTATATATATTAAATATATATTATATATTATATATATATTATATATATGTTATATATATATATATATATATATATATATATATATATATATATATTCATTTTGTTGTTGTATAACTCATTTTCTCTTTCTCACCATGGAAAAATCAATCATTCTGCTTTAGGACAAAGATATTCTTAATCCTTAACAGCTCCTTATCAAAAATACATCTTACTTTGCCTTCACACGAGGTTTTATTTTTTCTTTACCCTTGTTAATCCTGGTAGTGTGTCATTTACAAATATTGATTATAATTTTTAACCATTAGTCACCTTTCTTTGACAGAGAAAACTAGGGAACAAGCAATTTTAACTGACTGCCTCATATATCATTCTGTATCATATTTATGAATACATCAGTTCGTAATTTTCTAGAGGCATATGCCATTTAATAGTACAGAGCTCATGTTTTTTTAACATATCCAAATATATTTATGCTGTACAAAAACAAGACGCCAAAGTACATAACCTTATGTTCAGCAATTACTATTTAATTATTTTATTTTATTTGGAAATAGTCTAGCTATACAATGAATCTTCCTTATTTACTTTAACTTAGTATAGCTTTAAGGTTTCAAGCTACTAAAAAGGTTTGTGGGCCTTTTTTAAAGACACATATTATAAAACATAATAATTGTTGAAAAGTTAATTTACAAACTTTTATCCCACTTATATCTATTTAATTTCCTTGTTCTTAATATTTATGTTCTAAATGATCACAAAATTTTTATGAGATAAACAAACAAATGTACCCATCATTCTAAATTATTTTCTTAATTCACACATTATGTAACTTATCAAAAAAAATCTCACAAAGAAACGAAAAGGTTAAATATATGGTTGTTCCTGTTTCCCTTTTTCTTTTTTTTTAACATCTTCATTGGAGTATAATTGTTTTACAATGTTGTGTTAGTTTCTCCTGTATAACAAAGTGAATCAGCTATACATATACATATATCCCCATATCCCCTCCCTCTTGCGTCTCCCTCCTACCCTCCCTATCCCACCCCTCTAGGTAGTCACAAAGCACCTAGCTGATCTCCTTGTGCTATGTGGCTTCTTCCCACTAGCTATCTATTTTATATTTGGTAGTGTATGTATGTCCATGCCACTCTCTCACTTTATCCCAGCTTACCCTTCCCCCACCACATGTCATCAAGTCAGTTCTCTATGTCTGCGTTTTTATTCCTGTCCTGCCCCTAGGTTCCTCAGAATCATTTTTTTTTTAGATTCCATATATATGTGTTAGCATGCACCAGTCAAAATCTTCCTTGTTTTTTTCTTTCTAATTTACTATTATGCTTGACATGCATCAAGCAACTCATTTTAATGTACATTTTTCCTTAGTTTAGATTTATAGTTTTATAATCTCAGACATCTAGTAGAGTTAACATAAGATTAAATACTATACCTAGATAGAAAAAAAATGTGTGTCCATCATGGTTCTTTTCTTTTTTTTTTTAACATCTTTATTGGGGTATAATTGCTTTACAATGGTTTGTTAGTTTCTGCCTTATAACAAAGTGAATCAGCTATACATATACATATATCTCCATAGCTCCTCCCTCTTGTGTCTCCCTCCCACCCTCCCGATCCCACCCCTCTAGGTGGTCACAAAGCACAGAGCTGATTTCCCTGTGCTATGTGGCTGCTTCCCACTAGCTATTTTACATTTGGTAATGTATATATGTCCATGCCACTCTCTCACTTTATCCCAGCTTACCCTTCCCACTCTCTGTGTCCTCAAGTCCATTCTCTATGTTTGCGTCTTTATTCTGTCCTGCCCCTAGGTTCTTCAGAACCTTTTTTTTTTATATTCCATATATATGTGTTAGCATACGGTATTTGTTTTTCTCTTTCTGATATACTTCACTCTGTATGACAGACTCTAACTCAATCCACCTCACTACAAATAACTCAATTTTGTTTCCTTTTATGGCTGAGTAATATTCCATTGTATATATGTGCCACATCTTCTTTATCCATTCATCTGTTGATGGACACTTAGGTTGCTTCCATGTCCTGCCTATTGTAAATAGAGCTGCAATGAACATTTTGGTACATGACTCTTTTTGAATTCTGGTTTTCTCAGGGTATATGCCCAGTAGTGGGATTGCTGGGTCATATGGTAGTTCTATTTTTAGATTTTTAAGGAACCTCCATACTGTTCTCCATAGTGGCTGTATCAATTTACATTCCCACCAACAGTTGAAGAGGGTTCCCTTTTCTCCACACCCTTTCCAGCATTTATGGTTTGTAGATTTTCTGATGATGCCCATTCTAATTGCTGTGAGGTGATACCTCACTGTAGTTGCTCCGTTTTTTTCCCTCAAGACAGCTTTGGCTATTCAGGGTCTTTTGTGTCTCCATACAAATTTTAAGATGATTTGTTCTAGTTCCATAAAAAATGCCATTGGTAATTTGATAGGGATTGCATTGAATCTGTAGATTGCTTTGGGTAGTATAGTCATTTTCACAATACTGATTCTTCCAATCCAAGAACATGGTATATCTCTCCATCTGTTTGTATCATCTTTAATTTCTTTCATCAGTGCCTTATAGTTTTCTGCATACAGGTCTTTTGTCTCCTTATGTAGGTTTATTCCTAGGTATTTTATTCTTTTTGTTGCAATGGTAAATGGGAGTGTTTTCTTAATTTCACTTTCAGATTTTTCATCATTAGTGTATAGGAATGCAAGAGATTTCTGTGCATTAATTTTGTATCCTACTACTTTACCAAATTCATTGATTAGCTCTAGTAGTTTTCTGGTAGCATCTTTAGGGTTCTCTCATGTCATCTCCAAACAGTGACAGTTTTACTTCTTTTCTGATTTGGATTCCTTTTATTTCCTTTTTGTCCTGATTGCTGTGGCTAAAACTTCCAAAACTATGTTGAATAATAGTGGTGAGTGGGCAACGTTGTCTTGTTCCTGATCTTAGTGGAAAAGGTTTCACTTTTTCACCATTGAGAACGATGTTGGATGTGGGCTTGTCATATATGGCCTTTATTATCTTGGCGTAAATTCCCTCTATGCGTACTTTCTGGAGAGTTTTTTTTTTTTTCATAAATGGGTGTTGAATTTTGTCAAAAGCTTTTTCTGCATCTATTGAGATGATCGTATGGTTTTTCTCCTTCAATTTTTTAATATGGTTGATCACATTGATTGATTTGCGTATATTGAAAACACCTTGCATTTCTGGGATAACCCCCAGTTGATCACGGTGTATTGCATCATGTTTAATGCGGAAAACTCTGAAAACATGCTTGCTTTTATTTTATGAACAATTTTTAAAAATAGCTTTATGAATCAAAGATATCCCAGTTAAAGGGAACTTTAAAAAATAGATTTATTTCTACATTTCTGAGAGTTGTAGGATTAATTATTGTAGTGCTCATTTATCTCAATTTGATTAGATATTCTTTAAGGGATTTTATAAATTAATTTAGTAATATCACTCAGAGGTAGAAAATATAACATATCCATAGCATACATGCAACATGCATACAAACATACAGAAACATACATAAACATTCAGACAGCTACAAAATGAGATCTTACAGCTTTTATTCTAAAATTTTAACCCTGACTCATTAAAACATAATAATACAGTCTCACAGGTTTATCACCCCTTTATTTTTTATTTTACTTTTATTTATTTATTTTTGGCTGTGTTGGGTCTTCATTTCTGTGTGAGGGCTTTCTCCAGTTGCGGCAAGCGGGGGCCACTCTTCATCGCGGTGCGTGGGCCTCTCACTATCATGGCCTCTCTTGTTGCGGAGCACAGGCTCCAGACGCGCAGGCTCAGTAGTTGTGGCTCACGGGCCTAGTTGCTCCACGGCATATGAAATCTTCCCAGACCAGGCCTGGAACCCGTGTCCCCTGCATCGGCAAGCAGATTCTCAACCACTGCACCACCAGGGAAGCCCACCCCTTTATTTTTTAATTGAATTATGTTTCTGGAAAATGGGAAGTTAAGATTAACTGTCCACCTGTATTTGTGGAGATACTGTTGATTTCCTTTTGCCCTGATGTGCAATCTGATGGAGACTGTAGAACAAATTTTAGACCAATGATAGAGCAGACATCTAGCAGTTGACTGGATGTCTCCAAATCCTTATGAGTGGTCAAAACATCCATTTATGTTTCCAAGCAGTCTTTCTTTTTAATACTTTCAGTAACAGGTGGTTGGTTTTGTGGGTCCTTAGCCCCTTGGGAGCCATTGATGGAGGATAGGGGGTCAGAATTTAAAGTGACTGTAGGGAGTTGAGGAGCTAATGTTGGAAGAGAAAAGTCTGGCTGGTGGGCAGAGGGATTGAGGAGATATGAGTTTGAAGGAAGACATGTTGAAGGATTCAAGGGAACTGGAGGGAAGATTCAAAGCACTAAATGGAGAAAGGAAGGACAGTTGTAATTAGAAGAGAAGTTTAGGGAGCCAGTTTGGGAAGATTTTATGATTCCCAAAGAGGACATTGAAGTTTTAAATTATCCTTAGTAAAACCATGCCAACGAGAAAGGAAGCAGAGTTGGCAGACGATATTCAGCAGGTACTCAAGAGGTGGGGGTTTCACTGCTGAGAAGCTTTTATGTTCTAAACAAGTGGAACTATATCCATATGAACATAGGAACTTGGAACTCTACCCAATTTGTGCTTCCTGCGACTTTAAGCCAGTTTCTTAGAGATAAACCTAGGATTCCAGTCTGCTTCTGTCTGGGACTCTAACCCAGCTTCTAGAGTATACTCAAAATCTTATGAATCAAAGCTTTAAGTGTCATTCATCTGGACAACTGTGGCATTGGATTCACCAAAAGGATCCCTAATCAATCAGTCAAGAGTGAAGAAAGAGTTTTAAAAGGTGCACACTTAGGGTCTTAGGTGAGGACTTCAGAGCTCCAAAGATGAGTCTGATCTACCTGAGTTGTGGCATGTAACTGTCAAAGAAAGAAAACAGTGTTCTAAGGGGTAAGAACAGATTTTATTCAGGGCTATTGCAATGGGGGGAAAGAAATATCAGTATAGAAACAGGCTCAAAACCCAATACAACATGAGCATGAGGGAATTTATAGCCAAGGAGGCTGATGCAGTTCAGTGGATGGAAAATTGCTAAAGGGATCATCAGGGGCAAGAGGGATTCTGGCTACACTGACCTAAGAATATTGTTGCTGAAGACAGGCCAGACTCATCAGATATCATCTAGTGGATGGTGGAGGATAAGAAATCTGATTAGATATTGAGGTGATCTGACATGGAGGATGAGAGATGCTTGCTAAACTGACTTAGCAGGTTTCTTGCTAAGGATTTTATGAGGATGTGCACAGGTGGCTTAGGGGAAGTTTCAGTTTATTGAAGTAAATAATTTTTATGTTTATTGAAGTAAAGAATTTTTGTCAGTATCAAAGGCAAATTGGACAGTTACTCCACATTAGAAGTAAGGAAGAGTATGTCTGGAATACAACACAGGATATCCCTAGGGTTTCTCCTTTTAATAATATCTCCTGTGATTAAGGTCAATGGAAGCATACAACAACCCTATTCAAGCAGGACTAGTTATGGCCCAGACCCTTAAAGAATGAATGTTTGAGTTACCCCACCAGGTAAAGAACTACCACCAGCCGAGATGCTTGCTGATGCAAAAGGATTACAGAATGGGTAGTGGGAGATAGTAGCTAAAAATACGATCTACTACCATGTGACAAGTTACAGACAGGAGAACTGTAAATGTCATGAGTATTTCCTTCTTATTTTGTTATTAATATGTGTGTGTGTGTGCGTGTGTGTGTGTAGAGAGAGAAAGAAAAAGCAATGTCCTTGTATTCTATCTTCTCTTATTCCCTTATCATGTTAACATGAGATGTAATAGCTATATTGTAGTATTTAAGTATTGCTTATTTTCCTTCACACTATTTTTTGCATATCTAGGAGAAGAATAAAAATCACTCAAGGACTTTACCTCCTATTTTGGGGAAGAAGTTAGTGTAGCTTTCGGTAGTATGCACAATATTTCTGTCATGTTAGACAGATTTATGACTTTATTATTGTCTTTATTTGAAGAATAAGTATAGTTTAGTGTAATATATATAAGTGTTTAGTTGACCAAGGGTGAATTTATGATGATTAATTTTATGTGTCAACCTGACTGAGCTAAGGGAAGTCCAGATGTGTGTGTGTGTGTGTGTGTTTATCTGTGTAAGTTGTTTCTCTGGAAAATCCTGATTAAAGTACGTTTTGGAATAGGAGATGGTTGAGGAGAACATAATTTTTGATGGGTCTTATGTGTTGATTGTGGGTATTCTGGAATTGCTGTTTGATCTGATTAGATGTGAAGATGCTAATGACTCTGTTGCCAAAACAACAGTGCACTGTTGTTCCATGGTTTGAACTGCTTATAGTGGTACACAAATATCTCTATTGGATATTCCTAATCAAATACTTATAAGAAACAAGGAGCTAAGTAATTCTGTGTATGAGACATTTGAGCATTTTTGAAGCACTGAGGATATAATAATAATATTAGCTAGTTCCTCCTGTTGTCATTGGAAAAAGTGATGAAAGTAAAGCCTGAGCTTAGGGATTGAATTCTTAATGAAACATTGCATTCATGACATAAGAACTTCAAGGTTTGCCCTGAGAGAGGACCTTACCTCCTGTCACGGCTGAACTGCTACAAATGACACTGTGATGGGTGAATTTCAACAAGTTCAATACCAGACTTCTAGGGTATCTACTGTTAAATTCAGGACATTGACCGTGTAAAAGATTACTCTGTATATTGATATTGAATGTGCAAGAAGATTCTGAGGAAGATGGAGACATCAAGAGGCTAAAATGTGATGTTTTTCTTTTAATTTAAGTATAGTTGATTTACAATATTATATTAGTTTCAGATGTAGAAAATAATGATTTGATATATTTACAAATTATACTCCATTTAAAATTATTATAAAATATTCGTTATATTCCCTGTGTTGTACATTACATACTTATATCTTATTTGTTTTATATATTTTTTTGAGGTTGATAATGATATGTTCTTTTCTTTTTTTTTTAAGCATCTTTATTGGAGTATAATTGCTTTACAATGGTGTGTTAGTTTCTGCTTTATAACAAAGTGAATCAGTTATACATATACATATGTTCCCATATCTCTTCCCTCTTGTGTCTCTCACCCTCCCACCCTCCCTATCCCACCCCTCTAGGTGGTCACAAAGCACCAAGCTGACCTCCCTGTGCTATGCAGCTGCTTCCCACTAGCTATCTATTTTACATTTGGTAGTGCATATATGTCCATGCCACTCTCTCACCCTGTCACATCTTACCCATCCCCCTCCCCATATCCTCAAGTCCATTCTCTAGTTGTCACAGCTTACCCTTCCCCCTCCCCATATCCTCAAGTCTATTATCTAGTAGGTCTGTGTCTTTATTCTCGTCTTACCACTAGGTTCTTCACGATCTCTTTTTTTTTTCCCTTAGATTCCATATATATGTGTTAGCATACTGTATTTGTTTTTCTCTTTCTGACTTACTTCACTCTGTATGACAGACTCTAACTCCATCCACCTCACTACAAATACCTCCATTTCATTTCTTTTTATGGCTGAGTAATATTCCATTGTATATATGTGCCACATCTTCTTTATCCATTCATCCAATGATGGACACTTAGGTTGCTTCCATGTCCTGGCTATTGTAAATAGAGCTGCAATGAACATTTTAGTACATGACTCTTTTTGAATTATGGTTTTCTCAGGGTACATGCCCAGTAGTGGGATTGCTGGGTCGTATGGTAGTTCTATTTTTAGTTTTTTAAGGAACCTCCATACTGTTCTCCATAATGGCTGTATCAATTTACATTCCCACCAACAGTGCAAGAGTGTTCCCTTTTCTCCACATCCTCTCCAGCATTTATTGTTTCTAGATTTTTTGATGATGGCCATTCTGACTGGTGTGAGAGGATACCTCATTGTAGTTTTGATTTGCATTTCTCTAATGATTAATGATGTTGAGCATTCTTTCATGTGTCTGTTGGCAATCTGTATATCTTCTTTGGAGAAATGTCTATTTAGGCCTTCTGCCCATTTTTGAAATGTGTTGTTTGCTTTTTTGTTATTGAGCTGCATGAGCTGCTTATAAATCTTGGAGGTTAATTCTTTTTCAGTTGCTTCATTTGCAAATATTTTCTCCCATTCTGAGGGTCCTCTTTTCATCTTTTTTATGGTATCCTTTGCTGTGCAAAAGATTTTAAGTTCCATTAGGGACCATTTGTTTATTTTTGTTTTTATTTCCATTTCTCTAGCAGGTGGGTCAAAAAGGATCTTGCTTTGATTTATGTCATAGAGTGTTCTGCCTATGTTTTCCTCTAAGAGTTTGATAGTGTCTGGCCTTACATTTAGGGCTTTAATCCATTTTGAGTTTATTTTTGTGTATGGTGTTAGGGAGTGTTCTAATTTCATACTTTTACATGTACCTGTCCAGTTTTCCCAGCACCACGTATTGAAGAGGCTGTCTTTTCTCCACTGGATATGCTTGCCTCCTTTATCAAAGATAAGGTGACCATATGTGCATGGGTTTATCTCTGGGCTTTCTATCCTGTTCCATTGATCTATATTTCTGTTTTTGTGCCAGTACCAAACTCTCTTGATTACTGTAGCTTTGTAGTATGGTCTGAAGTCAGGGAGCCTGATTCCTCCAGCTCCATTTTTCGTTCTCAAGATTGCTTTGGCTATTTGGGGTCTTTTGTGTTTCCATACAAATTGTGAACATTTTTGTTCTAGTTCTGTGAAAAATGCCATTGGTAGTTTGATAGGGATTGCATTGAATCTGTAGATTGCTTTGGATATTAGAGTCATTTTCACAATGTTGATTCTTCCAATCCAAGAACATTGTATATCTCTCCATCTATTTGTATCATCTTTAATTTCTTTCATCAGTGTCTTACAATTTTCTGCATACAGGTCTTTTGTCTCCTTAGGTAGGTTTATTCCTACATATATTATTCTTTTGGTTGCAATGGTAAACGGGAATGTTTTCTTAATTTCACTTTCAGATTTTTCATCATTAGTGTATAGGAATGCAACAGATTTCTGGGCATTAATTTTGTATCCTGCTACTTTACCAAATTCACTGATTAGCTCTAGTAGTTTTCTGGTAGCATCTTTAGGATTCTCTATGTATAGTATCATGTCATCTGCCAACAGTGACAGCTTTACTTCTTCTTTGCCAATTTGGATTCCTTTTATTTCTTTTTCTTCTCTGATTGCTGTGGCTAACACTTCCAAAACTATGTTGAATACTAGTGGTGAGAGTGGGCAACCTTGTGTCGTTCCTGATCTTAGTGGAAATGATTTCAGTTTTTCACCATTGAGGACAATATTGGCTGTGGGTTTGTCATATATGGCCTTTATTATGTTGAAGAAAGTTCTCTCTATGCCTACTTTCTGCAGGGCTTTTATCATAAATCGGTGTTGAATTTTGTCGAAAGCCTTCTCTGCATCTATTAAGATGATCATATGGTTTTTCTCCTTCAATTTGTTAATATGGTGTATCATGTTAATTGATTTGCATATATTGAAGAATCCTTGCATTCCTGGAAAAACCCCACTTGATCATGGTGTATGATCCTTTTAATGTGCTGTTGGATTCTGTTTGCTAGTATTTTGTTGAGGATTTTTGCATCTATGTTCATCAGTGATATTGACTGCAGTTTTCTTTCTTTGTGACATCTTTGTCTGGTTTTGGTATCAGGGTGATGGTGGCCTTGTAGAATGACTTGGGGAGTGTTCCTCCCTCTGCAATATTTTGGAAGAGGTTTAGAAGGATAGGTGTTAGCTCTTGTGTAAATGTTTGATAGAATTCGCCTGTGAAGCCATCTGGTCCTGGGCTTTAGTTTGTTGGAAAATTTTAAATCAGAGTTTCAATTTCAGTGCTTGTGATTGGTCTGTTCATATTTTCTATTTCTTCCTAGTTCAGTCTCGGCTGGTTGTGCATTTCTAAGAATTTGTCCATTTCTTCCAGGTTGTCCATTTTATTGACATAGAGTTGGTTGTAGTAATCTCTCATGTGCGTTTTTATTTCTGCAGTCAGTTGTTACTTCTCCTTTTTCATTTCTAATTCTATGGATTTGAGTCTTCTCCCTTTATTTCTTGGTGAGTCTCTCTAATGGTTTATCAATTTTGTTTATCTTCTCAAAGAACCAGCTTCTACTTTTATTGATCTTTGCTATTGTTTCCTTCATTTCTTTTTCATTTATTTCTGGTCTGATCTTTATGATTTCTTTCCTTCTGCCAACTTTGGGGTTTTTTTGTTCTTCTTTCTCTAATTGCTTTAGGTGCAAGGTTAGGTTGTTTAATTGAGATGTTTCCTGTTTCTTAAGGGAGGATAGTTTTGCTATAAACTTCTCTCTTAGAACTGCTTTTGCTGCATTCCATAGGTTTTCGGTCCTCATGTCTCCATTGTCATTTGTTTGTAGGTATTTTTTGATTTCCCCTTTGATTTCTTCAGTGATCACTTCGTTATTAAGTAGTGTATTGTTTAGCCTTCATGTGTTTGTATTTTTTACAGATCTTTTCCTTTAATTGATATCTAGTCTCATAGCGTTGTGGTCAGAAAAGATACTTGATACGATTTCAATTTTCTTAAATTTACCAAGGCTTGATTTGTGCCTCAAGATATGATCTATCCTGGAAAATGTTCAATGAGCACTTGAGAAAAATGTGTATTCTGTTGTTGTTGGGTGGAATGTCCTATAAATATCAATTAAGTCCATCTTGTTTACTGTATCACTTAAAGCTTGTGTTTCCTTATTTATTTTCATTTTGGATGATCTGTCCATTGGTGAAAGTGGGGTTTTAAAGTCCCCTACTATAACTGTGTTACTGTCGATTTCCCCTTTTATGGCTATTAGTATTTGCCTTATCTATTGAGGTGCTCCTATGTTGGGTAAATATTTACAATTGTTATACCTTCTTCTTGGATCAATCCCTTGATCATTATGTAATGTCCTTCTTTGTCTCTTGTAGTAGTCTTTATTTTAAAGTCTAATTTGTCTGATATGAGAATTGCTACTCCAGCTTTCTTTTGATTTCCATTTGCATGGAATATCTTTTTCCATCCCCTCACTTTCAGTCTGTATGTGTCCCTAGGTCTGAAGTGGGTCTCTTGTAGACAGCATATATACGGGTTTTGTTTTTGTATCCATTCTAGCCAGTCTATGTCTTTTGGTGGGAGCATTTAATCCATTTACATTTCAGGTAATTATCGATACGTATGTTCCTATTCCCATTTTCTTAAATGTTTTGGGTTTGTTATTGTAGGTGTTTTCCTTGTCTTGTGTTTCTTGCCTAGAGAAGTTCCTTTAGCATTTGTTGTAAAGCTGGTTTTGTGGTGCTGAACTCTCTCAGCTTTTGCTTCTCTGTAAAGGTTTTAATTTCTCCATCAAATCTGAATGAAATCCTTGCTGGGTAGAGTCATCTTGGTTGTAGGTTTTTCTCCTGCATCACTTAAAATATGTCCTGCCACTCCTTTATGGCTTGCAGAGTTTCTGCTGAAAGATCAGCTGTTAACCTTATGGGGATTCCCTTGTGTGTTATTTGTTGTTTTTCCCTTGCTGCTTTTGATATGTATTCTTTATATTTAATTTTTGATAGTTTGATTAATATGTGTCTTGGCGTGTTTCTCCTTGGATTTATCTTGTATGGGACTCTCTGTGCTTCCAGGACTTGATTAACTATTTCCTTTCCCATATTAGGGAAATTTTCAACTACAATCTCTTCAAATATTTTCTCAGTCCCTTTCTTTTTCTCTTCTTCTTCTGGGACCCCTATAATTCGAATGTTGGTGCATTTAACGTTGTCCCAGAGGTCTCTGAGACTGTCCTCAGTTTTTTTTTTTGTTTTTTTTTTTTTTTTTTATTCTGCTCTGCAGTAGTTATTTCCACTATTTTATCTTCCAGGTCATTTATCCGTTCTTCTGCTTCAGTTATTTTGCTATTGATCCCTTCTAGAGTATTTTTAATTTCGTTTATTGAGTGGTTCATCATTGCTTGGTTCCTCTTTAGTTCTTCTATGTCCTTGTTAAATGTTTCTTGCATTTTGTCTATTCTATTTCCAAGATTTTGGATCATCTTTATTATCATTATTCTGAATTTTTTTTCAGGTAAACTGCCTATTTCCTCTTCATTTGTTAGGTCTGGTGTGTTTTTACTTTGCTCCTTCATCTGCTGTGTGTTTTTCTGTCTTCTCATTTTGCTTATCTTACTGTGTTGGGGTCTCCTTTTCACAGTCTGCAGGTTAGTAATTCCTGTGGTTTTTTTTTTTTGATATCTGTTCCCAGTGGCTAAGGTTGGTTCAGTGGGTTGTATAGGCTTCCTGGTGGAGGGAACTAGTGCCTGTGTTCTGGTGGATGAGGCTGGATGTTGTCTTTCTGGTGGGCAGGTCCACGTCTGTTAGCGTGTTTTGGGGTGTCTGTGGCCTTATTATGATTTTAGGCAGCCTCTCTGCTAATGGATGGGGCTGTGTTCCTGTCTTGCTACTTGTTTGGCATAGGGTGTCCAGCACTGTAGCTTGCTGGTCGTTGAGTGAAGGTGGGTCTTGGTGTTGAGATGGAGATCTCTGGCAGATTTTCATCATTTGGTATTATGTGGAGCTGGGAGGTCTCTTGTGGACCAGTGTCCTGAATCTGGCTCTCCCTCCTCCGAGGCACAGCCCTGATGCCTGGCTGGAGCACCAAGAGCCTTTCATCCACATGGCTCAGAATAAAAGGGAGAAAAAATAGAAATAAAAAATGAAAGATGATAAAATAAAGTAAAATAAAATAAAGTAAGATAAAATAAAATTATTAAAATAAAAAATAAAAAATAATTATTAAGAAAAAATGAAAAAAGTATTTTAAAGTAAAAAACAAAAAACAAAAACGGACGGACAGAACACTAGGACAAATGGTGAAAGCAAAGCTACACAGACAAAATCTCACACAGAAGCATACACATACACACTGACAAAAAGAGGAAAAGGGGAAAAAATAATATATCTTGCTCCCAAAGTCCACCTCCTCAATTTGGGGTTATTCGTTGTCTATTCAGGTATTCCACAGATGCAGGTACATCAAGTTGTTTGTGGAGCTTTAATCCGCTGCCTCTGATGTTGCTGGGAGAAATTTCCCTTTCTCTTCTTTGTTCGCACAGCTCCTGGTGTTCAGCTTTGGATTTGGATCTGCCTCTGTGTGTAGGTCGCCTGAGGGCGTCTGTTCTTCGCTCACACAGGATGGGGTTAAAGGAGCAGCTGCTTCGGAGGCTCTGGCTCACTTAGGCCGGGGGAGGGAGGGGTATGGATGCGGGGCGAGTCTGCAGTGGCAGAGGCTGGCATGACGTTGCACCAGCCTGTGGCGCACTGTGTGTTCTCCCGGGGAAGTTATCCCTGGATCACGGGACACTGGCAGTGGCTTGCTCCCCAGGCTCCCGGGAGGGGCAGCGTGGATAGTGACCTGTGCTTGCACACAGGTTTCTTGGTGGTGGCAGCAGTAGCCTTAGCGTCTCATGCCTGTCTCTGGGGTCCGCGCTGATAGCCACAGCTCGCGCACATCTCTGGAGCTCGTTTAGGCGGCGCTCTGAATCCCCTCTCCTCGCACACCAGGAAACAAAGAGGCAAGAAAAAGTCTCTTGACAGTTCGGCAGCTCAAGACCTTTTCCCAGACTCCCTCTCAGCTAGCTGTGGTGCACTAACCTTTTCAGGCTGTGTTCATGCCGCCACCCCCAGTCCTCTCCCTGCGATCCGACCGAAGCCCGAGCCTCAGCTCCCGGCCCCCACCTGCCCCAGTGGGTGAGCAGACAAGCTTCTCAGGCTGCTGAGTGCTGGTCGACACCGATCCTCCATTCAGGAATCTCTCCGTTTTGCCCTTCGCACCCCTGTTGCTGCGCTCTCCTCTGTGGCTCTGAAGCTTTCCCCCTCCGCCACCCACAGTCTCTGCTGGCGAAGGGCTTCCTAGTGTGTGGAAACCTTTCCTCCTTCACAGCTCCCTCCCAGTGGTGCAGGTCTCATCCCTACTCTTTTGTCAATGTTATTCCTTTTTTCTTTTGCCCTACCCTCGCATGCGGGGAGTTTCTTGCCTTTTGGGAGGTCTGACGTCTTCTGCCAGCGTTCAGTAGGTGTTCTATAGGAGCAGTTCCACGTGTAGATGTATTTCTGATGTATCTGTGGGGAGGAAGGTGATCTCCGTGTCTTACTCTTCCGCCATCTTCCTTACATCTCTCCTGTCTCTTATTTTCTTGAAAATTCGGGGGACTGACAATTCTTTATTTGATAAAACTATTCATTCTCCTGAACTCTCCCCTAGGTTCATCTGTGCATTTTCTTATAAATTCTTAGCAAGAACTATGCTAATTCAATTTGACAATAGTCACGCATTGTCCTTGTATAATCAGTCTTGATACCAAATTTGCTCTCTAATTTTCTATTATCTACCAAGTGATGACCGATAAGTGTGTCCTGTCTTCAGAAAGAATCCTGTTCATTTGATTTACCCAGATACCCCTTTATGTTTTATGTTTCCTATTAGTAATTTTCCAGACAGCGACCCCTACCAGGCTCCTTGGATATAAATTCCCACTTGCTCATGCTGTTTTTGAGATTGAACAATGCTTTATAGTGAGGTCTCTTTTCCCTTATAAGAATATTATTGAATAAATCTGTGTTTACTGCTTTAACTAATGTTCAGCTATGAGTTCTCTGACCTTAAAATCAATCACTCCATTCAGCACAGTAAATCCCTTCCTTGCCTAATTAAGAGTCATGAAGAGACCAATGTGTCCAGGTGGCAGTCTGAACATCTAGTTCAGGGGAATATCACTGTTTATTCTCCTCATGAAAGCATTCCATCCTCATAAATTAGGTTCTCTAGGTCAGAAGAGCATAATGTCATGGAAACAGTAAGCAAAAATGTTGCTGGTGGGAACAAAAAACAAACAAAAAAACAACTAATACTAAACTTTCTTTGAGTTATTTGTATGGAAATGTGTTAATATAAATGTTTCAGGCATTACATGAAATTTCTAAAAATCTTATATGTTCTGTTATAATGTTATGTCATAATTCTAGTTATTACTTTAAAATGTATATCTCAGAAATAACTAAATTTCCTTGTCAATTGCATTGTTATGAATGTTCATCAATTCTTTAACCGTGGTCATTTTTAAGTCTTTTGTCATTTACAGACAGTTCTGGATGTACTCTGATGTTTTCGCAAAATTGATCCTATAAGTGTTTCATCTTCAAGGAATTCATGGAAAAGACTCTGACAAGTACAGGTTTCTGGTAACTGACTATACTGCTGAAATGAATGAATAAGCATTTTCAGAACTCTAATGGAAAACTGATGAATTCATAAAAGTGCTAACAAAAGATCAAGATGAAAAAGAAATTAATTACATGGGACTGAGTGAACTGATGAGGATGATTATAATTTTTGTGACTTTCTGTTTGAATAAAAAAAAAAATCCCGCAAGGACTCAGTGGCAAAAAAAATATACAAATCAATTTTCACTGCAAAGTAAAGGAGCTGTTACAGTGGAGGATTACTGGACTGAATGTCAATATTATGACATAGTATGAGTGTGTTTCATGCTTGGAAATTTCAATCATTGTTGCTTTTGTTGTGGTCATCCATTTCCAATGCTTGGTGTCAGTTTATTTATCTCTTGTAAAAATAAAAGACAGTGTGTGTGGGGAAAAAAAAAAAAAGAAAGGTAAATATACTCCAAAAAAATGAGATTTTAATAAACGTAGTGCTTTCATCATATCCACTTTAGACTTTTATAGTTGAATTCCTAAAGTGACTTGCTTTTGTTGAATCTGGGCCTTGTAGTTAGTACTAACTGGAAACTATTCTTCTGCAGTGAGTGCATCTCTGAGTTTATGCTTCTTGTAACAACTTTCACTAGAGAATTTCCTTCCCTTCATCTCCCAATGGAGAAGGGAGACAATATTCATTATTAAATTATTTGTTAATGACTTTTTAAAAAATGTTGCTAGTGGGCACTAGGAGAAATAATGAGTGGTGTCCCTCCCACTTTCACCCCTGATTCCTGAACCCATGAATACTAGTTATCAAAGAAACAGTACCCTATATATGATGCTGATTCAAAACATATACAGCTCCTTGGAGAACCTTGTCAGAGCACTTATGTTGTTACCTCTTGGCACTGTAAATGAGCCACCAAAATGTCCTTCCACCATGATATCAAGTCATCTACTTCAGGATTCTGGGTCACATGGTAAGACAGTAAATTGAATGAACATGGTCCCATTACCACAAATCTTTTTTTGTAAAGTAAGTTTCTTAATCTGAAGCAATGCTGAGTAAAATACCAGAAGAGTGGATAAGGCATTCTTTAAGTCCACAGGTGGTAGATTTGACAGTATCATTGCATACAGACAAAGCAAAGTGTGCCAGGGTTTGTCTATTCCAGTAATGACAAAATCCATCTCCTTCCATTATATAAAGGATCTATTGTAATCAACCTGTAACTAGGTAGCTGGCTGATCATCCTATGAAGTGGTTCCATATGAGAGAATCAGTGTTGCTCTCAGCTCCTGGTTTATTGAGCACTCAGCGTTGGTGAGTGAAAGTTAATGTTGCTAACTCTTGCATAACTTCCATTCATGCAACCATAGCCACTTTGTTCATGAATTTGTTCATGAGCCCTTTGGGCTATGGCAGTGACAACTGGGCAAAGAGGCTAACTAGTATCCATAGAATGCATCATCCTATCCACTTAATCATTGAAATCCTTTTCTGCTGAAGTCTACCTTTTGCAAACATTCCATGAAAGGAGAAATATCGTCATGGGCTTTTTTCCCATTGAGACCTTTACCAAAATCTCATTGTCATTAATTTTCCAACCATGTTCCTTTCAAGGTTCTGACTATCAAGCCAAAGCATTGTCCCCAGTTCAAAAATGTTACATAATGATACATAGCGGCACTTCTGGACATTTCTTCTTACAAACAAAGTGAACAACTGGGTAAACTGCCTGATACTGTGCCATTGGGATGATTCCCTTTCCAGAAAGGGACTTTATGGCTGCAACTCTCCTCTTTTGGGTAATGACTACATATTGTGCAGAACCATTATTAAACCAGGCCTGCATCTCTTTTTCCTTTGTCAACTACTAAGAGTGTTCTGCATTAGGTCATGAGGGGAGGTTAGGAGAGAGAAGGCAGTGCTTCAGGAGTAGGTTCCATGGGCTTAGTGCTTTTTATCTAACTTGTTTGTGCCTTCAGAGTTTGCCCTGACCCTATCATGCATATATCACTTTTTTTTCAAGGTGTCGTACTTCAGTGCTTTCCAAATGCTATGCCTTACCTGGTCAGATAACACTCAGTTCAGGAGGAACAGTGCTGGTCACATGGTAACTTGGCAGCCCATGGTCAAGCATTCAGTCTCTCATAGGTCCAGTAGCAGGCCAAGAGCTGTTTCTCAAAGTAGAGTAAGTATCTGTGGATGATATCATGACCTTGCTCTAAAATCCTAAAAATCAGCCTTGTGCTTCATTTATAGGGGTTGCCAAAGGACCCAAGCAAAATCTTTTTCTGCCCCTAAAACTTCTAGAGCATTGGGTCTGCTGGAATACATGGCCCAAGTTGCAGAGCATCTTGCATAGCAGGCTAGACTTGTTGCAAAGCCTTCTCTTTTTGTGAGCCCCACTCAAAACGAGCAGCTTTCCACGTCACTGGATAAATGTGCCAAGAGTAACACACCGAAATTAGAAATATATAGCCTCAGAAATCCAAAGATGCTCATTGTCCTTTTTTCTTGGTTGTAAGAGGAACCAGATGCAAAAACTTATCTACTTGTTTGTGTGTGTGATTAAATATATACATATATATATATATATATAGTATACTTATATATAATATATGTATGTATATATATTATATATGATTATTATATATTTTATATTATATATTTATATATATATATATACATTAGCACTTTATTTCTTGACTTTTTGATGATAGCCATACTGACAGTTGTGAGGTGATATATCATTGTAGTTTTTATTTGTGTTTCCACAATAGCTAATGATTTTTATTGCCTGACTGTCTGGCTAATGCTGCCAGTACTCTGTTAAATAAAAGTGACTGTGCCTCTCTCTTGGTTGTAGGAGGGACCAGATGCAACAACTAATTGTTTATCTTAAAAGGGATATCTGGATATGCCCTAAGCCACTGGACTCATAGAAATTTCACAGAGGTAGAAGGTCCTTGAATTATTTGGATGTATTCCACACCATCTGACATATAAATGACAAAAGTAAGTCTAAAGAATTTGATATTCCCACTCAATAGGTCCATAAATCATAATGTTATCAATATAAAGGGCCAGTAAAATATCTTGTGGAAGGGAATGACAATCAAGTTCTCTGCAAATTAAATTGTGACATAGAGCTGGAGAATTGATATACTCCTGAGGTAGAAAGTAAAGGTGTATTTTTGTTCTTGCCAACTGGATGGAAACTGCTTCTAGTGGGCCTTATGAACACGTATGGAGGAAAATGTTGTGCCAGGGTAGTAGCTGGTAAATGAATTCCAGAAGATTTGTAAATTTGCTAAGGCAATAAAACCACATCTGGTACAACAGCTGAAGTTAGTATCACCAATGATTAAGATTTCCTTAATCTGCTGTTCTTCTCTAATAGTCATATCTTCTACAAGGCCTAATAGAAGAACTTTTGGAGATGTGGTGGGAATCTACATTGTTGCATCTTGATTGTGGCACGCATCTCTGCACTTCTACCAGGAGTGTGGTATTGCTGTTGATTTACTATTTTACTAGGTGGAGGCAGTTCAAATGGCTTTCATATGACTTTTTGCATGTTATATCCGTCATTTTGCAGACAGAAACCTGTGGGGAGATTCTGCCAGCTATTAGTATCTCTATTCCAATTATGCATTATAGATCTGGGGAAATAACTACAGATGAGTTAAGGGAATACCACTTTGAGATGACCTTAGGTAAAACTCAACTGACCCCCATAAGCTCCTCCTCAGACTGGAGGATTATAGTGATATTTTGGTTCTCCTGGAAACAACATCAGTTCAGAGCCAGTGTCCAAGTAGTCCCTGAAATCTCTGATTATATTCTTTCCCCCAACACACAGTTATCT
This sequence comes from Balaenoptera acutorostrata, assembly GCF_949987535.1. Classification (NCBI taxonomy): domain Eukaryota; kingdom Metazoa; phylum Chordata; class Mammalia; order Artiodactyla; family Balaenopteridae; genus Balaenoptera; species Balaenoptera acutorostrata. Next base: position 57,501,477 of record NC_080066.1, on the reverse strand, counting down.
TGGTAAAGGTCATTTGACCCTTTTAGGAAACCTGGGAGAAAGATAAGGATTATACATTTTTGTTGGCATAACAGGGTGCTTACTCGAAACAACACAGTCTCCCCTTCAATAATAGGGTTCTGGCTTTGTAAACTGGCTCAAGTTAGGGAACTGATTAAGAGGCTATCACTCTCTATTTTTATGATTCAAGTTATAGTTTTGTTTAATTGACATAGAAATTTTCTGCTTATGCAGATCAATAAGAATTTAGTAGGCTTTATATCTCTTTTACATCTAGGAATATCACGATAATCTAGCCAAAGCTGTAGGTCTGAGCCGTCAGAATATTCTGATTGCTTTTTTGTCTCTGGTGTTTATTACAGTAACTATGCCTACCTTGCCTTTGGTGGTAGAGCAATACCACTTGGCCACTGCCACCCCATATGTAATTACACCTACTGCTTTTATATTTTTCAAATTAACGACTATCATTTTCACTCTAAGGTCTGGCCTAAAGAGAAAAAAATAGCAAAGGTTATCAATGATGCTGGGGGGTTAATACAAATTTATTTCTCATAGTATTAGTGAAAGTTATGACTTCTGGACACACCCAGTATGGATAAGTAGGTCTTTAATGACAAATCCACTGTAACATTCCAATCTTCATAAGTTTTTAATATTTACTCTACATTAAACCAAGGGAGGTCATTTTATCTCACTCATAATGACCAACTTTTGATCCATATTTAAGCCAACAATCCCAACAAACTATTAGAGCCCTTTCTAACTTCCCACACTGCAACATGAAATGTAGAATTTCAGCTTAGTAGAACCACACCAATAAATTCAACGGAACAACTTTATGTTCCTTTCATCATTATCCCACACTTTTAATATCCATTTCCACACGTATTCCCTAGATTTCTGCTTGTATAAATTAGAAAACTCAAGTAGTTCTATTAGAGTGTTGTGCCCCTCATTAAGGGTCACACTATATACTTCACTTTTAAGGTCTTGTTTTAGTTGAATTGAGTCATAAATGACAACCGTTCAGGGGGAATATAACTGTTCTTGGGCAATGCAGGTTTAGTCCCTTCAGGTAGAGTTATAAAAGCTGATACCACTATGGATAAGGAGACTGCTACCACTTAGGATATGGATGCTGCTTTAAGTGTTGGAGAGGTCACTTAACACTAACAAAGAAACTCATCAGGTTTTAACTGCTGGATGTCTCCAGCTTCATTTGAATCTTACCACATGTACCATCCCAATATATAGAATATTATCTTTCAGAATCAATCCTCTGTGTTTAACTGTAAACAACCTAGGAATCTGGGAGTTTAACTTGTTAAAATTTATCTAATCTCAGTTTTATTTGTAGTAGTTTCAGGCCTAACATGTATATGTATAACTGAATCAATTTCCTGTACACCTGAAACTAACACTACATTGTAAATCAACTATACTGCAATATAAAATATTTTAAAAGAAAAATATTAAATAAAAAATAAATATTTCCATTCAAGTAAAAAAATATATCATTTCTAACAGAGGGAGTACACAAAGCCCCTCAGAGTAAAGTTGTATTTAAGTTCTATATCAACATGCACAAAATGGAAGGCACCAATCCTTTGCCATTTACAATTTCTATAGCAGAAAATGTGACACATTCTTTACATACATCATATAGCCTCTTATAAACATAGTGAGATTGGCAAACTTGAAGTTGCCTCTATTTTACAGATGAAGAAACAAATGCCTAAATTGAAATAACTTTCTCAAGGACACCAGCTGGGGAGTGACAGAGATGAAAATTTTTCTAAAGTCTTTGTTTCTCTAAAAACCATTTTCTAAGAACATTTAAGGCAACATTTCTATACAAGAGATACTCATTATCTAAAGCTAACTTCTCCATCTAGCTTTCTTTTTTCTGCAGGGGAGGTGGAGGGAAGTGATTTTTTTCAGAAAATGGCTTCAGTTTTATTTCTCATATTTGTAAAGTTGTGTCTATATGTACAAAAAGAAAAGAACTAGCTTGATCCACTCATTGACTTAATTGTAACAATGAAGAGATTTTGAAATATTGAAAAAATTAAAGTGAATTTCGACTCAAAAAAAATTTATTTTAAAAGACCTCATTCGCTGAGAAATCCAAGCCAATAGGCCTGAAAACGAGTCTGGACCTGGCACTTTGGGGGAGATTTGTAGCCAGGTAGCCAGTTGTCTACTTTTACCTAAGTAGGTTTTAACTTCTGATGTGGTATTAACATATACATAACAGAAGCTATTGGCCACTATATGTCTCCCTTTTTTTCTGCTAGCATATGATCTAGAGCACTTTTATTGTCTAAAAATTTAATAGTTATAAGAGGATACATTGAGGTCATAAAGTTGTAGCTACCATCTGCCAGCAGACACTACTTTGACAATGGCTAGTGGCGTCCCAAATCTGATACAGCTCAGAAAACTCAACTTCTCAGCAATACAGAAACTTGTCTAAAATCACGTCCATGATGGCCACCTAGTTTTACCCTGGATGTCTGAACCACAGCTATTCCATTTTGACTTAAAAATGCATTCCCCTCCTCATTGGCCAAAGTGGATGTACAATTACAATGCATGTCCAAAAGATCACAGTATAGGCTGCTCTGGTCAGTAAAGTTTGTTAAACCATGTATAAGACAAAATGACTTCCCCATACCTCAAAATATGTGCAGATTTTTCCATCATTTCCCCTTTGGATTGCAAATCCTTCAACAGACCAAAACATGTCCCTCGATAAAAAAATAAAATAAAATAAAATTATGTTCTCTAGAATCACTTTCCATCCATTCCAAATGTATATTAGTAAGGGTTATTCAGAAAAAACAGAATTTATAGGTTAGATAGGTAGATAATATATAGCTAGAGAAAAGATAGAGGATGATGATGTGATAAATAAAGATAGATGATAGATAGATAATAGATAATCAATAAGTAGACAAAAGAGGATATTTATTGTAGCAATTGTTTCAGGTAGTTATAGAGGACAGAAGTCCCACTCTTTGTCATCTGCTAGCTTAATGATCAGAAAATCATGTGGTAAATTGTGTCTAGGTTCAAAGTCCTAAAAGCAGAGGAGTCCATGACATAACTTCTAGCCCTATGCTAAAGATGTAAGAATGAAGGGCCACTGGTGTAAATATCAGAGTCCAAAGATTGAGAACCAAGAGTTCTGATGTCAGAGTTGGAAAAATAAATGCTCCAGCTCTAGGAGAGGAGAAGGAATTTGTCTTCTTTTGCCATTTTTTTCTATTGTTGGTCTCTATTGTGAATAGATAATGCTGTCAAAAAATTGGTGGGGGTGGATCTCTTTACTCAGTATACTGACTGAATCAAATGCTAATCCCTTGCAGAAAAGCCCTCACAGTCACACCCAGAAATAATGTTTTATCAGCTATCTGGACTTAGCCCAATAAAGTTAACTCTAAAATTAACCATCATAAGTTCACCCCTTGTCAACTTAACACTTATACGCATCATCTTCAACAATACTTAAATTTCAAATAAAGACAATAATTGGTTAAATTCTGCCTAACATGATAGAAGTATCCTGCATACTACCAAAACACACTAACTCCTTCTCCACAAAAGAGGTAAAATCCTCGTGTTTTGTTTACTCTTCTAGATATCCCATAAAAATTGTATGATGTAAAATTAACAATATCTAAATACCATGATATGAAGACAGTATATCTCCTAAATACATGATAGGGAAATAAGAGAGGATAGAAAAGAATATATTTGCTTAATATGTGTATATATACACACTAATGTATTAATAACAAAATAAGGAGAAAATACTCATGGCAATTATAGTCCTTATTGCTGTAGTTGGTCATGTTATAATAGGAGGTATATATAACTGTATTTTTCTACTATTCATTCTGTATTCTTTTTTCATCAGCTAACATTTCAACAGGTGGTGGTTCTTTACTTGGTGAATTAAAAGCTTTCAATCCTAAAGGGTCTGGGACATTGCTAGTCCTGCTTGGATTGGGTTGTTGTAGATTTCTCTTAATGTTAATCACAGAGCATGGTTGTACTAAGAGACACCCTAAGGTTGTTCTATATATCAGACACACTGTTCTTTACCTTCCTTGTACAATATTTTTCCAATTTTCCTTTCACAGTGACACAGATTATTTTCTTCACCAAACTTTAGTCAAACACTTTGAACCTTCCCCTAGGACCATCTGTGCACTTCCGTGTGATAGCCTTATCATAATGATGTTGCTAAGACAGTTTTACAAGGGTCTCTCATACTTCAGTAGGGATTACCCTCAATATCTAACCAGATTTTTTGTCCTCCCCCATCCACCACAATCTGGCGTGTCTTCAGCAAGGATCCTGTTAGGTTGATTTAGCCAAAATCCCCCATACCCTTCATATGTCCTCTTAGTAATTTTCCATCCACTGAACCCAGCCAGGTTCTCTGGCTATAAATTCTCACTTGTCCATGCTGAATTAGAATTTTATTCTATTTCTATACTGAGCTCTCTATTTCCATATTTCAATAGTCCTGAGTAAAATTAGTTTTTATCCTTTTAAAACTCTGGTTCTTCTTTGACAGTAATAATCTGAAACTTGGATAGATAAGATTCAATTTTGGAGCCCTGGTCAACTCACTCAGGAACCAAAGCATATACCAATGGAGACTTCGTCTTCTTTCCTAATTGTTTGATTGGAGATCCTTGGGTGAGTCTGATTCCTAAACCATTTGTCCAGACAAATGTCATTTGAATCTGGTAGAGACAGATTTTGATTCATAAGATTTTGAGTATACTCTAGAATCTTGGTTATAGTACCAGAAAAAAAAACAAAACCAAAAAAAAAAAGAACAAAGTCAGGTTAGATTCTTAGGTTTCTGTCTAAGAAGTTTGGTTAGAGGCCCAGGCAAGTACAAGATGTGTTAGAGTCCCAAGTTTCTCTATTCATAGGTATATGTATAGTACCACTAGTTCCAAACATTGGGGCTTCTCAGTGGACTGAAAACCCACCTCTTGAACCCCTGTTGACTATATGCTTAACTCTGTCTGCTTTCTTCCTTGCTGGTGTGATTTTATTAAGAATAATTTGGCACTTAAGTGGCCTCTTTGGGAAATTTATGGTTCCCAAATGGGTTCTTCTAAAACCTCTTCCTCTTCCCATCAGAGATGCTCCATTTACTGCTTGGATATCCCCTCCAGTTTCCTTGAGTCCTTTCATATGTCCCACTTCATACCCATGATTCCTCCATCTCTCTGTTCACCCTGCCACACTTTTCCCATTTTACTTCAGCCCCACAGCTCCATAGTCTATTTAACTATAGCTCTCCTAATCTAAATCAAGGCCTATCCAGGGACTAATGGATCCCCAAAAGCAAATACCCATAGTTGAAATTAGGAAAAAAAGACTATTTGGAAACATAACTTTATGCTTTGTACACTCATATGAGTTAGGATACATCCAGAGAGCTGCTATGTGCTTCATCGGTCACTGGTCTAAAATTTAGTCCACAGCTTCCATCAAATTACATATTAGGGCAAAAGAAAAGCTTAAGTCACCTCCACAAATATTGGTAAACAGTTAACTTTGACTTGTCCATTTGCCAGAAACACAATTTAGTTATAAATATAAGGTGGTGGTAAACAAGTGAAAATGTATTACTATGTTTCACGGATTTACAGCTGAAATTTTTTAATAAAATCTCTAAAACATCTATATGCCTCTGTCTGTAAATTTTTGTGTGTCTTTATATATGTATATATGCATGTATGTTATGTATATAAGACATTTTATACCTCTGGATAATATTACTAAATTAATTTTTAAGTCTCTTAAAGGAAATCTATCTAAATTGGCTTAGAGATAAATGTGTCCATATAAATTAAGAATTCCTTAAACTTTAGAAATATAGAAATAAATCTAATTTTAAAAATTTTAACTGGGATAACATTTGTTAAATAAAGCTAGTTTTAAAAACTGTTAGTACATGGAAACTGACATGTCTTCAGAGTTGTCAGCATTACATATAATGCATATATATATATATATATATATATATATATATATATATATACGTATATTTAACCTACATTTACTAATCAAGCAAGCTTATGGTATCTTTAATAGATGTTTAAGATTACAAACTAAAAATACAATAGATGGTAAAATTTAAAAGTGAGTTGCGGGACTGCACTGGTGGTGCAGTGGTTAAGACTCTGTGCTCCCAATGCAGGGGGCCTGGGTTTGATCCCTGGTCAGGGAACTAGATCCCACATTCATGCCACAACTAAGAGTTTGCATGCCACAACTAAGGAGCCCACATGCTACAACTAAGGAGCTGGCGAGCCACAATTAAGGAACCCTCAAGCTGCAACTAAGGAGCTCGCCTGCCACAGCAAAGACCCAGTGCAACCAAATAAATAAATATATAAATATTTTTTAAAAATTGAGTTGCATGATGCATGTCAAGTACTTCAGTAAATTAGAAGAAGAAGAAGAAGAAGAAGAAGAAGAAGAAGAAGAAGAAGAAGAAGAAGAAGAAGAAGAAGAAGAAAGAAGAAGAAGAAGAAGAAGAAGAAGAAGAAGAAGAAGAAGAAGAAGGAGAAGGAGAAGGAGAAGGAGAAGAAGAAGAAGAAGAAGAAAGAAGAAGAAGAAGAAGAAGAAGAAGAAGAAGAAGAAGAAGAAGAAGAAGAAGAAGAAGAAGAAGAAGAAGAAGAAGAAGGAGAAGAAGAAGGAGAAGAAGAAGGAGAAGGAGAAGGAGAAGGAGAAGGAGAAGGAGAAGGAGAAGAAGAATAAGAAAAAGAAGAAGGAGGAGGAGGAGGGGAGGAGGAGGGGGAAGAAGAGGAGGAGGGGGAGGAGGAGGAAGAGGAGGAGGAAGAGGGGAGGAGAAAAGGAAAACCCATGTGTTTAACCTTTTATGTTCTTTGCTCTTAGACTTAAAAAAAAATAACTTGATCAATTTTTAACTAGAAAAATATCCTAGGATAATGTCTAGATATGATTTTTTAGACTCATGAAATGTTCATGATCAATCCAAATATAATTGTTAAGAACAAGTGACTGTAAGTGGGATAAAATTTTTATAAATTTGTTAACAATGATTATGTTTCATCATATGTGAACTTAAAAATTATTCCACAAGTACTTTTGGTAACTTGAAAACTTAAAGCTATGCTAATTTGGGATAAATAATAGATATTTGTTGAATTTCCAAATAAGGTAAAATATTGAAATATTAATTGCTGAATATAAGTTTATCTATTTTAGGCATCTTATTTTTATAAACACAACATAGAGAAAGTAAATATATTTGTGTCTGTCAAAAACATGATATTTGTACTATAAAAAGCCATATGCCTCTATAAAGTTATAAAATGATGCATTCATAATTTGCTACAGAATGATACTGTGTGGTAGTCAGTTAAAAATTGCTCAGTTCTGTTTTTCTTTTCTGTAATAGACAGAAATAATGGTTAAAATTTTGTATCAATTTTGCAAATAACACCACTGTAACTAACAAGAGTAAAGAAAAAAACTCAGTATACAAGGAAATAAGATGTATTTTTTTATAAAGAAAGATATAAAGAAAAATATAAAGGATGTGTTTTGTTTAAGGGCCCAAGATTGTAACTTTGTCCTAAACCAGAAAAATTGGTTGTTCTAGAATGAGAAAGTGGAAAACAGTAAGACAATAACTAAACAGATATTTTAAAAGAAAAAAAAAAGTTTTAGAATGTTCAGGAGAGGATCTTGGAAAAGAAATATTATTTTGTGTGCTCAAGCTAGTGGAGAGTGGATGAATTTATTTACAAGGCTGTAAAAAAAATAACCTTAGAATAAACAGTTCACTGATGCATATTCAGAATTTGGTTTTCTCTCTACTAAAACAACAAAGTATTCTTAGGTTAATATACTGCTATTAAGAAGAAACTATTTAAAAAATCTTCTTTCCCTTTTAAGTATTCTGCCTAGGAAACCAAGATACTGCATCTAAAATATGTCCTGTGCTTCAGAGGTCTTTGGTTGCTTAAAAACTGAGTCTTCTCAATAAGCCAATTTTTTTTTACAACTGTGTAATTTTATGTATTTGCCCTTAAAATAATTTGTCGCTTTGCTAAAATGGATAACCAAGTGTTGCTTTCACAATAATCCTATTTAGTCATATGTCCAACTCTTTTGACATTTTTGTCAATTTTCCCAAACAAATTGGAAAAGGAATCTTTTGAACTCCAATTAACATTAAGATTTCCCAGAGGGTTTCTAGAAAATCTCAAAGGATTTGTCTTTTACCTTGTAAAAGAGAGATGATAAACTAATTATATTCATTTGATATGTTAAAATCCATAAGAGAATTGTCAAACAGGAAATGATGACAAAACTTCATAGGTTGTATGTATGTGGATATATTTACTAATATAGATTTTACATAAATCATAAGAAGTTCACAGAAATTTGTCAATACACTCATTCCCCTACAGAGGTCCCCCTATGATGAGCATTTACGTGGGATACATATATCTTCTTGTTTTTATGCCTTTTAAAAGAGGTGTATCCTCTTTTATTCATATACATGAATATTCATATACATATCTGTTCCCCAAATTTCATTGTCACCAATTTTCCAATCATGTTCCTTTCAAGTCCCTGGTCATCAAGCCAAAGCATTGGCCACAGTCCGTGAATCAGTATATAAACAACATCTGTCCATTTCTCCTTCCAAAGTGAACAACCAAGTGCAAAGCCCAAAGTTCTGCCTACTAAGAAGATTGCTCTTCACTACTCCCATTTCGAGAGGGACTGTAGTGCTGCAGCTCTCCACTTTTGGGTAACAATTGCATATCATGCAAAGCTATCTGTAAGCCAAGCTATCCTTTTTTCTTCCCTTTTCAATTCATTTAAGATAGTTATCCATGAAGTCATACGTTCAGGTTGGGAGGGAGAAGGCAGTATAGCAAGTGTATTTTGGATACTTCCAGTTTGGTTGAATAGATATTAATTGATAAATCCACTCTACCATTCCATTGTCCCTATGCTTTTGAATCCTTTTCTCTACATTAAACCAAGGGAGATCTAACATTTCCACCACTCATGATGAACAACGCTTTGATCGATGTTTCAGCCAATCAACCCAACAAACTTTAGAGCTCTTTCTAATTTCCCCTGCTGCACATTAAATGTAAAGTTTCTGCTTAGTGTGCCAATATTTTAAAAATTGTCATGTTCCAACTTTATATTTTGCATACCATTAGCCCACACCCTTAAAATCCATACCCATACGTACTCCCAGGTTTCTGCTTGTATAATTTAAAAATTCAAGTAGTTATTTAGGAGTATAGTGCACCTTCTCATGGGTCACAATTTGTACCTCACATTTAAGGGTCTGATAGGAATTGAGTCACACGTGGTAACTGCCTCAGGGGAGTCCATTACTGTTTCCTCAAACAATGAAGGGTTAGTACCCTGAGATGGAGGTGTAAAGGTTGATACCCCTGCGGATTGGGTGGCTGTTACCACTTGGATGGGGAATTCATTGCTATAGGGATTGGGGAGACCACTTCCACTTACAAAGACTCAAAAAATGTTAGAGGTCTAATGCCCCCTCTTTCATCAGGGTCTTCCCACACATCCCCATTCCACGTTACAGGTTACAATTCTTTCTCAATCAATCCCATCACTTTAAAAGTAGGAACTCTAGGAACTTTGGAGTTCAACTTGCATTAAAATTTAGAACATCACAGTTTGATTTTCAAAAGTGTCAGCTCTGACAGGAGATAAAGCTCTCCCTCAGCGCACTCTTAGAAGCTCTTTGGTCATTTATGCAACCCTTTAGCTGACAATTCAAAAACCAGAGCTCACCCTTTTCTTTTGCAACTTTTCCAGCAACATATGGAAGAACCAACCAACAACACTAAACTCCTTAGTTTTTTTAAAAAAATATTTGAATGTGTCATAAGGAGTGTTACTTAGCTCCCTGCTTCTTGTAAGTGGTTAATTACAAATATCTACTGCATATATTTTGTGTATCTTTAAGAAAAGCTTTTACCATAAAGTATCAGTGCTGTACTTACTACTGGAAATAGAGTAAACAGCATCCTTTAATCTAATAGAATTACATAGACAATTTGATGAACCCCAGAAGTAATTTAGAAAACACATCCTTAAAATTCTGTTCAACTACAACCTCTCTCAGTGTCAAATTCTATAAAAGCTCTCCAAAAAACTGAACAAATAAGAGAAGTAGATAGATAAATGATAGATAGATGATAGATAGATAGATAGATAGATAGATAGATAGATGATAGATAGATAGGCAGATAGATAGATAGGCATAAGAAGATATTTATTATAGGAATTGGATCAGCCATTTATAGAAGTCAAGAAGTCCCACAATCTGACATCTGTTAGCTAGAGAACCAGAAAATCCTGTTGAGTAATTTAGTCTAAGTCTTAAAGACTGAGAACCAGGGCACCCATGGTGTAAATCATAGTTGCAGGACAAAGGCCTGAGAACCAGGAGGCTGCTGGTTAAGTTGTATTGTCCCCAGGTCCACAAACCAGAAATTCTGTTGTGAGAGGACAAGAAAAGATGGATATCCCAGCTCAAGAAAGAAGAGGGGATTGGCCTTTCTTCATCTTTTTCTTCTCTTCAGGCCCTCAGTTGATTAGATGTTGCCTGCTTACATTGGTGAGAGCACATTGCTTTACAGATTGTACTGATCAAAGCTTCCAGAAATACCCTTCCAGACAGACACACCCCCAAATAATGTTTCATTAGTTATCTGGTTATTGCTTAGCCAAGTCATGTTGACACATAGAGTTAACCATCATGAGTCCATCCCTTGTCAACTTGATACCCACACACATCACCTTAAATCACAGATAATCTCCACAGAGACAATAATAAAGTCATAATTCTGCCTAATATGATACAGCTATGTGGATAATAACCAAAATCACACCAACTCCTTCCCCAGAAGAGGTAATAATTTCCTTGAATAATGTATATCTCTCTCTTAGAAATCCCCAAACATATAGTATGATGTAAAATTGACAAAACTTAAATAACATAATATAGAGACTTCCCTGGTGGCACAGTGGTTAAGAATCTGCCTACCAATGCAGAGGACACAGGTTCGGTCCCTGGTCCAGAAAGATCCCACATCCCACAGAGCAACTAAGCCCATTCTCCACAACTACTGAGCCTGCGCTCTAGAGCCCATGAAACACAACTACTGAGCCCTCACGCCACAACTACTGAAGCCTGTGTGCCTAGAGCCCATGCTCCACAAAAGAAGCCACCATAATAAGAAGCACACATACCACAATGAAGAGTAGCCCTAGCTCGCCACAACTAGAGAAAGACTCTGTGCAGCAATGAAGACCCAACACAGCCAAAAATAAAAAAAAAATAAATTTATTTATTTTTAGAAATAATATAATATTACACATCCCATGGGCATGATAAGGGAATAAGAAAGGGTAGAAAATATATTTGCGGAGTTTGAGATCTTCAAGGTGGCAGAAGAGTAAGACAAGGCGATCACCTTCCTCCCCACAAATACATCAGAAATACATCTACATGTGGAAGAACTCCTACAGACCACCTACTGAATGCTGGCAGAAGACCTCAGACTTGCCAAAAGTGCAAGAAACTCCCCACGTACCTGGGTAGGGCAAAGGAAAAAAGAATAAACAGAGACAAAACAATAGGGATGAGACCTGCACCACTGGGAGGGAGCTGTGAAGGAGGAAAAGTTTCCACACACTAGGAAGCGCCTTCACTGGCAGAGACAGAGGGTGGCGGGCGGGAAGCTTCAGAGCCACGGAGGAGAGTGTAGCAACACGGAGGGGTGCAGAGGGCAAAGTGGAGAGATTCCCGCACAGAGGATTGGTGCTGAGCACCACTCACCAGCCTGAGAGGCTTGTCTGCTCAGCCGCCAAAACGGGTGGGGATTGGGAGCTGAGGCTAAGGCTTCGGAGGTCAGATCCAGGGAGAGGACTGGGGTTGGCTGCGTGAACACAGCCTGAAGGGGGCTAGTGCGCCACAGCTAGCCGGGAGGGAGTCCGGGAAAAAGTCTAGACCTGCCTAAGAGACAAGAGACCATTGTTTCGGGGTGTGCGAGGAGAGGGGATTCAGAGCACCACCTAAATGAGCTCCAGAGACGGGCGCGAGCCGTGGCTATCAGTGCAGACAACAGAGACGGGCATGAAATGCTAAGGCTGCTGCTGCAGCCACCAAGAAGCCTGGTGTGCAAGGAAAGGCCACTATCCAAAGCTTCCCTCCCAGGAATCTGTGCAGCCTGCCAGGGTCCCATGATCCAGGGACAACTTCCCCGGGAGAACACACGGCACACCTCAGGCTATTTCAACGTCATGCCAGCCTCTGCTGCTGCAGGCTCACCCTGCATTCCATAATCCTCCTTCACCCTGGCCTGAGTGAGCCAGAGCCCCCTAATCAGGTGCTACTTTAACACCATCCTGTCGGAGTGAAGAACAGACGCCCTCAGGTGACCTGCAGGCAGAGGTGGGGCCAAATCCAAAGCTGAATCCCAGGAGCTGTGCAAACAAAGAAGAGAAAGGGAAATCTCTCCCAGCAGCCTCAGGAGCAGCGGATTAAATCTCCACAATCAACTTGATGTACTCTGCATCTGTGGAATACCTGAATAGACAATGAATCATCTCAAAATTGAGGCAGTGGTCTTTGGGAGCAACGACATATATATTTTTTCTTTTTTCTAATTTTGTGAGTGTGTATGTGTATGCTCCTTTGTGTGATTTTGTCTGTATAGCTTTCCTTTTACTATTTGTCTTTGGGTTGTACCTGTCCATTTTTTTGTTGTTGTTAAGTATAGTTTTTAGCGTTTGTTATCATTGGTGGATTTGTTTTCTGGTTTGGTTACTCCTTTCTTTCTTTTTTTCTTTTTTTCCTACTTTTTTATTACTTTTTAATTTTTTTATTTTTAATAATTAATTTTAATAACTTTATTTTATTTTATTATTTTTTCTTTCTGTCTTTCTTTTTTTCACCCTCTTCTTCTGAGTCGTGTGGCTGACAGGGTCTTGGTGCTCCAGCCGGGTGTCAGGCTGTGCCACTGAGGTGGGAGAGCTGAGTTCAAGACATTGGTCTACCAGAGACCATCTGGCTCCATGTAATAGCAAACAGCAAAAGCTATCCCAGAGATCTCCATCTCAATGCTAAGACCCAGCTCCACTCAACGACCAGCAAGCTACAGTGCTGGAAACCCTATGCCAAACAACTAGAAAGACAGGAACACAATCCCACTCATTAAGAGAGAGGCTGCCTAAAATCATAATAAGGTCACAGACACACCACCAGACGTGGTCCTGCCCACCAGAAAGACAAGATCCAGCCTCATCCACCAGAACACAGGCACTAGTCCCCTCCACCAGGAAACCTACACAACCTACTGAACCAACCTTAGCCACTGGAGGCAGACAACAAAAACAACGGGAATGACGAACCTGCAGCCTGCAGAAAAGAGACCCCAAACACAGTAAATTAAGCAAAATGAGAAGACAGAGAAACACACAGCAGATGAAGGAGTAAGTTAAAAAACCACCAAACCAAAAAAATGAAGAGGAAATAGGCAATCTACCTGAAAAAGAATTCAGAGTAATGATAGTAAAGATGATCCAAACTCTTGGAAAGAGAATGGAGAAAATACAAGAAAAGTTTAACAAGACCTAGAAGAACTAAAGAGCAAACAAACAATGATGAACAACAAAATAAATGAAATTTAAAATTCTCTAGAAGGAATCAATAACAGAATAACTGAGGCAGAAGAATGGATAAGTGACCGGAAAGAGAAAACAGTGGAAAAATCTACAGCAGAGCAGAATAAGGATAAAAGAATGAAAAAATTGAGGACAGTCTCAGAGACCTCTGGGTCAACAGTAAATGCAACAACATTCGAATTATAGGGGTCCCAGAAGAAGAAGAGAAAAAGAAAGGGACTGAGAAAATATTTGAAGAGATTATAGTTGAAAAATTCCCTAATATGGGAAAGGAAATAGTTAATCAAGTCCAGGAAACACAGAGAGTCCCATACAGGATAAATCCAAGGAGAAAAACGCCAAGACACATATTAATCAAACTATCAAAAATTAAATACAAAGAAAAAATATGAAAAGCAGCCAGGGAAAAACAGCAATTACCACATAAGGGAATCCCCATAAGGTTAACAGCTGATCTTTCAGCAGAAACTCTGCAAGCCAGAAGGGAGTGGCAGGACATATTTAAAGTGATGAAAGAGAAAAACCTACAACCAAGATTACTCTACCCAGCAAGGATCGCATTCAGATTTGATGGAGAAAGTAAAAGCTTTACAGACAAGCAAAAGCTAAGAGAATTCAGCACCACCAAACCAGCTTTACAACAAATGTTAAAGGAACTTCTCTAGGCACAAAACACAAGAGAAGGAAAAGACCTACAATAACAAACCCAAAACAATAAAGAAAATGGTAATAGGAACATACATATTGATAATTACCTTAAATGTAAATGGGTTAAATGCTCCTTAGGTAAGAATATACAATGGAGGAAAGAGAGCCTCTTCAATAAGTGGTGCTGGGAAAACTGGACAGGTACATGTAAAATAATGAAATTAGAACACTACCTGAAACCATACACAAAAGTACACTCAAAATGGATTAAAGACCTAAATGTAAGGCCAGACACTATCAATCTCTAAGAGGAAAACATAGGCAGAACACTCTATGACATAAATCACAGCAAGATCCTTTTTGACTCACCTCCTAGAGAAATGAAAATAAAAACAAAAATAAACAAGCGGGGCCTAATGAAACTTAAAAGCCTTTGCACAGCAAAGGAAACCATAAACAAGACCAAAAGACAACCCTCAGAATGGGAGAAAATATTTACAAATGAAGCAAGTGACAAAGGATTAATCTCCAAAATATACAAGCAGCTCATGCAGCTCAATAAAAAAAAAAAAAACCCAATCCAAAAATGGCAGAAGACTTAAATAGGCATTTCTCCAAAGAAGATATACAGATTGCCAACAAACACATGAAAGAATGCTCAACATCATTAGTTATTAGAGAAATGAAAATAAAAACCACAATGAGGTATCACCTCACACCGGTCAGAATGGCCATCATCAAAAAATCTACAAACAGTAAATGCTGGAGAGGGTGTGGAGGAAAGGGAACACTCTTGAACTGTTGGTGGGAATATAAATTGATACAGCCACTATGGAGAACAGTATGGAGGTTCCTTAAAAAACTAAAGTAGAACTACCATATGACCCAGCAATCCCGCTACTGGACATACACCGTGAGAAAACCATAATTCAAAAGAATCATGTACCACAATGTTCACTGCAGCTCTATTTACAATAGCCAGGACATGGAAGTAACCTAAGTGTCCATCAACAGATGAATGGATAAAGAAGATGTGACATATATATACAATGGAATATTACTCAGCCATAAAAAGAAACGAAATTGAGTTATTTGTAGTGCAGTGGATGGACTTAGAGTCTGTCATACAGAGTGAAGTAAGTCAGAAAGAGAAAAACAAATACCATATGCTAACACATATATACGGAATCTAAAGAAAATAAATGGTTCTGATGAACATAGGGGCAGGAGAAGAATAAATACTCAGATGTAGAGAGTGGACTTGAGGACACGGGGAGGGGGAAGGGTAAACTGGGACAAAGTGAGAGAGTAGCATTGACATATATACACTACCAAATATAAAATAGATAGCTAGTAGGAAGCAGCTGCATAGCACAGGGAGTTCAGCTCGGTGCTTTGTGACCACCTAAGGGGTAGGATACGGAGGGTGAGAGGGAGGCACAAGACGGAGGGGATATGGGGATATGTGCATACATATAGCTGATTCACTTTGTTATACAGCAGAAACTAACACAACATTGCAAAGCAATTATATTCCAATAAGGATGTTTAAAAAGAAAGAATGAAAAAGAAAAGTGGTAACATAGAAAAAATATAAATTTTAAATGTGTGAATATAAGAAAAAAAAAGAGTGGTTATCTTCAGATGACAGAGATCCTTTCACCAAAATCCTTAACACCTACATTGGCTTTCACCTTTAGGAGTTTCCAGGGCTCCAAATAACATCCCTATCTGCCAGTGAAACTTCAAGAACCATTTTTGACTGCTAGAATATATTTTCCAAATGGCAGAGCCGTTTGCAGAGAGGCCTGGACCTGTTGAAGAACCTTCTCTTGTTTTAGGACCCACTCAAAGCTAACAGCTTTTTAGATCACTTGATATTTGTGATGGAGTAACAATGCAAAGAGGAATATATTGCCCTCAAAATTCAAAAGGCCAACCAAGTGATAGGCTTTTTTCTTGATTGTAGGATGACCAGATGGATCAACTTAATCTTCACTTTGAAAAGGGGGATCTGTTCATGACCTATCATACTCGGTCTCTAGAAATTCCTCTTAAGTAAAATTCCTCTGAATTTAGTTGTACTTTTTTCCCTATCATCTTCCATGAAATTTATGAATAAGTCTAGAGTATTTGCTATTTTTGCTCAGTAGATGCTATCAACATAATGGCATTAATGTAATAGACCAGTGTGATACCTTGTAAAAAAAAAGGAGATCAAGAATTTTGAGAATTAAATGGTGATATTAGCCTGGAGAGTTGATATACGCTTCTGGTAGGTTGGTGATGATGTATTGTTGGCCTTATCAGCTGAAAGAAAACATGCTTCAGTGGGTGTTATCAATAGGTATAGGGAAAAAGTTATTAGCCAGATAAATAGCTGCATAGCAGGTACCAGGCGATGTGTGAATTTGCTCAAGCAATGAGCTTA
Source organism: Balaenoptera acutorostrata (assembly GCF_949987535.1). NCBI lineage: Eukaryota > Metazoa > Chordata > Mammalia > Artiodactyla > Balaenopteridae > Balaenoptera > Balaenoptera acutorostrata. The sequence continues at coordinate 57,484,637 of NC_080066.1, read as the reverse complement.
TACAGCAGCTGCAATTGGAGTCACAACTTGGCTAAGCTTGTGATAAACACCCATATGTTTTCTACACAGGAAAGATAGAAGACTTGAATGTGGATTAATGGAAATCAGCACACCTGCATCTTTCAAATCCTTGAGGATGTGATGAATCTCTGCATTCCCACTAGGAATGTGACACTGTTTTTGATTTACTATATTCATTTTTCTTTTTTTTTTTTTTTGGCTGTGCCGAGTCTTAGTTGTGGTAGGTGGGATATTCATTGCAGAATGGGGGATCTTTTTTTTTTTTCAGTTGCAGCATGCGGACTTCTGAGTTGTGGAGTGTGGACTCTTAGTTGCAGCATGCATGTGGGATCCATTTCCCTGACCAGGGATTGAACCCTGGCACCCTGCATTGGGATCACGGAGTCCTACCCACTGGACCACCAGGGAAGTCCCCTATATTCCTAATTATAGACAGTTCTAATGGATTCCATTTTCTTTCCCATCATAATAGTCCTCACTCCTCAGGTCAGGAAACCAATGTGAGGATTCTATCACTTGCTAAATATATCTATTCCAATTATGCATTCCAGAATTGGAGAAATAACCATAGCATGGTTCTTGATAACTTCTGGACCTACTCTGGCATAAAAATGAGCTAAAACTCCATTAAGCACCTGAATCCCAAAAGTCTTTACTCAAACTGGAGGGCCATAGTGAGGTTTTTATCTCCTGGAAACTATGTCAGTTCAGAGCCAGAATCTAGCAGTCTCAGAATTGTCTTATTATTTCCTTTTCCCCAATACTTAGTTATCTTAGTAAAGACTGTAGTACCCTTTTGGGCAAGGCTAAGAGAAAGACAGTATAAATTTATTGTAGTATACCAGGGCCCTTTATCCAGGGAATCTGGTCTTCCCTTCATTCAAATGGTCCTTGGTCTGTAAACTGGATTATGTTTGGGACTTAACTAAAGAGCTGAGCTTATCTATTTTCAGGATTCAAGATAGACTTTTGTTTATTTGACCTAGAAGAATTTAGCTTATAAAGGTCAAATAAAAATTTAGTAGTATTTATATTTCTTTTACTTCTAGGAACATCATGATTAATTAGTCAACTCCATAGGTCCATGTGAATCAGACTATTCTGATTGCTGCCTTGACTCTGAAGTCCAGCAGAGTAACAACTTCAGTGGTTTAGTGGATCCACATGGGCCCTGCTACTCTGGGATCAAATTATTCCCACTGCTTTAGATTTTCCAATTGAGTGGCTATGGTTCCCACTGTAAGGTCTGGCCTAAAGAGAAGAGCAATCATGGAGTTCTTCAAGGATGATGGAGGTCCACTCACAAATCTGTCAAAGTATGGTGAAAGTTTTCTCCTTTTGGCACTCTCAGTGTGGGTGAGTAGGGCTTTAATAACAAATTCATTCTAGCATTCCAATCGCCCTTAGTTTTTGAATGCTTCCTTATACATTAAACCAAGGTATATTGGGCATTTCTCTTCACTCACAGTGAGTTTTCTTCTGATCCACGGTTTAGTCAAACAAACAGATAAACTGTTATAGACCTTTTTAACTATCCATCCTGCAACACTAAATGTATAAACTGCTTACTGTGTCTATATCAATAATTCAGGCTGATACATCATTATGTTCATTCCACCATTATTCCACACCCTAAATATCCATACCCACACATATTCTTCATAATTCTGCTTGTATAATTTAGAAAATTCAAGTAGTTTTTTTGGAGTATAGTGCACCTCCTCTTGGGTTACAGTTTATACATCACTTTTAGTGGCCTGATGGGACTTGAGTCTAGTGATAGGTGACAATTGCCTTGGGGAAGACCATTGCCTTCTCAAGCAATCAGGGTTAATACTTTCAGATACATGTGTAAAGACTATTACCATTGTGAATTGGGGTGCTGCTACCACTTGAGGTAGAGATGTCACTGCCACTGGGATTAAGGAGACCATTTCCACTGACATAGAAGACTCATTAGAATTTACAGGCTTGATGTCTACAACTTCACCAGATCGTCTCACACATCCTTATTGCACAGTACAGAATTCCTTTCTCAATCAATGTCCTCACTTTAACAGTAGACACCCCATGAGACTTTAAGTTTAACTTGCATTGAAATTCAGCTAATCACAGTTGATTTTGTGCAACTTCATCTTCACCGGAGATGAGTCTGTCTCTCAGGGCACACGTAGAAGCTCTCAGGTAATACATGCAACTCTTGAGCTGATATTTACAATCTCTGATCTCATCCTTTTCTTTCACTGCTTCATTCAGCAATGCAAGGTGGGATCAAACAATGTTATTATATTTCTTAGTTTTCTAAAGCTGTTTGAGAGTATCATAAACACAGTTACTTAGCTCCTTGCTTCTTATAAGAGGTTGATTAGGAATATACAACAAAATATATTGTGTATCTCTAAATAGAGATTTCACCATGGACTATCAGTGCCCTGTTTAATATGAAAAACAGACTCATCAAGCATCATTTAATCTAATAAGATTAGAAACCAAATTCCTGGAAACCCAGAAGAAATTCAAGAAACATATCCACAAAATTCTTAACCATTAAGATATATGTATGCCAGATGAAAAATCTGAAAGTGAAATTAAGAAAACATTCCCATTTACCATCACAACAAAAAGAATAAAATATCTAGGAATAAACCTACCTAAGGAGACAAAAGACGTGTATGCAGAAAATTATGACACTGATGAAAGAAATTAAAGATGATACAAATAGAAGGAGAGATATACCATGTTCTTGGATTGGAAGAATCAACATTATGAAAATGACAATACTACCCAAAGCAACCTACAGATTCAATGCAATCCCTATCAAACTACCAGTGGCAATTTTCACAGAACTAGAACAAAAAAATTCACAATTTATATGGAAACACAAAAGACCCCGAATAGCCAAAGCAATCTTGAGAATGAAAAATGGAGCTGGAGGAATCAGGCTCCCTGACTTCAGGCTATACTACAAAGCTACAGTAATGAAGACAGTATGGTACTGGCACAAAAACAGAAATATAGATCAATGGAACAGGATAGAAAGGCCAGAGATAAACCCACGTACATATGGTCACCTTATCTTTGATAAAGGAGGCAAGAATATACACTGGAGAAAAGACAGCCTCTTCAATAAGTGGTGCTGGGAAAACTGGACAGACACTCCCTAACACCATACACAAAAGTAAACTCAAAATGGATTAAAGACCTAAATGTAAGGCCAGACACTATCAAACTCTTAGAGGAAAACATAGGCAGAACACTCTATGACATAAATCACAGCAAGATCCTTTTTGACCGAGCTCCTAGAGAAATGGAAATAAAAACAAAAATAAACAAATTGGACCTAATGAAACTTAAAAGCTTTTGCACAGCAAAGGAAACCATAAACAAGACCAAAAGACAACCTTCAGAATGGGAGAAAATATTTGCAAATGAAGCAACTGACAAAGGATTAATCTCCAAAATTTACAAGCAGCTCATGCAGCTCGATAACAAAAAAACAAACAACCCAATCCAAAAATGGACAGAAGACCTAAATAGACATTTCTCCAAAGATGATATACAGATTGCCAACAAATATATGAAAGAATGCTCAATATCATTAATCATTAGATAAATGTAAATCAAAACTACAATGAGATATCATCTCACACTGGTCAGAATGGCCATCATCAAAAAATCTAGAAAGAATAAATGCTGGAGAGGATGTGGAGAAAAGGGAGCACTCTTGAACTGTTGGTGGGAATGTAAATTGATACAGCCACTATGGAGAACAGTATGGAGGTTCCTTAAAAAACTAAAAATAGAATTACCATATGACCCAGCAATCCCACTACTGGGCATGTACCCTGAGAAAACCATAATTCAAAGAGTCATGTACCAAAATGTTCATTGCAGCTCTGTTTACAATAGCCAGGACATGGAAGCAACCTAAGTTTCCATCATCGGGTGAATGGATAAAGAAGATGTGGCACATATATACAATGGAATATTACTCAGCCATAAAAAGAAACGAAATTGAGTTATTTGTAGTGAGGTGGTTGGGTCTAGAGTCTGTCATACAGAGTGAAGTGATTCAGAAAGAGAAAAACAAATACCATATGCTAACACGCATATATGGAATCTAAAAAAAAAAAAAAGTCATGAAGAACCTATGGGTAAGACGGGAATAAAGGCACAGACCTACTAGAGAATGGACTTGAGGATATGGGGAGGGTGAAGGATAAGCTGTAACAAAGTGAGAGAGTGGCATGGACATATATACACTACCAAACGTAAAATAGATAAGTAGTGAGAAGCAGCCACATAGCACAGGGAGATCAGCTCGGTGCTTTGTGACCACCTAGAGGGGTGGGATAGGGAGGGTGAGGGGAGGGAGATGCAAGAGGGAAGAGATATGGGAACATATATATATGTATAACTGATTCACTTTGTTATAAAGCAGAAACTAACACATCATTGTAAAACAATTATACTCCAATAAAGATGTTAAAAAAAAGATATATGTATGTATGTGTGTATATGTATATATAAATATAGATAGTAAGATAGATAGGGAATTAGATAGATAGATTTAAGAGGAGATTTATTATTGGAATTGGCTCAAGCATTTAAGGAAGCTGAGAAATCCCACAATCTTCCATTTGCCATCTGGAGAACTAAGAAAGCTGGAGGAATCATTCCATCTAAGTCCAAAAGCTTGAGAACCAGGGAGCTACTGATGTAAGACCCAGAGTACAAAGGACCAAGAACCAGGAGCACTAACATCCAATGGGAAGAAAGATGCACATCCTAGCTCTAGGAGAGGAGAAAAAATTGTCCTTTTTGTCGTTGCTGTTGTTGTTGTTCTATTGGTGACATCTATTTGGGTTGGACGATGCCTGCCCGCATTGGTGCAGACAAATCTCTTTAATCGAATGCAACTCTCTTCCTGAAACACCCTCACATACAAACTCATATATGTTTATCAGCTATCTAGAATCTCTTTAGCCTAAGTGAACACAAAATTAACCATTACATTGTTCATAGAAATTTTTCAACATCCCCATTGTCTAGTTATTATGCTAAAATGTTATATGTCATGGAAAGGATTAATTTTCTTTATTCAATGAACTCTCCTCAGAACTCTAATCATGATCAATTTAAGTCACTTGTCATTTGCAGACAGTTACTGTTTTGCTTTGATTATATTCTGAAAGTGTTGACAATCAGCAACAGGCAGGAGAACTCCATGATAGCTTCACTTCAATAACTTTGAGACCTTGCTTCTGGAATGACTAAGAACTTCCATAATGAACTAGAATGTAATGAATTATAAAACTGTTAAGTCAAAGTTAAGCAGAACAAGAATTAATTGTAATTGGTGGAATGAACTGATGAGAATAATTTTCAAATGATTTTTGGTTTGAAACATTTTCTTAAATGTTTTGTTTTCTAGATTTAAAGAAATATTTTTCTCTTATACCTAGGTGTAACATTTAGCAATTTGGTAAAGGATATATTTGTAAACAGAGATGCAAAAATTCATTTTTCTCCCAAACTCAATCCTCCAGAATTTTTAAAAATGTTAGTGAGCATTCTCATATTTATGAAAACATAGTTATTAATATAAGTTCAAAAATAATCTGTTCTATTTTTAACATGACACAATTGAAAGCATTGGATATATAACCAAGGCTTTGATTGGAGTATAATACTTGAGACTGATGTACATGAACTCAAATTTGACCAGACAGTTAAGGAAATAGGGTTGACATTAAGGAACCAATGGTTATAAAATTCCCTAGGAAAAATTGGCCTGTAGCTGGCTTATTGGGTTCCCCTGCTCAATGTAAGAAATTTTACTTTGTGGCAGGCCTTAGAATGTCAGGATATTTTGGGGAACCTCAAAAAAAGAGGAATTCACCCAAACCTATAGTTATTGCTGGAAAAATATCTGGTGGCAAATTCTTGAGTTGAACTTCAACCTCAAGACATTTGGAAAGTCCAATCTGAGATTTCTAATAAAAAGTCCAGCAAAGCAAACTCAAAAGAACTATGTGGTCAGTGACAATTTTGTGGCACTAGTGAAAATAATAAAGCCATGTTTTACGAGACTAGATGTACTTTGTAAACAAATTGGCCTTATTTAGATTATCTCTGTTGGAAATGTTGGTACAGTACAGAGGCAAAACTATGGGTCAGTGAAAAACAAAAATACACTTCTGTGGGTTCCATCTTGCACATTTTTCCAGTCACTGGAAAATTCTCAATTCTTCTAGCTTTTTCCAGTGTCTGGCTACAACTCTCTAAACTAACATCTTTAATTTTTCTCCTTTCTGATGTGGAATCATTGAGAAATAAATGTCACTAATCCCAAAGTTCTGCAAGATAAACTTGGTTGATATGACAAAAATAAAATTAAGGAAATCACCACAACAGACCGTGTATCAGTAACTTTCAGCTCTGCTGCCTAACTGGCTACTCAGAAGTTAATTACACCCCCAATGCCGTCACCACAGACATTCAAATTTCAAACCAGGAAATCAATTAAATGTCACTGATACCCTCACTCCACTATCTAAGAATGCTTTGAGCATCTAGACAGTTTTCCTGGCTGTGCTCTGGAACTAAAAATTGTGTTTTCAACATTAATCTATTTGTTTTTTACTTTTATAGAAAATGCCCCCTCATTAAATGCCTGATGTTGAGTACCATCTAGCAACTATTCTCTCTATTATCAAATATTAAGAGATAATTCAGCAGGTCTTTAATGATTAAAAGGTAACTGAAAAAGAAAATTGGAATCTGTGAATACTGATGGGGTTAAGAGAGTGGATCCAGGGAGAGGACCACTGTTGGCTGCATGGATACAACAGAGGGGATTGGAGTGAGGGGCTCCAAACCCAGGAATGCCCCTAAAGGAAGCATGGTCTGTCCAGTAAACGAGGTGTCATTGTTGAGAAGCACACAAGGGGTGGGGCCACCACTGCCCCTAAAGACTATCCCCTGTCTCCATGGGCAATGGGAAGGACTCTGACCAGAGTGAGCACACCCCAGTCTGTTGCTACTGCCTGCCAGTCTCCACCACCACAGGCATTTCTTGCAAACAACAGTTGGGGCCGCTGTACCCTTCCCTGACCTGAGTGTCCATTTGGAGTCAAGTATCCATCTCTACACCAAGACCTGGCTCCACCCAACTGCCAGCAGGCTCCAGTGCTAGACACCACATGCCAAACAACCAGCAAGACAGGAACACATCCCCATCCATCAACAGACAGGCTGCCTAAAGTTGTACTAAGCTCACAGACACTGCAAAACACACTATTTGACACGGCCCTGCCCATCAGAGTGAAAAGATTCAGCTCCACCAACCAGAGAACAGGGGCCAGTCCCTCCCACCAGGAAACCTACACAAGCTCCTGGACCAACCTCACCCACCAGGGGTCAGGCAACAGAAGCAAGGGAACTATGAACCTGCAGCAAGCAGAAAGGAGACCACAAACACAGTAAGTTAGACAAAATGAGATGACAGAGATATATGTTGCAGACAAAGGAGCAAGATAAAAACCCATAAAAGCAAATAAATGAAGAGGAAATAGTCAATCTACCTGAAAAAGAATTCAGAGTAATCATAGTAAAGATGATCTAAGTTCTCAGAAATAGAATGAAGGCATGGATCGAGAAGATACAGGGAATGTTAAGCAAGGAAATAGAAGAACTAAAGAACAAACAATCAGTGATGAACAACACAATAATTGAAATGAAAAATACACTAGAAGGAATCAATAGCAGGATAACTGAGGAAGAAGAACAGACAAGTAAGATGGAAGAAAGAATGGTGGGAATAAATGCCACAGTGAGGAATAAAAAAAAAGGATGAAAAGAAATGAGAAAAGTCTCAGAGACCTCTGGGACAACATTAAAAGCACCAACATTTGACTAAAACAGGTCCCAGAAGAAGAAGAAAAAGAGAAAGGGCCTGAGAAAATATTTGAAGAGATTATAGTCAAAGATGTCCTTAACATGGGAAAGGAAATAGTCACCCAAGTCCAGGAAGTGCAGAGAGTCGCATACAGGATAAACCCAAGGAGAAACATGCCACGACACATATTAATCAAACTAAAAAAGATTAAGGTCAAAGAAAAAATATTAAAAGCAGCAAGGGAAAAGCAACAAATAACATACAAGGGAATCCCCATAAGGTTATCAGTGGATTTTCAGCAGAAACTCTGCAGGTCAGAAGGGAGTTGCAGGATATATTAAAAGTGATGAAAGGGAAAAACCTACAACCAAGATAACTCTACTCAGCAAGGATCTCATTCAGATTCAACAGAGAAATCAATAGCTTTACAGACAAGAAAAAGCTAAGAGAATTCAGTACCACCAAAACAGCTTTGCAACAAATGCTAAAGGAACTTCTCTAGGTGGAAAACACAAGGGAAGAAAAACACCTGCAAACACAAACCTAAAATGATTAATAAAATGGTAATAGGAACATATAAATCAATAATTACCATAAATTAAATGGATTCAATGCTCCAACCAAATGAAACAGACTTGCTGAATGGATTAAAACAAAACAAAACAAAACAAAAAAAGACCAATATATATGCTGTCTACAAGAGACCCACTTCAAAACTAGGGACATATACTGACTGAAAGTGAGGGGATGGAAAAAGATATTCCATGCAAGTTGAAATCAAAAGAAAGCTGGAGGGATTTCCCTGGTGGCACAGTGGTTAAGAATCCGCCTGCCAATGCAGGGCACATGGGTTGGAGCCCTGGTCCAGGAAGATCCCACATGCCACAGAGCAACTATGTGTGTGCACCACAACTACTGAGACTGCACTCTAGAGCCTGTGAGCCACAACTACTGAAGCCTGTGTACTTAGAGCCTGTGCTCTGCAAGAAGAGAAGCCACCACAATGAGAAGCCTGTGCACTGCAACAAAGAGTAACCCCTACTTGTCACAACTGGAGAAAGCTCGCATGCATCAACAGAGACCCAATGCAGCCAAAATATTTTTTAATAAATTAATTAATTAAAAAAAAGAAAGTTGGAGTAACAATACTCATATCAGACAATATAGACTTTAAAATAAAGACAATTACAAGAGACAAGGAAGGACACTACATAATGATCAAGGGATCAATCTGAGAAGAAGATGTAAAATTGTAAATATATATGTACCCAACATAGGAGCACCTCAATATATAAGGCAAATGCTAACATCCATAAAAGGGGAAATCAAGACTAACACAATAATACCAGGAGACTTTAACACCCACTTACACCAATGGACAGATCATCCAGATCGAAAATTAATAAGGAAACACAAGCCTTAAATGACACATTAGACCAGATACACTTAATTGATATAAATAGGACATTCCAGCCAAAAGCAGAAAAATACACTTTCTTCTCAAGTGCACATGGAAATTCTCCAGGATAGATCACATCTTGGGTCAAAACTCAATCCTCAGTAAATTTAAGAAAATTGAAATCGGCTTCCCTGGTGGCGCAGTGGTTGAGAATCTGCCTGCTAATGCAGGGGACACGGGTTCGAGCCCTGGTCTGGGAAGATCCCACATGCCACGGAGCAACTGGGCCCGTGAGCCACAATTGCTGAGCCTGCGCGTCTGGAGCCTGTGCCCCGCAACGGGAGGGGCCGCGATAGAGAAAGGCCCGCGCACCGCGATGAAGAGCGGTCCCCGCACCGCGATGAAGAGTGGCCCCCGCTTGCCGCAACTGGAGAAAGCCCTCGCACGAACCGAAGACCCAATACAGACAAAAATAATAAACAAATAAAAAAAAAAAAAAGAGCAAATTCATACGTATCAATCTAATAATGAAGGTTTACAATTAAAACTCAGGTGTGTCTGGCTCAAAAACTCATGTAAGCACCTACATGCGTTTTTAAAAAAAAAAAAAAAAAAAAAAAAAAAAAAAAAAGAAAATTGAAATCATATCAAGCATCTTTTCCAACCACAACACTATGAGATTAGAGATCAATTACGGGAAAAAAAAAAACTGTAAAAAACACAAACATATGGAGGCTAAAATATATGCTATTAAATAACCAGGAGGTCACTGAAGAAATCAAAAAGGGAATTAAAAAATACCTAGAGAAAAATGACAATGAAAACACGATGATCCAAACCCTATAGGATGCAGCAAAAGCAGTTTTAAGAGGGAAGTTTATAGCAATACAATCCTACCTCAAGAAACAAGAAATATCTCAAATAAACAACCTAGTTTTACACCTAAAGCTACTAGAGAAAGAAGAAGAAGAACAACAACAACAAAAACCAAAAAAACCCAAAGTTAATAAAAGGAAAGAAAACGTAAAGAGCAGAGCAGAAATAAATGAAATAGAAATGAAGGAAACAATAGCAAAGATCAGTGAAACTAAAAGTTGGTTATTTGAGAAGATGAACAAAATTGATCAAGTTTTAGGCAGAGTCATCAAGAAAAAAATTAAGAGTACTCAAATTAACTAAAATTAGAAATAAAGGAGAAGTTACAACTGACACCACAGAAATACAAAGGATCATAAGAGACTACTAAAAGCAACTATATGCCAATAAAAGGCACAATCTGCAAGAAATGGACAAATTCTTAGAAAAGTACAACCTTCCAAGAATGAACCAGGAAGAAATAGAAACTATGAACAGACCAATCACAAGTACTGAAATTGAAACTGATTAAAAATCTTTGAACAAACAAAAGTCCAGGACCAGATGGCTTCACAGGTGAATTCTACCAAATATTTAGAGAAGAGCTAACACCTATCCACCTGAAACTCTTGCAAAAAATTGCAGAGGATGGAAAACTCCCAAACTCATTCAATGAGGTCACCATCACCCTGATACCAAAACCAGACTAAGAAACCACACAAAAAAAGAAAATTACAGGCCAGTATCACTGATGAATATAGATGCAAAAATCCTCAGCAAAATACTAGCAAACCAAATCCAACAATACATTAAAAGGATCATACACCATGATCAAGTGGAATTTATCCCAGGGATGCAAGGAATCTTCAATATACACAAATCAATCAGTGTGATACACCACATTAACAAACTGAAGAATAAAAACCAAATGATCATCTCAATAGATGCAGAAAATTCTTCTGACAAAATTCAACACCAATTTATGATAAAAAGAAAAAAACTCTCCAGAAAGTGGGCATAGAAAGAAACTACATCAACATAATAAAGGCCATGTATGACAAACCACAGCAAACATCATTCTCAGTGGTGAAAAACTGAAAGCATTTCCTCTAAGATCAGGAAGAAGACAAGGTGTCCACTCTTGCCACTATTATTCAACATAGTTTTGGAAGTCTTAGCCATGGCAATCAGAGAAGAAAAAGAAGTAAAAGGAATCCAAATTGGAATAGAAGAAGTAAAACTGTCACTATCTACACATAACATGATACTATACATAGGAAACCCTAAAGATGCTACCAGAAAAGTACTAGAGCTCATCTATGAACTCAGTAAAGTTGCAGAATACAAAATTAATACATGGAAATCTCTCGCATTTGTATACACTGACAACAAAATATCAGAAAGAGAAATAAGGAAAAAATCCCATTTACCATTGCAACAAAAAGAATAAAATACCCAGGAATAAAGCTACCTAAGGAAGCAAAAGAACTGTACACAGAAAACTATAAGATATTGATGAAAGAAATCAAAGATGACACAAACAGATGGAGAGATATACAATGTTCTTGGATTTGAAGAATCAATATTGTGGAAATGACTATACTTCCCAAAGCAATCTACAGATTCAACACAATCTCTATCAAATTACCAATGGCATTATTCACAGAATTAGAAAAAAAATTTTACAATTTATTTGGAAACACAAAAGCCCTCAAATAGCCAAAGCAAACTTGGGGGGGGGGAAGAGGTGGAGGAATCAGGCTCCCTAACTTCAGACTATACTACAAAGCTACAGTAATCAAGAGAGTATGGTACCAGAACAAAAACAAAAATGTAGATCAATGGAACAGGATAGAAAGCCCAGAGATAAACCCACGCACCTATGGTCACCTAATCTATGACAAAGGAGGCAAGAATACACAATGGAGAAAAGACAGTCTCTTCAATATTTGGTGTTGGGAAAACTAGACACCTACATGTCAAAGAATGAAATTAGAACACTCTGTAACATCATACACAAAATTAAAGTCATATTGGATTAAAGACCTAAATGTAAAGCCAGACACTATAAAATTCTTAGAGGAAAACAGGCAAAACACCCTTTGATATAAATTGCAGCAAGATCTTTTGTGCTCCACCTCCTAGAATAATGAAAATAAAAACACAAATAAACAAATGAAACCTAATTAAACTTAAAAGCTTTTGCACAGCAAAGGAAACGATAAATAAGATGACAAGAAAACCCTCAGAATGGGAGAAAATATTTGCCAATGAAGAAACTGACAAGGGATTAATCTCCAAAATATAAAAACAGCTCATGCAGCTCAATATCAAAAAAAACAAAAATCTAATCCAAAAATGGGCAGAAAGTCTAAATAGACATTTCTCCAAGGAAGACATACAGATGGCCAACAAACACATGAAAAGATGCTCAACATCACTAATCATTAGAGAAATGCAAATCAAAACTACAATGAGGTATTACCTCATACCAGTCAGAATAGCCATCATCAAAAAATCTACAAACAGTAAATGCTGGAGAGAGTGTGGAGAAAATGGAACCCTCTTACGCTGTTAGTGGGAATATAAATTGATACAACCCCTATGGAGAAAAGTATGGAGTTTCCTGAACAAACTAAAAATTGAATTACCACATGACCCAGCAGTCCCACTCCTGGGCATATACCCAGATAAAACCATAATTCAGAAAGACACATGCACCCTAATGTTCATTGCAGCACTATTTACAATAACCAGTACCTGGAAGCAACCTACATGTCCATCAACAGAGGAATGGATAAAGAAAATGTGGTACATATATTCAATGGAATATTGCTCAGCCATAAGAAGGAAAAAAAATCATGTCATTTTCAGAGACATGGATGTACCTAGAGACTGTTGTACAGAGTGAAATGAAGTAAGTCAGAAAGAGGAAAATATCGTATATTAATGCATGTGTGTGGAATCTAGATAAATGGTATAGATGACCTTACTTGCAAAGCAGAAATAGAGACATAGACATAGAGAACAAATGTATGGATATCAAGGGGGAAAGGGGGCATGTGTGGGTTGAATTGGGAGATTGGGATTGACATATATACACTACTATGTATAAAATAGATTACTAATGAGAACCTACTGTATAGCACAGGGAACTACTTGGTGCTCTGTGGTGACCTAAATGTGAAGGAAATCCAAAAAAGAAGGGATATATGTATATATATGGCTGATTCACTTGCGGTACAGTAGAAACTGACACAGCAGTGTAAAGCAGCTATACTCCAATAAAAAAAAAAATACAGATTGAACTCTGTATTCAATGCAGTAAAGCTTCCTTAGAATGTCCTTGGATTCTTTAAATGTATATTCTAATTAAGGCATGCCATGTTTTGGTAATCAGATAATAATAGGAAATATTTGTTTTTATTTATTCTTTCATAACCATTCTTTGATGTATAGAATGTGATGGTTAAACTATACGGGGAGTCCATTTATTTGTTATGGATCATTTCAGTCGTCATTAGGATGTCTTAAATTAGTACACCTATATCTATTTACTGGTGTTTCAGTATAAAACTCACATGATGTAAATCCTTATTATAAACATTGTCTGGCCTCACATATGAAAGAGAAAATGTGCCAGGTAACCTGTATCCCAACTTCCTAACTTTCTAAGCCACTTAATGTGTTGTTATAACAATCTCTTTGGAGATTGCATGCTCCCTCAGGTCTGGATCTTTGTATTGTTTACCTCTGAATGCACAAAGCTACATACGATAGATGTGTAATAAGTCATTAATAAATATTTGTGTAAAGGATCTTCCTAAATAAATATATTTTGTTGCTATAAGAAATAAACTTATGTTAATTTTTTTTAAAGTAACTGAAACAAATTTGAATTAAATTTTCAAAGGAAAGAAGAATGTCTCTTTTTTTTTGTTGAATTAAATGGGACCTGACCAAGAGTCTCTGCTTGACTAAGTCTTAGTCAGGCTCCTGATACTTCTTTCAGGCCCATTTGTGAATTTTCTTGTAAAATCCTTATCAAGAACTCTGTTAAGTCAGGTTAGCAAGAGTCCCTCATCCTCCATTCTGATCACCCTCTCTATATAATAGAGTTTCTCATGCTGCACAATTCATGAGGTAATATCTGATCAGCCTGGCCTGTCTTCAGCAATACTGTGAAATTTATATTGCCAGAATTTCTGTTACCCTTCATGTTTCTACTTAGTATTGTAACATTACTGACCCCCACCAGGCTTCTTGATTATAAATTCCCACTTATCAATGATGTGTTTGTACTTGAGCAAGGTTCTATACTGAGGTCTCTTTTCCCTATAACAGTAGTCTTAAATAAATTTGGTTTTCAACTTTATTTTAGCTATGGTTTCTCTTTGATAGTACATATAACGTATCACCCCAGACAATAAAACAACTCTTTACTTTGCCTTTTGATTCAAAGGTATGAGGATACCACTGTGGCAAAGTGGCAGTCTTAACCACCAGTTCATGCAAATAATTGTTTTGTCTCCTGGTGGAAGCATTTCGTCCTCTGAATCAAAGACCTCTAGGTCATCAGAGCATAAAGTCACAGAAACAGGAAGCAAAACTATTGCTAGAAGGTACTAGGGAAAATTTTGAGTGGTGTCCCTTGTAGCTCCACTCCTTGATGTCAGAAGCTGTGAATCCTGGCAATTAAAAAGCAAAACAACTGGATATATTAGATGTTGATTCAGAAAATATACAGCCTCCTGGAGAAAATTCCCAAAGCTCTGCAACATATTGCCCCAAAGCTGGCACCGTAACTCAGTTTTCAATATGTCCTTCCACCATTCTATCAAGCCAGATGTTTCAAGATGGTAGGAAACATGGTGAGACCAGTAAATTACTTGAGCACGGGACAACTGTACTTCTTTTGCCGTGAAGTGAGGTCCTTAGCCCCAAGGAATGCTGTGTGGAATACCATGACAGTGGATAAAGCATTCTAAAACACCATGGGTGTTAGTTTTGGTAGAAGCATTGCTTGCATGTAAGACAAATCAGTATGCAGAGTAAATGTGTATCCCAGAAAGGACAAAATGCTATTCCTTTCATTATGGAAGTAGTCCAGTGTAATCAACCTGTCACCAGGTAGCTGGCTAAACACCCTGGGAAAATGTGCCATATCAGAAACTGTTACTCTTCACTGCTGGCAGATTGAACACTTCACCTTGTTGAGTGAAAGTCCATGTTTCTGAGCCCATGAAAAACCTCCATTACTGCCACCATGGCCATCTTTTTCATAAGACCTTTGGGCAGTGACAATCAGAAAGAGGCTGACAAAAAAAAAAAAAAAGAAAGAGGCTGACATATCCACAGAACATATGATTCTATGCACTTGATTATTGAAATCCCCCTCTCTGTCATCACCCTTTTTTGAGCATTCACATGGGCACAAATATATTCATGATTTTTTTAACCCAATGAGAGGGGTAGGTATATTGACTTGCCTCTTCCCCAAAGTGAATTGTCACCAATTCTCCAACCATGTTCCCCTCAAGTCCTTTGCCATCAAACCAAAGCATTGGCCACATTCCATGAATAAATATATAATTCCATGCTGGCCATTTATTCTTCCAAGCAATTTTAAAAAATTAGGTGCACTTCATAAATTTCAGCTCACTGAGATGATTTCCCTTCATCACGGTCCCTTAAGGGGTATAGTGCTTCAGCTCTCTACCCTCAGTGGTGACTGCATATCATCCAGAACCATCTGTACACCAGGCTAATTTTTTTCTTCCTCTTTCAACTGATCTTAAAGAGCTCCCCTTAAGACTATAGATACGGGCTTGGAGTGAGAAGGCAATGTAACAGAAATAAACTGTAGGCATTTCTGACATTTTTTTATGTAACCTATTTGTGCCTTTAGGGCCTGACCATATGCAATCATCTATATATCACTTCTCATTTATAATGGGGTATTAATGTGCACTCCCATCTTTAAGGCTTGGTAGGTCAGAAAATATGCAGCTCATGATTAGCACCTCATGTAACATGATAACTTGGTGACCCATGACCAAGCATTCAATATCTGCTAAGGCCCAGTGGCTGACTAAGATTTTTTTTTTCAAAGAGAGAGTAGTTATCTGCAAATAATAGCAGGCCTTGCTCCAAAATCCTAAATTTGTGATTCAACTATAGGGTCTGCCAAGGTTCCAAACAGCACTTCTACCTGTCAATAAAACTTCAGAAATCATAGGGGTTTTGGAATACACAGCCCAAGTGGCAGAGCAGCTTGAACCACAGCCTGGACTTGTTGCAGAGCCTTCTCTCTTTCTGGACCCCACTCAAACCTAGCAGATTTTCAAGTTACTCCATAAAAGAGCCAGGATAATGCACACAGATGAGGAATATGTTGCTTCCAAAATCCAAAGAGGTACATCAGGTGTTGTGTATCTCTCTTGTCTGCACAAGGGGCCAGATGAAACAATTAATTGTTCACTTTGAAAGGGATATGTGGAAATACCCCACACCTAGGACACTAGAAATTTCTCTTAGGTAGAAGAGCATTGAACTTCAGTTTAATTTGTTTCTCACCGTCACATGCAAATGTCTTACTTAAAAGTCCAGGATAGTTGTTATTCTCACTCACTAGGTTCATTCAGCATGATGTCAACCATATAATGGACAAGTATAATATCTTGTGGAACGAAAAGGTGATCAAGCTCCCTGAAAACTAAATTTTGACATAGGGCTGGAGAGTTGATACACCCTGAATGTAGGGTAGTAAAGGTGTATTGCTAGTCTTGCCACCTGAAAGAAAATTGCCTCTGGTGGGCCTACGTGCAGGTATGGAGAAAAAGGCATGTCTCAGATCAATAGCTTCTTACTGAATAGTAGAGGATGTGTGAATTTTCTCAAACACTGAAATCACATCTAGTATAACAACTAAAGTATGTCTACTGTTTAAGATTTTCTTAATCCACTGCTATTCTGCAATATACATATACCTCTGCACAGGCCAAATAGAAGAGTTTGGGGGGATAAAGGGGGAATCATCTTTCAAGTCATTGATGGTGGTCCAAATTTTTGTGATTTCTCCAGGAATGCAGTATTGGTT
Organism: Balaenoptera acutorostrata; assembly: GCF_949987535.1. Lineage (NCBI taxonomy): Eukaryota > Metazoa > Chordata > Mammalia > Artiodactyla > Balaenopteridae > Balaenoptera > Balaenoptera acutorostrata. Next base: position 57,467,363 of record NC_080066.1, on the reverse strand, counting down.
TTGATTAATGTTAGGAGATAAAGTCAGTTCAAATGGTTTCTATATGGCACTTTGCATCATAACAGCCATCGTTCCACAGATTAGGGACCAAATTAAGGGATTCTGCCAGCTTCTACATATCACTTTTGCTCTAGTGAATTCCATATCTGGGAAATAACCACAGGATGGGTTAGGAGAACCTCCGGGTTCACTGTATATGGACATTGCTTAAACTTCATTGATTGTCTGAGCCCCCCAAATCCCCTCCTCTGACAGGAAGGTCATGGTGTTTGTTTTGAGTCTCCTGGAAATAATGTCATATCAGAGCCAGTACCTAAGTAATCCCTGAAATATGTGATTATATCCTTTACTCCAATGCATTATTACCCTGTTAAAAGCCCATAGGTCTCATTGGATAAAGCTAACAAAAAGATTAACACTATAATTTTTGTCAGTAACATGGGGGCCTTCCTTCAAGGGGACATGGTCAACCCTTCATTCAAGGGGTTCTGGGCCTGTAAGTTTGCTTAAGTCAGAGAATTGATTAAGGGCCTGTGAATCTATAGTTTTATAATTCAAGCTAGACTTTTGTTCACTTGACCCAGAACTTTTCTTCCTATACATATATAGTAAGATGTTAGATTTTCTATCTCCTTCTAGGAAAAAAATGGCATGGGTGTCTGCCTGTCAGAATATTCTGAGTGTTGCTTCATCTCTGTTATCCATTACAGTAACTACACCTACATTGCCTTTAGTGTTTGAGCTACACCACCTGGCCACTGCCACCTGGGATCCAATTACTTCAACTGCATTTAATTTCCAAGTAAGTGTCCGTGATTCCCACTGTAAGTTCTGGTCTACAGAGAAGAGAAATCATAAAGCTTATCAAAGAAACGAGGCTGCTCTTTCAAATGTATTTATTGATGTTTTGGTGAAAGGTTGTTTTCTGGACACTCCCAGTGTGAATGAGTAAGTCTTAAATGACAAATACACTCTAACATTCTAGTGTCCTTAAGCTTTTGAGTATCTTCCTCCACATTAAACCAAGAGATTGGATGTGTCCATTTCATAATTGTTAGTCAAATTTTGATGTATATTTTAATTAACCACCTCAACAAACTGTTAGAGCCCTTTTCAAGGACCTGAGTTGCAACATTAAATGCTGAATCTTTGCCTCATGGGCCCAAATCAATAAACTTAGCTGATCCAATTTTATGTTTCTCCCACCATTATCCCACACCCTTAATATACATTGCCACATATATTCCACAAGTTTTTGCTTGTATAAATTAGAGAACTCAAGATGTTATTTTGGAGTGAAGCACACCTCCTGTAGGACACATTATGTACCTCATTTTTAATGGACTGATGAGTCTTGTGTCTAATCATAGGTAGCAACCGCCTCAGAAGAGGCATTATTTTCTCAGGTAATGCATGGCTAATCCCCTTAGATGGAGTTAGGAAGGCTGATACCACTGTGGATTGGGAGGTTGCTACCACTTGGTGTGAGGATGTCATTGCCAATGGTGTTAGAGAGATCATTGTCCCTGTTGGTTGTGAGAACACTTTCACTGACAAGAAGACTCATTACAGTTTATTGAATTGATGTCCCAGCTTCATCAGGATTTTCCCACATGTCAAATCCCATAAACAGGATGTGACTCTTCTCCTGGATTTTATAGTAAACACTCTAGAAGTCTGAGAATTCAACTTGTTAAAATACAGCCACACATTATTTGCAGCAGTTTCAGACCTGGCTGGAGGTAAGGCTCTTCCTCAGGGCATACCTTGAAGTTCTTAGCTTAGCAATGCTTGAATTTATTATTTTGTTTCACAACTTTGTCCAGAGACATTAAGAGGAACCAAACAATATAATTATATTCCTTAGTTTTCTAAAAGCTTTCAAAAGTATTATGTACAAAATTACTTAGCTCCTTCCTTTTCATAAGTGTTTGATTAGGAATATCCAATGTTGGGAATTTCCTGGTTGTCCAGTGGTTAGGACTTGGTGCTTTCACTGCTGGTGCCTGGGTTCAATCCCTGGATGGGGAGCTAAGACATGACATTGAGCATAGGAGAAGCCCCAACTCACACCCTGTTTCAGCTCTAGCCCATTTGACTCCATCTGTACCTCTCCCCAAGGTGGCAGCTGCCAGTGCACATAGGGAGAAGGCATGGCTAATGCTTACTTCAGATCCATCAAAGCCGACACACACATGCAGACATCCCAGGGACTCTCCCACACAAAGACATAGCTTCAAGACCAGGATAGGCAACTATTTTGCCTAATTTCATAGAGAAAAACAGAGAAAGTTAAACAAAATAAGATGACACATGAATGTCACAAATGAAAAAAACAAGATAAAATGCTAATGAAACAAAGGTAAATAATTTACCTGATAAAATGTTCAAAGCAATAGAATGAAAATGCTCAATAAACTCAGAAAAAAAATAAAGAAACAGTGTGAACACCAACAATAACTAGAAAATATAAAATAGAACCAATTGGAGCTGTAGAATAAAATAACTGAAATGAAAAATAAATGAGAAGGAATTAACAGTGGATTAGGTAATACAGAATAACACTTAAGTGGTCTGCAAGAAAGAATAGTGAAAATGACCTAATCAGAACAGCAAAAATAAAGAAAAAATTTAAAAATGGAAATAGTTTAAGGGACCTCTGAGACAACATTAAGTTAATTCACATCAATTTAAAGTACTAAACGGAAAAACTTCACAACTAAGGTTACTCTACCCAGCAAGATTGTCATTCAAAATTGAAGCAGAGATAGTTTCCCAGACAAGCAAAAACTACAATAGTTTATTATTAATCCAGCCTTACATGGAATGTTAAAGGGTCTTCTTTAAGATTAAAAAAGTCTATAACAAGAAGCAAGAAAATATATGAAGGAAAAAAATCTCATTGATAAAGACAAATATCAATAGACAGTAAAGGCAGGGGATGAACCACATAAGGTAGTAGAAAGGTTAAAAGACAAAATTTGTAAAATTAACCATAACTACAATAAACATCTAAGGAATAGACATAAAGATGTAAAATATGACATCTAAAACATAAAACTTGTGGGACAATAAAAAAGTAAGGTTTTTAAAAATGTGTTTGAACTTAAATGAATATCAGTTTAAAACAAGTAGATATATATAGTTATAGGTCAAGATGTATGTATGTGTGTGTGTGTGTGTGTGTGTGTAGTGGTAACTACAAATCAAAAACCTACAGTAGATACACAAAAATCAAAGATAAAGGAACCCAAACATAACATTAAAGAAAATCATCAAACCACAAGAAAAGAGACTAAACGAAGAACAGAGGAGAACTACAAAAACAACCAGAAAACAAGTTACAAAATGGCAATAAGTACATACCTTAAATAATCCCTTTAAATATAAATGGACTAAATTCTCCAATTAAAAGATGTAAGGTACCTGATCAGATAAAAGCAAACAAAACAAACAAGGCCCATCTATATGCTGCCTACAAGAGACTCATTTGAGAGCTAAAACACACATAGAATGAAAGTGAGGGCATGGAAATAAGGTATTCCATGCAAATGCAAATGAAAAGAAAGTGCTGAATCCTAGCCACTAGACTACCAGGGAGCTGTAATGCAAATGAAAAGAAAGCTGGGTTAGCAATACTCATATCAGACAAAATATACTTTAAAACAAACTCTATAATGAAAGACAAACAAGGGAATTATTTACTGTTAAAGGGGTCAATCCAAGAAGAGAATATAACATTCATAAACATATATGCATCTAATACAGCAGAACTTAAATATATAAAGCAAATATTAATAGACATAAAATGAGAAATTAAAAGAAATACAATAATAGTAGTAGATTTTAATAACCCCACTTACATCAATGAGTAGATCATCCAGACAGAAAATCAATAAGGAAACAATGACTTTAAATGACACAGTAGACCAGGTGGACTTAACAGGTATCACAGAATATGTCATCCAAAAGCAGCAAAATACACATTATTTTCAAGTGCACATGGAACATTCTCCAGGATAGATCACATGCTGCACCACAAAACAAGTCTCAATAAATTCAATAAGATTGAAACTATATCAAGCATCTCTTCTGACCACAATGGTATAAAACTAGAAATCAATTACAGGAAGAAAAATGGAGAAAACAAAAACACATGGAGACTAAACAACATGCTATCAAAAAATAAATAAATAATATCAATGAAGAAATCAGAAAATACCTTGAGATAAATGATAATGGAAACATAAGTTTCCAAAATCTGTGGGATGAATAAAAGCAGTTTTAAGAGGGAAGTTTGTAGCAATATAGTCTTACCTCAAGAAAGAAGAAAAAGATCTCAGATAAAACACCTAACTTTCTAGCTAAAGGAATTAGAAAAAGAAATAAACAAAGCCCAAAGTAAGCAGAAGGAAGGAAATAATAAAGATCAGAGCAGAAATAAAACAAACAAAAACAATAGAAAAGATCAATGAGAATAAAAGCTATTTTTTAAAAGGTAAAAAAATTGAAAAACTTTTAGCCAGACTCATTAAGAAAAAAAAAAAGAGAGAGAGTGCCCAAATGAACAAAATTAGAAATGAAAGAGGATAAATTAAAAATGATATCACAGAAATATGAACTCATAAGAGAATACTAATAGTTATATGCCAACAAATTGGACAACCTAGAAGAAATAGTTAAATTCTTAGAAACATACAATTTTCCAAGACTGAATTGGGAAGAAATATAAAATGTAGACATATTACTGGTATCAAAACTGAATTAGTAATCAAAAAACTCCCCAGAAACAAAATTCCAGGGCTGTACAGCTTCACAAGGGAATTCTACTAAACATTTAAGGAAGAGTTAAAACCTGTTATTTTCAAACTATTCAAAAAAATAAAGAGAAGGGAAAACTCCCTAAGTTATTTTACAAGGCCAGCATTACCCTGATAACAAAACCAGTCAAAGACATTAGAAAGACAAAGAAAATTATACGCCCATATCAATGATGAACATAGAGAGAAAAATCCTCAACAAAATTTTAGCAAACTGAATTCAACAATGCATAAAAAGAATAATACACCATGATCAAGTGGGACTTATTCTAAGGTTGCAAGGATGGTTGAGCATCTGGAAATCAACATGATATACCACATTAACAAAAAAGGAAAAAATTCACATGATAATCTCAATAGATGCATAAAAAGCATTCCACAAAATTTATCATTCATTCATGATTAAAAAAAAAAAAAAGTCCCAACCAAGTTGGTATACAGGGAACATACCTCAACATTATAAAGGCCATTTATGACAAACTCACTGCTAACATGATACTCAATGTTGGAAAGCTGAAAGTTTTGCAGATGACATGATACAGTATATCAAAAACACTAAAGACTCCACCAAAAAAAAAAAAACTGTTAGAACTAATAAATGAATCCAGTAAAGTTGTAACACACAAGGTTAATATAAAAAATCACTTGCATTCCTATACACAAATAATGATCCATCAGAAGGAGACATCAAGAAACAATCCTATTTACAATCATTGAAAATAATAAAATATCTAGGAATAAATTTATCTGAGGTGAAAGACTTGTACTCTGAAAAATATAAGACATTGAAGAAGAAAATTGAAGGTGATACAAATGGAAAGACATCCTGTGTCCATGGATTGGAAGAATTAATATTGTTAAAATATCCATGTTACCCAAAGCAATCTACTGATTTAATACAATCTCTATCAAAATACCCATGACATTTTTCACAAAACTAGAACAAATAATTCTAAAATTCATATGGAACCATAGAAAAAAAACCCAAATTGCCAAAGCAATCTTGAGAAAAAAGAACAAAGCTAAAAGAATAAGCCTCCCAGACTTCCTACTATGCTACAAATCTACAGTAATAAAAACAACATGGTACTGGCACAAAAAACAGACATATAGATTATTGGAACAGAATAGAGAACTGAGAAATAAACCCATATACCTATGGTCAATTAATCTACAACAAAAAGGCAAGAATATACAATGGAGAAAACTCAGCCTCTTCAACAATTGGTACTGGGAAAACTGGACAGCCACATGTCAAACAATGAGATTAGAACATTTCTTCACACCATATACAAGAAAAAAACAAAACAAAAAAATCAAAACAACTCAAAATGGTTTAAAGACCTAAATGTAAGATCTGAAACCACAAAACTCTTAGAAGAAAACAAAAGCATGTTCTTTGACATTGGTCTTAGCAATATCTTTTTAGATCACTCTCCTTAGGTAAGGAAAACAAAAGGAAAAATAATCAAATGGGACTTAATCATACTTAAAACTTTTGCACAGTGAAAGAAACCATCAATAAAATGAAAAGGCAACACCTGAATGGGAAAAAGATATTTGCAAATAATATGAATGATAAAGGGGTTAATATCCAAAAATATACAAAGAATTCTTACAACTCAATATAAAACAAACAAACAACCTGATTACAAAATGGGCAGAGTACCTGGATAGGCATTTTTCAACAGTGACATGCAGATATCCAACAGTGACATGAAAAGATGCTCAACATCACTAATTATCATGGAAATGCAAATGAAAACCACATCACATATGTTAGAATGGCTAGCATCAAAAAAGACAAGAAATAACAAGTGTTGATGGGGATTTGAGAAAAGGCAACCCTGGTACACTGTTGATGGGAATGTAAATTGCTGCAGCCACTATGGAAAACATATGAAAGTTCCTGAAAAATTAAAAAATAGAACTATCATACAATCCAGCAATTCCACTCTTGGGTATTTATGCAAAAAAAAGAAAACACTAATTCTAAAAGATTATATACCCTTATATTCATAGCAGTGCTATTTGTAATAGACAAGATATGGAAGCAGCCTGGGTGGATAAAGAAGATGTCATATATATATATATATATATAATATATATATATGACATCTATACACACACACACACACATTAAATTATTACTTGGCCATTAAACAGAATGAATTTTGCCATTGTGACAATAAGGATGGACCTGGAAGGTATTATGCTTAGTGAAATATGTCAGACAGAAAAAGACAAATACGATTCTCTCTTGCAAGAACACCAGAATCACAAATAACTGCTGAAAAATCGTCAACAGGAAGACACTGGAACACACAAAAAAAGATACCCCACACCCAAAGACAAAGGAGAGGCCACAGTGAAACTGTAGGAGGGACTCAAACACAATAAAATCAAATCCCATAACTGCCAGGTGCGTGACTCACAAACTGGAGAACACTCATATCACGGAAGTCCACCCACCAGAGTGAAAGTTCTGAGCCCCACATCAGGCTTCCCAATCTGGGGGTCCAACACGGGAGGAGGAATTCCTAGAGAATCAGACTTTCAAGGATAGCAGGATTTGATTACAGGACTTCAACAGGACTTGGGGAAAGAGAGACTCCATTCTTGGAGAGCACACACAAAGTAGTGTGTGCATCGGGACCCAGGGGAAGGAGCAGTGACCTAATAGGAGACTGAACCAGACCTACCTGCTAGTGTTGGAGGGTCTCCTGCAGAGGCAGGGGGTGACTGTGTTTCACCATGAGGACAAGGACACTGGCAGCAGAAGTTCTGGGAAGTACTCCTTGGTGTGAGCCTTCCCAGAGTTTGCCATTAGACCCACCAAAGACCCAGGGTAGGCTCCAGTGCTGGGTCACCTCAGGCCAAACACCAAACAGGGAGGGAACCCAGCCCCACCTATAAGCAGAAAAGCAGATTAAAGTTTTACTGAGCTCTGCCCACCAAAGCAACAGCCAGCTCTACCCACCACCAGTCTCTCTTATCAGGAAACTTGCACAATCCACTTAGATAGCCTCATCCACTAGAGGGCAGACAGTAGAAGCAAGAAGAACTACAGTCCTGCAGCTTGTGGAACAAAAACCACATTCACAGAAAGATAGACAAGATGAAAAGGCAGAGGGCTATGTACCAGAAGAAGGAACAAGATAAAACCCCAGAAAAACAACTGAATGAAGTGAAGATAGGAAACCTTCCAGAAAAAGAATTCAAAATAATAATAGTGAAAAAGATCAAGGACCTCAGAAAAACACGGAGGCAAAGATCGAGAAGATGCAAGAAATGTTTAACAAAGATCAAGAAGAATTAAAGAACAAACAAACAGAGATGAACAACAGAATAACTGAAATGAAAAATACACTAGAAGGAATCAATAGCAGAATAACTGAAGCAGAAGAATGGATAAGTGACCAGGAAGACAAAATAGTGCAATTTACTGCTGTGGAACAGACAAAAGAAAAAAGAATGAAAAGAAATGAAGACAGCTTAAGAGACCTCTGGGACAACATTAAAGGCAACAACATCCGTATTATAGGGGTACCAGAGGAAAAGACAGAGAAAAAGGATCCGAGAAAATATTTGAAGAGATTATAGTCAAAAGTTCCCTAACATGGGAAAGGAAATCGCCACCCAAATCCAGGAAGTGCACAGAGTCCCATACAGGATAAACTCAAGGAGAAACACGCTGAGACACATAGTAATCAAATTTGGCAAAAATTAAAGACAAAGAAAAATTATTGAAAGCAGCAAGGGAAAAACGACAAATGACATACAAAGGAACTCCCATAAGTTTAACAGTTGATTTCTCAGCAGAAACTCTACAAGCCAGAAGGGAGTGGCATGATATACTTAAAGTGATGAAAGGGAAGAACCTACAACCAAGATTACTCTACCCAGCAAGGATCTCATTCAGATTTGATGGAGAAATCAAAAGCTTTACAGACAAGCAAAAGGTAAGAGAATTCAGCACCACCAAACCAGCTCTTCAACAAATTCTAAAGGAACTTCTCTAAGTGGGAAAACAAGAGAAGAAAAGGATCTACAAAACCGAACCCCAAACAATTAAGAAAATGGTAATAGCAACATATATATCGATAATTACCTTAAATGTGAATGGATTAACTGCTCCAACCAAAAGACACAGGCTTGCTGAATGGATACAAAAACAAGACCCATATATATGCTGTCTACAAGAGACCCACTTCAGACCTAGTAACACATTTAGACTGAAAGTGAGGAGATGGAAAAAGATATTCCATGCAAATCGAAATCAAAAGAAAGCTGGAGTAGCTATACTCATATCAGATAAAATAGACCTTAAAGTAAAGGATGTTACAAGAGACAAAGAAGTGTACATCATGACCAAGGGACCAATCTAAGAAGAAGATATAACAATTATAAATATATATGCACCCAACATAGGAGCACCTCAATACATAAGGCAACTGCTAACAGCTATAAAAAAGGAAATTGACAATAACACAATAACTGTGGGGGACTTTAATACCTCACTTACACCAATGGACAGATTGTCCAAACAGAACATTAAAAAGGAAACACAAGCTTTAAATGACACATTAGACCAGATACACTTAATTGATATAAATAGGACATTCCATTCAAAAACAGCAGATTACACTTTCTTCTCAAGAGCACATGGAAAATTCCCCAGGATAGATCACATCTTAGGTCAAAAATCAAGCCTCAGTAAACTTAAGAAAATTGAAATCATATCAAACATCTTTTCTGACCACAACACTATGAGATAAGAAATCAATTACAGGCAGAAAAAAGAAGAAAACACAAACACATGAAGGGTAAACAATACGTTACTAAATAACCAAGAGATCACTGAAGAAATCAAAGAGGAAATAAAAAAATACCTAGAGACAAATGACAATGAAAACACACTGATCCAAAACCTATGGGATGCAGCAAAAGCAGTTCTAAGAGGGAAGTTTATAGCTATACAAGCCTACCTCAAGAAACAAGAAAAATCTCAAATAAACACTCTAACCTTACACCTAGAGGAATTACAGAAAGCAGAAAAAGCAAAACCCAAAGTTAACAGAAGGAAATAAATCATAAAGATCAGAGCAGAAATAAATGAAATAGAAACAAATAAAACAATAGCAAAGATCAACAAAACTAAAAGCTGGTTCTTTGAGAACATAAACAAAATTGATACACCATTACCCAGACTCATCAAGAAAAAAAGGGAAAGACTCAAATCAATAGATTTAGAAATGAAAAAAGAGAAGTAACACCTGACACTGCAAAAATTTAAACGATCATGAGAGATTACTACAAGCAACTCTATGCCAATAAAATGGACAACCTGGAAGAAATGGAAAAGTTCTCAGAAATGCACAACCTTCCGAGACTGAACCAGGAAGAAATAGAAAATATGAACAGACCAATCACAAGCACTGAAATTGAGACTGTGATTAAAAATCTTCCAACAAACAAAAGCCCAGGACCAGACGACTTCACAGGCGAATTCTATCAAACATTTAAAGAAGAGATAAGACCTATCCTTCTCAAACTCTTCCAAAATATTGCAGAGGGAGGAATACTCCCCAATTCATTCTACGAGGCCACCATCACCCTGATACCAAAACCATACAAAGATGTCACAAAGAAAGAAAACTACAGGCCAATAACACTGATGAACATGGATGTAAAACCCTCAACAAAATACCAGCAAACAGAATCCAACAGCACATTAAAAGGATCAAACACCATGATCAAGTGGGGTTTATTCCAGGAATGCAAGGATTCTTCAATATACACAAATCAATCAACGTGATACACCATTTTAAAAAATTGAAGGAGAGGGGCTTCCCCGGTGGCGCAGTGGTTGAGAGTCTGCCTGCCAATGCAGGGGACACGGGTTCGAGCCCTGGTCTGGGAAGATCCCACATGCCGCGGAGCAACTGGGCCCGTGAGCCACGATTACTGAGCCTGCGCGTCTGGAGCCTGTGGTCCGCAACAAGAGAGGCCGTGATAGTGAGAGGCCCGTGCACCGCGATGAAGAGATGGCCCCCACTTGCCACAACTAGGGAAAGCCCTCGCACAGAAACGAAGACCCAACACAGCCATAAATAAATAAATAAATAAAGACTTTCTCTCTATTTCAAAAAAAAAATGTATTTAAAAAAAAATTGAAGGAGAAAGACCATATGAGCATCTCAATAGATGCAGAGAAAGCTTTCGACAAAATTCAAAACCCATTTATGATAAAAGCCCTGCAGAAATTAGGCATAGAGGGAACTTTCCTCAACATAATAAAGGCCATATATGACAAACTCACTGTCAACATCATCCTCAATGGTGAAAAACTGAAACCATTTCCACTAAGATCAGGAACAAGACAAGGTTGCCCACTCTCACCACTATCATTCAACATAGTTTTGGAAGCTTTAGCCACAGCAATCACAGAAGAAAAAGAAATAAAAGGAATCCAAATGGGAAAAGAAGAAGTAAAGCTGTCACTGTTTGAAGATGACATGATACTATACATAGAGAATCCTAAAGATGCCACCAGAAAACTACTAGAGCAAATCAATGAATTTGGTAAAGTAGCAGGATACAAAATTAATGCACAGAAATCTCTTGCATTCCTATACACTAATGATGAAAAATCTGAAAGTGAAATTAAGAAAACACTCCCATTTACCACTGCAACAAAAAGAATAAAATATCTAGGAAGAAACCTACCTAAGGAGACAAAAGACCTTTATGCAGAAAATTGTAAGACACTGATGAAAGAAATTAAAGATGAAACAAATAGATGGAGAGATATACCATGTTCTTGGATTGGAAGAATCAACATTGTGAAAATGACTCTACTATCCAAAGCAATCTACAGATTCAATGCAATCCCTATCAAACTACCACTGGCATTTTTCACAGAATTGGAACAAAAAATTTCACAACTTGAATGGAAACACAAAAGACCCCAAATAGCCAAAGCAATCTTGAGAACGAAAAATGGAGCTGGAGGAATCAGGCTCCCTGACTTCAGACTATACTACAAAGATACAGTAATCAAGACAGTATGGTACTGGCACAAAAACAGAAATATAGATCAATGGAACAGGATAGAAAGCGCAGAGATAAACCCACGTACATATGGTCACCTTATCTTTGATAAAGGAGGCAAGAATATACACTGGAGAAAAGACAGCCTCTTCAATAAGTGGTGCTGGGAAAACTGGACAGGTACATGTAAAAGTATGAAATTAGAACACTCCCTAACACCATACACAAAAATAAATGCAAAATGGATTAAAGACCTAAATGTAAAGCCAGACACGGTCAAACTCTTAGAGGACAACATAGGCAGAACACTCTATGACATAAATCACAGAAAGATCCTCTTTGACCCAGCTCCTAGAGAAATGGAAATATAAACAAAAATAAACAAATGGGACCTAATGAAACTTAAAAGCTTTTGCACAGCAAAGGAAACCATAAACAAGACCAAAAGACAACCTTCAGAATGGGAGAAAAATATTTGCAAATGAAGCAACTGACAAAGGATTAATCTCCAAAAATTACAAGCAGCTCATGTAGCTCAATAACAAAAAAACAAACAACCCAATCCAAAAATGGTCAGAAGACCTAAATAGACATTTCTGCAAAGAAGTTATACAGATTGCCAACAAACACATGAAAGAATGCTCAACATCATTAATCATTAGAGAAATGCAAATCAAAACTACAATGAGATATCATCTCACACCAGTCAGAATGGTCATCATCAAAAAATCTAGAAACAATAAATGCTGGAGAGGGTGTGGAGAAAAGGGAACACTCTTGCACTGTTGGTGGGAATGTAAATTGATACAGCCACTATGGAGAACAGTATGGAGGTTCCTTAAAAAACTAAAAATAGAACTACCATACAACCCAGCAATCCCACTACTGGGCATATACCCTGAGAAAACCATAATTCAAAAAGAGTCATGTACCAAAATGTTCATTGCAGCTCTATTTACAATAGCCAGGACATGGAAGCAACCTAAATGTCCATCATCGGATGAATGGATAAAGAAGATGTGGCACATATATACAATGGAATATTACTCAGCCATAAAGGGAAACGAAATGGAGTTATTTGTAGCGAGGTGGATGGAGTTAGAGTCTCTCATACAGAGTGAAGTAAGTCAGAAAGAGAAAAACAAATACAGTTTGCTAACACATATGTATGGAATCTAAGGGGGAAAAAAAAGGTCATGAAGAACCTAGTGGCAAGACGGGAATAAAGTTACAGACCTAGTAGAGAATGGACTTGAGGATATGGGGAGGGGGAAGGGTAAGATGTGACAAAGTGAGAGAGTGGCATGGACATATATACACTACCAGACTTAAAATAGATAGCTAGTTGGAAGCAACCGCATAGCACAGGGAGATTAGCTCTGTGCTTTGTGACCACCTAGAGGGGTGGGATACGGAAGGTGGGAGGGAGGGTGATGCAAGAGGGAAGAAATATGGGAACATATGTATGTGTGTAACTGATTCACTTTGTTATAAAGCAGAAACTAACACACCATTGTAAAGCAATTATACTCCAATAAATATGTTAAAAACAAAAACAAAAACAAAAACTATAAGATGCTGTTGAAAGCAATTAAAGATGATACCACCAGATGGAGAGATATACCATGTTCTTGGAATGGAAGAATCAACATTGTGAATATGACTATACTACCTAAAGCAATCTACAGATTCAATGCAATGCCTTTGAAATTACCAACTGCATTTTTTATAGAACTAGAACAAAAAATCTTAAAATTTGTATGGAGACACAAAAGACTCCGAATTGCCAAAGCAGTCTTGAGGGAAAAAAACGGAGCTGGAGAAATCAGAATCCTTGACCTCAGAATATACTACAAAGCTACAGTAATCAAGACCATATGGTACTGGCACAAAATCAGAAATATAGATCAATGGAACAGGATAGAAAGTCCAGAGATAAACCCATACACCTATGGTCAACTCATCTATGGCAAGGGAGGCAAGGATATACAATGGAGAAAAGACAGTCTCTTCAATAAGTCGTGCTGGGAAACCTGGATAGCTACATGTAAAAGAATGAAATTAGAACACTCCCTAACACCATACACAAAAATAAACTCAAAATGGATTCAAGACCTAAATGTAAGACCAGACACTATAAAACTCTTAGAGGAAAACATAGGAAGAACACTGTTTGACATAAATCACAGCAAGATCCTTTTTGACCCTGCTCCTAGAGTAATGGAAATAAAAACAAAAATAAGCAAATGGGACCTAATGAAACTTAAAAGCTTTTGCAAAGCAAAGGAAACTACAAACAGGACGAAAAGACAACCCACAGAATGGGAAAAAAATATTTGCAAACGAATCAATGGACAAAGAATTAATCTCCAAAATATGTAAACAGCTCATACAGCTCAATATTAAAACAGTAAAAAACCCAATCAAAAAATGAGCAGAGTACCTAAATAGACATTTCTCCAAAGAAGACATACAGATGTCCAAGAAGCACATGAAAAGCTGCCCAACGTCACTAATTATTAGAGAAATGCAAATCAAAACTACAAAGAGGTATCACCTCACACTAGTTAGGCTGGGCATCATCAGAAAATCTACAAACAACAAATGCTGGAGAGGTTGTGGAGAAAAGGGAACCCTTTTGCACTGTTGGTAGGAATGTAAATTGACACAGGCACTATGGGGAACAGTATGGAGGTTCCTTAAAAACCTAAAAATAGAATTACCATATGACCCAGCAATCCCACTACTGGGTATATACCCAGAGAAAACCGTAATTCAAAAAGACACATGCACCCCAATGTTCATTGCAGCACTATTTATGATAGCAAAGTCATGGAAGCAACCTAGATGCCCATCAACAGACAAATGGATAAAGAAGTCATGGTACATATATAAAATGGAACATATATAAAACTCAGCCATAAAAAGGAACAAAATTGGGTCATTTGTAGAGACGTTCATGAATCTAGAGACTGTCATACAGAGTGAAGTAAGTCAGAAAGAGAAAAACAAATATCACATATTAACGTATACATGTGGAACCTAGAAAAATGGTACAGATGAACCGGCTTGCAGGGCAGAAATTGAGACATAGATGTAGAGAACAAATGTATGGACACCAAGGGCGGAAAGCAGCAGGGGCTGGGGGTGGTGGTGTGATGCATTGGGAGATTGGGGTTGACATGTATACACTTATACACTGATGTGTATAAAATGGATGACTAATAAGAACCTGCTGCATAAAAAAAATAAAGAAATAAAAGTAAATTCCAAAAAAGAAAAAGACAAATACTATATTTGTGACTTACATGAGGAATCTAAAAAAATAAAACAAATGAACAAACATAACAAGACAAACAGACTCAGAGAATGGACTGGTGGTTGTCAGGGGAGAGGGGGGTGCATGGAGGGCCAAAATGGATAAAGGGGGTAAAGTGGATTAAGACTAACAAACTACTAGGTTTTATAGAAAAACTAAAGGGATATAATATACAACAAAGGCAATATAGTCAATATTTTATAATAAGTTTATATGAAGTATAATCTATAAAAAATCAAATTATTCAGGTGTACACCTGAAATTAATATAATATTTAAGTCAATTATACTTTAATAAAGAAAGAAAAAGCTACAGTGTTTGACCAGCTATCTGAACTTCACATAACCCACTCAAGTTGACACATAAAACTAACCATCAAATCCACCCCTTGTCACATTGACCCTATATGTATCACCTCCAACTATGCTTAATCTTCAAATAATGAGGTCTTAATTGTGACTAACCTTGATTGAAGAATCCTGCATACCACAAAAAAAACACACTAACCTCTTTCCCAGAAGAGAATGTAAAATCCTTGAGTGATGTTTACTAGTCTTCTTGATACTTCATAAGAAATAGTATGATGAAAAATTAACAATAATTAAATACCATGATATAAAGTCAGTATGTCTTACATTACATTATAAGGGAAAAAAAAGAGAGGATACAAAACAAAGGTGTTCAAATGTAAAATAGATAGCTAGTGAGAAGCAGCCGCATAGCACAGGGAGATCAGCTCAGGGCTTTGTTAGCACAGGGAGATCAGCTCAGGGCTTTGTCACCACGTAGAGGGGTGGGATATGGAGGATGGGAGGGAGATGCAAGAGGGAGGGTATATGGGGATATATGTATACGTATAGCTGATTCACTTTTTTATACAGCAGCAACTAACACAACAATGTAAACAATTATACTCCAATAAAGATGTTAAAAAAAAAAGGTATTTGTTAATATATGTATATATGCATTCAAATGTATTCAAAATAAGGAGGAAGCACTTATAACTTCCTCTTTTATAACTGGTTACATGGTATTAGGTGGTATTTATAACTACATTCTGTTACTACCCTAAGGTATTATCTTTGCTTGAGCAAGCATCTCAGCATGTCTTGGTTCTTTACCTTGCAATGTAACCCCAAAATTCATTCCCGAAGAGTCTGCACCATTACTAGTCTTGCATGGATTGGTTTGTGTAATTTTCCATTGACCTTAATCACAGGGGATAATAATAAAAAGAAAACCCCTAAGGGATATCCTGTAATTCAGATATACTCTTCCTTAGTTTTATTGTTGATTATTTGTGCAATTTCCCTTTGGTAGTGACACAGATTCTTTGTTTCTCCAAACATTTGTCAGGCTCCTGAACATTCTTCAATGCCTCTCTGTGCATTTCCTTGCAAGATCCTTAACAAGAACCGTGATTAGTCAGTTTAGCAATGGTTTCTCATCCTCCTTGTCTGATCACCCTTGATATCTAATTAGGTTTCTCACCCTCCACCTTTAAACAAGTGATGTCTGGTCCACTGGTAACTCTGTCAGGTCAGTTTAGCCAGAATCACCCTCAGCTCTCCTGTTTGTTTTAGTACCCTTCAAACTAGTGAGTACCATCAGGAACCTTGGGTATAAATTACCATATGCCCATGCTGTATTTGGATTTAAACCTGTTTCTATACTGAAATATCTTTTCTGTCATTGCAATATTTGTGAAGCAAATCTGTTTCCCCCCCACCTTTAAATTTTTGCTTTCTTTTTTATTTGACAGTTATAATGCCACAAATTGGATAGATCAGATTATTCTTTTAGCCTAAGTGTCCTCACTGCAAACTCAGAACTTCAAAGTGTGTACCTTTGAAGCTGTTGTTTTCACTGCTGATGGATCACGAATCCTTCGATGAGTCCAACTCCTAATATTGTTCCAGTCAAATGGTCCCTGAAGCTGGTATGGTCAGATTTTAATTTATAAGATTTTTGAGTATACTCTAGAAGATAGGTTGGAGTCTCAGACAAGAAGAGACAGGTTGTAGTCCAGGGTTCCTCTCTAAGAAGCTGGATTACAGTCTTAGACAAGAATAAGATGTGTTAGAATTCCATGTTTCTCTGTTCATAAGTGCATAACACCACTATTTAAGAGCATAGAAGCTGTTTTTTTCCAAGATGGCAGAGGAGTAGGAGGATGTGGGGTTCATCTCTCCCAACAAACACATCAAGAATACATCAACAAATGGAAAAATTCTCACAGATCACCTGCTGAACACTAGCAGAGGACCTCAGACACCTAAATGGACAAGAAAGATCCCCACATAACTGGGTAGGATGAAAGAAAAAAGGGAAAAGGAAGAGGAGAGGAAGTAGAATGGGACCTGCACCCCTGGTGGGGAGCTGAAGGTGAGGAGAGGTTCCCACATCTGGAGAAGACTCCTCACTGGTGGGGGATCAGCTGGGACAGAAGGGGAACCTCAGGGGCTCGGAGGAGAGCCCAGAAACTGATCTGTGGCAGGGAGGATAGAGTGAGACATACACAGATGGTCTGTGCCACAGCCCTGTGTGCCCCAGCCTAAGACTGGTGTCCACTGTTGTGGACAGGGTCTGGGTGCTCGAAAGAGGGGTTTTGAGAGCAGACCCAGGAAGGGAACTGCTATTGGCTGTGAGGAGACAGCCTGAGAGGATGGTAGTGAGGACCTCTGAAACTGGGAATGCTTGTGGAGGAAGCTCAGACCACCACAAGGCAAAGTGCCATTGTAGAGTGACACAGAAAGGTTGGGGCTGTCAGTGCAGCCTCTCTCCTCATGCACTGGCCCCTGCCTCCATGGGCACTAGGGAAGTCTCCCACCAGAGCCAGATCATGCACCCCTGCCAGCATCTCCTCCACACTCCCCCTTCCCTGCCTGGGCAACCTGCTCACTCCGATCCTCCAGTAACAACCTGACAGCCTCATGCATTCCAATTGTTACCCCAGCACACTGCCACCTGGGTGGTCTGCTTGCCTTGTTCACCACCCTGGCTCCCTCCTGCCTGATGGGCTCCTGTGTTCTGGCAAATTCTGGAGAAGATTCCAGTGGGAGGAACACATGCAGAGTTGGAGCTGAAACCACAGCTGAGCCCCAGGGGCCATGTGACTAAGGAAGAAGAGCTTAAATCTCTCCCAGCAGCTGCACAAAATGCAGACTTACATCTCCATTGACAACTTCCTAAATTCAGCAACTGCAAAACATCTGAAAGGACGATAAGTGCTCCTGCAACTTGGATGGGTCTGGCTTTAGCAGCTGTGGGCTTTGTGGGCTATACACATGGTGGTGGGGCCAGGCCAGAGTCTGAGCTGCCCCTATAGCTCCCACAGTGGGTCCAGGTGCACAACACTGCAGTCCTGGGACCTGAGCTCAGTGGATCTGCACTAGTGACCTAGTGAAAAAAACACCTGAGAGCCACCAGGGCCAATTGCCAGCATACCTACAGTTAAGGTGGGACTGAGAGCAGTGCCAACAGCAGTGTATTTTGTAAGCCCACACAACAGGCAAAAGGGGACAAAATGCAGCACATTTTCCTCTGGTGAACAACTCCAGAGGAAAAATAGTCAGTGGTTTCTCTCCCAGTGGGAGTGCTCCAATCCCACCTACCTCACACAGCAGGTCAGAAACACTGCTAAGAAACAGATCTGGGCCAGTACCATACTGTCTTGATTACTGTAGCTTTGTAGTATAGTCTGAAGTCCAGAAGCCTGATTCCTCCAGCTCCGTTTTTCTTTCTCGATTGCTTTGGCTATTTGGGGTCAGGAATAAAGATGCAGACCTACTAGAGAATGGACTTGAGGACACAGGGAGGGGGAAATGTAAGCTGGGACAAAGTGAGAGAGTGGTAGTGTATATGTGGACATATATACATTACCAAATGTAAAATAGATAGCTAGTGGGAAGCAGTCGCATAGCACAGGGAGATTAGCTCAGTGCTTTGTGACCAGCTAGAAGGGTGGGATAGGGAGGGTGGGGGGAGGGAAGGAGACACAAGAGGGAAGAGATATGGAGATATATGTATATGTATAACTGATTCACTTTGTTATAAAGCAAAAACTAACACACTATTGTAAAGCAATTATACTCCAATTAAAATGTTAAAAAAAGAAAAGATAAATAAAAGAAGCAGATCTGGGGACATCTACTCCAACAACTATGGAGCACACCATGCCCCTGATAGTGCAGTGAAAACCACAGAGCAAAGGGGAAGCCCGGCACAATATCCAGGGCAGGCTCTGGCTACTACAACACCAACTAAACCCCCAATCAGGAGGAAAATGGTACCAGCCTCTGGACCAACCTCAAATACCAGGGACTAGACACCAGAAGCAAGAGGAAATACGATCCTGCAGCCTGTGGAAAGGAGTCCACAAGCACAGTACATTTGACAAAATGAAAAGACAAAGAAATATCTTGCAGATGAAGGAGCAAGATAAAAGCTTACAAGAAAAACTAAATGAAGAAGAGATAAGCAATCTACCTGAAAAAGAATTCAGAGTAATGATAGTAAAGATGATCCAAGATCTCGAAAAAGAATGGAGGCATGGATTGAGAGATACAAGAAAAGTTTAACAAAGACCTAGAAGAAAAAAAGAACAAACAAACAGAGATGAACAACACAACAACTGAAATGAAAAATATAGTAGAAGGACTCAAAAGCAGAATACTGAGGCAGAAGAATGGATAAGTGACTTGGAGACAGAATGGTGGAAATCTCTGCCATGGAACAGAATAAATAAAAAAAGAATGAACAGAAATGAGGACAGTCTCAGAGATCTCTGGGACAACATTAAATGCACCCACATTCAAACTATAGGTGTCCCAGAAGAATAAAAGAAAGAGAAAGGGATTGAGAAAATATTTGAAGAGATTATAGCTGAAAACTTCCCTAACATGGGAAAAGAAATAGTCACCCAAGTCAAGGAAGTGCAAAGAGCCCCATACAGCATAAACCCAAGGAGGGACATGCCAAAACACATAGTAATCAAACTAACAAAAATTAAGTACAAAGAAAAAATATTAAAAGCAACAAATAACAAGGGAAGCTCCATAAGGTTATCAGCTGATTTTTCGGCAGAAATGCTGCAGGCCAGAAGGGAGTGGAACTATATATTAAAAGGGATGAAAGGGGGAAACCTACAACCAAGAATACTCTACCCAGCAAGGCTCTCATTCAGATTCGACGGAGAAATTAAAAGTCTAACAGATAAGCAAAAGCTAAGAGAATTCAGCACCACCAAACCAGCCTTACAACAAATGCTAAAGGAACTTCGCTAGGCAGGAAACACAAGAGAAGAAAACAAATGAGGAAGGGAAGAAAAAATATCTACAAAACAATTAAGAAAATGGCAATAGGAACATACATATTGATAATTACCTTAAATATAAATGAACTAAATGCTCCAACCAAAAGACATAGACGGGCTGAATGGATACAAAACAAGTGTAATGTATACACTGTCTACAAGACACCCACTTCAGACCTAGGAACACATACAAACAGAAAGTGAGGGAATGGAAAAAGATATTCCATGCAAATGGAAATCAAAATAAAGCTGGAGTAGCAATTCTCATATCAGACAAAATAGAATTCAAAATAAAGACAGGTACAAGAGACAAGGAAGACACTACATAATAATCAAGGGATCATTCCAAGAAGAATATATAAATTTGTAAATATATATGCATCCAATATAGGAGCACCTCAATATATAAGGTAAATAAAAGGGGAAATCAACAGTAACACAATAATGGGGGGGGGACTTTAACACTCCACTTACACCAATGGACAGGTCATCCAGACAGAAAATGAATAAAGAAACACAAGCATTAAATGACATATTAGACCAGATGGACTTAATTGATATTAATAGGATATTCCATACGAAAGCAGAAAAATATACTTTCTTTTCAAGTGCAAACAGAACGTTCTCCAGGATAGATCACATCTTGTGTCACAGATCAACCCTCAGTAAAGTTAAGAAAAGTGCAATTGTACCAATCATCTTTTCTGACTACAACACTATGAGATTAAAAATCAATTACAGGATAAAAAAACCGTAAAAACCCAAACACATGGAGGAAAAACAATATGTTACTAAATAACCAGAGGTCACTGAAGAAATCAAAGAGGAAATAAAAAAATACCTAGAGAGAAATGACAATGAAAACACGATGATCCAAACCCTATGGAATGCAGCAAAAGTAGTTCTAAGAGGGAAGTTTATAGCAATACAATCCTACCTCAAGAAACAAGAAAAGTCTCAAATAAACAAGCTAGCCCTACACCTAAAGCTACTAGAGAAAGAAGAACAAAAATTCCAAAGTTAGTAGAGGAAAGAAATCATAAAAATCAGGGGAGAAATAAATGAAATAGAGACAAAGAAAACAATAGCAAAGCTCAATGAAACTAAACGCTGGTTCTTTGGGAAGATAAACAAAACTAATAAACCTTTAGCCAGACTCATTAAGAAAAAAAGGGAGAGGACTAATATCAATAAAATTAGAATGAAAAAGGAGAAGTTACAATGGGCAACACAAAATACAAAGGATCATAAGAGACTACTACAAGCAACTATACATCAATAAAATGGAAAACCTAGAAGAAATGGACAAATTTTAGAAAGGTACAACCTTCCAAGAGTGAACCAGGAAGACATAGAAACTATTAACAGACCAATCACAAGTACTGAAATTGAAACTGTGATTAAAAATCTTCCAACAAACAAAGTCTAGGACCAGATGGCTTTGCAGGTGAATTCTCTCAAAAAATTTAAGAAGAGTTTACATCTACCCCTCTTAAATTCTTCTAAAACAATTGGAGAGGAAGGAACAATCCCAAGGTCATTCTACGAGGCCACCCATCACCCTGATAACAAAACCAGACAACCAGACAAAGATATTACAAAAAAGAAAATTACAGGCCAATATCACTGTTGAACACAGACACAAAAATCCTCAACAAAATACTAGCAATCCAAATCCAACAACACATTAAAAGGATCATACACTGTGATCAAGTGGGATTTATCAAAGGGATGCAAGGATTTTTCAAAATACGTAAATCAATGTGATACACCACATAAACAAATTGAAGAATGAAAACCACATGACCATCTCAATAGTTGCAGAAAAATAATTTGACAAAATTCAACACCCATTTATGATAAAAGTCTCCAGAAAGTAGCCATAGAGGAAACCTATCTCAACATAATAAAATGCCAAACCGAGAGCAAACATCATTCTCAATGGTGAAAAACTGAAAGCATTTCCTCTAAGATCAGGAAGAAGACAAGGATGTCCACTCTCACCACTATTATTCAACATTGTTTTGGAAGCTCTAGCCATGGCAATCAGAGGAGAAAAATAACCCAATTTGGAAAAGAAGAAGTAAAACTGTCACTGTTTGTAGACGACATGACACTATACATAGAAAATCCAAAACATGCCACCAGAGAACTACTGGAGCTCATTCATGAATTTGGTACTGTTGCAGGATTCAAAATCAATACACAGAAATCTCTTTCCTTCCTATACACTAGCAACGAAAGATCAGAAAGAGAAATCAAGGAAACAATTCCATTTACCATCTCATCAAAAAGAGTAAAATACCTAGGAATAAACCTACATAAGGAGGCAAAAGACCTGTACTCAGAAAACTACAAGATACTGATGAAAGAAATAAAAGATGACACAAACAGATGTGGAGATATATCATGTTTTTGGATTGGAAGAATCAACATAATGAAAATGCCTATACTATACAAGGCAATTGACGGATTCAATGCAATCCCTATCAAATTACGAACGGTATTTTTCACAGAATTAGAACAAAATTTTTTACAATTTGTATGGAAACACACACAAAAACCAAATAGACAAAGAAATCATTTTTTTTTAAACATCTTTATTGGCGTATACTTGCTTTACAATGGTGTTAGTTTCTGCTTTATAACAAAGTGAATCAGTTATACATATACATATGTTCCCATATCTCTTCCCTCTTGCATCTCCCTCCCTCCCACCCTCCCTATCCCACCACTCTAGGTGGTCACAAAGCACCGAGCTGATCTCCCTGTGCTATGCGGTTGTTTCCTACTAGCTATCTATTTTATATTTAGTAGTGTATATATGTCTATGCCACTCTCTCACCCTGTCACATCTTACCCCTCCCCCTCCCCATATCCTCAGGTCCATTCTCTAGTAGGTCTGTGTCTTTATTCCCGTCTTGCCACTAGATTCTTCATGACCTTTATTTTCCCTCAGATTCCATACATATGTATTAGCATACTGTATTTGTTCTTCTCTTTCTGACTTACTTCACTCTGTATGACAGACTCTAACTCCATCCACCTCACTACAAATACCTCCATTTCATTTCTTTTTATGGCTAAGTAATATTCTATTGTATATATGTGCCACATCTTCTTTATCCATTCATCCGATGATGGACACTTAGGTTGCTTCCATGTCCTGGCTATTGTAAATAGAGCTGCAATGAACATTTTGGTACATGACTCTTTTTGAATTCTGGTTTTCTCAGGGTATATGCCCAGTAGTGGGATTGCTGGGTCATATGGTAGTTCTATTTTTAGTTTTTTAAGGAACCTCCATACTGTTCTCCATAGTGGCTGTATCAATTTACATTCCCACCAACAGTGCAAGAGGGTTCCCTTTTCTCCACACCCTCTCCAGCATTTATTGTTTCTAGGTTTTTTGATGATGTCCATTCTGACCAGTGTGAGATGATATCTCATTGTAGTTCTGATTTGCATTTCTCTAATGTTTAATGATGTTGAGCATTCTTTCATGTGTCTGTTGGCAATCTGTATATCTTGACAAAGAAATCTTGAGAAAGAAAAACGGAGCTGGAGGCATCTGGCTCCCTGACTTCAGACTACACTACAAAGCTACAGTAATCAAAATAGTATGGTACTGGCACAGAAACAGAAATATAGATCATTAAAATAAGATTCAAAGTCCAGAGATAAACCCACGCACCTATGGTCATCTAATCTATGACAAAGGAGACAAGAATACACAATGGAGGAAAGACAGTCTCTTCAATAAGTGGTGCTGGGAAAACTGTAGAACTATATGAATGAAATTAGAATATTCTCTAACACCATACACAAAAATAAACTCAAAATGGGTTAAGGACCTATATGTAAGGCCGGTTTCCATCAAACTCTTAAAGGAAACATAGGCAGAATGCTCTTTGATATAAATAAATTGCAGCAAGTTCTTTTTTGATCCACCTCCCAGAGTAATGAAAATAAAAACAAAACTAAACAAATGGGGACTCATTAAACTTAAAAGCTTTTGCACAGCAAAGGAAACCATAAACAAAACAAAAATACAACCCTCAGAATAGGAGAAAATATTTGCAAATGAAGCAACTGACAAGGGGTTAATCTCCAAAATATACAAAGAGCTCATGCAGCTCGATATCAAAAAAAAAAAACCCAAACAAAAAATGGGCAGAAGATCTAAATAGACATTTCTCCAAAGAAGACATACAGATGGTTAAAAAGCACATAAAAAGATGCTCAACATCACTATTAGAGAAATGCAAATCAAAACTACAAAGAGGTATCACCTCACTCTGGTCAGAATGGCCATTATCAAAAAAATCTATAAACAATAAATGCTAGAGAGGGTGTGGAGAAAAGGGAATCCTCCTACACTGTTGGTGAGAATGTAAACTGGTACAGCCACTTGGAGAACAGTATGGAGGTTCCTTGAAAAAACTGAAAAGAGAGTTACCATATGATCTAGCAATCCCACTCCTGTACATATATACAGAGAAAACTATAATTTGGAAAGATACATGCACCCCAATGTTCCTTGCAACATTATTTACAGTAGCCAAGATGTGGAAGCAACCTGAAATGTCCACCTATGGATGAATGGATAAGAAGATGTGGTATATACATACAATGGAATATTACTTAGCCATAAAAATGATAAAATAATGCCATTTGCAGCAATATGGATGGACCTAGAGACTGTCATATTGAGTGATGTAAGTCAGAGAGAGAAAGACAAATATAATATGATATCATTTATATCTGGAATCCTAAAAATGATTACAAAGGAACTTAGCTACAAAACAGAAATAGAGTTACAGAAGTAGCAAACAAACTTATGGTTACCAGGGGCTAAGTGGGGGAAAGATAAATTGAAAAATTGGGATTGATATATACACACTACTATGTAGAAAATAGATAACTAATAAGGACCTACTATATAGCAAGGGAACTCTACTCAATACTATGTAATGGCCTATATGGGGAAAGAATCTAAAAAAGAGTGGATTTATATATATATACAACTGATTCATTTTGCTATACACCTGAGACTAACACAACATTGTAAATCAACTATACTCCAATAAAAATTAAAGAAAATAATCCTTCAGAATTCAAAAAAAAAAAAAGAGAGAGAACTTAGGAGCTTATCAGTGGACTTAAAACACTTTTCTTGAACCCTTGCTGACTCTATGCTCTATAAACTCTGTGTGCTATTTTTCATATTGGCATGATTTTTTTAAAAGACAATTTAGAAAATCAATGGTCTCTTTGGAAAACATGACATTCCCAAATTTATTGCTATAATTTTTTTCTTCTCACAACTGTTCTTCTCTTTCCTCTTTTTACTGCTTTGGATCCTCCCTCCAGTTTCCATGAATCATTTTACATGACCCCCTTCAGACCCCTACCCCCTCCATCTCTCTGTCCACCCTGCCAGACATTTCCCATCTCACTTCAGCCCTTCAGCTCTCTATGTCACTAAAATTTTAGGCTCCTTACTTTCCATTGAGGGCTCTCAAGGGACAAATGTACTCCTAAAATTAACCACCTCAGTCTGACAATAGAAAAGGTGCTAGTTGGAAACAAAACTGGATGATTATCAACTCATATGAGTTTAGAGACATCTAAACAGCTGCTAGATATCTCCTAAATCACTGACCTATAATTTAGTCCACAGCATTAATCAGATTACATAAAAAAAGAAAAGAAATCTTAACTGTCTCTTCCACAAATATTTGTAATTAGGTAAACTTAACTTGTCCTGTTTGCCAGGATCATAATTCAAATACACACTACTATATATAAAATAGATAACTAATAAGAACCTGCCGTATATCACAGGGAACTCTACTCAATACTCTGTAATGGTCTATATGGGAAAAGAATCTAAAAAAAAACAAAAAAGAGTGGATATATGTACAACTGATTCACTTTGTTATACATCTGAAACTAACACAACGTTGTAAATCAAATATACTCTAATAAAAACTTTAAAATATATATATATATATAAAGTGATGAAAAACAAGTGAGTTTGTGCTACTACTTCTTATTTAGTCAGCACTAACATTTTAGAATGAAAGCTATAAGATCTCTGCATCTATCTGTAAGTTTATGCATGTTTCTATATGTGTGCATGCATTTTAAGTATATATGACATATTCTACTTCTGGATGATACTACTAAGTTAATTTGTAAAACCACTTAAAGGGGTTCTATTCAAATTGGCTTAGAGATAAACGATAATATCTGTAAACTATTTTTAAAACTCTCAGAAATATAGAAACAAATCGAATTTTTATGATATCACTTATATGTGGAATCTAAAATATAACACAGATGAACTTATCTATGAAACAGAAACAGACTCACAGATATAGAGTACAGACTTGTGGTTGACAATGGGGAGAAGGGGTTAAGGGAAGGATGGATTGGGAATTTGGGATTATCAGATGCAAACTGTGATATATAGGATGGATGAAAAACAATGTCCTACATTGTTATAGTTACATTTATAGTTCCCTATATAGCACAGGGAACTATATTCAGTATCCTGTGATAAACCATAAAGGAAAAGAATATGAAAAAGAATATGTATATATATGTGTATAACTGAGTCACTTTGCTGTACAGCAGAAATTAATACAACATTGTAAATCAACTATACTTCAATAAAATTTTTAAAAATGAAAAAAAAATCACATTGACCTGGGATAATCACTGAAAAATAAAGCTGTTCCCTGCCTGACAAGGCATTAAGGAAGGTACTTTTTGGAAGGCCCATGAACCTCGGGGTGGGGGGGAAACTTGGGTAGAGAGTTTTTTACCAAAATCTATAGGTATTGCAGGCAAAATCTGGTGACAACATCTTGGTTTAGATTTCTAGCCTCAAGAGTTGATGTTGATATTGAAAAGTCCAATCTGAAATTCCTGAAAAGTTCCAGCAAACCAAACTCAAGAGACCTAGTGGTCTATCAATAAACTTGCTGCACTTATGTAAATAAACTGACAAAATTTCATGAGACTGCTTATTTTGCAAACAAATTAGTCTGACATTGATTCTCTCTCATAGAAGAGGTGATGACAATAGAAATAAAAATAATGTTTCAATGGAAAACTACAAGGTACCCTTGTGAAATCAGTCGTGTACATTGTAAGTCTAGAAAAAATACTGAATTCTTCTAGTGTCCTGCAATATCTGGCTACACCTCTCTAAATTAATATTCCCAATATTTTTCCCTTCTGACTTGGAACCTTTGAGAACTAAGCTGTCCTTTTCCTGAAGTCCTGCAAGCTGAAGCTAGATAATATGATATAACTTTAAGGAAATCACCACAGCAGATCATGTATGGGTAAACTTTATGGCTGCTGTTGTGTAGGTCACTCAGAAAGTTCACTGGAACACCTGATGCCATCTCACACTCATTCAAACTGCAAACCAGTAATACCATGTATTGCCACTGCTGTCCTAACTCTACCATCTAATAATGCTTTGAGCCCAACATGTAGAAATCTTTTGGACTGGCTGCTCTTTGGAATCATAAAATGTTTTGTACATTTTTTCGGGGGGCTTTTTTTAGAGAGAGGGAGAGATGCAGAAATGGGAACGCAGAGAAAGAAGGCAAAGACTAAGTGAGAAATGAGACTCCAAGAGAAGGAGATTGAGAGGCAACAAAAAATATGTGGTCAGAGACAGAGAGTACGAAAAAAAAAAGAGAGAGAGAGAGACAGAGACAAAGGAATACACCACTGTCATGCCCCTGCAACTCCACTCCTATCTTTG
Source organism: Balaenoptera acutorostrata (assembly GCF_949987535.1). Taxonomy (NCBI): domain Eukaryota; kingdom Metazoa; phylum Chordata; class Mammalia; order Artiodactyla; family Balaenopteridae; genus Balaenoptera; species Balaenoptera acutorostrata. The sequence goes on along the minus strand of NC_080066.1, from coordinate 57,439,068 downwards.
AGGTCTTCACTTTGTATCTGGGTATTGGATATCATTTCCTCTCTGAATTTATTTATTTTTTTAACATTTTTATTGGAGTATAATTGCTTTACAATACCGTGTTAGTTTCTGCTTTATAACAAAGTGAATCAGCTGTACATACACATATATTCCCATATCTCCTCCCTCTTGCGTCTCCCTCCCACCCTCCCAAGCCCACCCGTCTAGGTGATCAGAAATCACCAAGCTGATCTCCCTGTGCTATGCGGCTGCTTCCCACTAGCTATCCATTTCACACTGGGGAGTATATATATATAAATCCATGTCACTCTCACGTCGATGAAGCCTACACCTCCCCCTCCCCACGTCCTAAAGTCCATTCTTTTTTTTAATTAATTAATTAATTAATTAATTAATTAATTAATTAATTTATGGCTGTGTTCAGTCTTCGTTTCTGTGCGAGGGCTTTCTCTAGTTGCATCAAGCGGGGACCACTCTTCATCACGGTGCATGGGCCTCTCACTATAGTGGCCTCTCTTGTTGCGGGGCACAGGCTCCAGACGCGCAGGCTCAGTAATTGTGGCTCACGGGCCCAGTTGCTCCGCGGCATGTGGGATCTTCCCAGGCCAGGGCTCGAACCCGTGTCCCCTGCATTAGCAGGCAGACTCTCAACCACTGGACCACCAGGGAAGCCCCTAAATTCCATTCTTTACGTCTGTGTCTTTATTACTGTCCTGCCCCTAGGTTCTTCAGAACCTTTTTTTTTTATTATTATTAGATTCCATATATATGTGTTAGCATATGATATTTATTTTTCTCTTTCTGATTTACTTCACTCTGTATGACAGACTCTAGGCCCATCCACCTCACTACAAATAACTCCATTTCATTTCTTTTTATGGCTGAGAAATATTCCATTGTATATATGTGCCATATCTTTTTTATCCATTCATCTGTTGATGGACATTTAGGTTGCTTCCATGTCCTGGCTATTGGAAATCGTGCTACAATGAACACTCTGGTACATGACTCTTTTTGAATTATGGTTTTCTCAGGGTATATGCCCAGTAGTGGGATTGCTGGGTCCTATGATAGTTCTTTTCTTAGTTTTTTAAGGAATCTCCATACTGTTCTCCATAGTGGCTGTATCAATTTACATTCCCACCAACAGTGGAAGCGGGTTCCCTTTTCTCCACACCCTTTCCAGCATTTATGGTTTGCAGAATTTTTGATGAAGGCCATTCTGACTGGTGTGAGGTGATACCTCATTGTAGTTTTGATTTGCATTTCTCTAATGATTAGTGATGTTGAGAATTCTTTCATGTGTTTGTTGGCAATCTGTATATCTTCTTTGGAGAAGTGTCTATTTAAGTCTTCTGCCCATTTTTGGATTGAGTTGTTTGTTTTGTTTGATACTGAGCTGCATGAGCTGCTTGTAAATTTTGGAGATTAATCCTTTATCAGTTGCTTCGTTTGCAAATATTTTCTCACATTCTGAGTGTTGTCTTTTCGTCTTGTTTATGACTTCCTTTGCTGTTCAAAAGCTTTTCAGTTTCATTAGGTCCCATTTGTTTATTTTTGGTTTTATTTCCACTTCTCTAGGAGGGGGGGTGTCAAAAAGGATCTTGCTGTGATTTATGTCATAGTGTGTTCTGCCTGTGTTTTCCTCTAAGAGTTTTATAGTGTCTGGTCTTACATTTAGGTCTTTAATCCATTTTGAGTTTATTTTTGTGTATGGTGTTAGGGAGTGTTCTAATTTAATTCTTTTACATTTAGCTGTCCAGTTTTCTCAGCACCACTTACTGAAGAGACTGTCTTTTCTCCATTATATATTCTTGCCTCCTTTATCAAGAATAAGCTGACCAGGCTTCCCTGGTGGCATAGTGGTTAAGAATCCGCCTGCCAATGCAGGGGAAATGGGTTTGAGCCCTGGTCTGGGAGGATCCCACATGCCACGGAGCAACTAAGCCCATGCACCACAACTATTTAGCCTGGGCTCTAGACCCCGTGAGCCACAACTACTGAGCCCGCATGCCACAACTACTGAAGCCTGTATGCCTAGAGCCTGTGCTCCACAGCAAGAGAAGCCACTGCAATGAGAAGTCCACACACCACAATGGAGAGTGGTCCCTGCTCGCTGCAACTAGAGAAAGCCCCCACATGAAGCAACAAAGACCCAATGCAGCCAAAAATAATAAATTTATATATAAAAAAAGAATAAGCTGACCATATGTGTGTGAGTTTATCTCTGGTCTTTCTATCCTGTTCCATTGATCTATATTTCTGTTTTTGTGTCAGTACCATACTGTCTTGATTATTTTAGCTTTTTAGTATAGTCTGAAGTCAGGGAGCCTGATTCCTACAGCTCCATTTTTCATTCTAATGATTGATTTGGCTATTCGGGGTCTTTTGTGTTTCCATACAAACTGTCAAATTTTTTGTTCTAGTTCTGTGAAAAATGCCAGTGGTAGTTTGATAGGGATTGCATTGAATCTGTAGATTCCTTTGAGTAGTATACTCATCTTAACAATGCTGATTCTTCTAATCCAAGAATATGGTATATCTCTCCATCTGTTGGTATCATTTTTTTTTTTATCTTTTTTTTTTTTTTTAAACGCACTAACTTATCAGTCATTTTTTTTTAACAATTTTTTTTTAATAGCTACTTTATTTATTTATTTTATTTTTTTGACTGTGTTGGGTCTTCGGTTCGTGCGAGGGCTTTCTCTAGTTGCGGCAAGTGGGGGCCACTCTTCATCGCGGTGCGGGGACCGCTCTTCATCGCGGTGCGCGGGCCTTTCACTACCGCGGCCCCTCCCGTTGCGGGGCACAGGCTCCAGACGCGCAGGCTCAGTAGCTGTGGCTCACGGGCCCAGTTGCCCCGCGGCATGTGGGATCTTCCCAGACCAGGGCTCGAACCCGCGTCCCCTGCATTAGCAGGCAGATTCTCAACCACTGCTCCACCAGGGAAGCCCTGGTATCATTTTTAATTTCTTTCATCAGTGTCTTATCAATTTCTGCATACAGGTCTTTTGTCTCCATAGGTAGGTTTATTCCTAGGTATTTTATTATTTTTGTTGCAATGGTAAATGGGAGTGTTTCCTTAATTTCTCTTTCATATTTTTCATCATTACTGTATAGGAATGCAAGAGATTTCTGGGCATTAATTTTGTATCCTGCTAATTTACCAAAATTACTGATTAGCTCTGGGAGTCTTCTGGTACCCTCTTTAGGATTCTCTATGTATAGTATCCTGTCATCTGCAAACATTGATGGCTTTACTTCTTTTCCGATTTGGATTCCTTTTATTTCTTTTTCGTCCGGATTGCTGTGGCTAAAACTTCGAAAACTATGTTGAATAATAGTGGTGAGAGTGGGCAACCTTGGCTTGTTCCTGATCTTAGTGGAAATGGTTTCAGCTTTTCAGCATTGAGAACGATGTTGCCTGTGGGTTTGTCAGATATGGCCTTTATTATGTTGAGGAAAGTTCCCTCTATGCCTACTTTCTGGAGCTTTTTTATCATAAATGGGTGTTGAATTTTGTCAACAGCTTTTTCTGCATCTATTGAGATGATCATACGGTTTTTCTCCTTCAATTTGTTAATATGGTTTATCACATTAATTGATTTCAGTATATTGAAGAATCCTTGCATTCCTGGGATAAACCCCTCTTGATCATGATGTATGATCCTATTAATGTGTTGTTGGATCCTGTTTGCTAGTATTGTGTTGAGGATTTTTGCCTCCATGTTCATCAGTGATATTGGCCTGTAGTTTTGTTTCCTTGTGACATCTTTGTCTGGTTTTGGTATCAGGGTGATGGTGGCCTCCTAGAATGTGTTTGGGAGTGTTCCTCCTTCTGCTATATTTTGGAAGCGTTTGAGAAGAATAGGTGTTAGCTCTTCTCTAAATGTTTGATAGATTTCACTAGTAAAGCCATCTGGTCCTGGGCTTTTGTTTGTTGGAAGATTTTCAATCACAGTCTCACTTTCAGTGCTTGTGATTGGTCTGTTTCAGTTTTCTCTTTCTTCCTCGTTCAGCCTCAGAAGGTTGTGCTTTTCTAAGAACTTGTCCATTTCTTCGTGGTTGTCCATTTTATTGACATATAGTTGCTTGTAGTAATCTCTCATGATCCTTTATATTTCTGCAGTGTCAGTTGTTACCTCTCCTTTTTCATTTCTAATTCTGTTGATTTGAGACTATTCCCGTTTTTTCTTGATGAGTCTGGCTAATAGCTTATCAATTGTGTTTATCTTCTCAAAGAACAAGTTTTAGTTTTTTTGATCTTTGCTATTGTTTCCTTCACTTCTTTTTCATTTATTTCTGATCTGATTTTTATGATTTCTTTCCTTATGCTAATTTTGGGGTTTTTTTGTTCTTCTTTCTCTAATTGCTTTAGCTGTAAGGTTAAGTTGTTTATGTGAGATGTTTCCTGTTTCTTGAGGTAGGATTGTATTGCTATAAATTTCCCTCTTAGAACAGCTTTTGCTGAATCCCAAAGGTTTTGGGTCACCATGTTTTCATTGTCATTTGTTTTTCGTATTTTTTTAATTTCCTCTTTGATTTCTTCAGTGATCTCTTGGTTATTAAGTAGTGTATTGTTTAGCCTCCATGTGTTTGTATTTTTTACAGTTTTTTTCCTGTAATTGATATCTAGTCTCATAGCATTGTGCTCCAAAAAGATACTTGATATAGTTTCAATTTTCTTGACTTTACCAAGTCTTCATTTGTGACCCAAGATATGATCTATCCTGGAGAACGTTCCATGAGCACATGTGAAGTGTGTTCTGTTGTTTTTGGATGGAATGTCCTATAAATAACAATTAAGTCCATCAGGTTTAATGTATCATTTAAAACTTGTGTTTCCTTTTTATTTTCATTTTGGATGATCTGTCCATTGGTGAAAGTGGGGTGTTATATTCCCCTACTATGATTGTGTTACCATTGATTCCCCCTTTTATGGCTGTTAGCATTTGCCTTATTTATTGAGGTGCTCCTCCATTGGGTGCATAAATATTTACAATTTTTATATCTTCTTCTTGATTGATCCTTTGATCCTTATTTAGTGTTCTTATTTTCTCTTGTAATATTCTATATTTTAAAGTCTATATTGTCTGATATGAGAATTGCTACTCCAGCTTTCTTTTGATTTCCATTTACATGGAATATCTTTTTCCATCCCCTCATTTTCAGTCTGTATGTGTTCCTAGGTCTGAAGTGGGTGTCTTGTAGACAGCATATATATGGGTCTTGTTTTTGTATCCATTCAGCCACTCTACGTCTTTTAGTTGGAGCATCAAATCCATTTACATTTAAGGTAATTATCAATATGTATGTTCCTATTACCATTTTCTTAACTGTTTTGGGTTTGTTATTGTAGGTCTTTTCTTTCTCTCATGTTTCTTGCCTGGAGAAGTTCCTTTAGCATCTGTTGTAAAGCTGGTTTGGTCGAACTGAATTCTCTTAGCTTTTGCTTGTCTGTAAAAGTTTTAATTTCTCCATCGAATCTGAATGAGATCCTTGCTGGGTAGAGTATCTTGGTTGTAGGTTTTTCCCTTTCATCACTTTACATATGCCATGCCACTCCCTTCTGGCTTGCAGAGTTTCTGCTGAAAGATCAACTGTTAACTTTATGGGGATTCCCTTGTATTTTATTTGTTGCTTTTCCCTTGCTGCTTTTAATATTTTTTCTTTGTATTTAATTTTTGATAGTTTCATTAATATGTGTCTTGGCGTGTTCTTTTTGGATTTATCCTGTATGGGACTCTCTGTGCTTCCTGGTCTTGATTAACTATTTCCTTTCCCATATTAGGGAATTTTTCAAGTATAATCTCTTCAAATATTTTCTGAGTCCCTCTATTTTGCTTTTCTTCTTCTTCGACGCCTATAATTCTAATGCTGGTGCTTTTAATGTTGTCCCAGAGGTCTCTAAGACTGTCTTCAATTCTTTTCATTCTTTTTTCTTTATTCTGCGCTATGGTAGTTATTTCCAGTATTTTATATCCAGGTCACTTACCCATTCCTCTGCCTCAGTTATTCTGCTGTTGATTCCTTCTAGAGAATTTTTAATTTCATTTATTGTGTTGTTCATCACTGTTTGTTTGCTCTATATTTTTTCTAGGTCCTTATTAAACGTTTCTTGTATTTTCTGTATTCTATTTCCAAGATTTTGGATCATCTTTACTATCATTACTCTGAATTCTTTTTCAGGTAAACTGCCTATTTCCTCTTCATTTGTTTGGTCTGGTGTGTTTTTACCTTGCTCCTTCATCTGTTGTGTTTCTCTGTATTTTTATTTTGCTTAACTTACTATGTTTGCAGTCTCCTTTTCGCAGGCTGCAAGTTCGTATTTCCCATTGTTTTTGGTGTCTGCCCCCAGTTGCTAAGGTTGGTGCAGTGGGTTGTGTAGGCTTCCTGGTGGAAGGGACTCATTCCTGTGTTCGGTGGATGAGGTTGGATCTTGTCTTTCTGGTGGGAAGAACCGCGTCTGGTAGTGTGTTTTGGGGTGTCTGTGACCTTGTTATGATTTTAGGCAGCCTCTCTGCTAATGGTTGGGGTTGTTTTCCTGTCTTCCTAGTTGTTTGGCATAGGGTGTCCAGCACTGTAGCTTGCTCGTCATTGAGTGGAGCTGGGCCTTAGCATTGAGATGGAGATCTTTCACTGTTTGATATTACGGGGAGCCAGGTGGTCTCTTGTGGACCAATGTCCTGAACTCAGCTCTCACACCTCAGAGGTACAGGCCTGACACCCAGCTGGAGCACAAAGACTTTGCCAGCCACAGAGCTCAGAAGAAAAGAGAGAGTAAAAGAAAGAAAGAAAGAAAAAATAAAATAAAGTTTTTAAAATAAACAATAATTTTTAAAAATTAAAATTTTTTAATTAATTAAAAAAAGAAAGAAAGAAGAGATTAACCAAACCAAATAACAAATCCACCAGTGATAACAAGCCTTAAAAACTATACTAAAAAAAATACCCAAATAAACCCCCCAAAAAACAAACAATAAAAACAGACAGACAGAACCCTAGGACAAATGGTAAAAGCAAAGCTATACTTACAAAATCACACAAAGAAGCATACACATACACACTCACAAGAAGAGAAAAAAGAAAAATATATATATATATATATTAAAAACAAAGAAGGAAGAGAGCTACCAAATCAGTAAACAAATCTACCAATGAAAATAAACTTTAAATAATAAACTAAGATAAACATAAAACCGAAAACAAATTAGATGCAGAAAGCAAACCCCAAGTCTACAGTTGTTCCCAAAGTCCACCGCCTCAATTTTTTGGTGATTCATTGTCTTTTCAGGTATTCTACAGATGCAGGGTACATCAAGTGGATTGTGGAGATTTAATCCGCTGATCCTGAGGCTGCTGGGAGAAATTTCCCTTTCTCTTCTTTGTTCGCACATCTCTTGGGGTTCAGCTTTGGATTTGGTCCCACTTCTGCGTGTAGGTCGCCTGAGAGCATTTGTTCTCCACCCTGACAGGATGGAGTTAAAGTAACTGCTGATTAGGGAGCTCTGGCTCACTCAGGGGAGGGAGGGGTATGGAATGCGGGGTGAGCCTACGGTGGCAGAGGCCAGCATGACGTTGCAACAGCCTGAGGCATGCCGTGTGTGCCCCTGGGGAAGTTGTCTCTGGATCCTGGGACTCTGGCAGTGGCGGGCTGCACAGGCTCCCGGGAGGGGAGGTGTGGATAGTGACATGTGCTTGCATACAGGCTTCTTGGTGACTGCAGCAGCAGCCTTAGCCTTCATGCCCAGGTCTGGTGTCCTCACTGATAGCCGCAGCTCATGCCCATCTCTGAAACTCGTTTAAACAATGCTCTGAATCCCCTTTCCTCGTGCACCTCGAAACAACTGTCTCTTGCCTCTTAGGCAGGTCCACACTGTTTCCTGGACTCCCTGAGGCTAGTTGTGGTGCACAGACCTCCTTCAGGATGTCTTCATGCAGCCAACCCCAGTTCTTTCCCTGGGATCTGACCTCCGAAGCCCAAGCCTCAGCTCCCATTCCCACTCCACCCCGGCGGGTGAGCAGAGAAACCTCTCGGGCTGGTGAGTGCTGGTTGGCACTGATCCTCTCTACAGGAATCTCTCTGCTTTGCCCTCTGCACCCCTGTTGCTGCACTCTCTTCCTTGGCTCTGAAGCTTCCCCCCACTGCCACCCCACGTCTCTGCCAGTGAAGGGGATTCCTAGTGTATGGAAACTTTTCCTCCTTCACAGCTCTCTCCTGTAGGTGCAGGTCCCATCCCTATTCTTTTGTCTCTGTTTTTTCTTTTTTCTTTTGCCCTACCCAGGTATGTGGGGAGTTTCTTGCCTTTTGGGAAGTCTGAGGTCTTCTGCCAGTGTTCAGTAGGTGTTCTGTAGGAGTTGTTCCACATGTAGATGTATTTCTGATGTATCTGTGGGGAGGAAGGTGATCTCCACATCTTACTCCTCTGCCATCTTGAAGGTCTCACCCCCACCCCCTGAATTTAGAATAACAAACCTTCACCTTTTGAATTGTTCTTGGATACCAACTAACTCATCTTCTCCGTTTTAGTGGATTTTTTTCTGCCTTTAGTTTACATATAAACGGATGTATATATGTAATAAAATTCATCCTTTTGCTTCTGTGTGGAGCTGCCCTGCTGGAATGTGGGCTTAGCATTGCCAAATTTTCTGAGTTTTCAAGAAAAACTGGCAATTCAGAATTATAGAGAGATGTTTCCTAATTTTAAAATATTGGAAAAAAACAAAAATATAAACAAAACAATAGGCCCAACACAGATCTCTGTCTCTCTTCCTCTCTCCCTCTCTCCTTTCTCTCTCTCTCTCTCTCTCTCTCTCTCTCTCTCTCTGTCTCTCTCTCTGTCTCTGCCTTTATCTTTTGTTGAAGTAAAATTAACATTAAAAAAATTTAGTATTTGAACCAGTTTAAAGTCTACAAGTCAGTGAATTCCACTACACTTACAATGTGCAGTCATCACCACAATCTAATTCCAGAACATTGCATCACTCCAAGAAGAAACCCTGTATCCATTGTTTATGGATCTGTTCAACTGATGAACAGATTTTTAAAATGTGGTCTATCCATACTATGAAATATTATTTATCCATAAAAATAAATGGAGTACTGATAATGTTATAAGAGATGAATCCTGAAAACCGCATGCTCAATGAAAGAAGTCATTCACAAAAGGCTACATATTGTATGATTCCATTTATATGAAATATCCATAATAGTCACATACATAGAGACAAGAAGCAGATTAGTGGTTACCTGGGGCTAATGGGGTAATAGGTAATGGGGAATAGGGAATGACTACTACTATGGCTCATTTGATATACAGGCTTTCAGTCTGTGGCTTCTGGATAAAGGCAATTCATTCTCTACATAGCTGGAGGCTCAAAGAGGAAAGAGACTGGCTTGCAGTCACATACCTCCTGTTTTTCAGAAAAAGCTCTGAACACCTTTTGCCACCTCTCACAGGGGGTCCCCAGAGCTCTCAAGTCCCCATACCTCATGCTTTACTCTTGGACATCAACATAAGGTCAATTTTAAGCCCATTCCCTAGAGATAACTCAGCCATCCAAACATATGGGGTGAAGGCCTAGAGCATGGAGACCATTATAGAGGTGGGAACCGAAGTGCAACTAGATAAATTCACTTGCCCAAAGTCACGCAGCTAGTAAGTGGCCAGAACCAGAATGTGAACTCAAGCAGGCTGGCTCCTTAATCATTATTCTTAATCATTATTCAAATATATGAAAGAACAAATGAAAGACTAATTGAATTAGTATATGTGAAGAGATGAATGTATGGATGTTCCTACAGGTTTAAAAGAAGGATAGCTTTTGGAATCATACAGACTTGTGTTGAAACCTCAGCTCATCCTATGACTTACTGGGAGCCGTTGGACCACTCTCTTGTCCTGACCTCAGTTTGTTCATCTGAAAAATGTGGCTGAGAAGAAGCTAAATGTTTACTTACAGCTTCCTCTTGGGATCATCAAGCAAGGCAACAAAAGATGGGTGCAAATATCAGGTATGTTAAGTGTACACACTATCAAATTGCTTTTATCATTTATTTTGTTATACAGAAGGAATTTTCAAAGCTGACTTAGATGACAAAACTTTTATTTTTAGATGTGAAGAAATAACAGATACAACTTGTTGCTATTATTTATTTTCTGTCTCTATCTCTAAACTTTCTCTCTCTCTCTCAATTTCTCGGTATCACTTATTCATTTATTTGTTCATTCACTCAACAAACACTTTGAGATGGCCTGACCCTTTACTGGGTGGTTCTGGGACCACAAAGTTTAATCAGAACCGTTCTCACAATACCTCTAAATTACGGTCCTATTTCTCTAACATCCTTCTCAGCAAAACTTCTCCATGGAGATCTACTCACTGCTTCCACCACAGAGCCATAATCTTTTTGGGTCTCCAGAGACTTCCATGTTGAGCAATCCAGTAGTTATCCCTCTGTCTTAATTATATTAATACTTAATCTTTCATTAGCATTCAACACAGTTGGCCACTCCCTCCTTCTTGAAACTCACCCCTCTTCTGGTTTACGGGACACCATGGATTTCTGGTTTCCTTTTAAATTTTCTGGCTGACCTTCCCATCCTCCATCATGAATACATCTTTTGTTCCCTCTACTGTTGCCTTTCAAAATAAGGGCATTCCTAGGGCCCCTTCTAAACCACGTCCTCTACACTGATTGCATACATTGACTGTTTTAAGTGTCACTTGGGACAGGATGGTTGTTAGGGTCTCTCTCCTGCCCAAATGTCTTTCCCAAGCTTCAGGCCTGGGCATCCAACAGCCTCCTGGATAACCCAAACCAAGCTCATCATCTTTCCCCACAAACCTATTTTCAGACCCCACATTCTCTATCTGTGTGGTGATCCCACAATCTACCCAGTCACCTGGTGCACACCCTAGGGAGACCAATTTCACTAAAGGACCCAGTTTCCACTCTTTCTTCAGAGACATTCTGTCCACTCCCAAGACTGCTTCAACGACTAAACATTCCCTCTCTCTGAATCTATCTCTTGAGTCTGGTCTTCTGCAACCACTGGCCTCCTGTATGCCCCCTCAGCCCATCCTACCCTCTGTGTCCCCAATGGACTCAGCATCTTTCTCCTGATTCTCCATTTCAGGAGTGGCCCTAACATCTGACAATTCACTAGGCTGAAACCAACACTATCCTCCTCCTTACCCATCCTCAGCCCTGTTCTTCCTGTTCCCAACTCTCTCTGCCCCAGCCTTTCCTCTGTACCCACAGCTTGGTCTCATCTCAGGCCTTCTCCGCTCCTATCTGGTGCCTAACCCTAGTCTCCTATCTAGGTTCTTGGTCTCCACTTCACTTTCCAGACATCCCAGATGGGTATTTCTACATCCAGAGCTGACGCTGCTCCTCTCCAACTCATATCCCTACTGTGACTCCCTAGTAACCCAGGGTGAAACCCAGCCCTTCATCCTGGCCTTCAAGGTATTACACAATCTGGCTTCAGCTCTCACTTGGGGTCTCTGCTCCTGACCTGGCCTTTTAGGCTCCAGAAATCCCAAATTACTTATAGATCTCAGATCCCACTATGCCCTTTTCCCCCTGCTATGCCTTTTCTCATACTTACCTTGTGTGGATTGTCTCTTTGTGTAAAGAATCTTTATCTTATCTTTTAAAAAGAAGTTCTGAAGTGTCATGTCCTCTGGTGAGGCTTTCCTACCTCATCAAGTTTGGTCAAATGCCTGTGCTTTCCCCCTGGGAACCCACATATGGAACCCACTGAGAGTATAGTAGGTCAGGAATTCTATCTGTCACATTCCTGTGTCCTCAGCATATGCCTCAGGTAAGTATTATTCAATGAGGAAATAAATCCAGGTGTAAAATGAGCTTCTACACCCAAAGTGGCTATTGGGACAACAGGGCATAATAGTGAGTTGTACTCGAATTTTTACTCCTTTATTCCTAGACCCATGTATACAGGTTATTAGAAAACTCATTAGGAATTCATACTCATTTGTTGTGGTTACCACACAGACATGCAATGGATCCCCCACCACAAATTTCGTTCCAGTATAAAGACCAATAATGTCTCATACCCACCAAAAGGGTATGAAAAAGTTTATGTACTACTGCGATATAATAAGAAATATATGTTTGGTTTTCTTCCCGGGTTCTTGGCACAGAGCTTCTAAAACCCTTGGAATTTTCTGAGTGGTAAGGATGATAGGAGGATCTTTAATTGTTCATAATAAGCCCCTTTCAACCCTACCTCAGAAACTGGGTTTTTAATTTATATTACTTGTTTTTCTTTTATTTTCATAGAACACTCCCCCAATAAATGCTTGACAGCTAGTACCAAATAGCATACTCTTTACTACCAAGTCTCAACACATAATTTGGCTGGCTCTTAATAAACACAAGATAACCAAAGAAGAAAAGAACTATTATTGTTCTAAGGAAAGAAGAATGTCTCATTTTTCCTTTGAACAAGAGGGAGTACTGACAAAGATTCTATGCTTGACAAAACTTTAGCAAGACTCCTAAACCTTCTCCTTGGCTCACTTGTGCACTTCTTTGTAAAATCCTCTGCAAGAACTCAGCTAAGTAAATTTAGCAAGGGTCCCTCATCATCCATATCTGATTATTCTCAATAACTAACCAAGCTTATCATACTCCATCATCCTGGCCTTTCTTAACCAAGAATACTTTTAAATTTGTTTAGCCAAAATCCCTTTACACATGACATACTCTCTAAGTACTTTTCCATCCAGTGACCTCCACCAGGCTCCTTGGTTATAAATTTCACTAGCCCATGCTGTATCCAACATTGACACTTGTTCTGCACTGAGATATCTCTCCCCATTGCAATAGTACTGGAAAAAATGGGGTTTTTTGCTTGTTTGTTTTTGTTTTTGCTTTGCTTAAACTTATGTCTTGCTATGTTTTTTCTTTGGCAGTTGTCAAAATAAAAAAACCCGTCCAGTTCAGTACACTCTTCCTTATCTTTTGATTCAGATGCATGAAAAGCCAAAAGTGTACATTTTTCAATCTCAACTTCTCATTCACGGGATCATTTCATTATCTCCTGGTGAAAGCATTCTTTCCTTTGAAACTAAGACCTGTAGGTCATCCCAGCATAAACTTGGAGGAATAGGAGACAAAAAAGTGGCTATTGTTTCAACAGAGGCTAATACTGAGTGGTATCACTCCAAATTCTACTCTTTGATTTTTGGACCCATGTATACAGGTTATTAGAAAAAATGCACCATATATTAGTTACTGATTCAAAGCATTAACAGTATCTTGGTGAACCTTGACACAGTCCTGCAACATATTACCACCTATCTGGTACTATAACTGAGTCTTCAAAAGGCCCTCCCACCATTCTATCAAGCCCAGCAAGTTCAGGATGGACAGGAACATGGTGAAACTGGTGGATTTCATGAGCATGGGTCCATTGCCACACTTATTTTGCTGTAAAGTGAGTTCCTTAATCCCAAGCAATTCTGTGTGGGATACTATGACAGTGAATAAGGCATTCTGTAAGTCCAGAAATGTCAGTTTTTCAGAAGTACTGCTTTCAAAGAAGGCAAATCCTCATCCAGAGTAAATGTCTATTCCACTATGGACAAAATGCTCTCTCATGATGGCAGTGGTCCAAAGTAATCAACCTGCTACCAACTAGCTGCCTGAAAACTTCAGGAATGGTGTCATAACAGCAGAGTCATTGTTGCTGTCTGCTGCTGGCCAATTTGCCACTGGGAATTGGTGACCAGAAACCCATGATGCTGAATCCATGCATAACTACATTCCTGCCATCATGGCCACTTCATTATGAGCTCATTAGGTAATTAAAAAGTTGGCTGGGGAAAAAGGCTGACTGGTATCAACAGACACATCATCTTAGCCACTTGAGTATTAAAATCCTCCTCTGCTTAGATAAAATTTTGGTAAGCATTCACATGGAAAATATCTTTGTTTTATTTATTTATTTTTACCCATTAAGAAAGAACTCTTTATATAATCTTCCCCAATTGTCATTGTTATCCATTTTCCAATCCTGTTTCTCTCAAGTCCCTACCATCAATCCATACTATTGGCCACAGTACATGAATCAGTATACAATCAAAATCTGGTCATTTAAGTGAATATGGAGGTCCACTGTCCATAATCCTGCCCACTGAATAGATTTCCATTTTCCTCTGTCCAGGGATGTTGCAGAGAGGAGCTGTAGTGCTGCAGCTGTCCACTATTGTGTGCTGCTTGCATATCATGAGGAACCGTCTATAAACCAAGTCTGCGTCTTTTCTTCCTCTGTCAACTGGTAGTAGGGAACTCCCCATTATAGATGAGTTTAGGCTGGGAGAGACAAGGTAGTGTAGCAGTAGGGATCATAGGAATTTGGGTCACTAATTCATGTAACTTACTTTGCCTGTATGGCCTGCTTGGGCCTAATCACATACATTTGATGGAGATTTGTTATGCAGGTCCAACTTGATGACTTAGTGTATCAGATAACACGCAGCTCATGATGGAAGTTCAGATCACATGGTAACAGTGTGGTCCATTGTCAAGCATTCACTCTCTAAACACAGCAGGAGGCCTAGAGCTGTTTCTCAAAAGGAGAATAGTTATCTTTGGAAGACAGAAGGACCTTTTTCAAAATCCTAAAAACCTGAATTACCATTCAAATATAGGACCTGCGAAAGGCTCCAAATAGCATCCCTTTTTGCCATAGAACTTTAAGAACCACCAGGTATACTGGGATATGTGCCTCAAGTAGTAGAGCAGTTTGCACAGCATAATGGAAATGTTGGAGAGTCTTCTCTTCTCTTAGGCCCAATTAAAAACTAGCAACTTTTTGGGTTACTCAATAAAAAAGCCAGAGTTATATATTCAAATGAGGATTATTTTGCTTCCAAAATCCAAAGGCTCACCAGACATTCTGCCTCTTTCTCGGTTGTAGGAGGGCCCAAATACAACAATTTATGTTTCACCTTAAATAGAATATCTGAACAAGTTCTATAACTCTGGCTCCTAGAAATTTCACTAGGGCACAGACACCTAAATTTTAGCTGGATTGATTCCCCACTCTCTGCTGTGCAATGTGTTGCAACTGAGTCTAGAGTAGTTGCTCTTCCTGCTCACCAGGTCCAATCAGCATAGTGTCATAAACGTAATGAGCCAGTGTGATATCTTGTAGAAGAGAAGGAAATCAAGATCACTGAAAACCAAATTGTGACATAGGACTTGGTAGTTGATATACCCCTAAGATAGGAAAATAAAAGTATATTTTTGGCCTTGTCACCTGAGAAAAAACACTTATGTTGGGCACTATGGACAGGTATTGAGAAAAGTCATTTGCTAAATCAATAGTTAACTACTGGGTACCAGGGGATATGTAAATTTGCACAAGCAATGCAGTCAGAGTCACCACTAGGTTAAGCTTGAGATAATCCCCTGTCATTCCCCAAGATATGACTCTCTTCTGCACAGACAAAATAGAAGAGCTGATTGGGATGGGATGGGAATCACCATAAATTGTATGGTGTCCCTGGATCACGGCACCCTGGTGCCGGGCTGCACAGGCTCTTGGGAGGGGAGACTTGTATCTTTCAAGTTCTTGATGGTGGCGCAAATGTATGCAGTCCACCAGGAATGAGGCATTGCTATTGAATTACTATTTTCATAGGTAGAGGGAGTTTTAATGGCTTTCATTTGGCCTTTCCTACCACAATGGCCCCAGTCTGCAGGTTAAGGGACCAATAGCAGCTGAGGGAATTCTGTCAGCTGCTAAGTATCTCTCTTCCAATTATGCGTTCTAGAACTAGAGAAATACCACAGGATGGGTCCAGGAACTACTGGGAACAACTGTGAGACTGACCTGAGCTAAAAACCACAGATCACATGACCCCTATTCTGATTGGAGGTATGCAATTAAGGCTATCCTCGAAAAAGTGTGAGTTCATCATTCCTTGAAAATTCTGATTGTTTCCTTTCTTTCAATTCACAGTGTTAAAAGGTGTTAAAAGTTCCTTTTGTGAAAGGCAGGGAGAAAGATTAACAATATAAACTTTTATTCATGTGGGGGATTATTACGCAAGAGAACACAGTCTCCCTTCATTTAAAGAGTTATAGGTCTGTAAATTGTCTCATTTCCAGGAGTTGATTAAAGGACTGTGGCTTTCTATTTGTATAACTGAAGTTAGACTTTGGCTCAATAGTCCTTGTAATTTACTTCTTATGCTTATCAAGTATGAATTTAGTAGATTTCCGTGATTAACTAGCCTAAGCCATAGGTCTGTGTTGGTCAGACTAATAAGAATGCTTCTCTGAAGGAGACCTTCAAGATGAGGGAGGAATAAGATGTGGAGATCACCTTCCTCCCCACAAACACATCAGAAATACATCTACATGTGGAACATCTCCTACAGAACACCTACTGAATGCTGGCAGAAGACCTCAGACCTCCCAAAAGGAAAGAATATCCCCACGTCCCTGGGTAGGGCAAAAGAAAAAAGAAAAAAACAGAGACAAGAGAATAGGGACAGGACCTGCACCTCCGGGAGGGAGCTGTGAAGGAGGAAAAGTTTCCACACACTAGGAAGCACCTTCACTGGCAGAGATGCAAGTTGGCATGGGGGAAGCTTCGGAGCCACGGAGGAGAGCACAGCAATAGAGGTGCAGAGGGAAAAGCAGAGAGATTCCCACACAGAGGATCAGTGCCAACCAGCACTCACCAGCCTGAGAGGCTTGTGTGCTCACCCACCACCAGGGCGGGTGGAGGCTGGGAGCTGAAGCTGGGGCTTCAGAGGTCAGATCCCAGGGAGAGGACTGGGGTTGGCTGTGTCTACACAGCCTGAAGTGGGCTAGTGTGCCACAGCTAGCCTGGAGGGAGTCTAGGAAAAATTCTGGAACTGCCTAAGAGGCAAGAGACCATTGTTTTGGGGTGAATGAGGAGAAGGGATTCAGAGCACTGACTAAAAGAGCTCCTGAGATGGGCAAGAGCCATGGTTATCAGCACAGACACCAGAGACGGGCATGAAATGCTAAGGCTGCTGCTGCAGTCACCAAGAAGCCTGGTGTACAAGCACAGGTCACTATCCACACCTCCCCTCCCAAGAGTCTGTGTGGCCCGCCACTGCCAGGGTGCCATGATCCAGGGACAACTTCCCTGGGAGAACACACAGTGCGCCGCAGGCCATTGCAACATCATGCTGGCCTCTGCCACCACAGGTTCACCATGCATTCCGTACCCCTCCCTCCCTCCAGCCTGAGTGAGCCAGAGCCCCCTAATCAGTGACTACTTTAACCCCATCCTGTCTGAGCGAAGAACAGTCATCCTCAGATGGCCTACAGGCAGAGGTGGGGCCAAATCCAAAGCTGAACCCCAGGAGCTGTGCAAACAAAGAAGAGAAAGGGAAATTTCTCCCTGCAGCCTCAGGAGAAGAGGATTAAATCTCCACAATAAACTTGATGTACCCTGCATCTGTGGAATACCTGAATAGACAATGAATCTTACCAAAATTGAGGTGGTGGACTTTGGGAGAAACTGTAGACTTCGGGTTTGCTTTCTGCATCTAATTTGTTTCTGGTTTATGTTTATTGTAGTTTAGTATTTAAAGTTTATTATCATTTGGTAGATTTGCTTATTGATTTGTTTGCTCTCTTCATTTTTTAAATACATGTAGATATATTTTTCCCCATTTTTTCTTTTTGTGAGTCTCTATGTGTATGCTTCTTTGTGTGATTTTTTCTGTATAGCTTTACTTTTACCATTAGTCCTAGGGTTCTGTCTGTCCATTTTTTTGTTTTTGTTTATGTTTTTTTCTGTTGTCTTTTTTTAGTATAGTTTTTAGCACCTGTTATCATTAGTGGGTTTGTTTTTAGGTTTGGTTGCTCTCTTCTTTCTTTCTTTCTTTTTTTTTCTTTCTTTTTTATTACTTTAAAATTTTTCTTTATTTTTAATAACTTATTTTTTATTTTAATAACTTTCTTTTCTTTTCTTTCTTCCTTGATTTTTCTTTCTTTCTTCCTTTCTTTCTTTCTTTTTTTCTTTCTTTCTTTCTTCTTTCTTTCTTTCTTTCTTTCCTTTCTTTCTTTTTCTCCCTTTTCTTCTGAGCCGTGTGACTGACAGTGTCTTGGTGTTCTGGCCGGGTGTCAGGCCTGTGCCTCTGAGGTGGGAGAGCGGAGTTCAGGACATTGTTCCACCAGAGACCTCCTGGCTCCCTGTAATACCAAATGGCAAAAGCTCTCCCACAGATCTCCATCTCAACATTGAGACCCATCTCCACTCAACGACCAACAAGCTACAGTGCTGGACACCCTAAGCTAAACAACTAGCAACACAGGAACACAACCCCACCCATTAACAGAGAGGAAGGCTAAAATCATAATAAGGTCACAGACACCCAAAAACACAACACTGTATGTGGTCCTGTCCACCATAAAGACAAGATCCAGCTTCATCCACCAGAATACAGGCACCAGTTCCCTCCACCAGAAAGCCTACACACCCCACTGAACCAACCTCAGCCACTGGGGACAGACACCAAAAACAACGGGAACTATGAACCTGCAGCTTGCAAAAGGAGACCCCAAAAACAGTACGTTAAGCACAATAAGAATACAGAGAAACACACAGCAGATGAAGGAGCAAGGTAAAAACACACCAGACCAAACAAATGAAGCGGTCTACCTGAAAAAAATTCAGAGTAATGAAAGTAAAGATGATCCAAAATCTTGGAAATAGAATGGAGAAAATACAAGAAACATTAACAAGGACCTGGAAGAACTAAAAAGCAAACAAACAATGATGAACAACAAAATAAATGAAATTTAAAATTCTCTAGAACGGATCAATAGCAGAATAACTGAGGCAGAAGACCGGATAAGTGACCTGGAAGATAAAATATTGGAAATAACTACTGCAGAGCAGAATATAGAAAAAGAATAAAAAGAATTGAGGACAGTCTCAGAGACCTCTGGGAAAACTTAAATGCACCAACATTCGAATTATAGGGATCCAGGAAGAAGAAGAGAAAGAGAAAGGCCCTGAGAAAGTATTTGAAGAGATTATAGTTGAAAACGTCCCTAACATGGGAAAGGAAATAATCAACAGGTCAAGGAGGGACAGAGAGTCCCATACAGGATAAATCCAAGAGGAAACAGGCCAAGAAAAATATTAATCAAACAATCAAAAATTAAATACAAAGAAAAATATTAAAAACAGCAAGGGGAAAACAGCAAATAATATACAAGGAAATCCCCATAAGGTTAAGAGCTGATCTTTCAACAGAAACTCTGCAAGCCAGAAGGGAGTGACAGGACATATTTAAGTGATGAAAGGGAAAAAACCACAACCAACATTACTCTACCCAGCAAGGATCTCATTCATATTCAATGGAGAATTTGAACCTTTACAGACAAGCAAAAGCTAAGAGAATTCAGCACCACAAAACCAGCTTTACAACAAATGCTAAAGGAACTTCTCTAGGCAGAAAACACAAGAGAAGGAAAGACCTACAATAACAAACTCAAAACAATGAAGAAAATAGTAATAGGAACATACATATCGATATCTACCTTAAATGTAAATGGATTAAAGGCTCCAACCAAAAGACATAGACTGGCTGAATGGATACAAAAACAAGACCCATATATATGCTGTCGACAAGAGACCCACTTCAGACCTAGGAATACATACAGACTGAAAGTGAGGGGATGGAAAATGATATTCCATGCAAATGGAAGTCAAAAGAAAGTTGGAGTAGCAATTCTCATATTGCAAAAAAGAGATTTAAAAATAAAGACTGTTACAAGAGACAAACAAAGAAACTACATAATGATCAAGAGATGAGTCTAAGAAGATATAACAATTGTAAATATTTATACACCAAACACAGGAGTACCTCAATACATAAGGCAAATGCTAACAGCCATAAAAGGGGAAATTGACAGTAACACAATCACAGTAGTGAACTTTAACTCCCCACTTTCACCAATGGACAGATAATCCAAAATGAAAATAGAGAAAAACACAAGCTTTAAATGATATATTAAACAGGATGGAATTAATCGATATTTATAGGACATTCCGTCCAAAAACAACACAATACACGTTCTTCTAAAGTGCTCATGGAACATTCTCCAGGATAGATCATATCTTGGGTCACAAATGAAGGCTTGGTAAAGTTAAGAAAATTGAAACCGTATCAAGTATCTTTTTCCAACAACAATGCTATGAGACTAGATATCAATTACAGGAAAAAAATGTAAAAAATACAAAAACATGAAGGCTAAACAATTTGCTAAATAATAAGCAAGAGATCACTGAAGACAACAAAGTGGAAATTTAAAAAAACCTAGAAGCAAATGACAATGAAAACACGGTGACCCAAAACCTATGGGATGCAGGAAAAGCAGTTATAAGAGGGAAATTTATAGCAATACAACCCTACCTCAACAAACAAAAACATAAAATAAACAACTTAACCTTACAGCTAAAGCAATTAGAGAAAGGTGAACAAAAAAAAACCCTAAGTTAGCCAAAGGAAAGAAATAATAAAGATCAGATAAGAAATAAATGAAAAGGAAATGAAGGAAACAATAGCAAAGATCAATAAAACTAAAAGCTGGTTCTTTGAGAAGATAAACAAAATTGATAAACCATTAGCCAGACTCATCAAGAAAAAAAGGGAGAAGACTCAAATCAATAGAATTAGAAATGAGAAAGGAGAAATAACAACAGACACTGTAGAAATACAAACGATCATGAGAGATTACTACAAGCAACTCTATGCCAATAAAATGGACAACCTGGAAGAAATGGACAAATTCTTAGAAATGCACAATCTGCTGAGACTCAACCAGGAAGAAATAGAAAATATGAACAGACCAATCACAAGCACTGAAATTGAGACTGTGGTTAAAAATCTTCCAACAAACAAAAGCCCAGGACCAGATGGCTTCACAGGCAAATTCTATTAAACATTTAGAGAAGAGCTAACACCTATCCTTCTCAAACGCTTCCAAAATACTGCAGAGGGAGGAACACTCCCCAACTCATTCTACAAGACCACCATCACCCTGATACCAAAACCAGACAAAGATGTCACAAAGAAAGAAAACTACAGGTCAATATCACTGATGAACATAGATGCAAAAATCCTCAACAAAATACTAGCAAACAGAATCCAACAGCACATTAAAAGGATCATACACCATGATCAAGTGGGGTTTATCCCAGGAATGCAACGATTCTTCAGTATATGCATATCCATCAATGTGATACACCATATTAGCCAACTGAAGGAGAAAAACCATATGATCATCTCAATAGATGCAGGAAAAGCTGTCGACATAATTCAACACTCATTTATGATAAAAACCCTGCAGAAAGTAGGCATAGACGGAACTTATCTCAACATAATAAAGGCCATATATGACCAACGCACAGCCAAGATTATTCTCAATGTTGAGAAAGTGAAAACATGTCCTCTAAGATCAGGAACAAGACTAGGTTGTGCACTCTCACCACTGTTATTCAATATAGTTTTGGAAGTTTTAGCCACAGCAATTGGAGAAGAAAAAAATAAAACAAATCAAAATTGGAAAAAAAAAACAAGTAAAACTGTCCCTGCTTGCTGATGGCATGATTCTATACATAGAGAATCCTAAAGATGCTA
Source organism: Balaenoptera acutorostrata (assembly GCF_949987535.1). Classification (NCBI taxonomy): domain Eukaryota; kingdom Metazoa; phylum Chordata; class Mammalia; order Artiodactyla; family Balaenopteridae; genus Balaenoptera; species Balaenoptera acutorostrata. The sequence goes on along the minus strand of NC_080066.1, from coordinate 57,417,393 downwards.
CCAGAAAACTACTAGAGCTAAACAATGAATTTGGTAAAGTAGCAAGATACAAAACTAATGCACAGAAATCTCTTGCATTCCTATACACTAATGATGAAAAATCTGAAAGGGAAATTAAGGAAACACTACCATTTACCATTGCAACAAAAAGAATAAAATACTTAGGAATAAACCTACCTAAGGAGACAAAAGACCTGTATGCAGAAAACTATAAGACACTGATGAAAGAAATTAAAAATTATACAAACAGATAGAGAGATATACCATGTTCTTGGTTTAGAAGAATCAACATTGTGAAAATAACTATACTACCCAAAGCAATCTACAGATTCAATGCAATCCCTATGAAATTACTAGTGTCATTTTTTGCAGAACTAGAACAAAAAATTTCACAATTTGTATGGAAACACAAAAGACCCCAAATAGCCAAAGCAATCATGAGAAAGGAAAACGGAGCTGGAGGATTCAGACTCCCTGACTTCAGGCTATACTACAAAGGTACAGTAATCAAGACAGTATGGTACTGGCACAATAACAGTAATATAGATCCATGTAACAAGATAGAAAGCCCAGAGATAAACCCACACACATACAGTCACCTTATCTTTGATAAAGGAGGCAAGAATATACAGTGGAGAAAAGATGGCCGCTTCAATAAGTGGTGCTGGGAAAACTGGACAGCTACATGTAAAAGAATGAAATTAGAACACTCCTTAACACCATACACAAACATAAACTCAAAATGGATTAAAGACCTAAATGTAAGGCCAGACACTATAAAACTCTTAGAGGAAAACACAGGCATAACACTCTATGACATAAATCACAGCAAATCCTTTTTGACCCACATCCTAGAGAAATGTACATAAAAACAAAACTAAACAAATGGGACCTAATGAAACTTAAAAGCTTTTGCACAGCAAAGGAAACCATAAACAAGACGAAAATACAAGCCTTATAAAAGGGAGAAAATATTTGCAAATGAAGCAAATGACAAAGGATTTATCTCCAAAACTGAGTTATTTGTAGTGAGGTGGATGGACCTAGAGTCTTTCATACAGAGGGAAGTAAGTCAGAAAGAGAAAAATAAATACCATATGCTAACACATATATATGGAATCTAAAAAATAATAATTATTATTATAGTTCTGATGAACCTAGGGGCAGGACAGGAATAAAGCCACAGATGTAGAGAATGGACTTGAAGACATGGGGAGGGGGAAGTGTAAGCTGGGATGAAGTGCGAGAGTAGCATTGACATATATACACTACTAGATGTAAAATAGATAACTAGTGGGAGCAGCTGAACCTCATGGGGAGATCAGCTCAGTGCTTTGTGACCACCTAAAGTGGTGGGATAGGGAAGGTGGGAGGGAGATGCAAGAGGGAAGGGATACAGGGATATATGTATACATTTAGCTGATTCACTTTGTTACACAGCAGAAACTAACACAACATTGTAGAGCAATTATACTCCTATAAAGATGTTTAAAAAAATACCTAGAGACAAATGAAAATCAAAACATGACAATCCAAAACCTATGGGATACAGCAAAAGCAGTTCTAAGAGGGAAGTTTAGAGCAATAAAATCTTACCTCAGGAAACAATGAAAATCTCAAATAAACAACCTAACTTTACACATAAAGCAACTAGAGAAAGAACAAACAAAACTCAGTTAGTAGAAGAAAGAAATTATAAGATCAGAGCAGAAATAAATCGAGTAGACTAAGAAAACAACAGAAAATATCAACGAAACTGAAAGCTGGTTCCTTGAAGAGATAAACAAAATTGACAAACCTTTAGCCAGACTCATTAAAAAAAAAGGGGGGGGGGGAGAGGGTCCAAATCGATAAAATTAGAAATGAAAAAGGAGAAGTTACTGACACCAGAGAAATAGAAAGGACCAAAAAAGTCTACTGCAAGCAACTATATGTCACTAAAATGGACAAGCTAGAGAAAATGATCAAATTTTCACAAAGGTAAAATCTTCTGCGACTGAACCAGGAAAAAATAGAAAAATGAACAGACCAATCACAAGTACTGAAATTTAATCTGTGATTTAAAAACTCCCAATTAACAAAATTCTGGGACCAAATGACTTCACAGGTGAATTCTACCAAACATTTAGAGAAGAGTTAACACCTATCCTGCGGAAACTATTTCAAAAAATTTCAGAGGGAGGAACACTTCCAAACTGACTCTATGAGGCCACAATTACCCTGATACCAAAACCAGGCAAAGATATTATGAAAAAGAAAATTACAGGCCAATATCACTGATGAACATAGACACAAAAATCCTCAACAAAATACTAGCAAACTGAATCCATCAATACATTGAAAGGATTGTGCACCATGATCAAGTGGAATTTATCTTAGGGATGCAAGGATTTTTCAATATCTGCTAATCAATGTGATACAGCACGTTAACAAAGTGAAGAATAAAAACCATATGATCACCTCAATAGGTGCAGAAAATGCTTTTGATAAAATTCAATATCCATTTATGATAAAAAAAAAAAAACCTCCAGAAAGTGGGCATAGAGGGAACATATCTCAACATAATAAAAGTCATATATGACAAACCCACAGCTCACATCATACTGAATGGTGAAAAATGTAAGAATTTCCTGTAAGATCAGGAACAAGACAAGGATGTATACTCTTGCCACTTTTATTCAACATAGTTTTGGAAGTCCTAGCCACGAGAATCCAAATTGGAAAAGAAGAAGTAAAACTGTCACTGAAGATGACATGATACTATACATAGTGACAGTGAGAGGGTGATGCAAGAGGGAGGGGATATGGGGATATATGTATACATATAGCTGATTCACTTTGCTATACAGTAGCAACTAACACAACAATGTAAAGCAATTACACTCAAATAAAGATGTAAAAAAAAAAAAATCTTAAAGATGCTACCAGAAAACTCCTAGAGCTCATCAATGAATTTGGTAAAGTTGCAGGATACCAAATTAATACACAGAAATCTGTTGCATTTCTATACACCAGCAATGAAAGATCAGAAAGAGAAATTTAAAAAACAATCCCATTTATCATCACATCAATAAGAATACGATATCTAGAAATAAACCTACCTAAGGAGGCAAAAGACCTACACTCCAAAAACTATAAAATGCTGATGAAATAAATAGATAACACAAACAGACAGAAAGATATACCATGTTTTTAGATTAGAAAAATCAATATTTTTAAAACGATCATACCAAGGCAATCTACAGGTTCAATGCAATCTCTATCAAATTACCAATGGCATTTTTCACAGAACTGGAACAAAATAATTTTTAATTTGTAAGGAAAACAAAAGACGCAGAATAGCTAAAGTCATCTTGAGAAAGAAAAATGGAGCTAGAGGAATTGGGCTCCCTGACTTCAGACTATACTACAAAGTTACAGTAATTAAAACAGTATGGCACTGGAACTAAAACAGAAATATAGATCAATGGAGCAAGATAGAAAGCCCAGAAGTAAACCCATGCACCTATGATCAATTAATCTACAACAAAGGAGGAAAAAATGGAGAAAAGGCAGTCTCTTCAATAAGTGGTGCTGGGCAAACTGGAGAGCTACATGCGAAAGGATGAATTTAGAACATTCTCTAACACCATACACAAAAATAAACACCAAATGAATTAAAGATCTAAATGTAAGACCAGATACTATAAAACTCTTAGAGGAAAACATACGCAGAACACTCTGACATAAATCACAGCAATATATTTTGGAATCATCTCCTATAGTAATGGAAATAAAAACAAAAAGAAACGATTCAAACCTAATAAAACTTGAAATATTTTACACAACAAAGGAAACCATAAACAAAACAAAAAGACAACCTACAGACTGGGGGAAAATATTTGCAAACAATGCACCCAAGAAGGGTTTAATCTCCAAAATATACGAATAACTCATACAGCTCAATATAAAAAACAAACAACTCAATTAAAAAATGGGCAGAAGTTCTAAATAGACACTTCTCCAAAGTAGACATGCAGATGGGCAAAAGACATATGAAAAGATGCTCAACATTGCTAATTATTAGAGAAATGCAAATCAAAACTTCAATGAGGTATCACCTCACACCAGTCAGAATGATCATTATCAAAATGTTTACAAATAATGGATGCTGGAGGGGGTGTGGAGATAAAGGAAGCCTCCTACACCACTGGTGGAAATATAAATTGGTACAGCTACTATGGAGGACAGTATGGAATTTCCTTTAAAAACTAAAAGTAGAGCTACCGTATAATCCTGTAATCCCCAATTCAAAAATATACATGTACCCCAGTGTTCCTTGCAACACTATTTACAGTAGCTAAGATGTGGAAGCAACCTAAAATGTCCATCTATGGATGAATGGATAAAGAAGATGTGAGATATATAGATATAGATACACAATGGAATATTACTTAGCCATAAAAAATGATGGAATAATACCACTTGCAGCAACATGGATGGACCTAGAGATTATCATACTAAGTGAAGTAATTCAGACAGAGAAAGGCAAATGTATGATATCACTTATATCTGAAATCTAAAAAAAAAAGATACAAATAAACATATACAAAACAGAAATAGACCCACAGACATAGAAAATAAATTTATGGTTACCAAAATAGAAAGGGGGTGGGGAAAGGGTAAATTAGGAGTTTGGGATTAAAATATACATACACACTACTATATTAAGTAGTTAGCAAACAAGGACCTACTGTATAGTGCAGGGAACTATACTCAGTATTTTATAGTAACCTATAAGAAAAATAATCTGAAATATATATATATATATGTATTTATATACACACATATATATATATACCTACATATACATACCTGAATCATCACTTTCCTGTACACCTGAAACTAACACAACATTGTAAATCAACTATACTTCTATTTTTAAAAATTTGACCTGATCCAACTTTATATTACTTCCACAGTTATTCTATACCCTTAATATTCATTCTCAAACATATTTCCCAGAGTTCTGCTTGTAGAAGTTAGAAAACTCAAGTGGTTCCTTTGAGAGGAAGCACATAACCTCATCAGTCACAGTTTGTACCTCCCCTTTAGGGGTCTGCTGGGACTTGTGTCTAGTCATAGGTGGCAAATGTCTCAGGGGAGGTCATTATTGTTTTCTAAACAAATGCAAAGATAATATCACAGATGGAGTTGGGAAGGATGTTACCATTGTGGATTTAGAGGCTGCTACCACTTGGTGTTGGAGTACCCGTGCTACTGGAGTTGAGGAGGTCACTTTTGCTCAGGGTGGGTAGACCACTTCCACTGGCAAAGAAGACTCATCAATATTTAGGAGTTTTATATACCCAGATTTTTCAAGGTCATCCTACATGTTTCTATCCCACAACACAGGATCCCATTTTTCCCAATAATTTTCTCACTTTAACAGTAGACATCCTAGGAATCTGGAAGTTTAACTTTCCTCAAAATTTAACCAATTACTGCTTGATTTTCAGCCATTTCAGCCCAGACGGGAGAATAGGCTCTCCCTCATGCATACCTAGAAACTCTTAGGTCATTGATGCAAGCCTGAGCTGATAATTCGAATCCCTAAGCTCACTCTTTTATTTTTACCACTTTTTCAGGGACATTAGGAGAAGCCAAACAACACCATTATATGCCTTAGTTTTCCAAAAATATTTCAAACTATTATATACAGAGTCACTTAATTACTTTCTTATTATAAGTGGTTATTTAGTAGTATCTAATGCACATATTTTGCTTATCTCTATAAACATTTCATACCCTGGACTATAGTGCTCTGTTTACTACTAGAATTAGAGTCATTAGTGTCTTTATTTTTTTTAATATAATCAGATTAGAGAGAAAATTCCCAAAACATAGAACCCATTCAGAAAACTCATCCTTAATATTCTGTTCCTTTTGAACCACTCTGGGTACCCAAAATTATGTTAGTCATTGTTCTCCTGAAGAGACTAACTAATATCATAGATAGATAAACAGATATATAGATACATAGATAGAAAGATACATACATACATGCATATATACATACACACACACATACATGCATACATACATATGAAAAAAAGATTTGTTGTAAGTACTGGCTTAAGCAGTCATTGAGGCCCCCAAATCCCACTATTTGCTATCAGAAGACTGGAGAACCAGGTAAGCTGGGGGTATAAAACAGTTAAAATCTGAAGGCCAGAGAATAGGGAAATAGGTGGTGTACTTCTAGTCCCAGGAATAAGGCCTGAGAACAGGGGACGAATGGTTTAAATCCCGGGGTCCAAATCTCTAAGAACCAGAATAACTGATGTATTAATGAACATACAGACATCCAGCTCAGTAAAAGAGAAATTTGCACTTTCTTTGCTTTTGCGTTTTATTCAGGCTCTCTATTCAGACTGAATGATGCCTGCCCACATTAGTGACAGATGATCTCTTTACTCAGTCTACTGAATCAGATGCTAATCCCTTCCAGATATCTTCACAAACACAGCCAGAAAAAGTATTTTACCAGCTAGCTGGACTTCTCTTAGCCCAGTTAAGTTGACACATAAAATTAACCATCACAAGTCCATCCTCTTGTGACATATATATATGTTGTATCAAATAATGTTAATCTCCAAATAAAGACAATACTGAGGTTTTAATTCTGCCTAGCATGATACATTTATGTTAAATACAACTGAAAACAAACTCCTACCCCAGAAGAGGAAAGACAGTCCTTAAGTAGGTTTACTTTTCTTCTTTATATCTCTAACAACTGTATGATGTAAGTTAAATGATACTTAAATATATGATATTAAGTTAATACATCTCATATTATAAGTTAAGGGAATGATAAAGAATAGAAAACAAAGATATATGTTTAATATATGTGTGCATACACACAAACATTCATAACAAAATAAGGGGAAAATATTCATGCCAATCACAGTCCTTATTTCTGTAACTAGTCACAAAGTTGAACCTGGTATTATACTACCCTATTCTAATCCCATTCTGTATTTCTTTTGCCTCAGCAACAACTTCATCTGGTTGGAGAATTTATCTGATTGGTAAACCTTTATTCTTAAAGGGTCTAGTGTCATTACCAGGGTTGCTTGCATTGTGTTATTGTAGTTTCCAACTGACCTCAGTGAAAGGGTATGCTAATCCTAAAGAAATCCTTATTTTGTATTCCAGACAAACTCTTCATTATCTTCATTGTAGTAGTTGTCCAATTTCCCTTTGGTAGTGACAAAATCCTTGTTTATTTCCAACATTAGCCAGGCTCCTGAGTCTTTTCCAAGGAATCTGTGCACTTCCTTAGAAAATCCTTGGGAAAAAAACCCTATTAAAACAGTACAGCAAGAGTCTCTCATCCTCCATGTCTGATAATCATCAATACCCAATCAGGTTTCTCATCCTCCACCATCCACCAGGTAAGTCTGATTAGCCAGGCTTGTCTTCAGCACTATTCAACTAAGTCAGTTTAGCCAGAATCCACATTACCCTTGATGTTTTCTTTTAGTGACTTTCCATCCACTGAACCCCACCAGAATCCTTTGGCTGTAAATACCTAATTGTCCATGCTGTATTCAAATTTGAGCCCAGTTTTATACTGAGGTCTATTTTCCTGTATTACAACATTTCTGAACAAAACCCTTTTTTTTTCTGCTTTAATTATGCCCACTTCTGCTTTATCTTTGATAATTATGATGTGAATCGGATAGAATCAGACTGATTATTGAGACTCTGGACCCCACATCCAGAACCCTAAGTGTGCAATTTTGAAAACTTTGTCTTCACTTCTGACTGATTGATCATGTATCCATTGGTTAGTCCATCTGCTACACCATTGACCCAGACAAATATCTATTGTAGCTTGTAGGGAAAGAGTTTGAATGTTAAGATTTGGGGTATAATGTAGAAGGTATATTAGAGTCCCAGACAATGAGAGGCTGGCTTAGAGTGCTTGTTGTATGAAGTGATCGGATCCTTTCTTCAGTCTCCCCTTGCCTTCCATGTACAGATCGATTTTAAATTTCACCTGGGAATCTCTTAAGGTTACAAACCAACAATAAGTATAAAGATTGTTTATAAACATGAGATCTCTCAGCTGGCTAAAATAAAAAACCTTCTTGAACTCCTGCTGAAATGTGCTCTAACTTTGTCTGCTTACTTTCCTGTTGGCATAATATTGCTAATAATATTTCGGAACTTCAATGGCCTTTTGGGGAAACATAATTCCCAAACTGGCTCCTCTAAAATCTCTTCTTTCTCATCACAGCTGTTTATTCTTCCTTCAGGTACTGATTTGGATTGTCCCTCCAGTTCATTTTATTTCTTTTACATGTCTCCCTTCATACCTCTGCGCTCTGCATTTTTCTGTCCAGAAACTTTTTCCTTCCCACTTCAGCTATTCAACTCCCAGTGACTTGAACTGTAGACCACCTAATCTGAATTGAGGACCCCCAAGGGATTAATGGATCCCCAAAGTAAACACTTATGGCTAAAAGAGAAAAAAATGATTATTTGGAAACAGAACTTGTTTTTAATCCCTCATATGTGTTCAAAGATATCCAGACAGCTGCTAGGTGTTTCATCAGTGACTGTCCTAAAATTTAGTTAACAGCTTCCATCAAATTACATATTGGGACAAAAAGAATCTTAACAGTCATGTTTACAAACATTTGTAAACAGGTAATTTTAACTTGTCCACTGCCAGAAACACAATACAGATAAAAATATAAAGTGGTTATAAACAAGTGAAATTGTATTACTATGTCTTACTGAGTCAGGGCCAAAGTTTTAGAATGAAAGCTCTAAGATATCTATTTGCACCTATATATAAGTTTATGTATGATTCTCTAAGTGTGTATGTATGCATGTATGTTATGTATATGTGACATTTTCTACCTCTGGATATTACTAAATTAATTCATAAAATCTCTAGTGTTATCTTCAAATGAAAGATAAATAACTGATCCTATAAATTAAGTATTCCAAAAACCCTCAGAAATATAAAAATAAACAATTTTAAGTCTGCTTAATTGGGGTAGCCTTTATAAAATAAAGCCCATTTTAAAAATTGTTGTTATTTAACCATACACAAAAATAAACTCAAAATGGATTAAAGACTTAAAGGTAAGGTCGGTTACTATAAAACTCTTAGAGGAAAATATAGGCAGAACACTCTTTGACATAAATCATAGCAAGATATTTTTTTGACCTATCTCCTAGAGTAATGAAAATAAAAACAAAAATAAACAAATGGAACCTAAATAAACTTAAAAGTTTTTGCACAGCAAAGGAAACCGTAAACAAAACGAATAGACAACCTTCAGAATGGGAGAAAATATTTGCAAATGAAGCAACTGATAAGGGATTAATCTCCAAAATATACGAACAGCTCATGCAGCTCAATATCAAAAGAACAAACTACCCAATCAAAAAATGGGTGAAAGACCTAAATAGACATTTCTCCATAGAAGACATACAGTTGGCCAACAAACACATAAAAAGATGCTTAGTATCACTAATTAGTAGAGAAATGCAAATCAAACCTATAATGAGGTATCACCTCATGCTAGTCAGAATGGCCATCATCAAAAAACCTACAAACGGGGGGCTGGGAGCTGAGGCACGGGCTTCGGTCGGATTGCAGGGAGAGGACAGGGGGTGGCGGCGTGAACACAGCCTGAAGGGGATAGTGTACCACAGCTAGCCAGAGTCCAGGAAAAAGTCTGGAGCTGCCGAAGAGACAAGAGACTTTTTCTTGCCTCTTTGTTTCTTGGTGCGTGAGGAGAGGGGATTAAAAGCACTGCATAAAGGAGCTCCAAAAATGGGTGTGAGCCACGGTTATCAGCGCCGACCACAGAGATGGGCATGAGACGCTAAGGATGCTGCTGCAGCCAGCAAAAAGCCTGTGAGCGAGCACAGGCCACTATCTACACCGCCCCTCCCGGGAGCCTGTGCAGGCCGCTACAACCAGGTTCCCGGGATCCAGGGACAACTTCCCCGGGAGAACACACGGCACGCCTCAGGCTGTTGCAACGTCATGCTGGCCTCTGCCGCAGGGTCACCCTGCACTCCATACCCCTCCCTCCCCCCGGGCTGAGTGAGCCAGAGCCCCAGAATCAGCAGCTCCATTAACCCCGTCCTGTCTGAGCAAAGAATAGACGCACTCAGGCGACCTACATGCAGAGGTGGGTCCAAATCCAAAGCTGAACACTGGGAGCTGTGTGAACAAAGAAGAGAAAGGGGAATTTCTCCCAGCAGCCTCAGAAGCAGTGGATGAAAACTCCACAATCACCTTGATGTACCCTGCATCTGTGGAATACCTGAATAGACAATGAATCATCCCAAATTGAGGAGGTGGACTTTGGGAGCAAGATATATTATTTTTTCCCCTTTTCCTCTTTTTGTGAATGTGTATGTGTATGCTTCTGTGTGAGATTGTGTCTGCATAGCTTTCCTTTCACCATTTGTCCTAGGGTTCTGTCCGTCCATTTTTTGTTTTGTTTTTTTTTTACTTTAAAAAATTGTATTTCTTAATAATTATTTTTTTATTTTAATATCTTTATTTTATTTTATCTTACTTTATTTTATCCCCTTTCTTTCTTTCTATTTTTTCTCCCTTTTATTCTGAGCCGTGTGGATGAAAGGCTCTTGGTGCTCCAGCCAGGCATCAAGGCTGTGCCTCTGAGGTGGGAGAGCCAACGTCAGGACACTGGTCCACAAGAGACCTCCCAGCTCCATGTAATATCAAACAGCAAAAATCTCCCAGAGATCTACATCTCAACACCAAGACCCAGCTTCACTCAACGACCAGCAAGCTACAGTGCTGGACACCCTATGCCAAACAAGTAGCAAGACAGGAACACAGCCCCATCCATTAGCAGAGAGGCTGCCTAAAATCATAATAAGGCCACAGAAACCCCAAAACATGCTAACAGACGTGGACCTGCCCACCAGAAAGACAACATCCAGCCTCATCCACCAGAACACAGGCACTAGTCCCCTCCACCAAGAAGCCTACACAACCCACTGAACCAACCTTAGCCGCTGGGGACAGATACCAAAAACAACGGGAACTACGAACCTACAGCCTGTGAAAAGGAGACCCCAAACACAGTAAGACAAGCAAAATGAGAAGACAAAAAACCACACAGCAGGTGAAGGAGCAGGGTCAAAACACACCAGACCTAACAAATGAAGAAGAAATAAGCAGTCTACCTGAAAAAGAATTCAGAATAATGATAGTAAAGATGATACAAAATCTTGGAAAGAGAATAGACAAAATGCAAGAAACATTTAACAAGGACCTAGAAGAACTAAAGACGAAACAAGCAACAATGAACAACACAATAAATGAAATTAAAAAAAAAAATACTCTAGAAAGGATCAACGGCAGAATAATGGAGGCAGAAGAATGGATGAGTGACCTGGAAGATAAAATAGTGGAAATAACTACTGTAGAGCAGAATAAAGAAAAAAGAATGAGAAGAACTGAGGACAGTCTCAGAGACCTCTGGGACAACATTAAACGCACCAACATTCGAATTATAGGGGTCCCAGAAGAAGAATAGAAAAAGAAAGGGACTGAGAAAATATTTGAAGAGATTATAGTTGAAAACTTCCCTAATATGGGAAAGGAAATAGTTAATCAAGTCCTGGAAGCACAGAGAGTCCCATACAGGATAAATCCAAGGAGAAACACGCCAAGACACATATTAATCAAACTGTCAAAAATTAAATATAAAGAAAACATATTAAAAGCAGCAAGGGAAAAACAATAAATAACACATAAGGGAATCCCCATACGGTTAACAGCTGATCTTTCAGCAGAAACTCTGCAAGCCAGAAGGGAGTGGCAGGATATGCTTAAAGTGATGAAAGAGAAAAACCTACAACCAAGACTAATCTACCCAGCAAGGATCTCATTCAGATTTGATGGAGAAATTAAAAACTTCACGGACAAGCAAAAGCTGAGAGAGTTCAGCACCACCAAACCAGCTTTACAACAAATGCTAAAGGAACTTCTCTAGGCAAGAAACACAAGAGAAGGAAAACACCTACAATAACAAACCCAAAACATTTAACAAAATGGGAATAGGAACATACATGTTGATAATTACCTTAAAAGTAAATGGATTCAATGCTCCCACTAAAAGACAAAGACTGGCTGAATGTATACAAAAAAAAGACCCGTATATATGCTGTCTACAAGAAACCCGCTTCAGACCTAGGGACACATACAGACTGAAAGAGAGGGGATGGAAAAAAGATATTCCATGCAAATGGAAATCAAAAGAAAGCTGAAGTAGCAGTTCTTATATCAGAGAAAATAGATTTTAAAATAAAGACTATACAAGAAACAAAGAAGGACACTACATAATGATAAAAGAATTGATCCAAGAAGAAGTTATAACAATTATAAATATTTATGCACCCAACATAGGAGCACCTCAAAACATAAGGCAAATACTAACAGCCATAAAAGGGGAAATTGACAGTAACACAATCATAGTAGGTGACTTTAACACCCCACATTCAGCAATGGAAAGATAATCTAAAATGAAATTGAATAAGGAAACACAGGCTTTAAGTGATACATTAAACAAGATGGACTTAATTGATATTTATAGGACATTCCACCCAACAACAACAGAATACACATTTTTCTCAAGTGCTCATTGAACATTCTCCAGGATAGATCATATCTTGGGTCACAAATCAAGCCTTGGTAAATATAAGAAAACTGAAATTGTATCAAGTATCTTTTCTGACCACAATGCTATGAGACTATTTATTAATTACAGGAAAAGATGTGTAAAAAATACAAGCACATGGAGGCTAAACAATACACTACTTAATAACGAAGTGATCACTGAAGAAATCAAAAAATACCTAGAAACGAATGACAATGGAGACACGACGACCCAAAACCTATGGGATGCAGCAAAAGCAGTTCTATGAGGGAAGTTTATAGCAATACAATCCTACCTTAAGAAACAGGAAATATCCCAAATAAACAACGTAACCTTGCACCTACAGCAAATAGAGAAAGAAGAACAAAAAAAACCCCAAAGTTAGCAGAAGGAAAGAAATCATAAAGATCAGATCAGAAATAAATTAAAAAGAAATGAAGGAAACGATAACAAAGATCAATAAAATTAAAAGTTGGTTCTTTGAGAAGATAAAAAAATTGATAAACCATTAGCCAGACTCATAAAGAAAAAAAGGGAGGAGACACAAATCAATAGAAATAGAAATGGAAAAGGAGAAGTAACAACTGACACTGTAGAAATACAAACGATCATGAGAGATTACTACAAGCAACTCTATGCCAATAAAATGGACAACCTGGAAGAAATGGACAAATTCTTAGAAATGCACAACCTGCTGAGACTGAACCAGGAAGAAATAGAAAATATGAACAGGCCAACCACAAGCACTGAAATTGAAACTGTGATTAAAAATCTTCCAACAAACAAAAGCCCAGGACCAGATGGCTTCACAGGAGAATTCTATCAAACATTTAGAGAAGAGCTAAGTCTGATCTTTCTCAAAGTCTTCCAAAATACTGCAGAGGGAGGCACACTCCCCAAATCATTCTTCGAGGTCACCATCACCCTGATACCAAAACCAGACAAAGATGTCACAAATAGAGAAAACTACAGGCCAATATCACTGATGAACATAGATGCAAAAATCCTCAACAAAATACTAGCAAACAGAATCCAACAGCACATTAAAAGGATCATACACCATGATCAAGTGGGGTTTATTCCAGGAATGCAAGGATTCTTCACTATATGCAAATCAATCAACGTGATACACCATATTAACAAATTGAAGTAGAAAAACCGTATGATCATCTCAATAGATGCAGAGGAGGCTTTCGACAAAATTCAACACACATTTATGATAAAAGCCCTGCAGAAAGTAGGCATAGAAGGAACTTTCCTCAACATAATAAAGGTCATATATGACAAACACACAGCCAACATCGTCCTCAATGGTGAATAACTGAAACCATTTCCATTAAGATCAGGAACAACACAAGGTTGCACACTCTCACCACTATTATTCAACATAGTTTTGGAAGCGTTAGCCACAGCAATCAGAGAAGAAAAAGAAATAAAAGTAATCCAAATGGGAAAAGAAGAAGTAAAGCTGTCACTGTTGGCAGATGACATGATACTATACATAGAGAATCCTAAAGATGCTACCAGAAAACTACTAGAGCTAAACAATGAATTTGGTAAAGTAGCAGGATACAAAATTAATGCCCAGAAATCTCCTGCATTCCTATACACTAATGATGGAAAATCTGAAATTGAAATTAAGAAAACACTCTCATTTATCATTGCAACAAAAGGAATAAAATATCTAGGAATAAACCTACCTAAGGAGACAAAAGACCTGTATGCAGAAAATTGTAAGACACTGATGAAAGAAATTAAAGATGATACAAATAGATGGAGAGATATACCATGTTCTTGGATTGGAAGAATCAACATTGTGAAAATGACTCTACTACCCAAAGCAATCTACAGATTCAATTTAATCCCTATCAAACTGCCACTGCCATTTTCCACAGAACTAAAACAAAAAACTTCACAATTTGTATGGAAACACAAAAGACCCTTAATAGCCAAGCAATCTTGAGAATGAAAAACGGATGTGGAGGAATCAGGCTCCCTGACTTCCGACTATATATACTACAAAGCCACAGTAATCGAGACAGTATGGTACTGGCACAGAAACAGAAATATAGATCAATGGAACAGTATAGAAAGGCCAGAGATAAACCTACACACATATGGTCACCTTATCTTTGATAAAGGAGGCAAGCATATCCAGTGGAGAAAAGACAGCCTCTTCAATACGTGGTGCTGGGAAAACTGGACAGGTACATGTAAAAGTATGAAATTAGAACACTCCCTAACACCATACACAAAAATAAACTCAAAATGGATTAAAGACCTTAATGTAAGGTCAGACACTATCAAACTCTTAGAGGAAAACATAGGCAGGACACTGTACGACAGCAATCATAGCAAGATCCTTCTTGACCCTGCTCTTAGAGAAATGGAAATAAAAACAAAAATAAACAAATGGGACCTAATGAAACTTAAAAGCTTTTGCACAACAAAGGAAACCATAAACAAGGACAAAAGACAACACTCAGAATGGGAGAAAATATTTGCAAATGAAGCAACTGACAAAGGATTAATCTCCAAAATTTACAAGCAGCTCATGCAGATCAACAACAAAAAAACAAACAACCCAATCCAAAAATGGGCAGAAGACCTAGACATTTCTCCAAAGAAGATATACAGAGTGTCAACAAACCCATGAAAGAATGCTCAACATCATTAATCATTAGAGAAATGCAAATCAAAACAACACTGAGATATCATCTCACACTGGTCAGAATGGCCATCATCAAAAAATTTAGAAACATTAAATGCTGGAGAGGGTGTGGAGAAAAGGGAACACTCTTGCACTGTTGGTGGGAATGTAAATTGATACAGCCACTATGGAGAACAGTATGGAGGTTTATTGAAAAATTAAAGAGAGAACTACCATACGACCCAACAATCCCACTACTGGGCATATACCCTGAGAAAACCATAATTCAAAAAGAGTCATGTACCAAAGTGTTCATTGCCACTCTATTTACTATAGCCAGGACATGGAAGCAACCTAAGTGTCCATCAACAGATGAATGGATAAAGAAGATATGGCACATATATACAATGGAATATTACTCAGCCATATAAAGAAACGAAATGGAGTTATTTGTAGTGAGGTGGATGGAGCTAGAGTCTGTCATACAGAGTGAAGTAAATCAGAAAGAGAAAAACAAATATAGTATGCTAACACATATATATGGAATCTAAGGGGGGAAAAAAGGTCATGAAGAACCTAGTGGCAAGACGGGAATAAAGACACAGACCTACTAGAGAATGGACTTGAGGATATGGGGTGGGGGAAGGGTAAGCTCTGACAAAGTGAGAGAGTGGAATGGACATATATACAGTACCAAACGGAAAATAGCTAGCTAGTGGGAAGCAACCACATAGCACAGGGAGATTAGCTCTGTGCTTTGTGACCACCTAGAGGGGTGGAATAGGGAGGGTGGGAGGGAGGGAGATGCAAGAGGGAAGAGATATGGGAATATATGTATATGTAAAACCGATTCACTTTGTTATAAAGTAGAAACTAACACACCATTGTAAAGCAATTATACTCCAATAAAGATATTTAAAAAAAAAAAAGAATATCAAAGGCAGGTATTTTGTGTATCTCTATAAATAGGTCATGCCATGGACAAATAGGGCTCTATTTCCTAGTGGAAATAGAATCATTAACTTCTTTATATCTAATCAAATTAGAAAAAAATTTCAGAAACCTGAGGATAAATTCAGAATACTCCTCTTTAAAATCCTGTTTTCAAGAACTACTATCCATACCAATAGCTAATTCACCATAACATTCCAATCCCTTAGGATTCTCTGGTATTTAGGAATCTTCAGAAAAACATATAGTATAATAGATAAATAGTTAGATAGATAGATATTAAATAACTAGAGATGATAGAGTAATAGATAAATAGCTAGATATGAGAGTCATTGTAGAAATTACATGAAGTACTAAAGTTCCACAATATGCCAATTGTTAGCCAGATACCAAAAGAGCAGGTGGTGTAATTCATTCTGTGTCCAAGACCTGAGAACCAGGGGAGCACATGCTGTAACTCTTAGTTCCAAGCAAAAGGTCCAAGAATGAGAGGCCCCTTGGTATAAATCCCAGAGTTCAAAGGCCTAATAACCAGGACCTCTTATGTCCCAGGGCAGGAAAAATGGATGTCCCAGTTCTAGAAGTGAGAAGGAATATGCCCTTTCTTTGAATTTTTATTCTACTCTGGCCCCCTATTCCAACTCTTCATGGTCTCCCACACTAGTGAGAGTGGATCTCTTTACTCAGTTGACTGAATCAAATGTTAATCCCTTCCAGAAACGTGCTCAAAGACACACCCAGAAATAATGCGTCACCAGCTATCTGGACTTTTCTTAGCCCTACCAAGTAGACATAAAATTAAACATTGCAAGTCTCCCCTTCATTAATGTGACATCTATATGCATTGCCTTCAAACATACTTAATCTTCAAATAAGAACAATAGCAGGACTTCCCTGGTGGTCCAGTGGTAAATAATCTGCCTTCCAATGCAGGGAACATGGGTTCAATCCGTTGTTGGGGAACTAAAATCCCACATGCTGAGGGGCAACTAAACCCACGCCACAACTAATGAGCTCGCACGCCTCAACGAGAGAGACCACACGTCACAAACTACAGAGACCATGTGCCCTGGAGCCAGCGTGCCACAACTAGAGAGAGAAACAAACAAAAAAAAACCATGCCACAACTAAAGAGAAGCCTATACACCACAACTAGAGAGAAGCCCATGAGCCACTACAAAGGGCCTGCATGCTGGGACTTCCCTGGTAGTCCAGTGGTGAAGAATCTATCCTACAAAGCAGGGGACGAGGGTTCAATCCCTGGTTGGGGAACTAAGATCCCACATGCCGCAGGACAACTAAGCCCACGCGCCACAATTATTGAGCTTATGCACCTCAACTAGAAAGCCAGTGTGCTGCAAACTACAGAGCCCATGTGCTCTGGAGCCCATGCACCACAACTAGAGAAGAGAAAACCCACACACCACAACTAGAGAGAAGCCCATGCTCCAAAACTAGAGAGAAGCCCACTCCCCACAGTGAAGAGCCTATGTGCTGCAACAAAGATCCTGTGTGCTGTAACCCAACAACAGTCAAAATTTTAAAAATAATAATAATAAAATAAAATAAGAGCCTACATGCTGCAACTAAGACCCAAGGCAGCCAAAAAAATAAGAAGAAGAAGAAGAAAGAAAGAAAAGAAATAAATATTTTTTAAAAAAGAACAATAGCAAGGTCATAATTCTACCTAACATGGTAGAAGTATTCTTCATACTACAGAAACACACTAATCCCTCCCCAGAAGAGGAAGTAAAGTTCTCTGCTATGTTTAGTCTTATTTAAATATCTCATAAAATATAGTATGATATAAAATTAACAATACTTAAATACTATGATATAAAGTTGGTACATATTATCTGATAAGTGAATAAGAGATGATAGAAAACAAAAATATCTGAGATTATATATATATATATATAATATATATATACACACACAAACATATTCATAATAAGAGAGAAATACTCATGACAATCATAACTCTTTTTTCTGTAACTGATTGTGTGATAGTAGATGATATTTATAACTACCTTCTGCTACTGCCTCAATGTATTCCCATTGCTTCAGCAAGCACCATAGATGGTCTTGGTTGTTTTTATTTTATGGGATGACCAAAACCTTCATCCATGAAGGATCTGGGTTATATTTAGTCTTACATGTATTTGGCAGTTGTAGTTTTCTTATTAACCTTAATCATAGGGCATAGTAATAATAAAAGAAACTCTTAGGGATATTTTGTATGCCAGACATACTTTCTTATCTCTATTTTTTGAGCAGTTGCCCAATATCTCTTTTGTAGTGATACAGTTTCTTTGATTCAACAAATTTTAGTCAATTTCCTAAACCTTCTCCACATCATTCTGTGTATTTCCATGTAAAATGCTTAACATGAACCCTGCTTAGTTAGTTTAGCAAGGGTCTCTTATAATGCATGTCTGATCACCACACATATCTAATCATGATTTAAATCCTCCACCATCTAACAGGTGATGACTAATCAGTCAGACCTGTCTTCATCAAGAATCCTGTTAAGTTGGCTTAAACAAAATCCCCATTAACATTCATGTTTCCTCTTAGTAATTTTTCATCCACTGAACCCCACCAAACATCCAGGCTATAAATTCCCACTTACTCATGGTATTTTTGGAATTAAGCCTGTTTCTATACTGAGATAATTTATCCTTTGCAATAGTCCTGAATAAAATCTGTTTTTACCCCCATTTAATCTCTGGGTTTTTTCTTTGACAGTTAAAATATCTCTACTTGGATAGATCAGAGTCATCATTGGAGTCCCAGATACCTCACCCAGTACCTGAAGTGTGCACCTTTGAAAACTTTTTGTCTCTACTCCTGACTGATAGAACAGAGATACTTTGGTGAGTTCATTTCCTAAACCACTGGTTCAAATGTCCTTAAAGCTGTAGGGACAGATTTTGATTCATAAGCATTTGAGTACACTCTAGAAGAAAGATTAGAGGCCCAAACAGAGGATGGATTAGAGGGCTAGGTTTCTTTGTTTGTAAGAAGCTGTGTTAGAGTCCCAGGCAAATACCTGAGTATAAGAAGCTGGGTTAGAGTCCCAAGGTTATTTATGCATAAGTATAAATTTATCATTAGCTATAAAACATGGGAACTTCTCAGTGAACAGACAACCTCCTTCTTGAAACCTTGCTGAGTATATGCTGCACCAACTCCATTGGCTTCCTTTCTTGTTGGTATGATTTTACTAAGAGTAATTGGACCATCAATGGCCTATTTGAGAAATATTAGATCCTTTCAATGTGGCTTTTCTAAACCCACTCTCTTCTCATGCTTCTTCTTTTCCTTCCTCATTTTACTGGTTTGTATTTTCCCTTCAGTTTCCTTGAATCCTTTGAGGTGTCCCCTACCTTCTCCATCCCTCTGTCCAGACTGCCAGAATTTCCCCTTCAAATCCTGCCTCTCAACTCCCATAGTCACTTTAACTTTAGGTTTCCTATCATCCATTCAGTGTTCTCAAGGAAATATGGAATCCCAAGCAACAACTACAGCCTCCATCAGATTACATGTTAGGGCAAAAGAAAATACTACTAATCTCCTCCACAAGTATTGGTAAACAGGTAACCTTCATGTCCCATTTACCAGAAACACAGTTCAGGTTAACATATAAAGTGAAGATATACCACTGAGATAGTATTACTATGTTCATCGAGTCAAGGCTAAAATTTTATAATTAGTTATAGAATTACTCTGTCGATCTTTCTGTAAGTTTATGCATGTTCCTTATGTGTGTATGTATGCATGTGTTATGTATATGTGACAATTTCTACCTCCAGATAATAAAGTTTTCTTTTACCAGGGAAATTTTTGTTAAATGATGCTAACTTCCAAATGGTTGGTAAAGTAAAAACAGGCATAACTTCAGATTTTTCAGCATTAAATATAATGAACATACAAATTTTTTATACCTAGGTTTAGTACTCAAAAATATTATGTTATCTCTACTAGTTGTTTAAAATTATAAAACTGTAAATCCAACCTATGGAAAATATACATAAAAATAATTGATTTACATTAATAAAACAAAGAATAAAATTATATAAACATCTCAATAGAATCAGAAAAAGCATTTGACAAAATTCAACATTCATTTATAATAAAAACTCTCAATGAACTGGATATAAAGGAAACATATTTAAACATAATAAAGGCAATATATGAAAAGCCCACAGTTAACAACAGGCCCAAAATGAAAACACTTATGCTAAGCTCTACATTCTCAAACTGAGACTTAGAACTAAGTCCAGTTCTCCCAGAGATTGAATCTTAAATCAGTCAATTAGGAATTGCCTGATAAGCACTAGTTAGGAAATCTACCTGATATACCTCTGCCTTTCTGTAACGGAAAATAACCTTGAAATAATGAACTTCCTTTTAGTTGTCTAGTAAATGCCCTCTTTCCTGCTCCATTCTGCCTATAAACATCTTTCATTTTGTACAGCTCCCTGAAGCTCCCTCTTATCTGCTATACTGGATACTGTCTGAAATATGAATCATTTAATAAAGCAATAAGATCATTAAAATTTACTCAGTAGAATTTTGTTTTTTAAAAATATACTCTGGGCTTCCCTGGTGGCGCAGTGGTTGGGAGTCTGCCTGCCAATGCGGGGGACACGGGTTCGAGCCCTGGTCTGGGAGGATCCCACATGCCGCGGAGCGGCTGGGCCCGTGAGCCACAACTACTGAGCCTGCGCGTCTGGAGCCTGTGCTCTGCAACGGGAGAGGCCACGACAGTGAGAGGCCCGTGCACCGCGATGAAGAGTGGTCCCCGCTCGCCGCAACTGGAGAAAGCCCTCGCACAGAAACGAAGACCCAACACAGCCAAAAATAAATAAATAAATAAATAAATTTATTTAAAAAAATATATATATATACTCAATAGTGAAAAGCTGAAAGTTTTCCTCTAAGATCAGGAAGAAGATAAGGATGTCCACTCTCACTGCTTGTATTCAACATAGTATTAGAAGTCTTATCCAGAGCAATTAGGTAAGAAAAAGAAATAAAAGGCATCAAAATTGGAAAGGAAGAAGTAAAACTCATTGTTTTTACATGGCATGATATTATATATAAAAAAACTTAAAGACTCCATCAAAAGAACCTGTTAGAACTAATAAAAGAATTAAGTAAAGTTGAAGGATACAAAATTAATATACAAAAATTTGTTTCATTTCTATACACTAATAACAAAATATCAGAAGAGAGATTAAGAAAACAATCCCATTTACAATTGCATCAAAAAGAATATAATAATTAGGAATTTATTTAACCAAGGTGAAAAACTGTTATACCGAAAACTATAAGACCTTGGTGAAAGTATTGAAGAAGACACAAATAAATAGAAAGATATTCCACACTCATGGATTGGAATTGTTAATACTATTAAAATATCTATGTTACACAAAGCAATCTACAGAGTCAGTGAAATCCCAATTAAAAATCCTAATGGCATTTTTCACAGAAATAGAATAATCTTAAATTTTATATGGAACAACAGGAGACCCTCAATAGCCAAAGCCATCCTGAGAGAGAAAAACAAACTTGGGTCCATCACACTTTCTGATTTCAAACTATATTAAAAGGGCATAGCAATCAAACAGTTAAGTATTGTTGTAAAAATGGATGCATAGGTCAATGGAACAGAATAGAGAGCCCAGAAATAGACCAATATATATATGGTCAATTAATTTATGAAACATAAGCCAAAAATAAACAATAAGGAAAACATAAACTCATCAATAAAAGCTGTTGGGAAAACTAGTCAGCCACATGCAAAAGAATAAAACTGGACAACTATCTTACACCATCCACAAAAATTAACTCAAAATAGATTAGAGACGTGAACATAAGACCTAAACACTGAAAATTCCCAGAAGAAAAATAGGCAGTAAGTTCCTTGACATCAGTCTTGGTGATGATTTTATTTCACACTAAATGCAAAGGCAACAAAAGCAAAAATAATTAAATAAGACTATGTTAAACTAAAAGGAACCTACACAGCAAAGAAAACCATACATAATAAAAGGCAACCTATTGGATGGGAGCAAATTATATTTCTGATAAAGAGATAATTCCTAAAATTAAAAAAAAAATACTCATGTAACTCAATAGCAAAAAAAAAAAAAAAAAAACAGAAAGAAAGAAAGAAAAAAAATTGGATTTTAAAATGGACAGAGGATCTGAACAGACATTTTCCCAAAGACGTACAGATAGCCAACAGGTATGTGAAGAGGTGCTCAACATCACTAATCACCAGGGAAGTGCAAATATAAACCACAAGGAGATATCACCTCATGTTTATTAGAATTGCTACTATCAAAAGACAAAAAATGTGTTGCTGAGGATGTGAAGAAACTGTTACCAAACAGAACTTGAGCCCACTCACCTGCACACAGTAAAGCCAATATACTGACACCTGGTTGTGGTGAAGAAAAGTGAAGTGTTTTTTGCAGGACACCGACCAAGGAGTCCAGTCATCTAGTGCTTAAAGACCTGAATTCCCTGATGGCTTTCAGGGAAAGATTTGTAAAGACAGGATAAGGGAGAGGGGTTGTGGGGTGCATAATTAGCTCATGGACATTCTTCTGATTGATTGATAGTGACATAATCAGGAGTCAACATCATCAACCTTCTGTTTCAAACCAGTCTGAGGCCTATGGTTTGTGGGCAGCATACAGTTAACTTCTTCTACCTAGTGGGGGTTTCAGTATCTGCAAAACAGCTCAAAGGATATGACTCAGAATATTATCGATAGCCCTTGAGGAGGAATGAAATGTCCTTGACTTTGTTTAATGGCTAAATTATTATCATTTTGTCTTACTTGACTGTTTTCCTCTTTCTGCATTTTCTAACTTATCTGATTAAATTTATTCTTTGGAACTCAGGGAAAGTCTTGGAGGCTAAAGTTTTTCTACAGACAAGAGGCAGGCAGAGGACATGGGAGGGTGCTCTATTCTGGGAAGGCCCTAAATTGTCCTGCTCAGTTACAAAATGGGAATCTTGTGCACTGTTGGTGGAAATGTAGATTGGTAGTGCTACTGTGGAAAACAATATGGAGGTTCCTCAAAAAACTAAAAATAGAACTACCATATGATCCATCAATTATACTTCTTGGTATTTATCCATAGGAAATGAAGCCCTAATCAAAAATATGGGATC
Source organism: Balaenoptera acutorostrata (assembly GCF_949987535.1). Taxonomy (NCBI): domain Eukaryota; kingdom Metazoa; phylum Chordata; class Mammalia; order Artiodactyla; family Balaenopteridae; genus Balaenoptera; species Balaenoptera acutorostrata. The sequence goes on along the minus strand of NC_080066.1, from coordinate 57,393,891 downwards.
CTTCAAGTTTATTTCAGCATTGTTTACAATAGCCAAGACATAGAAGCAAATGAAGTGTACATCAATGGATGACTGGATAAAGAAAATGTGAGATAGATAGACGATAGATCAATAGATAGATAGATAGATGATAGATAGATAGATATAAATAATGGAATGGAATATGACAGGATATTATTTAGCCATAAAAAAGAATAAAATCTTGCAATTTATGACAACATGGATGGGCCTAGCACATTACACAAAGGGACAAAGTCAGACAGAGAAATGCAAGTGGTTTATGATCTCACTGATACGTGTAAACTAAAAACAAACAAACAAACAACAAAAAAGAAACTTATACAGAGAGCAGATTGGTGCTTGCTAGAGGTGGTGGGTGGGGTGTGGGCAAAATGGGTGAAGGGGGTCAAAAGGTAAAAACTTCCAGGTATGAAATAAATAAATCTTGGGGATGTAATTTATGGTAGGGTGACTGTAGTTAAAAATACTGTAGTGTATATTTGAAATTTGCTATGATAGTACCTCTTAAAAGATGACAAGGAAAAAATGGGTAACTATGTGCGACGATGGATGTTAACTAAACTTATAATGGTGATAGTATTGTAATACTCTATATACAAAATTGAATCATCATGTTTTATATCAACATTATGTTTTAATACAATGTTATATGTAAATTATATATCAATTTTTAAAAATTAATAGCTTAATGTATGTCTTGCCCAGAGGTAAATTAAAAATAAAAAATAACTATATATTAACTTTTTATGTTCTCTATCTCTGTGATTTTTTGAAACTTGCCTAATTTGTCAACAAGATAAATAACTGAAGGTGACAAGTGTGAAATTATCATCAATTTAAACATATTTGTTAATAACAAGTGAATTAAATAGATGTAAATAGGATAAAAGTTAATGAACTTTTAAAAATTGATCATGTTTTATAATATCTACCTAAAAGTCATTTCACAAAAAATTTGGTAACTTGAAACCTTAAAGCTATATTAAGTTAAGGCAAATAATGGATATTTCTTGAATATCCAAAATGTTTCCAAATAAGAAAAATATTGAAATTTCAGTTGTTGAACATATTGTATCTACCTTTACAATCTTGTTTTTATATGGTACAAAAAAACTAAATATATTGGGGTACATCTTTAAACATTAGATATTGTACAATGAAAAGGTATATTCCTCTAGAAAATTTGAAATAATGTGTTTATAAACTTGCTACAGAATAATAGTATGTGGCCAACAGTTAACAATTGCTTAATTCCTACTTTTCTCTGTAAAAGAAAGGTGACTAATGGTTAATGATTCTAATAAATATATGTAAATGAAATGACTATAACTAAGAAAGATAAAGAAAAAAACACTGTGTATGCAAGGAAAGTAAGGTATGTTTTTAATGAGGAAGTATATGAAGAATGTGATTTTGTTATGAAAAAAAGAGAGTAATATTGTCCTAATGTGGAATGACCTCTTAATCCAGAATAAAAAAGAGGAAAGGTATAAGGCAAATACTGAATGGATTTTTTTTTTTTAAGTTAGAAAGACCGTGGAAAAGGAATCTTGAAAGGAATATTATCTTATGTGGGCAAATCTGGCAAAGATTGGATGAATTTATTTACAAGGTTTTTAGAATTTAGCCTTAGAATTAATAGTACATGAATGCAAAACCAGGATTTGGTTATTTCTCTATTAAAACAACAAGGTGTGTTTAGATTATGCCTGCTATTAAGAAGAAACTATTTTTTTCTTTACTTTCTATTTATTTAGTATGGAAAACCAAATTTTGCATTTTAATATAATTTCTTGTGCTTCATGTTGTCTTTACCAGGTCTTTGATTACTTAGGAAACAGAGTCTTATTAATAAAAGAGCTGGATTTTTAACAACTATGTAACATTTTGTATTTGCCTTTAAACTCTCTTGTCTGTTTGGTTAAATGATTAACTTGGTATAGTTTCACAGTGATCCTATTTAGTTGTGTTAAAACCTTTTGATTTTTTTTTACAACTTTCCAAAACCAAATTATAAATGGAGTCTTTTTTATCCCAAACTAACATTGAGATTTCCCAGAGGGTTCCAGGAAAACGTCAAAGGATTTCTTTCTCCCTTTGTAAAAGGGAGATACTAAGTTAATTAAGTTTACTTGGTATATTAAATTACATGAAAAACATTGGCAAATAAAAAATGATGATAAAAAAGAGTGTATATATATATTTGAGTCACTTTTCTGTACAGCAGAAATGAACACATCATTGTAAATCAACTATACTCCAATAAAAAAATGATGATAAACCTTCTTAGGTTTCTACGTTATTAATGAGGTATTCTAGAAATTATATGAAGTTCATAGATATTTGTCAATACACTCCAACTAATATGTTGAAATCCAGTATGTAACAGAAATAACTAATTTTCCTTATCAAATAAACTCTCATCAGAAGTTTAACTATAGACTTTTAACAAGAATATACAATGGAGAAAAGACAGTTTTTCAATAAGTGGTGCTGGGAAAACTGGACAGCTACATGTAGAAGAATGAAATTAGAACATTCTCTAACACTATACACAAAAATAAACTCAAAGTGGATTAAAAATCTGAATGTAAGAGTGGATATTATAAAACTCTTGGAGGAAAACATAGGCAGAACACTTTCTGACATAAATCGCAGTAATATCATTTTGCATCCACCTCCTAGAGTAATGAAAATGAAAACAAAAATAAACAAAAATGACCAAATTAAACTTAAAAGTTTTTGCACAGCTAAGGAAACCATAAACAAAACAAAAAGACAATCCACAGAATTGGAGAAAATATTTGCAAATGAAGCAACTGACAAGGGATTAATCTCCAAAATACACAAATAGCTCATGCAGCTCAATTTAAAAAAATAAAATAAAAAAAAATGGGCAGAAAATCTAAATAGACATTTCTCCAAAGAAGACATACAGATAGCCAATAGGCACATGAAAAGATGCTCAACATCGCTAATTATTAGAGAAAATCAAATCAAAACTACAATGAGGTATCACCTCACAATGGTCAGAATGTCTACAAACAGTAAATGCTGGAGAGGGTGTGGAGAAAAGGGAACCCTCATACACTGTGTGTGGGGATGTAAATTGGTGCAGGCACTATGGAAAACAGTATGGAGTTTCTTTTAAAAACTAAAAATAGAACTACCATATGATCCAGCAATCCCACTCCTGGACATATATCTGGAGAAAATCATAATTCAAAACAATACATGCACCCTCAATATTCATTGAAGCACTATTTACAACAGCCAGGACATGGAAGCAACCTAAATGTCCATCGACAGAGAAATGGATAAAGAAGATGTGGTACATATATACAATGGAATATTACTCAGCGATAAAAAAAATAATGAAATAATGGTATTTGCAGCAACATGGATGGACCTAGAGATTATCATACTAAGTGAAGTAAATCAGACAAAGACAATTATCATATGATATCACTTCTATGTGGAATCTTAAAAAAAATGATACAAATGAACTTATTTACAAAACAGAAACAGACTCACAAACTTTGAAAGAAAACGTATGGTTACCAAAGGGAAAGAAGCAGGAGGGGCAAATTAGGAGTTCGGGATTAACATACACAAACTACTGTATATAAAATACATAATCAACAAGGACCTAATGTGTAAAACAGGGAACTATGATCAATATTTTGTAATAACCTATATGGGGAAAGAATCTGAAAAAGAAATGATATATGTATATGTATAACTGAATCACTTTGCTTTGCACCTGAAACTAACACAACATAGTAAATCAACTATACTCCAACATAACATAAAAATTAAATTTAAGAAAGAAGTTTAACTCTGACCTTTAAATCATTTAATTCATTCACAGAGAGTTATTGCTTTGCTTCTTCTCCAAAAGTATTTACAATCAGTTAAAGAAAGTATGCTCCATCATGGGAACATTTGGATAATTCTGAAGCCATGCTCTGGACTGAGTAATAATTCACAGGAAGAATAAAGAAGCTGATTAATTCATAAAACTACTAACCCAATATTTAGCAGAACAAGAATTAATTACATCGAACTAAATAAACTGATGAGGATGATCATAAATTTTTATGACTTTTGGTTTAAACATTGCTATTTTTTAATGTTTTGGCTATCATGTAGAAGTTAAACAATTTCTTATAGCAAGTTGGTAAAGTATACATTTGTGAACAAATATGAAACTATTCCCTTTTTTCCCTTAACTGATTCCTGCACAATTCAAAAACCCTAGGTATTTTTATTTTTATGACAATATAATTAGTTGCATAATTTCAATAAAAATCTGTTCTCCTTGAAAGAGAACCAAACTCGAAACATTTGTTATATTACCAATGCTCTGATTGGAATGTCATATTTGAAAATGTGCATGAAAACAGATATGAACAGAAAGCTTTAAGGAACTAAGCTTGAGATGAAGGAGTAAATCCTTATGAAACTCCCTTTGAAAACCAGCCTGTAACAGAGTTTTCCACCATACCGGTCAGTAAGGAATGTCATCTCCTGACAGGCTCAGTACCTAAATCTTTAGGTACTGCAGGCAAAATCTGGTAGCAAGTTATTGGCTTGGCTTCCTAGCCTTGAGAGGCTTTGAAAATTTCAACCTGAAATTCCTTATGAAAAGGTCCAATAAAGCAAACTCATAAGACCTATGTGATCACTTGCTATTTTTACTTCACTTGTGTAAATAACCAGATCAAATTTAATGAGACTAAACCTATTTTGCAAACAAATTAGTCTTACTTTGATTATCTTTAATTGAAAGGTGGTGATTTTAGAGGAAAAAGTTATGATTCAATGGAAAACTTGTGGATTCCATCTTGCACATTTTGCCATTTCATGCCAAAGCCTGAATTATTTTTTTTATCTCCAAGATCTGCCTACAACCCTCCAAATTAACATTTCCAATTTTATCATTTCTCACCTGGAATTATGCATTAACTTTACCTGTGCCATCATGGCTACTTTGTTCTCAGGCCCATTGGAAAATAACAAGGGTGACTGGGAAAAGAGTGATTAATATCCATCAGAACTGTCATTATAGCCACTTGATTATTGAAATCCTGGGGGTGGGGGCAGGGAAACGTCATGGATATACCAGTTCTAGGAGAGGAGAAGAAATTTTCCTTCCTTTGCCTTTTTCTATCGTGACCCTCTTTGATTTGGTTGGTGCTCTCCCACATTGGTGAGGGCAGACATCTTTATCCAGTCTAATAAATCAAATGTTAATCCCTTACCTTCCAGAAAAATCCTGACACATTCAGAAATAATGTTTTACCAGGTATCTGGACTTCCCTTAACCCATCAAGTTGCCAATAAACATACGATGAACAGTCTTCCCCTTGTGAACTTGACACAAATATGCATTGCCTTTGAACATACTTACTCTTCAAATAAAGAAAGCAACAAGTCATAATTCTGCCTAACATGATAGAAGTATTATGCATACTACTGAAAACACACTAACGCTTTCCAAGAAGAGAGGTAAAGTCCTTCAGTAATGTTTACTGTTCTTCCAGATATCTCATAAGAAATACTATGATGTAAAATTAAAATGCTGATATAAAATTAATATGTCACATATTGTAATTGAGCAGGACCCTATGGGGCCTTCCCAGAACAGACCACTCCCACAATGTCCTTGGCCTGCCTCTTGTCTGTAGGAAAACTTGAGCCTTCAGTCCTTCCCCCAAGCTCCAAATGGTATACTTAATCAGAGAAGTGAGAAAATGCAGAAAAAAAGGAAAAAGTCAAGCAAGACAAAATAATAAATGTTTAGCCATTAAACCTTTAGTTCCTCCTCAAGGGCTATAGGAAATATTCTGAGTCATATCTTCTGAGCTGTTTTTCAGATACTGAAACCCCCACCAGGTAGAAGAAGTTAACTGTATGCTGCCCACAAGCATATAGACCCCAGACCGGTTAGAACCATAAGATTGATGATGTTGACTCCTGATTGCCTCACCACCAACCAATCAGAAGAATTTCCATGAGCTTATCACACACCCCACAAACCCCCTCCCACATCCTGTCTTTAAAAACCTTTCCCTGAAAGCCTTCGGGGAGTTCAGGCCTTTTAGGCACTAGCTACCTGGACTCCTTGCTTGGCTCCCTGCAATAAATGTTGCCCTTTCCTTCACCATAACCCAGTATCAGTAGATTGGCTTTACTGTGTGTGCTCAAGCATGCCCAAGTTTGGTTCAGTAACAATATTACAACATAATCAAATAATAAAGTTAGAAAGCAAAGACATTTGATATACACATATACAAGTATTCATAAAAAATGAGGAAATACTCATGACAATTACATTCCTCATTTCTGTCACTGGTCATGTGTTAGTAGGTGGTAATTATAACTACATCTACTATCCACTCTATATTGCCTTTGTATAAGCAAGCATTTCAGCTTGTAATAGTTCTTTACCTGGTGGAATGAATCAAACCTTCATTCCCGAAAAGTCTAGGCCTTTATTAGTCCTGCTTGGATTGAGTTGTGGTAGTTTTCCATTGACTTTACTCACAGGGAATGATAATAATAAGAGATATCCTAAGAGATATCCAGTACTCCAGGCATACTCTTTCCTACCTTCACTGTAGAGTCGTTGTCCAGTTTCTCTTTAGTAGTGACACAGATTCTTTGACTCACCATTCTTCAGTCAAGCTCCTAAACCTTCTCCAATGCCCATCTGAGTATTTCCTTATGAAATCTTTACCAAGAACCTTGTTAAGTCAGTTTAACAAGGGTCTCTCATCCTTCGTTTGATCATCCTCAATAGCTAATTATGTTTCTCAGCTTCTACCATCCTCCAGGTGATGACCTCTCAATCTGGCCTGTCTTCAGCAAACACTCTGTCAATTTAGTCAGAATTCTCTTCACCTTTTATGATTGCTGTTAGTAGTTTTCCAACTACTGAAACCCATCAGGACCTTAGATATAAATTCCCACTCACCCATGTTATATTCAGTTTTGAACCTGTTTCTTTACTGAGATCTCTTTCCCCTATTACAATAGTCCTGAATAATTACCCATTTAAAACTGGTGTTTCTTTGACAGTTATGAAACAGAACTGGATACAACAGAATTCTTACTGGAGATCAGAACCATTCACCCAGGACCGAAATTATACACCTTTGAAGACTTTGTCTCCAATCTTTACTAACTGATTGGAGATTCTTTGGTGAATCTAACTCCTAAAGCATTAATTCAGAGCCTTAAAGCTGATAGGGATGGATTTTGATTTGTAAGATTTTGAGTATATTCTAGAAGCAGAGTTAGAGTCCCAGACAAAAAAAGCAGGGTTAAAGTCCTAGGCTTTTCTCTAAGAAGCCAGTTTAGAGTCCCAGGCAAGCAAAAGCTGTCTGGTTTATCCAAGATTATCTGTTCATTAGAATTAAGGTACCACTAGTTAAGAACATAGGAGTTTCTCAGTGGACTGTTGAGCCCCCACTGACTATGCTCTGCCAACTCTACTTCCTTTCTTGCTTGCATGCTTTTACCAAGGATAATTTGGAATTTCAACAACCTCTTTGGGAAACTTAGGATATTCATGAAATGGATCCTGTAAGACTTCTACCTTCCTTACACCTTTGTTCCTCTTTCTTTATTTCAGTGTTTTGTATCTTTCTTCCAGTTGCCTTAAATCGTTCGCTATCATCTCCTTCAAACACCTACCTCCTTCCTCCCTGTCTCTACCCTGCAAGACATTTTCCTTCCCACTTCAATCCCTAAGTTTTCTCTAACAACTTGAATTTTAGGTCCCCTACTCTCTATTGAGGTCTCTCAAGGAACTAAGGGACCCGTAAGAGCAATCAACTCAGGCTGAAAAAAATGGTTATTTGTAAACAGAACTAGATGTTTAGTCCACTCAGATTGATTTAGAGACATCAAGACAGCTGCTAGATATCACCTCATTTAATGGCCTAACATTTGCTCCATAGCCTCCACTAAATTACATGCCAGGGAAAAATAAAATCTTGACAGTTTCTCCACAAATATTGGTTAACAGGTAACTTAACTTGTCCCATTTTCCAGAAACAGAATTCAGACAAAAATATAAAGGGGTGATTAACCAGGGAGATTATATTACTATGTTTTACTGAGTCAGAATATCTCTACTGACATCTGTCCATATGTTTTATTTATATATCTATATATTTATTTTATGTATATGTGACATTTTCTATCTCTGCATGATAGTACAAAATTAATTTATAAAATTCCTTAAAGAAGTTTTATTCCAATTGTCAGAGGTAAATGAGTTTCTATAAATTAAGCATTTCTCAAACTCTCAGAAATGTAAAAGAATAAAAAATCCAAATTTTAAAAGTTCCTTTATGTGGGATAATCTTTGACAATAAAGCTAGTTTTGAAAATTGTTGGTTAGGGATCAGCCCAGATGGCGAATTAGAAAGACCCTGACCTCACTTCCTCTCATAGGCACACCAAATTTACAACAATTTACAGAGGAATCATCAATTAAGAAGATGATAACCTACTAGAAAAGACCTTCTACAGCTAAAGATATAAAGAAGGAACCACAACAAGATGTGTAGGAGTGGTGGAGTCGCAATATAGTCAAATCCCATACCCTGGGGTGGGTGAGCCCCAAACAGGAGAATAATTACAATTGCAGAGGTTCTCCCAGAGGAGTGAGAGGTCTGAGCCCTCAGGCTCTCCAACCCAGAGGTCCTGTACTGGGAAAACAAGCCTTCCAAAATGTTTGACTTTGAAAGCCAGTGGGGTTTACATTCAGGAGTCCCAGAGAGCTGAGGGAAAAAGAGAATCTACTCTTAAAGGGCACACACAAAATCTCACATGCTCTGGGACTCAGGGCAGAAACAGTCACTTGGAAGGAGTCTGAGTCAGATATACCTGCTGATCTGGAGAGTCTCCAGGAGAAGCAGGATGAAAATACAGCTCAACTTCTAGACATAGACATGGGCAGCAGGAATTTTTGGGAGGTTCTTCTACCACAAGGACACTAGTGCTGGTAATCATCATTTTGAAATCCTCCTTCTAGCTTATTAGCCTCAAGACCCAGCCCAACTCCTGCTCAACATCCAATAGGCACCAGTACTGAAACACCTCAAGCCAGGCAATTAACTGGACAGGGACACAACCCCACCAACCAGCAAGCAGGGTACCTTAAGATTTCCTGAGCCCACAGCAACCCCTGGACGTGGCTCTGCCCACAAGAGGGCCAGGACCTGGCCCCACACACCACCAAATAGGCATTAAATCCAGCACCCCCAGGGCCCTGCAGCCAGAAAGCATGGGACACAGCTTCACCCATCAGTGGGCAGGCACAAGCCCCAGAATTCCTGGCCCCAACAAACAGTGACCTTGCTCAAGCCTCAGGATCAGCTTCACCAACCAGTGGTCAGATACCAGCCATAAGAGAACCACAGCCCGCCAGACTTAGCCCACACACCAGGAGGCTAGCTCTTGCTTTGGGATCTGCTGGGCCCTGGCTCTGCCCAGCAGCATGCCAGATCTAGACTCAGGACCAGACTCATCCACTAGCAAGAGGACACCAGCTGCAAGACAATAGCAGTCCCACAGCCTGTAGACACAGCCTGCCTACCAGAAGACCAGAACACACCCCAGGACTGGCTGGGCTCAGTCATAGCCCACTAGAAGGCAAACACAAAGTTTGGTACACCCTGAACCCTACATTCAGATGTTTCAGGGACTGGTACTACCCACCAGCAGTTTAACACCAGCTGTGGGACCCTTGGGACCACGACTCTGCCTGCCCGTGAGCCAGAACAAGCCCTATGACCCCCCAGGGTTCAGTCAGCAGCTGGTAAACACCACACAAGGCAGGGCCCAGCAACCAACGAGATCAGGGAGCAACCAAGCCTGCCAGATCATCCACAGTAGTCAGCCTGCCAGAACAGAAGAATCCAAACAGCCCACATAGGGGGAAAACCTAGAGCATATAGCTCTGGTGATGAGAGAAGAGTGCACTGCTGGAATGCATAGGATATCTCCTAAAAAGGCCACCACTACAAAGTCAGGAAAAATAACAAATGTACCAGATACATAGAAATATAAATAGCAAGTTAGACAAAATGAAGCTACAGAGGAATAGGTTCAAAACAAAAAAACAGGATAAAACCCCAGAAGAAGAAATAAGTGAAATGAAGATAGTCCATGTACCCAAGAAAGAGTTCAGGGTAATGACCATAAGGATGATCAAAAGACTCCAGAGAATGGTTGTACAAAGCAAGAAGTTAGAAATATCTAACTAAGAGTCAAAAAATATAAAGAACAAAAAAACAGAGGTGTAGGATACAATAAATGGAATGAAAAATACACTAGAAGGAATCAACAGTAGGCCAAATGATACAGAGGAATGAATCAGCAAGCTGAAAGACCAAGTAATGGAAATCACTGATGCTAAACTGAAAAAAGAAAAAGAATGAAAAGAAATGAGGACAGTTGAGGAGAACTCTGGGACATCAAGCACATTAATATTCATATTACAAGGGATGAAGAAGGAGAAGAAAGAGATAGAAAGGTGCTGAGGACACGTTTGAAGACATAATACATGAAAACTTCCTGAATCTGAGAAAGGAATGATACATCCAAGTCCAGGAAGCACAGAGAGTGCCAAACAAGATTAACCTAGAGAGGAAAACACCAGGACACATTGTAACTTAAAAAGCAAAAATTAAAGATAAAGAGAGAATATTAAAAGCAAAAAGGGAAAAGCAACAAGTAACAAAAAAAGGAACTCCCATAAGGTTATAAGCCGACTTTTTAACAGAAACTCTACAGGACAGAGGGTGTGGTATAATATATAAAAAGTGATGAAAGGGAAAAACCTACAAACATAATATTCCACCTGATAAGGCTCTCATTCAGATTTGATGGAGAGATCAAAAGTTTACAGACAAGCAAAAGCCAAACCACCTTTACAGGAAATGTTAGAGGGACTTCTCTAAGTGAAAAAGAAAAGGGCACAACTAGAAACTAAAAATTATGAAAGAGAAAGCCTATTGGTAAAAGCAAATACACTAAAGGAAGGAAATAATCCAACACAAAGCTAATAAGAAGGTAAAAACATAAAAATTTGTAACATCATCTATGTCCAAAGTAAGGAGTTAAGACATACACAAAATAATTACATTTAAAATATATTGTCAGGGCTTCCCTGGTGGCGCAGTGGTTGACAATCTGCCTGCCGATGCAGGGGACACGGGTTCGAGCCCTGGTCTGGGAAGATCCTGCATGCCGCGGAGCAACTGGGCCCGTGAGCCACAACTACTGAGCCTGCGCGTCTGGAGCCTGTGCTCTGCAACAAGAGAGGCCACGATAGTGAGAGGCCCGCGCACCGCGATGAAGGGTGGCCTCCGCTCGCTGCAACCAGAGAAAGCCCTCGCACAGAAACGAAGACCCAACACAGCAAAAATAAATAAATCAATAAATTAAAAAAAATATATATATATATATATATTGTCAAGAACAGAATAATCATAAGGAAAAGTGTATACAAATAGAGAGTTGTTAAAATGCACTTGGAAGTAAGAGATCAGAAACTTAAAACAATCAGCAACTTAAGAGATTATATATATATATCTTATATATGACATACATATATATCATGATAACCACAAACCAAAACTCTATAATATATACACAAAAAAAGTAGGAAGGAATCCCAACATAACACTAAAGATAGGGATCAAATTACAAGAAATTGAACAAAAGAAGAAGAAAGGAACAAAAAAGACCTACAAAAACAACCCCAAAACAATTAATAAAATGGCATTAAGAACACACATATTGGAGGAACTTCAAGATGGCGGAAGAGTGAGACGTGGAGATCACCTTCCTCTCCACAAATACATCAGAAATACATCTACATGTGGAACAACTCCTATAGAACACCTACTGAACGCTGGCAGAAGACCTCAGACCTCCCAAAAGGCAAGAAACTCCCCCATGTACCTGGGTAGGGCAAAAGATAAAAGAAAAAACAGAGACGAAAGAATAGGGATGGGACCTGCACCAGTCGGAAGGAGCTGTGAAGGAGGAAAGGTTTCCACACACTAGGAAGCCCCTTCAAGGACGGAGGCTGTGGGTGGCAGATGGAGGAAGCTTCAGAGCCACGGAGGAGAGCGCAGCAACAGGAGTGCAGAGGGCAAAGCGGAGAGATTCCCGCACAGAGAATCAGTGCCGACCAGCACTCACCAGCCCAAGAGGCTTGTCTGCTCACACGCCGGGGTGGGTGGGGGCTGGGAGCTGAGGCTCTGGCTTCGGTCGGATCCCTGGGAGAGGACTGGTGTTGGCGGCGTGAACACACCCTGAAGGGTGCTAGTGCACCACAGCTACCCGGGAGGGAGTCTGGGAAAAAGGCTGGAGCTGCCGATGAGGCAAGAGACTTTTTCTTCCCTCATTGTTTCCTGGTGCGCGAGGAGAGGGGACTAAGAGCGCCACTTAAAGGAGCTCCAGAGATGGGCACGAGCCGTGGCTATCAGCACGGACCCCAGAAATGGGCATGAGATGCTAAGGCTGCTGCTGCAGCCACCAAGAAGCCTGTGTGCAAGCACAGGTCACTATCCACACCTCTCCTCCAGGGAGCCTGTGCAGCCTGCCACTGCCAGGGTCCCGTGATCCAGGGACAACTTCCCAGGAGAACACATGGCACCTCAGGCTGGTGCAATGTCATGCCAGCCTCGGCCACCGCAGGCTTGCCCCGAACACCATACCCCTCCCTCCCCATGGCCTGAGTGATTCAGATCCACCAAATCAGCTGCTTCTTTAACCCCATCCTGTCTGAGCAAAGAACAGATGCCCTCAGGCGACCTACACAGAGGGGGGTTTTCCAAATCCAAAGCTGAACCCCAGAACCTGTGCAAACAGAGAAGAGAAAAGGAAATTCCTCTCAGCAGCCTCAGGAACAATGGATTAAATCTCCACAAACAACTTGATGTACCCTGCATCTGTGGAATACATGAAAAGACAACGATTCATCCCAAATTGAGGAGGTGGACTTTGGGAGCAAAAATACATTTTTTTTTTTTTTTTCTGAGTGTCTATGTGTATGCTTCTCTGAGTGATTTCGTCTGTATAGCTTTGCTTTTACCATTTGTCCTAGGGTTCTCTCCGGCCTTTTTTTTTTTTTTTTTTAGTACAGTTTTTAGCACTTGTTATCATTGGTGGATTTGTTTTTTGGTTTGGTTGCTCTCTTCTTCCTTTCTTTCTTTCTTTTTTTTTTTTTGTTTTATTACTTTCTAAAATTTTTTTAATAATTTTTATTTTTTATTGTAATAACTTTATTTTATTTTATCTTCTTCTTTCTTTCTTTCCTACTTTTCCCCCCTTGTATTCTGAACCATGAGGATGACAGGCTCTTGCTGCTCCAGCCAGGCGTCAGGGCTGTACCTCTAAGGTGATAGAGCCAAGTTCAGGACTTTGGTCCAAAAGAGACCTCCCAGTTCCATATAATATCGAATGGCGAAAATCTCCCAGAGATCTCCATTGCAATGCAAAGACCCAAGTACACTCAACAACCAGCAAACTCCAATGCTGGAAACCCTATGCCAAACAACTAGCAAGACAGGAACACAATGCCACCCATTAGCAGAGAGGCTGCCTGAAGTCAAATAAGGCCACAGACACCCCAAAACACACCACCAGACGTGGAACTGCTTACCAGAAAGACACCATCCAGCCTTATCCACCAAAACACAGGCACTAGTCTCTGCCACCAGGAAGCCTACACAAGCCACTGAACCAAACTTAGCCACTGGGGGAAGACACGAAAAACAACGGGAACTACAAACCTGCAGCCTGTGAAAAGGAGACCCCAAACACAGTAAGTTAAGCAAAATGAGAAGACTGAGAATCACACAGCAGATGAAGGAGCAAGGTAAAAACCCACAAGACCTAACAAATGCAGAGGATATAGGCAGTCTATCTGAAAAAGAATTCAGAATAATGATAGTAAAGATGATCCAAAATCTTGGAAATAGAATGGAGAAAATACAAGAAGTATTTAACAAGGACCTAGAAGAACTAAAGAGTAAACAAGCAATGATTAACAACACAATAAATGAAATTAAAAATTCTCTAGAAGGAATTAATAGCAGAATAACTGAGGCAGAAGAATGGATAAGTGACCTGGAAAACAAAATAGTGGAAATAACTACTGCACAGCAGAATAAGAAAAAAGAATGAAAAGAATTGAGGACAGCCTAAGAGACCTCTAGGATAACATTAAACACACCAACCTTCGAATTATAGGGGTCTCAGAAGAAGAAGAGAAAGAGAAAGGGACTGAGAAAATATTTGAAGAGATTATAGTTGAAAACTTTCCTAATATGGGAAAGGAAATAGTTAATCGAGTCCAGGAAGCACAGAGAGTCCCATACAGGATAAATCCAAGGAGAAACACGCCAAGACACATATTAATCAAACTATCAAAAATTAAATACAAAGAACAAATATTAAAAGCAGCAAGGGAAAAACAACAAGTAACACATAAGTGAATCCCCTAAGGTTAACAGCTGATCTTTCAGCAGAAACTGTGCAAGGCAGAAGGGAGTGGCAGGACATATTTAAAGTGATGAAAGAGAAAAACCTACAACCAAGATTACTTTACCCAGCAAAGACCTCATTCAGATTTGACGGAGAAATTAAAACCTTTACAGACAAGCAAAAGCTAAGAGAATTCAGCACCACCAAACCAGCTTTACAACAAACGCTAAAGGAACTTCTCTAGGCAGGAAACACAAGAGAAGGAAAAGACCTACAGTAATAAACCCAAAACAATTAAGAAAATGGTAATAGGAACATACATATCAATAATTACCTTAAATGTAAATGTATTAAGTGCTCCCACCAAAAGACACAGACTGGCTGAATGGACACAAAAACAAGACCCATATATATGCTGTCTACAAGAGACCCACTTCAGACCTAGGGACACATACAGACTGAAAGTGAGGGCATGGAAAAAGATATCCCATGCAAATGGAAATCAAAAGAAAGCTAGAGTAGCAATTCTCATATCAGACAAAATAGATTTTAAAACAAAGACTATTAGAAGAGACAAAGAAGGACAGTACATAATGATCAACGGCTCAATCCAAGAAGAAGATATAACAATTGTAAATATTTATGCACCCAACATATAAACACCTCAATACATAAGGCAAATGATAACAGCCATAAAAGGGGAAATCGACAGTAACACAATCATAGTAGGGGACTTTAACACCCTTCTTTCACCAATGGGCAGATTATCCAAAATGAAAATAAATACGGAAACACAAGCTTTAAAGGATACATTAAATAAGATGGACTTATTTGATATTTATAGGACAGTCCATGCAAAAACTGCAGAATACACATTCTTCTCAAGTGCTCATGGAATATTCTGCAAGATAGGTCATACCTTGGATCACAAATCAAGCCTTGGTAAATTTAAGAAAATTGAAATCGTATCAAGTATCTTTTCCAACCACAATGCTATGAGACTAGATATCAATTACAGGAAAAAATCTGTAAGAAAGTCAAACACACGGAGGCTAAACAACACACTACTAAATAACCAAGAGATCACTGAAGAAATCAGAGAGGAAATCAAAAAATACCTAGAAACATGTGACAATTAAAACACAATGACCCAAAACCTATGGGATGCAGCTAAAGCAGTTCTAAGAAGGAAGTTTACAGCTATACAATCCTACCTCAAGAAACAAGAAAAATCTCAAATAAACAACTTAACCTTACACTTAAAGCAATTAGAGAAATAAGAACAAAATCCCCCAAATTTAGCAGAAGGAAAGAAATCATAAAGATCAGATCAGGAAAAAAATGAAAAAGAAATATACTAAACAACAGCAAAGATCAATAAAACTAAAAGCTGGTTCTTTTAGAAGATAAACAAAATTGATAAACCACTAGCCACACTCATCTAGAAAAATGGGAGAAAACTCATATCAACAGACTTAGAAATGAAAAAGAAGTAACAACTGACACTGCAGAAATGTAAAGAATCATGAGAGTTACTACAAACAACTATATGCCAATAAAACAGACAACCTGGAAGAAATGGACAAATTCTTAGAAAAGTACAACCTTCCAAGACTGAACCAGGAAGAAATAGAAAATATAACCACACGGATCACAAGCATTGAAATTGAAACTGTGATTAAAAATCTTCCAACAAACAAACGCCCAGGACCACATGGCTTCACAAGTGAATTCTATCAAATATTAGAGAAGAGCTAACACCTAACCTTCTCAAACTCTTCCAAAATATAGCAGAGGGAGGAACACTTCCAAACTCATTCTACGAGGCCACCATCACCCTGATACCAACATCAGACAAAGATGTCACAAAAAATGAAAATTACAGACCAATATCAGTGATGAACATAGATGTAAAAATCCTCAACAAAACACTTGCAAACGGAATCCAACAGCACATTAAAAGGATCATACACCATGATCAAGTGGGGTTTATCCCAGGAATGCAAGGATTCTTCAATATGTGCAAATCAATCAATGTGATACACCATATTAACAAAGTCAATAGATGCAGAAAAAGCATTTGACAAAATTCCAAACCCATTTATGATAAAAATTCTCCAGAAAGTAGGCATAGATGGAACGTACCTCAACATAATAAAGGCCATATATGACAAACCGACAGCCCACAGCATTCTCAATGTTGAAAAAATGAAACCATTTCCTCTATGATCTGGAAGAAGACAAGGTTGCCCACTCTCACTGCTTTTATTCAACATACTTTTGGATGTTGTAGCCACAGCAATCAGAGAAGAAAAAGAAATAAAAGGAATCCAAAATGGAAAAGAACAAGTAAAACTGTCACTGTTTGCAGATGATATGATACTATACATAGAGAATCCTAAAGATGTTACCAGAAAACTACTAGAGCTAAACATTAAATCTGGTAAATTAGCAGTATACAAAATTAATGCACAGAAATCTATTGCATTCCTATACACTTATGATGAAAAATCTGAAAGAGAAATTAAGGAAACACTACCATTTACCATTGCAACAAAAAGAATAAAATACCTAGGAATAAACCTACCTAAAGAGACAAAAGACCTGTATGCAGAAAACTGTAAGACACTGATGAAAGAAATTAAAGATGTTACAAACAGATGGAGAGATATACCATGTTCTTGGATTCGAAGAGTCAACACCGTGAAAATGACCGTACTTCCCAAAGCAATCTACAGATTCAATGCGATCCCTATAAATACACCAATGGCATTTTTCACAGAACTAGAACAAAAAATTTCACAATTTGTATGGAAACAAAAAAGACCCTGAATACCCAAAGCAACCTTGAGAAAGAAAAATGGAGCTGGAGGCATCAGGCTCCCTGACTTCAGACTATACTACAGTCAAGACAGTATGTTACTGGCACAAAAACAGAAATATAGATCAGTGGAACAGGATAGAAAGCTCAGAGATAAACCCATGCACATATGGTCACCTTATCTTTGATAAAGGAGGCAAGAATATACAATGGAGAAAAGATGGCCTCTTCAATAAGTGGTGCTGGGAAAACTGGACAGCCACATGTACAAGAATGAAATTAGAACACTTCCTAACACCATACACAAAAATAAACTCAAAATGGATTAAAGACCTAAATTTAAGTCCAGACCCTAAAAACGCTAAGAGGAAAACATAGGCAGAACACTCTATGGCGTAAATCACAGCAGGATCCTTTTTGACCCAGCTCCTACAGAAATGGTAATAAAAACAAAAATAAACAAATGGGACCTAATGAAACTTAAAAACTTTTGCACAGGAAAGGAAACCATAAGCAAGATGAAAAGACAACCCTCAGAATGGGAGAAAATATTTGCAAATGAAGCAACTGACAAAGGATTAATCTCCAAAATTTACAAGCAGCTCATGCAGCTCAATAACAAAAAAACAAACAACCCAATCCAAAAATGGGCAGAAGACCTAAATAGACATTTCTCCAAAGAAGATATACAGATTGCCAACAAACACATGAAAGGATGCTGAACATCACTAGAAATGCAAATCAAAACTACAATGAGGTATCACCTCACACTGGTCAGAATGGTGATCATCAAAAAATTTACAAACAATAAATGCTGAAGAGGGTGTGGAGAAAAAGGAACCCTTTTGCACTGTTGGTGGGAATGTAAATTGATACAGCCACTATAGAGAGCAGTATGGAAGTTCCTTAAAAAACTAAAAGTAGAACTACCATATGACCCAGCAATCCCACTCCTGGACATATACCCTGAGAATAACATAATTTAAAATTTTCAGGTATCACAATGTTCATTGCAGCCCTATTTACAATAGCCAGGACATGGAAGCAACCTAAGTGTCTGTTGACGGATGAATGGATAAAGAAGATTTGGCACATATATATAATGGAATATTACTCAACCATAAAAAGAAACGAAATTGCATTATTTGTAGTGAGGTGGATTGACCTAGAGTCTGTTATACAGAGTGAAGTAAGTCAGAAAGAGAAAAACAAATACCATATGCTAACACATATATATGGAATCTACAAAAGAAAATTTTTCTGAAGAACTTATGGGCAGAACAGGAATAAAGACGCAGATGGCAGATGTAGGGATTGGACTTAAGGACATGGGGATGGAGAAGGGCAAGCTGGGACAAAGTGAGAGACTAGGCTTGACATATATACACTACCAAATGTAAAATAGAGAGCTATTGGGAAGCAGCTGTATGACACAAGGAGATCAGCTCTGTGCTTTGTGACCACCTAGAGGGGTGAGATATGGAGCGTGTGAGGGAGATGCAAGAAGAAGGGATATGGTGATATTTGTATACATATAGCTGGTTCACTTTGTTATACAGCAGAAACTAACACAACTTTGTAAAGCAATTTTACTCCAATAAAGATGTTTAAAAAAAAGAGTATAGAGGTAACATATTTTAACATAATAAGGGTCATTTACTACCCATCCAAAGTCATCATAGTACTCAGTGGTGAAAACTCAAAAACCTTCCCACTAAATTCAGAAACAAGGCAAGGATGCTCACTCTCACCACTTCTATTTAATATAGTACCAGAATTCCTCACCACAGCAATCAGACAAGAAAAAATAAAATATATTTAAATTCAAAGTGGGGAGATAAAACTGTCAGTATTAGCAGATGACATGATAATTATAGAGAGCCCTAACGTCTCCATCCAAAACTATTAGAATTAATAAATGAATTCAGCAAAGCTGCAGGATACAAGATTAATATACATAAATCTGTTGCATTTCTATACACTAATAATAAAATATCAGAAAAAAATTAAGGAAATAATTCCATCTAATATTCCATTAAAAAAGAATGAAACACCTAGGAATAAACTTATCCAAGGAGATGAAAGACCCGTGCACTGGAAATTATAAAACATTGATGAAGAAAATTGAAGGTGATTTCAAGAAATGGAAAGCTATATCGTGCTCTTGGATTGGAAAAATTAATACTATTTAAATGGCCATACTCTCCAAAGCAATCTACAGGTTTAGTGCAATCCCTATCAAAATACTGATGAAATTTTTTCTCAGAACTGGAGCAAATAATCCTAAAATTCACATGGAACAACAAAAGACCGCGAATTGCCAAAACAATCTTGCAAAAAAAGAACAAAAGTAGAGATATACTCCTCCCAGACTATATTACAAAGCTACAAGAATCAAAACAGCATGGTACTGGCACAAAAACAGAAACATAGATTAATGGAACAAAATAGAGAGCCCAGAAATAAACTCATGCACCTATGGTGAATTAATCAACTCAGAGGAGGGAAGAGTATATATAAAATGGAGAAAGTCAGTCTCTTCAATGACTGGTGCTGGGGAAAATGGACAGACATATGTAAAATAATGAGATTAGAACATTCGATCACAAATATACAGAAATAAACATAAAATGGTTTAAATTTCTAAATATAAGACTGGAAACCAAAAATCTAGAAAAGAAAATAGGCAGAACACTCTTTAACATAAGTTGTAACAATTCTTTCTTGGAATAGTCTCCTATGGCATAAGAAATCAAAGCAAAAATAAACAAATATGACCTCATGGAACTTAAAAGCTTTTTCACTGCAAAGGAAACCATAGACAAAACAAAAAGACAACCTACTGAATAAGAGAAAATATTTGCAAATATATTGACCAAAAAGAGGTTAATTTTCAAAATATACAAATAGCTCATACAACTCAATATCAAACAAACAAACAATCCAATCACAAAATGGGCAGAAGTGATGAATATACATTTCTCCAAAGAAGACATACAGATGGCTAACAGGCACATAAAGAGATGCTCACCATCTCTAATTATGAGAGAAATCAAATAAAAACACCAATGATATCCTGCCACTCCCATCTGGCTTGCAGAGTTTCTGCTGAAAGATCAGATGTTAACCTTATGGGGATTCCCTTGTGTGTTATTTGTTGTTTTTCCCTTGCTGCTTTTAATATGTTTTCTTTATATTTAATTTTTGATAGTTTGATTAATATGTGTCTTGGCGTGTTTCTCCTTGGATTTATCCTGTGTGGGACTCTCTGTGCTTTCAGGACTTGATTAACTATTTCCTTTCCCATATTAAGGAAGTTTTCAACTATAATCTCTTCAAATATTTTCTCAGTCCCTTTCTTTTTCTCTTCTTCTTCTGGGACCTGTATAATTCGAATGTTGGTGCATTTAATGTTGTCCCAGAGGTCTCTGAGACTGTCCTCAGTTCTTTTCATTCTTTTTTCTTTATTCTGCTCTGCAGTAGTTATTTCCACTATTTTATCTTCCAGGTCACTTATCCATTTTTCTGCCTCAGTTATTCTGCTATTGATCCCTTCTAGAGTATTTTTAATTTCATTTATTGTGTTGTTAATCATTGCTTGTTTACTCTTTAGTTCTTCTAGGTCCTTGTTAAATGTTTCTTGCATTTTGTCTATACTATTTCCAAGATTTTGGATCACCTTTACTATCATTGTTCTGAATCCTTTTTCAGGAAGACTGCCTAGTTCCTCTTCATTTGTTAGGTCTGGTGGGTGTTTGCCTTGCTCCTTCATCTGCTGTGTGTTTTTCTGTCTTCTCATTTTGCTTAACTTACTGTGTTTTGGGTCTCCTTTTTGCAGGCTGCAGGTTTGTAGTTCCCTTTGTTTTTGGTGTCTGTCCCCAGTGGCTAAGGTTGGTTCTGTGGCTTGTGTAGTCTTCCTGGTGGAAGGGACTAGTGCCTGTGTTCTCGTGGATGAGGCTGGATCTTGTCTTTCTGGTGGGCAGGTCCACGTCTGGTGGTGTGTTTTGGGCTGTCTGTGAGCTTATTATGATTTTAGGCAGCCCACAGCTCTCCAGGTAGACGATTAAGACTTGGATTGTAGGGACAGAGAAGATATGTCACTAAAGGCAACAGGAAAATCTCCCACATCCCAGTTCCTGAATTACCCACAAGTGCCAGCATCTTGTCAACCACAGGAAACACTGTCACTCGGTCTGTGTGTTCTTTCTGCAAGTTTTCAGGCTCACATCCAGTTTGCAGAAGCTGGAGTCCATGGAAGGCTGTGGTTCCATGTTTGCAGAACTCCACCTGCTGCTGAAACTCCTAAAATATTTGGCTGCAGATTGAAACAAACACTTTCCCAGAAGAGGAGAGAGGAAAGCTGGTCGAACAGCAAAGGGGGAAAGGAGGAAAGAACATTCTTCTTAGTGTTTCTAAAAAGAGCTCCAGTCAAGATACCTCATTCAAAGTTGTTCAAATTTGAAAATGAAATAGTAATCTCGTGCTGTCGTTACCCTAACAGTTTATCAGCAGGCGGCATGGACTGCAGATGATCTGTTCCTCAGTTTTGTGCCAAAAAAGCTGTTTAGGACAGCAGGGTCTACCTTTGGTGTGTGAGCAAGTTAGTCTGGGGATTGGGGTTTGCCTGTAAGAAGAGAGCGATCAGGACAAAAAGGATAAATAAAATCAAAATGGTAAAGAAAAAAGAAACCACCAATGAGATATTACCTCACACCTGTCAGAAAGGCTATCATCAGTAAGTCTACACATACAATATGTTGCAGAGGATGTGGAGAAAAGGGCACCCTTGGACATTGTTGGTAGGAATGTAGATTGGTGCAGCCACTATGGAAAATGGTATGGAAGTTACTCAAAAAACTAAAAAAATAGGTACCATTTGATCTGGCAATTCCACTCCTGGGTATATATCCAGAAAAAAATGCAAATACTGACTCAAAAATATGCATGAACCCAATGTTCATAGTAGCACTATTTACTGTAGCCAAGACATAGAAGTAACCCAAGTGTCTGTCAACCGATGATTGGATTAAGAGGGTGTGTTATATGTATACAGTGGAATAATACTCAGCCTTAAAAAATGAAATTTTGCCACTTAAAGCAATGTGAGTGGACCTAGATGATATTATGCTTAGTGAAATAACTCAAGCAGAGATGGACAAATACTGTTTGATATCCCTTTTATGTGGAATCTAAAAAATTGTACAAATGAATGTATATGTAAAACAGAAAAAGACTCACAGATACAGAAATCAAACTTGTGCTTACCAAAAAGGAGAAGGGGGAAGGACAAACTGGAGTGTGGGATTAACAGATGCAAACTACTATGTATAAAATAGATAAGCACCAAGGATTATAGCACAGAGAATTATAGCCATTATCCTGTAATACCCTATAATGGAGCATAATCTGCAAAAATAGTGAATCTCTATGCTGTGCAACTGAAACTAACAACGTTGTGAAGCAAATATACTGCAAATAATTAATCAAATGCAGAATACCTATTTAGTGGACCCATATCAATAAATTCAGCCTGTTCCAACTTTATAATCATTCTATCATTATGCCACACCCTTAATATCCACTCCAATACATATCCCCAATACTTCTACTTGTATACTTTAGAAAACTCAAGTAGCATTTCTGGAGTTTAGCACACCTCTAAATGGATCACACTTTGTATCTCACCTTTATGGGTTTGCTGGGATTTGCCTCTATCATAGGCAACAAATGCATCAGAGGAAGTTATTGCCATTTCCTCAGACAATGAAGGGTTTATGTCCTCAGTCAGAGGTGTGAAGGCTGTTATCACTGTGGAGTGGGAAGATGCTTCCACTTGGGGTAGGGATACTGCTGCCAGTAGGGAAGGGGAGACCACCTCCTCTGGCAAAGATGACTCACAGAATGAATGGGATTGATTTCCTCAGCTTAACAAGGGCATTCCCACACATACCGTTCATTCTCAATCAATGTTCTCTTGTTAACAGTAGATACCTAGGAGGCATGGATTTAACTTTCATTGAAATCCAGCCAATCACAGCTTTATTTTCAGCCATTTTAGCCCTGGCAGGAGGATAAACCTCTACCTCAATTCACACCTACAAATTCTTAGAACATTTATGCAGCCCTTGAGCTGAGAATTTAAATCCCTGACGTCTTTCTTTTATTTTAATTGAGGTATAATTGACATACAGTATTATATTAGTTTCAAGTATACATTATGGTGATTCAATATCTTTACATATTATGAAATGATCTCCATGGTAAGTCTAGTTAGCAAATGTCATAAAAAAGAGTTATTAAAATATTATTGGCTATATTCTCTGTGCTGTACATTACATCTCTAAGACATTTTTCATAGCTAGAAGTTTATACCTCTTAATCTTCACATATTTTGGCATTTTTCCAAGCCCCCACATCTTTGCTAATCACAAGTTTGTTCTCTGTATCTATAAGTCTGTTTCTGTTTTGTTTTGTTTACATTACACATGTAAGTAAAGTCATGTGTTATTTGTTTTCTTTCCCTGTATGACTTATTACACTTAGCATGATACCCTCTGGTCCATCCATGTTGTAGCAAATGACAAGATTTCATTCTTTTTAATGTGAGATATATATATATATATATATATATGTATATATATATATATATACATATATATATATATATATATACTTATGTTGGTTCCACACATTGTAAATAATTATGCAATAAACATAGATACATATATATTTTTTCAAATTAGTGTTTTGTTTTCTTTGTAAAAATACTCAGAGTGTAATTGATAAATCATATGATTGTTCTATTTTTAATTATTTAAGAAACCTCCATACTGTTTTTTTTCATAGTGGCTGCACCAATTTATATTCCCACCAATAGTGCACAAACTATTTCCTTTTCTCCACAATCTCACCAACACATGTTGTTTCTTATCTTTTAGATAATAGACAATCTGAAGTGTGTGAGGTGATATTTCATTGTGATTTTGATTTACATTTCACTGATAATTAGTAATGTTCATCATCTTTTCATGTGCTTGTTGGCCATTTTTATGTCTTCTTTGAAAAAAATTCATTCAGGTCCACTGTTTGTATTTTAATTGGGTTTTGTGTTATATTGAGCTGTAGGGTTTTTTAATAAATTTATTTATTTATTTATTTATGGTTGTGTTGGGTCTTCGTTTCTGTGCGAGGGCTTTCTCTAGTTGAGGCAAGCGGGGGCCACTCTTCATCACGGTGCATGGGCCTTTCACTGTGGGGGCCTCTCTTGTTGTGGGGCATAGGCTCCAGATGCGCAGGCTCAGTAGTTGTGGCACACGGGCTTAGTTGCTCCGTGGCATGTGGGATCTTCCCAGACCAGAGCTCGAACCCGTGTCCCCTGCATTGGCAGGCAGATTCTCAACCACTGTGCCACCAGGGAAGCCCGTGCTATAGGGTTTTTTAAAAAATATATTTTGGATATAATAGCCTTATTGAATATATAATTTGCAAATATCTTCTCCCAGTAGAATGCAGTTTCATTTTGTTGATTGTTTCCTTCACTGTGATAAGCTTTTTAGTGTGATAGTCCCATTTGTTTACTTTTGCTTTTGTTGTCCTTGACTGCATAAACAGATTTTTACCTCCTTAGTTAGATTTATTCCTAGGTATTTTATTCTTTTTGATGTGATTGTAAGTAAGATTATTTTCTTAATTTCTTTCTCTGAGAGTTCACTATCAGTGTATAGAAATGCATCAGATTTATGTATATTAATTTTGTAATCTGAAACTTTGCCAAATTCATTAATGATTCCTAATAGTTTTTTAGGTGACATCCTTAGAATTCTTATGTATAATATCACACCATCTGAAAAAAGTGACAGTTTTACTTTTCTTTCCAATTTGGATTCATTTTTTTTTTTTCTTGTCTAACTGCTGAGGCTAGGACTTCTAATAGTATGTTGAATAAAAGTGATGAAAGTGGGGATTCTTGTCTTCTTCCAGATCTTAGAGGAAACACTTTTGGCTTTTCACTGTTGAGTATGAGATCTTCTGTGGGTTTTTCATATATGGCCTTTTTATTTTGAGGTATGTTTCCTCTGTATCCACATTGATGAGAGATTTCATCAAAAATAGGTGTTGAATTTTCCCAAAGCTGTTTCTGCATGTACTTAAAAAAATCATATGATTTTTATTATTTAATTTGTTAATGTGTATCACATTGAGTAATTTACACTTATTGAACCAGCCTTGCACCTCTGGTATAAATGTCACTTGATCGTGGTGTGTGATCCTTTTTATGTATTGATAAATTCAGTTTGCTACTGTTTTGCTGAGGACTTTTTTTGCATCTATGTTAAATCCATGTTATTCACCTGTAATTTGTGTGTGTGTTTCTCTGTGTGTGTGTGTGTGTGTGTGTGTGTGTGTGTGTGTCTGTGTGTACGTTTGTGTGTGGGGTGTCTTTGTCTGGGTTGGTATCCGGGTGGATGCTGACCTTGTAGTATGAGTTCAGAAGCACTGCTTTCTCTTTTAAATTTGTGGAATATTTTGAGAGATTTGTATTAACTATTCTGTAAATGTTCAGTTGAATTCACCTATGAAGCTTGGACTTTTGTTTTGGGAGTTTTATTAATATTGATTCAATTTTATTGCTATTCATATCATAATGTACTAGTGTAGTAATGTAATTAGTCTGTTTATATTTTCTATTTATTCCTGATTCAGTCTTGCCACATTGTACCTTTCTAGAAATTTATTCATTTCTTTCAGTTTGTCTATTTTATTGTTGCAAAATTGTTTTCAGTAAACCCTTATGAACTTTTATATTTCTGTGGTGTTGGTTGTAACTTCTCTTTCATTTCTGATTTTATTTATCTGGACCCTCTCTCTTTTTTACTTGATGCATCTATCTAAATGTTCATCAATTTTGTTTATCTTTTTGAAGAAATAGCTTTTAGCTTCATTGATCTTTTCTATAGTTTTTTTTTTTAATGTTTTATATTTTTATTGGAGTATAGTTACCTTACACTGCTGTGTCAGTTTCTGCTGTACGGCAAGGTGAATCAGCCCTATGTATACATATATTCCCTCTTTTTTGGATTTCCTTCCCATTTAGGTCACCACAGAGTACCAAGTAGACTTCCCTGTGCTATACAGGAAGTTCTCACTAGTTATCTATTTTATACATAGTAGTGTATATATGTCAATCCCAATCTCCCAACTCATTCCCCTCCCCCATTTGCCCGCTAAATATCCATACATTTGTTCTCTGTGTCAGTGTCTCTATTTCTGCTTTGCAAATAATATCATCTTTACCATACTTCTAGATTCCACATAGATGTGTAAATATACAATTGTTTTTCTGACTTCTCTCTGTATGATAGTCTCTATGTCCATCCATGTCTCTGCAAATGACACAGTTTTGTTCTATTTTATGGCTGAGTAATATTCCATTGTATATATGTAACATCTTCATTATCCATTTCTCTGTTGATGGACATTTAGGTTGTTTCCATGTCCTGGCTATTGTAAATAGTGCTGCAATGAACATTGGGGTGCATTATCTTTTTGAATTATGGTTTTCTCTGGTTATATGCCCAGCTGTGGGATTGCTGGGTCATATGTAGTTCTATTTTTAGTTTTCTAAGGAAGCTCCATACTGTTATCCACAGTGGCTGTATCAATTTAAATTTCTACCCACAGTGTAGGAGAGTTCCCTTTGCTCCACACCCTCTCCAGCATTTAATGTTTGTAGATTTCTTGATGATGGCCATTCTGACCAGTGTGAGGTAATACCTCATTGCAGTTTTTATTCGCATTTCTCTAATAATTAGGGATGTTGAGCATATTTTCATGTGTTTTTTGGCCATCTGTATGTCTTCTTTAGAGAAATGTCTATTTTGATCTTCTGCCCATTTTTTGACTGGTTTCTTTGTTTTATTTTGTTTTGTTTTTGATATTGAGCTGCATGAGCTGCTTATAAATCTTGGAGATTAATCCTTTGTCAGTTGCTTCATTTGCAAATATTTTCTTCCATTCTGAGGGTTAACTGTTTGTCTTGTTTATGGTTTCCTTTGCTGTGCAAAAGCTTTTCAGTTTAATTAGGTCTTATTTGTTTATTATTGTTTTTATTTTGATTACACTAGGAGGTGGGTCAAAAAAGATCTTGCTGATTTATGTCAAAGAGTGTTCTGCCTATGTTTTCCTCTAAGAGTTTTACAGTGTCTGGCCTTACATTTAGACTTTTAATCTGTTTTGAGTTTATTGTTGTGTATGGTATTAGGGAGTGTTCTAATTTCATTCTTTTCCTTGTAGCTGTCCAGTTTTCCCAGCACCACATATTGAAGAGACTGTGTTTTCTCCATTGTATATCCTTGCCTCCTTTGTCATAGATTAGGTGACCATAGGTGAGTGGATTTATCTCTGGGATTTCTGTCCTGTTCCATTGATCTATATTTCTATTTTTCTGCCAGTACCATGCTGTCTTGATTAGTGTAGCTTTATAGTATAATATAGTTCTTCTAATTCTGTGAAAAATACCATTGATAATTTGATAGGGATTACATTGAATCTGTAGATTGCTTTGGGTAGTATAATCATTTTCACAATAATGATTCTTCCAATCCATGAGCATGGTATAGCCCTCCATCTGTTTGTGTCATCTTTGATTTCTTTCATCAGCATCTTATAGTTTTCTGCATACAGGTCTTTTGCCTTGTTATGTAGGTTTATTCCTAGGTATTTCAGTTTTTTTGATGTGATGGTAAATGGGATTGTTTCCTTAATTTCTCTGTCTAATCTTTTGCTGTTAGCATATAAGAATGCAAGTAATTTCTGTGTATTAAGTTAGTATCTGGTAACTGTACTAAATTCATAGATTAGCTCTAGTAGCTTTCTGGGGGCATCTTTAGGATTTCTATGTATAGTATCATGTCATCTGCAAACAGTGACAGTTTTACTTCTTCTTTTCCAATTTGGATTCCTTTTATTTACTTTTCTTCTCTCATTGCCATGGCTAGGGCTTCCAAAACTATGTTGAATAATAGTCATGAGAGTGGACACCATTGTCTTTTTCCTGATATTAGAGGAAAGGCTTTCAGGTTTTCAGCAGAGAATGATGTTTGCTGTGGGTTGGTCATATATGGCCTTTATTATGTTGATGTAGGTTCCCTCTATGCCAACTTTCTAGAAAGTTTTTATCAAAAATGGGTGTTGAATATTGTGAAAAGCTTTTTCTGCATCTATTGCGATGATCACATGTTGTTTATTCTTTAATTTGTTATATGGAGTATCACATTGATGGATTTGCATATATTAAAGAATCCTTTGATCCCTGGGATAAATCTCACTTGATCATGGTGTATGATCCTTTTAATGTGTTGTTGGATTCTGTTTGCTAGTATTTTATTGAGGATTTTTGCTTCTATGTTCATCGGTGATATTGGCATGGTATTTTCTATTTTTGTGATATCTTTGTCTGGTTTTGGTATCAGGGTGATGGTGGCCTCATAGAATGAGCTTGGGCATGCTCCCCTCTCTGCAAAGTTTTGGAAGATTTTGAGAAGGGTAGGAGTTATCTCTTCTCTAAATATTTGATAGAATTCCCCTGTGAAGCCATCTGGTCCTGGATTTTTGTTTGTTGGAAGACTATTAATCACAGTTTCAATTTCGTTACTTATGATTTGTCTGTTCATATTTTCTATTTCTTCCTGGTTCAGTCTTGGAAGCTTGTACTTTTCTAAGAATTTGTCCATTTCTTCCAGGTTGTGTATTTTATTTATATATAGTTACTTATAGTAATCTCTTATGATCCTTTGCATTTCTTTGGTGTCAGTTGTAACTTCTTTCTCACTTCTAATTTTATTGATTTCAGTCCCCTTCCTTTTTTTCTTGATGAGTCTGGCTAAAGTTTCATGAATTTTGTTTATCTTCTCAAAGAACCAACTTTTAGTTTCATTGATCTTTGTTATTATTTTCTTCATTTCTATTTCATTTATTTCTATTCTGATTTTTTTGATTTCTTTCCTTTGACTAACTTTGGGTTTTGCTTGTTCTTCTTTCTCTAGTTGCTTTAGGTGTAAAGTTAGGTTGTCTGAGATTTTTCTTTTTTTCTTTTTTTAATAGATCTTTATTGGAGTCTAATTGCTTCACAATACTGTGTTAGTTTCTGTTGGACAATAAAGTGAATCACCCATATGCATACACATATCCCCATATCCCCTCCCTCTTGAGCCTCCCTCCCACCGTCCCTATCCCACCCCTCTGGGTCATCACAAATCAGAGATCTGATCTCCCTGTGCTATGCTGCTGCTTCCCACTAGCTAACTATTTTACATTTGGTAGTGTATATATGTTGATGCTACTCTCACTTCTTGAGGTAGGGTTGTATTTCTACAAACTTCTCTCTTAGAACTACTTTTGCTGCATCCCATAGGTTTTGGGTCATTGTGTTTTTGTTGTCATTTGTTTCTAGGTATTTTTTAAATTTCCTCTTTGATTTCTTCAGTGATCTCTTGGTTATTTAGTAGCATATTGTTTAGCCTCCATGTGTTTGTGTTTCTTACAATTTTTTTTTCCTGTGATTGATTTCTAATCTCATAGCATTTTGGTCGAGAAAGATTCTTGATATGATTTCAATTTTCTTCAATTTACCAAGGCTTGATTTGTGACCCAAGATGTTATCTATCCTGGAGAATGTTCTGTGGACTCTTGAGAAGAAAGTGTATTCTGTTGCTTTCAGATAGAATGTCCTATAAATATCAATTAAGTCTATATGGTCTAATGTGTCATTTGAGGCCTGTGTTTCCTTATTAATTTTCTGTCTGGATGATCTGTCCATTGGTTTAAGTGGAGTGTTAAAGTACCCCACTCTTATTGTGTTACTGTCAATTTCCCCTTTTATGGCTGTTAACATTTGTCTTATGTATTGAAGTGCTCCTATGTTAGGTGTATATGTATTTACAATTCTTGCAACTTCTTCCTGGATTAATCCCTTGATCATTATGTAGTGTCCATCCTTGTCTCTTGTAATAGTCTTTATATTAAAGTCTATTTTCTGTGATATAAGTATTGCAACTCCAGCTTTCTTTTGATTTCATTTGCATGGAGTATCTTTTTCCATTCCCTCGCTTTCAGTCTTCTATGTGGCCCTAGGTCTGAAGTGAGTCTCTTGTAGACAGCATATATATGGGTCTTGTTTTTGTTGCCATTCAGCCAGTTTGTGTCTTTTGGTTGGAACATTTAATCCATTTACATTTATGGTAATTATTTGTATGTTTGCTCCTATTACCATTTTCTTAATTGTTTTAGGTTTGTTTTTGTAGGTCTTTTTCTTCTCATTATATTTCCCACCTAGAAAGTTCCTTTAGCATTTGTTGTAAAGCTGGTCTGGTGGTTCTGAATTCTCTTAACTTTTGTTTGTCTGTAAAGCTTTTGATTTCTCCAACAAATCTGAATGAGATCCTTGCTGGGTAGAGTAATCTTTGTTGTAGGTTTTTCCTTTTCATCACTTTAAATATATCCTGCCACTCCCTTCTGGCCTACAGTGTTTCTGCTGAAAAATCAGCTGATAACCTTATGGGAATACAAGGATTCCCTTGTATATTATTTGTTGCTTTTCCCTTGTGCTTTCAATATTTTTTCTTTGTATTAATTTTTGATAGTTTGTTTCTTGGCATGTTTCTCCTTTGGTTTATCCTGTATGGAACTTTCTGCCCTTCCTGGACTTGGTTGACAATTTCCTTTCCCATGTTAAGGAAGTTTTAAACTATAATCTCTTCAAATATTTTCTCAGACCCTTTCCTTTTTTCTTCTTCTTCTGGGACCCCTATAATGTGGGTGCAATTAATGTTGTCCCAGAAGTCTCTGAGAATGTCTTCATTTATAGTCATTCTTTTTAATTAATTCTGCTCTGCAGAATTTATTTCCACCATTCTATCTTCCAGCTCACTTATTTGTTCTTCTGCCCCAGTTATGGTGCTAGTGATTCCTTCTACTGTATTTTTCATTTCAGTTATTGTGTTGTTCATCACTGATTGTTTGTTCTTTAGTTCTTCTAGGTCCTTGTTAAACATTTCTTATATCTCCTCGATCTGTGTCTCCATTCTATTTCCAAGATCTTGGATAATCTTTACTATCATTACTCTGAATTATTTTTCAGGAAGGTTACTTATTTCATCTTCATTTATTTGGTCCTGTGGGTTTTTACCTTGCCCCTTTGTCTGCAACATATTTATCTATCTTCTCACTTCATCTAACTTACTGGGTTTATGGTCTCCTTTCCACAAGCTGCAGGGTCATAGTTCCTCTTGCTACTGTTGTCTGCTTCCTGGTGGGTGAGATTGATCCGTGGGCTTCTGTAGGCTTCCTGGTGAGAGGGACTGGTGCCTGCACTCTGGTAGGTGGAGCTGAGTCTTTTTCCTCTGAAGGGCAGAGCCACATCAGGGAGTGTGTTTTGGGGTGTCTGTGAGCTTAGTACCACTTTAGGCAGCCTGTCTGCTGATGAGTTGGTCTCTGTTCCTGTCTTGCTGGTTGTTTGGTGTGAGGTGTCCATCACTGGAGCCTGCTGGCAGTTGGTTGGAGCCGGGTCTTGGTGTTGAGATGTATACCTCTCGGAGAGTGTATGCTGCTTAATATTCCCTGGGCCCAGGAATTCTCTTGCAGCCCAGCATCCTGGACTCAGTGCTCCCACTCCAGAGGCCCAGGCCCATCCCCTGGCCAGGGAATCAAGAGTCCACAGGCCATGAAGCACAACCAGAGAAAAAAGGAAGAAAAAAAAAGATAGAAATAGACAAAAAAAAACAAGACAAATAGCAAAAGCAAATACAAACCAATAGCAACAATACACAAAAAAAGAAGAAAGCAAACAAACAAACCAAACCTAAGACAACTGATAAAAAGCAAACCAAAGAGAAACAAAGGAACAGACAGAAAAGGAAAAAAAAAATGTTTTAAAATAAAAGTAAAAAACAAGAGAAAAAACAAAAAAAAAATAACTCAAAAATGAAAACATTCAATAAGGAATAAACTAGCAAAAACAAAAACTGAAAAACAAAATAAAAACAGAAAGCAATCTAAAAACAAAAGCAAACATAAAAACGGTCAAAAAAAGAACAAAAACCTGAAAGTAAAACAAAACGACAAAAAAGTAAACATAGGAAAATGTAAAAATATATTAAATGAATAAAAAATTAAAATTGAAAATAATAAAAAAAACACCACCAACAACTGAACAAAATGAAAGAAACCAAAAAAGAATAATAGTAGTAAGAATATTTTCCTGGGTCCTCCTCTATCAGTGTTCTTTCTACCACAGTGAGCCACAGCCAACCCCCACCTCCCCAGGAGCTCCTCCTATACCTCTAGGTAGGTCTCTGGACCTGCTGTGGGCACTGTGTGGCTGGCTCAGACTCTGACCTGGCCCACATCCCATGCATACTAGCCCCCAAAGTCAACCACTGCTAAAGCTAGGCCAGCTTCAGTTGTGGTAACACTCGTTGTCTAGTTAGATATCCCACAGATGCAGGATTTGCAAAGATGTTCAAGGAGATTTAATCTGTGACTTGTGCAGTTGCACACAGAGATTTCTGTTCCCCTTCTTTATTTGCACCAGCCCTGGGCTCAGCTTTGGTTTTGGCCCCACCTCTGTGTGTGCACCACCCTCAGATGTCTGTTCCCCACCCAGATGAGAGGGAGAAAAAGCAGCAGCTGATTGGGGCACACTTACTCACTCAGGCCAGGGAGGGGTACAGCAGCCACAACTGGGGTGTGCACAAAGTGCCTGTGGAGACCAGCAGGCAGTAGCAAGAGACTGAGGTGTGCTCACTCTGGTGGGAGTCCCTCCCGCTGCCCACGGAGGCAGGGGCTGGCATGTGGGGGTGGTGGCAGCCCTGCCCCTTGCACACCGCTCAAGAAAGGTGCCTTGTTTCCTAGGCAAACCACTCTTCCTCTAGGGGTATCCTGGCCATGGAACCCCTGACTCCCATCCCCTCTGTTGTATCAGTGCAGTCAACAGCAGTTCCCTCCCCAGATCTGCTGTCTTAACCCCACACTTTAGTACTCAGCCCCCGCCAGCATCAGCAGATTCCTATCTCAGGCAGAGGTGCCCAGAACTGATTCCTGTAGAGGCTTAAGGATGGGCAGCACTCAGGACCTTGGAGCCTATGCAGGCAGAGACCTTGGCTTGAGGGGCGGGCAAGCCTGCTCAAATGGGTGCCTTTCACAGTGCCAATGGAGGCTGAAGCTAAAGGGTGGGGAAGGGGATTACAATGGCAGTCCTGCCCCTTGCTCACCACTCAACAATGATGTCTTGCTTCTATGGTGTCCTGGGCTTTTTCTGCAAACTTTCCCAGTAGTGGAGCTCTTTATGCTGTCCCTTCAGTCTGTCTTTTCACACCCAACAACTTTCCCCTCCCTGGGTCTGCACTCCAAACCCCGCTTTCTAGCACCCAGCCACCCTCTGCAACAGGAGACACACAACACAGGCTGGGG
This sequence comes from Balaenoptera acutorostrata, assembly GCF_949987535.1. Taxonomy (NCBI): domain Eukaryota; kingdom Metazoa; phylum Chordata; class Mammalia; order Artiodactyla; family Balaenopteridae; genus Balaenoptera; species Balaenoptera acutorostrata. The sequence goes on along the minus strand of NC_080066.1, from coordinate 57,360,065 downwards.
TGCACAGGGCTGTGGCACAGACCATACATGCAGTTCTTACTTTGTCCTGCCTTCCATAGACTGTCTGCTGCATTCTCCTTTGATCCCCTGAAGTCCCTTTCTGTCCCAGCTAATTTCCCCATCATGAGGGTTTTTTTCTGATTGTGGGAACCACTTCTCACCTTCAGCTTCCCACCAGGGTTGCTGGTCCCTTTCTTGATTCTTCTTTTCTTTTTTCCTGTCTTTCATCCTACCTGGTTGTGAGGGGATTTTTCTTGTCCTTTTAGGTATCAAATGTCTTCTGCTAATGTTCAGCAGGTGCTCTGTGAGAATTGTTCTATTTGTAGAAGTATTCTTGATGTACTTGTGAGGAGATATAAATTCTGCATCCTCCTATTCTGCCATCTTAACTCCCTATAGTTTTGTAAAACTCTATTTCATTTATTTCTGCTCTGATCTTTTCTAATTTTGTTCCTTCTACTAATATGGCTTCTGTTTATTTTATTTTTGTAGTTCCCTTAGGTGTTAGGTTCAATTCTTCTTTGAGGTTTTTCTTGTTTCCTGAGATAGGCTTATATCACCATAAACTTCCCTCTTAAAATTGCTTTTACAGCCTTCCACAGATATTGCAATGTTGTGGGGTTTTTTAAATTAATTTATTTATTTATTTATTTTTAGCTGTGTTGAGTCTTCATTCCTGCATGCAGGCTTTCTCTAGTTGTGGCGAGCTGGGGCTACTCTTCTTTGCGGTGTGCAGGCTTCTCATTGTGGTGGCTTCTCTTGTTGCAGAGCATGGACTCTAGGCATGCGGGCTTCAGTAGTTGTTGCACGTGGGCTCAGTAGTTGTGGCTCATGGGCTCTAGAGCACAAGCTCAGTAGTTGTAGTGCACAGGCTTAGTTGTTCCATGGCATGTGGGATCTTCCTGGACCAGGGCTAAACCCATTTCCCCTGCATTGGCAGGCAGATTCTTTACAATTGCATCACCAGGGAAGTCCTGCAATGTTGTGTTTTAATTTTCATTTGTCTTTCTGCTTTCCTCTTTGATTTCTTCCATGACCAATGGTTGCTTACTAGCATATGGTCAACAACCATGTGTTTGTATTTTTTACAGAATTTTTCTTGTAGTTGGGTTTTAGTTTCATAGCACTGTGGTCAGAAAAGATGTTTGGCATGACTTCAACCTTTTACAATTTATTTTGATATTTTGTGTCCAAGAATATTATCTATCCTGGAGAATGTGTCATGTGTACATCAAAGAATGTTTATTTTGCTGTTATTGGATAGAATATTACATATATATACATACACATATATATCAAGTCCATCTGGTGTAATGTTTCATTGAGGGCCAGTTTTTGCTTATTGATTTTTGGCTATGTGATCTGTCCATTGATGTAAGTAGAATGTTAAAATCACCTTCTGTTATTGTGTCACTGTCAATATCACCCTTTACGTTACTATTAGCTGTATGTATTTAGCTGCTCCTATGTGGCTGCTTATAATTTACAAATATCTTCCTGTTGGAGTATTCCTTTATCATTATGTAATGTCCTCTTCATCTCCCATTAAAATATTTCTTTTAAAGTATATTCCAAATATAAGTATTGTTACACCAACTTCCTCTTTGTTTCCACTTGCATGGAATATCTTTTTTCATCCCCTCACTATGTATGTGTTTGTCTTTAGATCTGAAGTGAATCTCATATATATATAAGCAGCATATATATGGGTGTTTTTTTAAAATCCACTTATCCATGCTATGTTTTTTGTTTAAAATATTGTCTTTTTATTTTGGCTGTTTCTTGAAATTTAATTTTATTTAATTAAAAAAAATTTAATTGAAGTATAGTTGATTTACAATGTGTTAATTTCTGCTGTACAGCAAAGTGATTCAGATATATATATAGATATATAGATATAGATATAGATATATACATACATATATGCACACATTCTTTTTTATATTCTTTTCCATTGTGGTTTATCACAATATACTGAGTATAGCTCCCTGTGCTATAGAGTAGGACCTTGTTGTTTATCAACTGTATATATATATGTGTATATATATATACATATATATATATATATATATATATATATATATATATATATATATTAGTTTGCATCTGTTAATCCCAAACTCTCACTCCATCCTTCCCCCATTTCCCCTCCGTCTTGGTGACCACAAGTCTGTTCTCTGTCTTTGAGTCTCTTTCTTTTTCATAGATAGGTTCATTTGTGTCATATTTTAGATTCCACATATAAGTGATATCATATGGTATTTGTCTTTCTCTTTCTGACTTACTTCACTTAGTATGATAATCTCTAGGTCCATCCATGTTGCTGCAAATGATATTACTTCATTCTTTTTATGGTTGAGTAATATTCCATTGTATATATGTACCAAATCTTCTTTATCTATTCATCTGTCAATGGAAGTTTGCTTCCATGTCTTGGGTATTGTGAATGGTGCTGCTATGAACATTGGGGTGCATATATATTTTTGAATTATAGTTTTTTCTGGATATATGTCCAGGTGTGGGACTGCTGGATCATTGGCAGCTCTAGTTTTATTTTTTTTTGAGGAATCTCCATACTGTTTTCCATAGTGGATGCACCAACTTACATTTCCAACAACAGTGTTGGACACTGACTGTTTGGCACAAAGACTTGGCCTCACCCAACAGCCTACTGTAGACTCCAGTACTGAGATGCTTCAGGCCCCACAACCAACAGGGTGGGAACAAAGACCAACTCATCAGTGGACAGGCTGCCTAAAGGCTTCCTGAACCCACAGCTGCCTCTAGACACACCCATTGACATGACTCTCCCCACCAGAGGGCCACGACCCAGCTCCACCCACCAGTAAGTAGGGCACTGGTACCTCCCACCAAGAAGGCTGCACAAACCTCTAGACCAGCCTGACCTACCAGGGGGAAAACACAAGAAGCAAGAAAACTACAATCCTGAAACCTGCAAGAGTGAGTCTGCAAATACAGGTCAGGACCTACCCTGTGACCAGCTGGTCCCTGGCCCTTTGGTGTTGAGACAGGAGAGTACTCCTGGGACAAATAGAACATCCACTACAGAGGACCACTTCTCCAACTTGATAAGCATAACTAATTTTCCATATACATAAAAATACAAATAGAAGTTTAGACAAAATGAGATGGCAAATGAATATGTTCCAGATGAGAAACAAGGTAACACTACAGAACAACTAAGTGAAGTGGAGATGGGCACTCTACTGAGAAAGAGTCAGAGTAATAATCGTAAAGATGATCCACAAACTTGGGAAAAGAATGGATGCACAGAACAAGAAGCTACAATATGTTTTTAACAAAGAGTTAGAAAAGATAAACAGCAACCAAACAGAGATGAAGAGTACAATAACTGAAATGAAAAATATACTAGAAGGAATTGGTAGCAGAATAAATGAGACAGAAAACAAATAAGTGAGCTGGAAGATAGAGTAATAGAAATCACTGCCACAAAATAGAATTTAAAAAAAAGAAAGAATAAAAAGAAATGAGGACAGTCTAAGAGACCTCTGTGACAACATTAAATGCATCAACATTCACATCATAAGGGTCCCAGAAGGACAAGAGAGAGAGAAAAGACCTGAGAAAATATTGGAAGAGATAATAGCTGAAAAATTCCCTAACGTGGGAAAGGAAATAGTCACCCACGTCCAGAAAATGCAGAGTCACAAACAAGATTAACCCAAGTAGGAACACACCAAGATACATATTAATCAAACTAACAAAAAAATGTATAAAGCAAATATACTAAAAGCAACAAATAATATACAAGGGAATCCCCATAGGGTTATCAGCTGATTTTTCAGCAGAAACTGTGCAGGTGAGAAGGGAGTGGCACGATAAATTAAAGTAGTGAAAGGAAAAAAAAAAAAACCAACCAAGAATATTCTACCCAACAAGGTTCTCATTCAGATTCAATGGAGAAATCAGAAGCTTTAGAGACAAACAAAAGCTAAGAGAATTCAACACCACCAAACCAGCTTTACAACAAATCCTTTAGGAAATTCTCTAGGTGGAAAAAAAAAAAAAAGGCCACAACTAGAAACAAGAAATTATGAATGGGAATTCTCGCTGATAAAGGCAAACATAAAGTAAAGGTAGGAAATCATCCACATGCAAATATGATTTTAAAACCAGCAATTATGAGAAGAGGAGAGTACAGATGCAGGATATTGGAAATGCATTGGAAATTAAGACTAGCTCTTAAAAAAACTATCTCTCTCTCTATATATATATAGATATAGAGAGAGAGACAGAGACAGAGAAAGAGGGAGGGAAGGAGGGAATGTTATATCAAAACCTTATGGGAACTGCAAACCAAAATCTACAATAAAAAAAAAAAAGGATCCAAACACAACACTAAAGATAGTCAGCAAATCACAAGAGAAGTGAACAAAAGGGGAAGGCAAGAAAAAGACCCACAAAAACAAATCCAAAGCTATTAACAAAATGGCTATAAGAACATACATATTGATAATTACCTTAAATGCAGATGGATTAAATGCTCCAACCAAAAGACATAGACTGGCTGAATAGATACTATACAAGATTTGTATATATGCTGTCTACAAGAGGCCCACTTCAGTCCTAGGGACACGCACAGACTGAAAGTGAGGGGATTCAAAATGGTATTTCATGCAAATGGCAATGAAAAGAAAGTTGGAGTAGGAATACTCATATCAGACAAAATAGACTTTAAAATAAAGGCTGTTACAAGGCACAAAGAAGGACACTACATAATGATCAAGGGATCACCCAAGAAGAAGATATAACAATTTTTAATATGCATGCACCCAACATAGGAACACCTCAATATATAAGGTAAATGCTAACAGCCATCAAAGGAGAAATAGACAGTAACACAATAATAGTGGGGGACTGTGTCAGCCTACTTACAGCAATAGACAGATCATTCAGACAGAAAATCAATAAGGAAACACCTTAAGACCTTAAAAGACACATTAAAACAGATGGACTTAGTTCATATTTATACAGAATTCCAACTGAAAGTAGCAGAATACATATTCTTTTCACGTGCACGTGGAACATTCTCCAGGAGAGATCACATGCTGGGTCATGAAGGAAGCCTTGGTAAATTTAAGAAAATTAAAATCATATCAAGCATCTTTTCCAACCACAACGCTATAGGATTAGAAATCAACTACAAGAAAAAAAGCTGCAAAAACACAAACACATGGGGGCTAATCAATATGATACTAAACAACCAATGGATCACTGAGGAAATCAAAGAGGAAATCAAAAAATACCTTGAGAGAAATGAAAACCAAACACGATGATCCAAAACCTATGGGATACAACTATAGCAGTTCTAAGAGGGAAGTTTATTGTAATACAAGCTTACTTCAGGAAATAAGCAAAATCTCAAAGAAGCAACCTAACCTTACACCTAAATCACCTAGAGAAAGAAGAACAAATAAAACCAAAGTTAGCAGAAGGAAAGAAATCATAATGATCAGAGCAGAAATAAAAGAAATACAGACTAAGAAAACAATCAGAAAAATCAATGAAACTAAAAGCTAGTTCTCTGAAAGGATAAAAACAATTGATAAACCTTTAGCCAGACTCATCAAGAAAAGGAGAGAGCCCATCTCAATAAAATCTGAAACAAAAAAGGAAAAGTTACAACTGTCACCACAGAAATACAAAAGACCATAAGAGACTACTATGACCAATTATATGCCAATAAAATGGACAATCTCGATGAAATGGACAAATTCCTTTAAAAGTATAATCTACAAAGACTGAAACAGCATGAAATAGAAAATATGAACTGGCCAATTTCAAGTACTGAAATTGAATCTGTGATTTAAAAACTCCCAGCAAACAAAAGTCCAGGAGCAGATGGCTTCACAGGCAAATTCTATCATATATTTAGAGAAGAGTTTACACCTATCCTTTTTCAAATATTCCAAAAAAAATACAGAGGAAGAAACACTTCCAAACACATTCTCTGAGATCACTATCACCCTGATACCAAAACCAGACTAAGATACCACAAAAAAAGAAAATTACAGACCAATATCTTTGATGGATATGGATGCAAAAATTCTCAAAAAAATACTAGCAAACCGAATCAAACAATACATTAAAAGGATGATACACCATGATCAAGTGGGATTTTTCCCAAGGTTGCAAGGATTTTTTTCAATATCTGAAAATCAATCAGTGAGATACACCACATTAAGAAACTAAAGAATAAAAAAAACATATGATCATCTCAACAGATGCAGAAAAAGCTTTTGACAAAATTCAACACACACAATTATGATTAAAAAGAACTCTCTAGAAAGTTGGCATAGAGGAAACCTTCCTCAACATAAGGCAACCATAAACAAAATGAAAAAACCTACAGACTGGGAGAAAATATTTGCAAATGATGTGGCAGTCAGGGCTTAATTTCCAAAATATACTGATCAAAATAAAAAACCGAACAACCCAATCAAAGCATGTGCAGAAGGTCTAAATTGACATTTCTCCAAAGAAAACATACAGATGGTCATAAAACACATGAAAAGATGCTCAACATGGCTAATTATTAGAGAAATGAAAATCATACTACAGTGAGGTACCACCTTACACCAGTCAGAATGACCATCATCAAAAAGTCTACAAATAATAAATGCTGGAGAAGGTGTAGTGAAAGAGGGAACGCTCCTACACTGCTGGTGGAAATGTAAATTGGTGCAGCCATTATGGAGAATAGTATGGTGGTTTTAAAAGAACTAAAAATAGAGCTACCATATGATCCTGCCATCCTACTCCTGGGCATATATCCATAGAAAACCATTAATTCAAAAAGATACATGCACCCCTATGTTAATTGCAGCACTATTCACAATAACCAAGACATGGAAGCAACCTAAATGTCCATCGACAGATGAATGGATAAAGAAGATGCGGTATATATTTACACAATAAAATATTACTCAGCCATAAAAAAGAATGAAATAATGCCATTTGCAGCAACATGGATGGATCTAGAGATTATAATTCTTGGTGAAATTAGCCAAAGACAAATTTCATATGATATCACTTCTATGTGGAATCTAAAAAAAATTATATAAATGAACTTATATAGACAACAGAAATAGACTCACAAATATAGAAAACAAACTTATGGTTACCAAAGTGGAAAGGGGGGGATTAATTAGTAGTTTAGGATTAACATATACACACTACCATATATAAATTAGATAACCAACAAGGACTTACTGTATAGCACAGGGAACTATACTCAATATTTTATAATAATTTATAAGGAAAAAGTATCTGAAAAAGAACATATATGCATACATACATATATATATACATATATATATATATACATATATATATATATATATATATATATATATATATATATATATATAACTGAATCACTTTGCTGTACACTTGAAAGTAACACAACATTGTAAATCAACTGTACTTTGATTTTTAAAATAATAATAAATAAAACTTTTTAAAAATTTATAATTAAGCCAGTTTAGTGGTGCTAAACTCTTCTAGCTTTTGCTTGTCTGTTAAACTATTTTCTTTTCCTTCACATCTGAATAACAGCCTTGCCTGGTAAAGTGTTCAAGAAAGTATGTGTTTTTCTTTCATCACTTTGAATATATCATACCACTCCCTTCTGGCATGCAAAGTTTTCCCTGAAAATCAGTTGACAGTGTTAGGGGAGTTGCCTAGTACAAAACTGGTTGCATTTCTATTGATGGTTTTAAGATTCTCTCTTTTCTGCAATTTTGGCCATTTTAACTAAAATGTGTGTTAGTGTGGGCCTCTTTGGGTTCATCTTAATTGGGACTCTGTTTTTCCTGCACCTGGGTTGTCAGTCTTCATTCTCAGGTTAGGAAAGTTTAGCTATTATTTATTCAAATAATTTGCTGTCCCTTTCCCTCTCTTCTCTTTCTGGTACCCCTATAATGCAAATGTTAGCATGCTTGATCTTGTCCCAAAGTTCCTTTAAACTATTTTCATTTAAATTTTTTTTCTTTTTTTCTGTTCAGGCTGAGTGATTTCCCCTACTCTGTCTTCCAGTTAACTGATCCATTACTGTGTCATCAGTTTTACTGTTGATTCCTTCTAGCATTTATTTTCTTATTTCAAATTTACTTCTACAATAGGAAAACTGGCATAGATTAATTACATAATATTACTCATAAGCATGGTTTCCTACTTTTTTCTACCATTTTTCTTGAGATATAATTGACATACAGCACCATATTTGTTTGTTATAAGGCATAATAATTTGACTTAAATACATCATGAAATAATTACCACAATATGTTTAATGAACATCCATCATATCATATTACAAAATTTTAAAAAAGAAAAAATATTTTCCTGTGATGATCACTCGTACCATTTACTCTCAACAATTTTAATATGTAACTTACAGCTGTGTTAATTTTATTAATTTTGTTTTACATTATGACCATAATACATATAGTACTTCATCTTATACCTGAACTTTTGTACCTTTGGATTACCTTTATCTCTTTTTCTATGAGTTTGTATGTTTGTTTGTTTATGAAGTGTAATTAACCTACAACACTATGTTAATTCCTGGTGCACACCATGGTGATTCAATATTTCCATACATTCAAAATGATCACCACAATAAGTTTAGTTACCATCTGTCACCATACAAAGGTATTAAATTATTATTAACTACATTCCTCACACTGTACATTTCATAACCGTGATTTATTTATTTTGTAACTGGAACTTTGTACCTGTACTTATACATATATCAATAATATCTCACATCTTATTTACCAATTCATCTACTGATGGCCACTTACGTTGCTTCCATATCTTGGCTATTGTAAATTATGTTTTAATTAACATAGATGTGCATAATTTCCAATTAGTGTTTTATTTTTGTATTTTTTATTTCTTTTATGATTTGGAAATGCTTTTAATCAGGGTAAGTTGTTTTCCAAATAAACAGTAAAAATTTACAAAACCTACTGAAGGAAAAAATTCCTCATCCTAGAACATTAGTTCTCTAATCTGTCACAACAAAGTTACACCTCCAACAGTTGTGAGGTATAATTAACGTGAGGAGTGTTTTAACTTATTAGTACCAGGTTCAACCATATAAAATTGCAGAGTTTTGTAGAAACAAATATTGGTAATTTCATATAGTTCAACCTGTATCAAAGTTTGTGACTAATTTACTTAAAAAATACAAGTTAGGGTAGATCTAGGTTATCACCATAATATTGTAGAATGTTACAGCTGAATTCCAATCATCTTTCTTCAGTGGGAAAGAAGTGAAATTACAGCTGGAATATCAGAACTGTACCTTCACCCTTAAGCACTTCTGAATTCTTTTTCTGTTCTCAGGAGTAGTACTGACTTTGGTAGACTGGAAAATGGCCCCCTAAATATTTTCATGCCACAATTCTCAGTTTTATGCCTGTTTAAATTACATGACAAAAGGGACTTTGCAGATGGAATTAAGGTTATAGACCTTAAAATAGGGAAGTTGCCCAGATGTGCCCAGTGTAATCAAATGGACCTTTAAAAGAAGGCAAAAGGGTCCATCATCAATAAGATTATGGAAGAAGCAGGAGAGATTCAAAGACTGAGAAGGACTTGACCATTGCTGTCTTTGAAGAGAAGGGGACCATGAGTGAAGGAATGCAGGCAGCCTCTAGAAGCTAGGCATGGCTCTCAGCCAACAGCAAGGAAATGGGACCGTGATCCTTCAGCTGCAAAGAACTGAATTCTGCCAACAACTGAATGAACAAGGAAATGGAGTCCCCCACGCCACGTCCAGAAGAGAATGAAGCTCTGCAAATACCTTGATTTTAGCCCAGGTGAGACCCATATCAGATGGCTGACCTACAAAACTATAAGACAATACACTTATGTAGCTTAATACACTTTAGCCACTAAGTCTGTGGAAATTTGTGATGGCTGCAATAGAAACTCACACTTACCTTAGTAAAACCCCCATTTTAAAGGACTCATCACAGAAGGGTCCCTATAGTCATTGAAACCATATTTTTAAAAACTCGTATCTGGTCCTTAATGATTCTAGTATATTAAACTATATTATAATTGGAAATGTGTATATAGCCAACAAAAATAATAAAATTGTGAACTGAAAACTACAAAGCCAGTTATTTTATATAAAAACTCTAAAAAGCTCATGACTAGTTTTTATGAGAAATATTTCATCTGGGAGTGATTTCTAAGGCAGTTTCTTGAGTTTCCATAAAAACAGAGCCTTCTGTCTCAGAAGGGATATCAATAAGAGGACCAGAATCCTCTATATTCAAGTTCGGTGGTTTCTCCTGTTCATAACTCAGGTTTGAATTATCTTTCATTTGAATCTCTTGCTCTTCCAACTCCAAAGATGTATCTGGGTCTGGAGCTACAACTTCATCCGCTTCATTTTCATGCAGAAAACTACAAATCATGTTGGGTCTACAGGAGAAATCATTTTCCTTGATTTGCAGCCATTCCACACCACCTATGTTTTCTTCTCCTTCCTTCTTTTCTGTCAGAAGAGTTCTTGTCATGCTGAGCTTCTTCATTGTGTGGCATTTATATTTTAGCACTGTTTTATTATTGCCTTCTGCATCCACATGTTCAACATTTTCTTCAAATATAACACAGGTCCCAAGAGTGTCTTCATACTCTCCAGCAAAGACATAGCTGTCCACTTGCAGATTGGGCTTCTCAGTATCAATTCCCAAAATATTGCATTTATTTTCACATTTTTAGAGAAAGTCTGAATCAATAATTTCTAATAATTCCACCAGAACCAACTGCCCTGCCTCCTCCTCCTCCTCATCCCAGTACCCCCGACTCGGCTCCTTGGCCGCCGCTGCCATGCCGCCGCTCCTCCACGCGGCCTCCGAGCCGAGTGTTTTTTTTTTTTTAATATTTGTATGTAATGCTTTTTAATTCTTTTTTTTTTAAATCAGTCATCAATTTTATACACATCACTTTATACGTGTCAATCCCAATCACCCAATTCAGCACACCACCATCCCCACCCCACCAGTTTTCCCCTCTTGGTGTCCATACGTTTGTTCTCTACATCTGTGTCTCAACCTCTGCCCTGCAACCCGGTTCATCTGCACCATTTTTCTAGGTTCCACATACATGTGTTAATATACAATATTTGTTTTTCTCTTTCTGACTTACTTCACTCTGTATGACAGTCTCTAGATCCATCCACGTCTCAACAAATGACTCAATTTCGTTCCTTTTTATGGCTGAGTAATATTCCATTGTATATATGTACCACAACCAAAAAGTGGAATTGCTGGATTGTATGGGAGTTCTAATTTTAATTTTTTGAGGAACCTCCATGTTGTTTTCCACAGTGGCTAAACCAATTTACCTCTCCAAAGGACAAGAAGTTTTCCTTCTCTCTGTATCCTTCCCATACTTGTTATTTGTTGTCTTTTTGATAATAGCCATCCTGACAGGTGTTATGTGATATCTCATTTTGGTTTTAATTTTGCATTTCCCTGATAATTAGTGATGTTGAGCATCTTTTCATGTGACTGTTGGCCATGTATATACCTTCCTTAGAAAATGTCTATTCAGGTCCTTTGCCCATTTTTAAATTATGCTATTTTTTATTTAGCTTCATGAGATCTTTGTGCATTTTGAATATTAACTCCTTATATACCATTAACCAATATCTTCTCCCATTCAGTAGGAAGATTTTTTTTTTATTTTTTGAGTTTTCCTTCACTGTGCAAAAGCTTTTTAGTTTGATGTACTCCCATTTGTTTATTTCTTGTTTTGTTTACCTTGCCTGAGGAGACATATCAAAAAATATTGCTAGGACCAATGTCAAAGTGTGTACTACCTAAGTATTGTTTTAGAAGTTTTGTAGTTTGAGGACTTACCTTTAAATCTTTAATCCATTTTGAGTTCATTTTTGTATATGGTGTGAGAAAGTAGTACATTATGATTATTTTGCATATAGCTGTTCAGTTTTCCCAACACAATTTATTTCAGAGGCTCTCTTTTCCCTGTTGTGTATTCTTGCATCCTGGTCATAAATTAATTAATCCTCTAATGTAGCTTCATTTCAGGGCTCTATATTCTGATCCATTGATCTATATGTTTGCTTATGTGCCACTTTGTACTCCTTTAGTTATCACAGCTTTGTTCTATACTTTGAAATTATTGAGTATGATGCCTCCAACTTGTTCTTCTTTCTCAAAATTGTTTTGGCTATTCGGGGTCTTTTGTGTTTCCCTACAAATTTTAGAATTATTTGTTGTAGTTCTGTGAAAATTGCCCTTGGTATTTTGATATGGATTGCATTGAATCTGTAGATTGTTTTCAGTTATATGGTCATTTTAACAATATTAATTGTTTCAATCAATGAACACTACATCTTTCCATTAGTTAGTGTCATCTTCAATTTCTTTCATCAGTGTCTTACAGTTTTCAGAGTACAGATCTTTTACAGTTTTAGTTATATTTATTCCTGGGCATTTTTTTTCTTTTTGAAGCCACTGTAAGTGGGATTGTTATCTAAATTTTTCTTTCTGACAGTTCGTTGTTAGTATATAATAATGCAGCAGAATTTTGTATATTAATTTTGTATACTGCAAGCATTACTGAATTCACTGATGCATTCTAATAGCTTCCTGGTGGTACCTTTAGGATTTTCTACACATAGAATCATGTCATCTGCAAACAGTGACAGTTTTACTTCTTCTTTTCTAATTTGGATTAGTTTTATTTCCTTTTCTTGTATGATTGCTATGGCTGAGACTTCCAATACTATGTTGAATAAAGGTAGTGAGAGTGGGCATCCTTGGTTTGTTCCTGTTATTATGGGAAATGCTTTCAGCTTTTCATGATTGAGTACTATATTAGCTGTGGGCTTATTACATATGGTTTTTATTAACGTTGTGTTATGTTCACTCTACACCCACGTTCTGGAGAGTTTAATCATAAATGGATGTTGAATTAAAAAACACTTTTTCTGCATCTATGGAGATGACCATATGGATTATATTCTTTAATTTGTTAATGTGGTTTATCATATTGCTTGAAAAATCATTGCATCCCTGGGATTAATCCCACTTGATCATGGTGTGAGATCCTTTTACTGTATTGTTGGATTTGGGTTTATCATATATAGCCTTTATTATGTTGAGTTCTGTTCCCTCTGTACCAGTTTTCTTGAGAGTCTTTATCACAAATCGATGTTGAATTTTGTCAAAACATTATTGTGCATCTATTGAGATGATCATATGTTTTGTAACTGACTATAGTTGATATATAATGTTATGGTAGTTTGAGGTGTACAGTATAGTGATCAGGAATTTCTCATTATACTCCTTCAGAAGTTGTTACAAGATAATGGCTATAATTCCCTGAGCTTTACAATATATCCTGTTCTTTACCTCTTTTATACAAAGTAGTTTGTGTCTTTTAATCCTATAACCCAAAATTACCACTCCCCCATCCATCTTTCCTTTGAAAGCCACTAGTTTATTTTCAGTATATATGAGTCTTTTTCTGTTTTTGCATATAGATTTGTTCATACTATTTTTTAGATTGCACATATAAGTGATTATATACAGTATTTGTCTTTTAAAGTCTGACATATTTCACCAAGCAAAATATTCTCTAGGTTTATCCACATTGTTGCAAATGGCAGAATTTTATTCTTTTCTTACAGCTGAGTAATATTCCATATTACTATATCCCATATATTTCTTATTCATTCATCTGTTGATGGATACTTGGGTTGCTTCCACGTCCTGACTACTGTGAATAGTGCTGCTATGAACATTGGGGTGCATGTATCATTTTGAATTAGTGTTTTCATATTTGCTGGATATATACCCAGCAGTGGAATTGCTGTATTGTATGGTAGTTCTATTTTTAGTTTTTTGTGAATCCTATATACTGTTTTCTACAGTGACTGCACAAAGTTACATTCCCACAAACAGTGTACAAGTGTTCCTTTTACTCCACATCCTTGCCAACATTTGTTATTTGTGGTCCTTTGGATGAGAGCCATTCTGGTCGGTGTGTGGTGATATCTCATTATTATAATTTAGGTTTCTGTAATAATTACTGATGTTGAGCATATTTTTCATGTGTCTGTTAGCCACATGTATATCTTCTCTGGAAATGTCATTTCAGACCTTCTGCCCATTTTGTAATTGGGGTGTTTTTTGATATTGAGTTGTATGAGCTTTTTGTATATTTTTGATATTAACCCTTGCTTGTTTATATCATTTGAAATTTTTTTCTCCTATTCTGTAGGTTGCCTTTTCTGTTTGTTCATGTTTTCCTTTGCTGTGAAAATGCTTTTAAATTTAATTATGTCTGTTTATTCTTGCTTTTTTTGCCTTAAGAGACAGATCCAAGAAAATATTACTACAATATATGTCAAAGAGTTTTCCACCTATGTTTTTCTTCTAGGAGTTTTGTGGTTTCAGGTCTTACATTTAGATCTTTAAAACATTTTTCATTTATTTTGTATATGTTGTGAGGGACCATTTTAACCTCATTGTTTTTCATGTGGTTGTCCAGTTTTCTAAGCACCTATTGTTGAAGAGACTGTCTTTCCTCCATTTATATTTTTGTCTCCTTTTTCATAGATTAATTGACCATAGGAGCCTGCATATATTTCTGGGCTCTCTATTGTAGTCTATTGATCTATGTGTCTATTTTTGTGCCACCACAATGTTATTTTGATTACTCTAGCTTTGCAGTGTAGTCTAAAGTCTAATAGCATGATACCTCCAACTTCGTTCTTTTTTCCTCAAGATTGGTTTAGCAATTTGAGTTCTTTTCTGGTTCTACATTAATTTTAGGATTATTTGTTCTACTTCTGTAAAAAGTGTCATGTGTATTTTCATAGGGATTGTGATAAATCTCTGGATAGCTTTGAGTAGCATGACTTTTTCAAAATTAATTCTTCCAATTTGAAAGCAAGGGATATCTTTCCATTTCTTTAATCATCTTTAATTTCTTTCATTAATGTTTAGTTTTTAGTATAAAAACCTCTTTGGTTAAGTTTATTCCTAGGTATTTTATTATTTTTGATGTGATTTAAAATGTAATTGTTAATTTTCATTCTCTTTCTGATCATTCATGAAAAGTGTATAAAAAGCAACGGATTTCTGTATATTAATCTTGTATCTCACAACTTTGCTGAATTCATTTTTTAGTTCTAATGGTTTATGGGAAGAGACTTTAGCATTTCTAAATAAACTGTCATGTCATCTGCAAATACTGACAGTTTTACTTCTTCCTTTTCAATTTGGATGAATTTTACTTCTTTTTCTTGTCTGATTCCTATGGCTAGGACTTCCAATATTATGTTAAATAGAAATGGCAAGAGTGGGCATACTTGTCTTGTTCCTGAATTTTGTGGGAAGGATTTCAGCATTTCACTGTTGAGTATGATGTTAGATATGGGTTTTATATAAATGGCCTTCATTGTTTTAAGATAAGTTACTTCTATACTCACTTTGATGAGTTTTTTTCATGAACACATTTGAATCTTGTCAAATGCTTTTTCTGCATCTATTTAGATGACCACGTAATTTTTATCCTTCCTTTTGTTAATGTGGTGTACACCATTGGATTATTGACTGTTGCAACATCCTTGTGTTCCTGGGGAAAAACCTACTTAATCTTGGTGTACAATCCTTTTTATATATTGTTGGATTTGATTTGCTAAATTTTGTTGAGGACTTTGCATCAGTATTTATTAACTATAATGGCCTGTAATTTTTGTTGTAGTGTCTTTGGTTTTGGTATCAGGGTAATGGTGGCCTTGTAGAATATGTGAATGTTCTGTCCTCTTCAATTTTTTGAAATAGTTTGAGAAGGATAGATATTAATTCTTTCTGTCTTTAGTAGAATTCCCCTGTGAAGCTGTCACCATTCTGGACTTTTGTTTGCTGGGAGATTTTGTTTTTTTAACTACAGATTCTATTTCACTACTAGTGATTGATCTGTCCAAATTGCCTGTTACTTCTTGATTCAGTCTTCACATATTGTATGTTTTTAGAAATGTGTCTATTACTTCTAGGTTGTTGGCATATAACTGTTCATAATGTTCTCATCATTTTTAGTATCCTGTGGTATCATTTTTTATTTCTCCTCTTTCAATTGCTTTTCAAAAATTTGGGTCCTTTCTCTTCTTGGTAAGCCTGGATAAAGGTTTATCAATTTTTTAAATGAATTTTATTGGGTGCTTTTATTTTATATATTCTCATGGTAATTTTATTTTTATTTTTTTGAGGAATCTCTGAACTGTTTTCCATAGTGGCTACACCAATTTACATTCCCACAAACACTACAGGGGATTCTTTCTTTCCACATCCTCACCAACACCTGTTATTTATTTTTCTAAAAATCTTTACTGGATGGGGCTTCCCTGGTGGCGCAGTGGTTAAGAATCTGCCTGCCAATGCAGGGGACATGGGTTCGAGCCCTGGTCTGGGAAGATCCCACATGCCGCGGAGCGGCTAGGCCCGTGAGCCACAACTGCTGGGCCTGCGCGTCTGGAGCCTGTGCTCCGCAACGGGAGAGGCCGCGACAGTGAGAGGCCCACCCACTGCGATGAAGAGTGGCCCCTGCTCGCCGCAACTGGAGAAAGCCCTCGCACAGAAACGAAGACCCAACACAGCCAAAAATAAATAAATAAATAAATTTAAAAATCTTTACTGGAGTATAATTTCCTTACATTGTTGTGTTATTTCCTGCTCTATAACAAAGTGAATCAGTTATATGTACACTTATATCCCCAAATAACCTCACTCTTGCGTCTCCCTCCCACACTCCTTATCCCACCCTTCTAAGTGGTCACAAAGCACCGAGCAGATCTTGTGCTGTGAGGCTGCTTCCCACTAGCTATCTATTTTACATTTGGTAGTGTATATACGTCAGTGCCACTCTCTCACTTCATCCCAGCTTACCCTTCCCCCTCCCTGTGTCCTTAAGTCCATTCTCTATGTCTGTGTCTTTATTACTGTCCTGTGCCTAGGTTCTTCAAAACCATTCTTTTTTAATTCCATATATGTGTTAGCATATGGTATTTGCTTTCCTCTTTCTGACTTACTTCACTCTGTATGACAGATTCTAGGTCCATCCACCTCACTACAAATAACTCAATTTTGTTTCCTTTTATGGCTGAGTAAAATTCCATTGTATATATGTGCCATATCTTCTTTATCCATTCATCTGTCGATGGACACTTAGGTTGCTTCCATGCCCTGGCTATTGTAAATAGTGCTGCAATTAACATTGTGGTACATGACTCTTTTTGAATTATGCTTTTCTCAGGTTACATGTCCAGTAGTAGGATTGCTGGGTCATATGGTAGTTCTATTTTTAGTTTTTTAAGGAACCTCCATACTGTTCTCCATGGTGGCTGTATCAATTTACACTCTCACCAACAGTGTAGGAGGGTCACTTTTCTCCACACGCTCTCCAGCATTTTTTGTTTGCAGATTTATTGATGATGGCCAATCTGACTGCTGTGAGGTGATACCTCAGTGTAGTCTTGTTTTGCATTTCTCTAATGATTACTGATGTTGAGCATCCTTTCATGTGTTTGTTGGCAATCTGTATATCTTCTTTGGAGAAATGTCTATTTAGGTCTTTTGCCCATTTTTGGATGGGGTTGTTTGTTTTTTTTTATATTGATCTGCATGAGCTGCTTGTACATTTTGGAGATTAATCCTTTGTCAGTTGCTTCATTTGCAAATATTTTCTCCCATTCTGAGGGTTGTACTTTCATATTGTTTATGGTTTCCTTTGCTGTGCAAAAGCTTTTCACTTTCATTATGTCCCATTTGTTTATTTTTGTTTTTATTTCCATTTCTCTATGAAGTGGGTCAAAAAGGATTTGCTGTAATTTATGTCATAGAGTGTTCTGCATATGTTTTCCTCTAAGAGTTTTATAGAGTCTGGCCTTACATTTAGGTCTTTAATCCATTTTAAGTTTATTTTTGTGTATGGTGTTAAGGGGTATTCTAATTTCATTCTTTACATGTAGCTGTCCAGTTTTCCCAGCACCACTTATTGAATAGGCTGTCTTTTCTCCATTGGATATTATTGCCTCCTTTATCAAAGATAAGGTGACCATATATGCGTGGGTTTATCTCTGGGCTTTATACCCTGTTCTACTGATCTATATTTCTGTTTTTGTGCCAGTACCATACTGTCTTGATTACTTTAGCTTTGTAGTATAGTCTGAAATCTAGGAGCCTGATTCCTCCAGCTCCATTTTTCTTTCTCATGATTGCTTTGGCTGGGCTTCCCTGGTGGCACAGTGGTGAAGAATCCACCTGCCAATGCAGGGGACACAGGTTCGAGCCCTGGTCTGGGAAGATCCCACATGATGCAGAGCAACTAAGCCTGTGTGCCACAACTACTGAGCCCATGTGCCACAACTACTGAAGCCCACGAACCTAGAACATGTGCTCTACAACAAGAGAAGCCACTGCAATGGGAAGCTCGTGGGCTGCAACAAAGAGTAGTCCCCTCTCGTCGCAACCAGAGAAAAGCCTGCTTGAAGCAACAAAGAACCAACACAGCAAAAAATAAAATAAGTAAAATTAAAGAAAGAAAAACGATTGCTTTGGCTATTCAGGACGTTTGTGTTTCCATACAAATTGTGAAAATTTTTGTTCTAGTCCTGTGAAAAATGCCATTGGTAGTTTGACAGGGATTGTGTTGAATCTGTAGATTGCTTTGGGTAGTATAGTCATTTTTACAATGTTGATTCTTCCAATCCAACAACATGATATATCTCTCCATCTGTTTGTATCATCTTTAATTTCTTTCATCAGTGTATTATAGTTTTCTGCATATAGGTCTTTTGTCTCCTTATGTAGATTTATTCCTAGGTATTTTATTCTTTTTGTTGCAGTGGTAAAAGGGAGTGTTTCCTTAATTTCTCTTTCACGTTTTTCATCATTAGTGTATAGGGATGCAAGAGATTTCTGTGCATTATTTTGTATCCTGCTACTTTACCAAATTCTTTCATTAGCTCTAGTAGTTTTCTGGTAGCATCTTTAGGATTCTCTGAGTATAGTATCATGTCATCTGCAAACAGTGCCAATTTTACTTCTTTTCTGATTTGGATTCATTTTCTTTCTTTTTTTTTCTGATTGCTTTGGCTAAAACTTCCAAAATGATGTTGAATAACAGTGATGATAGTGGGAAACCTTTTCTTGTTGCTGATCTTAATGGAAATGGTTTCAGATTTTCACCATTGAGAAAGATATTGGCTGTGGGTTTTTCATATATAGCCTTTATTATGTTGAGGTAGGTTCCCTCTATGCCTACTTTCTGGAGGGTTTTTATCATAAATGTGTGTTGTATTTTGTTGACAGCTTTCTCTGCGTCTATTGAGATGATCATATGGTTTTTATCCTTAAATTTGTTAATATGGTGTATCACTTTGATTGATTTATGTATATTGAAGAATCCTTGCATTCCTTGGATAAACTCCACTTGATCATGGTGTATGATCTTTTTGGTGTGCTGTTGGGTTCTGTTTGCTGGTATTTTGTTGAGGATTTTTACATCTATGTTCATCAGTGATATTGGCCTGTAGTTTTCTTTTTTGTGACATCTTTGGTTTTGGTATCAGGGTGATGGTGGCCTTGTAAAATTAGTCGGGGATTGTTCCTCCCTCTGCTATATTTTGGAAGAGTTTGAGGATAGGTGTTAGCTCTTCTCTAAATGTTTGATAGAATTCGCCTGTGAAGCCATCTGGTCCTCGATTTTTGTTTGTTGGAAGATTTTTTTGTTTGTTTGTTTGTTTGTTTTTAAATTATGAAACTTTTATTATAGTATAAAGTACATACAAAAAGGGAACACATCAAAAGTGCACAGTTCTATCAATTTTGCACAAATTAAACACACCACTGCAACCAACCCCTAGATCAAGGGACAAGCATTACCACCACTCAGAAGGCCACTCCTGTTTCCTTGTTGGACGATTTTTAATCACAGTTTCAATTTTGGTGCTTGTGATTGGTCTGTTCATATTTTCTCTTTCTTCCTGGTTCAGTCTTGGAAGGTTGTGCTTTTCTAAGAATTTCTCTATTTCTTCCAGGTTGTCAATTTTATTGGCATATAGTTGCTTGTAGTAATCTCTCATGATCCTTTGTATTTCTGCAGTGTCAGTTGTTACTTCTCCTTTTTCATTTCTAATTCTGTTGATTTGAGTCTTCTCCCTTTTTGTTCTTGATAAGTCTGGCTAATGATTTATCAATTTTGTTTATCTTCTCAAGGAACCAGCTTTTAGTTTTATTGATCTTTGCTATTGTTCCCTTCATTTCTTTTTTATTTATTTCTGCCCTGATCTTTATGATTTCTTTCATTCTGCTAACTTTGGTGTGTTTTTGTTCTTCTTCCCCTAATTGCTTTAGGTGTGAGGTTGGGTTATTTATTTGAGATGTTTTTTGTTTCTTGAGCTAGGATTGTATTGCTATAAACCCCCAACTTAGAATTGCTTTTCTGTATCCCATAGGTTTTGGGTCATCGTGTTTTCACTGTCATTTGTTTCTAGGTATTTTTTGATTTCCTCTTTGATTTCTTCAGTGATCTCTTGGTTATTTAGTAGCATATTGTTTAGCCTACACGTGTTTGTATTTTTTACAGTTTTTTTTCCTTTAATTGATATCTAGTCTCATAGTGTTTTCGTTGGAAAGGATACTTGATTTAATTTCAATTTACTTAAATTTACCATCACTTGATTTGTGACCCAAGATATGATCTATCCTGAAGAATGTTCCATGAGCAAATGAGAAGAAAGTGTTTTCTGTTGTTTTTGGATGGAATGTCCTATAAATATCAATTAAATCTATCTTGTTTAATGTGTCATTTAAAGCTTGTATTTTCTAATTTATTTTCATTTTGGTCGATCTGTCCATTGGTGAAAGTGGGGTGTTAAAGTCCCCTACTATGATTGTGTTGCTGTCAATTTCCCCTTTTATGGCTGTTAGTATTTGCCTTATGTATTGAGGTGCTCCTATGTTGGGTGCATAAATATTTACAATTGTTACATCTTCTTCTTGGATTGATCCCTTGATCATTATGTAGTCTCCTTCTCTGTTCCTTGTAATAGTCTTATTTTAAAGTCTATTTTGTCTGATATGAGAATTGCTACTCCAGCTTTCACTTGATTTCCATTTGCATGGAATATGTTTTTCCATCACATCACTTTCAGTCTGTATGTGTCCCTAGGTCTGAAGTGGGTATCTTGTAGACAACATATATACGGGTCTTGTTTTTGTATCCGTTCAGCCAGTCTATGTCCTTTGGTTGGAGCATTTAATCCATTTACATTTAAGGTAATTATTGATATGTATGTTCCTATTTTCATTTTCTTAATTGTTTGGGGTTTGTTTTTGTAGGTCTTTTCCTTCTCTTGTGTTTCCTGCCTAGAGAAGTTCCTTTAGTATTTGTTGTAAAGCTGGTTTGGTGGTGCTGAATTCTCTTAACTTTTGCTTGTCTGTTAAGGTTTTAATTTCTCCATCAAATCTGAATGAGATCCTTGCTGGGTAGAGTCATCTTGGTTGTAGGTTTTTCTCCTTCATCACTTTAAGTATATCCTGCCACTCCCTTCTGGCTTGCAGAGTTTCTGCTGAAAGATCAGCTGTTAACCTTATGGGGATTCCCTTGTATGTTATTTGTTGCTTTTCCCTTGTTGCTTTCAATATTTTTTCTTTGTATTTAATTTTAGGAAGTTTTATTGTCTTGGCATGTTTCTCCTTGGATTTATCCTGTATGGGACTCTGCACTTCCTGGACTTGATTGACCATTTCCTTTCCCATGTTAGGGAAGTTTTCAACTATAATTGCTTCAACTATTTTCTCAGTCCCTTTCTTTTTCTCTTCTTCTTTTGGGACCCCTATAATTCGAATGTTGGTGCATTTAATATTCTTCCAGAGGTCACTGAGACTGTCTTCAATTCTTTTCATTCTTTTTTCTTTATTCTGCTCTTTGGTAGTTATTTCCACTGTTTTATTTTTCAGGTCACTTATCTGTTCTTCTGCCTCAGTTATTCTGCTAATGATTCCTTCTAGAGAATTTTTAATTTCATTTATTGTGCTGTTCATCATTGTTTGTTTGCTGTTTAGGTCTTCTAGGTCCTTGTTAAACGTTTCTTGTATATTCTCCATTGTATTTCCAAGATTTGGGGTTATCTTTACTATCATTACTCTGAATTCTTTTTCAGGTAGACTCCCTATTTCCTCTTTATTTGTTTTGTCCGTTTGAGTTTTACCTTGCTCCTTCATCTGTTGCATATTTCTCTGTCTTCTCATTTTGCCTAACTTACTGCATTTGGGGTCTCCTTTTCACAGGCTGCAAGTTTGTAGTTCTCATTGTTTTGGTGCCTGCCCCCAGTGGATAGGGTTGGTTCAGTGGGTTGTGTAGACTTCCTGGTGGAGGAGACTGGTATCTGTGTTCTGGTGGATCAGGTTGGATCTTGTCTTTCTCATAGGCAGGACTACATCTGGTCGTGTATTTTGGCATGTCTGTGAACTTATTATGATTTTAGGCAGACTTTTTGCTAATGGGTGGCGTTGTGTTCCTGTCTTGCTCTTTGTTTGGCATGGGGTGTCCAGCACTGGAGCTTGCTGGTCGTTTAGTGCTGCTGGGTCTTAGCATTGAGATGTATATCTCTGGGAGAGCTCTCATCAATTGATATTACATGGAGCTAGGAAGTCTCTGTTGGTCCAATATCCTCAACTCATCTCTCCCACCTCAGAGGTTCAGTCCTGGCATCCAGCTGGAGCACAATGACCCTGTCAGCCACACAGCTTCGTAATGAAACTGAAATACCAGCTCTTTTCCATTCTCAAGCCAGCTGATTTCCCAACTGGAAGTTACCCCCCAATTTTTTTATCTTTTCAAAAAACCAGCTCTTTGTTTCATTCATCTTTTTTCATATCGGTATTTAAATTCTTTCCTCTCTGATCTTTATTTCCTTCCTTCTGCTGACTTTGGGCCTTTTTTGTTGTGTTGTTCTTTTCCTTATTCCTTTAGGTGGTAAATTTGGGTGTTTATTTGAGATTTTTCTTATTTCTTGAAGAAGGCCTGTGTCACGATAAACTTCCCTCTGCTTTGCTGCATCCCAAAGATTTTCGAGCATTGTGTTTCCATTTTCATTTGTCTTGAGGTGTATTCTTATTTTCTTTTTGATTTATTCATTGACCCATTGTCTTTTAGTAGTATTTTATGTCTCTTAGTATTTGTTCTTTTCCCATTTTTCTTTTTGTAATTGATTTCTTGTTTCATACCATGCAGTCAGAAAAAAAAATGTTTAATACAATTTCTATCTTACATTAATTATCTAATTTTTTATTATTCAGTTGGCAATGCTGTGTATTGCATTACTTCATTAGTGGATATTGAACCATACTTGCATCCCAGGATATATCCAACTTGATCCTCGTGTATTATTATTTTATTGTAGTGTTGATTTCAGTTTGCTAATATTTTGTTGAGGAGTTTTTCATGTTTGTTCATCAGTGATATTGCCCCACAATTTATTTTCTGTTATATCCTTGTCTGGTTTTGTATTGGGGTGATACTGGTCTCATAGAATCAGTTTGGAAGCATTGTTTCCTTTGCAATTTTTGAAATAATTTGGAATTGATAGGTTTTAAACTTCTCTTCATATTTGGTAGAATCCACCAGTGAAGCTGTCTGGTCATTGACTTTTGTTTCTTGAGAAAATTTTAGTTACTGGTTCTGTTTTATTACTTGTAATTTGTCTGTTCATATATTCTATTTCTTTTTGGTTCTGTCTTGGGAGATTTTACACTTCTAAGAAATTTGTTCAGTCCTTCTAGTTTGTTCATTTAATTGTGTATAATTGTTTGCAGTAAGTTCTTATGATCCTGTGTACTTCTGTGATGTTGCTTGTAACTTCTTTTTCTTTTCTTATGCTATTGATTTGGACACTCCCTCTTCATTTCTTGAGGAGTCTGGCTAAAGTTTTATCAATTCTATTTATATTTTGAAAGAACCAGCTCTTAGTTCATTGATATTTTCTATTGTTTTATTTTCCTCTGTTTCATTTATTTCTGCTCTGATCTTTATTATTTCTTTCCTTCCACTAACTTAAGATTTTGTTTGTTTTCTAGTTTCTTTAGGTGTGGATTTTGGTTGTTTATTTGAGATTTACCTTGTTTCCTGTGGCAAGATTATATCACTATAAGCTTTCCTTTTAGAACTACATTTGCTGCCTCCCATAAATTTTGGATTGTTGTGTTTTGTTTTCATTTTTCTCCAGGTATTTTTAAGTTTCCTCTTTGATTTCTTTTATGACACATTCATTATTAGCAGTAAGTATATTGTTTAGAGTCTATGTGTTTGTGTTTTTTTCTTTTTTTCCTTGTTAATTTCCAGTCTCATAGCATTGTGGTCAGAAAAAATCCTTGATATAATTTTGATTGTAAATTTACTGGGACTTGTTTTGGGGATTACTTTATGATCTATCCTTGAAAATGTTCCATGTGCACTTGAAAAGAATGTGAATTCTATGCTTTTGGAAGGAATATTTTATATGCACCAAAAGTATATCTGATGTAATGTGTCACTTAAGGCTAGTGTTTGCTTATTGATTTTCTGTCTGGATGATCTGGCATTTGATACAAGTGGCATATTAAAGTTCCTTACTCTTATTGTGTTACTGTCTATACATCTTTTTTGTTTTGTGTATTTCTTAACCAGTTATTATGGACATAGGTTATTTTACTACTGTTGTCTTTTAGCCTTCTGGCTATATTTATAAGTGACTGAAATACTACTTTTATTGTATATTTCATTTTACCAATGAGATTTTTCCTTTTGTGTTTTCCATATTTGTAGTTTTGGTGTTTTTTTTCTGCTTAAATAAATGCTTTTAATATTTATTGTAAATCTGGTCTCATGGTACTGAACTCTTTTAGTTTTTGTTTGTCAGTAAAACCCTTTATCTCTCCTTCAAATTTGAATTATAGCCTTGTGAGGGAGTGTATTCTTGGTTGTAAGGTTTTTTATTTAATCACTTTAAATATATCACACCACTGTTTTCTGTCCTGCAATTTTTTCTGCTGAGAAGTCAGCTTATAGTCTTATGCACCCTTGTATGTAACTAGTTGCTTTTTCCTTGCTGCTTTTAATATTTCCCCTTTATCTTTAATTTTTGCCACTTTAACTACAATGTGTCTTGCTGTGAACTTCATTTGGTTGATCTTGATTGGGACTTTCTGTGCTTCCTGGACCTGTTTCCATGTCTGTTTGCATTCCCAGGTTTGGGAAATTTTCAGTAATTCTGTCTTCAAATATATTCTCTGTCCATTTCTCTCTCTCTTCTCTTCCTGAGATCACTATAATGCAAATGATGTCATCCCAGAATCTCCTTAAGATACCATCGCTTGTCAATTTTTTTTTTTTTTCTTCTCTGTCTGGGTGTTTTTCATTGCTTTGTCTTCCAGCTCACTAGTTTACACTTCTATTTTATCCACTCTACTGTTGAACCCCTTCAGTGTATTTTTCAGTTTAGTTATAACTTATTTTTGGTACTTTCTTATGTTTTCTATATCTTTAAGATCTTGTTGTGTTCATTCGTTCTTCTCCTGTGATGAGCAGTACTTGAATGATCATTACTTCTTATCTATTTATCAGATAGGTTACCTATCCTTGTTTCATTAAGGTATTTTTCTGGGGATTTGTCTTGTCCTTTGCTTTGGAACATATTCCTCCATCTCCTCATTTTGCCTGTCTCTTTGTGTTTGCCTATATGTATTAGGCAAAACAGTTCCCTCCCTGGGTCTTGAAAGAGTGGTCATGTGTAAGAGCTCTTCTGTGTGGCCCAGAAGTGCAATCTCCTCTGGCTGAAACAGGAAAGGTGCAGGGCACAACCTTTAAAAGAATGACATAGATTGTGGACATGACATAAACTGATTAGAACAAACTAGGTCCAAGATGGTGGACAAGTCAACTTCCACTAGACCTTGAGCCTTAGCGTATGCTCATTGTAGCACATCAGCATGCTAAATGACACACCCACAGGCACCATGACAGTTCCAAGGCCGACCATAAAAGGTCAAAAAGTGGGCAGTGGCCCAATTCCTGGAAATCCCCACCTCTTCCCCAAAATAGCTGGAATACTCCTCTCACTCTTTAGCCTATGAAATTACTCACCCCTATAAAAACTGACAACCCTGTATCCTGGTGCCTCTCATCTTCTGAGATGGCCCACACTCTATGTAGTGTGTATCTTCCAGAGTAAACCTTTCACTTTACTATGGCATACTCTTAAGTTCTTTCCTGCACGAAGCCAAGAACCCACACTCAGTGGCCATCCCAGGGACTAGTCTGAGACCTGGGATGTGACCATACTCTCTGGCCCCACTTTCTTTCCTGCAACATCTTTTCTGGTACCCCACATGGGGCCTCAAAGGACATAATCTCAATCCGCCTATTGGGCTATGACTCCCTTCTGAAGAGTGGCTGGGACTTGTCCTGAGCTGGTAGATATTCAAGTAGCCCCTTAGGTGGCAGCTTACACCACCTGCAGGATCTGGCAGAGACCAGTTCTCTGGCCATGAAGGAGCCCACTGAGGCCAAGGCTTTCCTCCCCTTGATCTTTTTCATTCTCTTATTACTCTGTCTCTTTGGACTCAAGAAGATCCACCTAGATGACCACCAGACATCCAAATTAAGACCGTTTAACAAGTAATTGACAACTTGATTGGGTGTGTTTCCCCTGTGGCTCCTCGAGCCCAAATCCCCCTCCCTACTCATTCTTAGTCCCAGTCTGGTTCTGGGACACCAGAACTGCCTTGAGGACCCAAATTGAGGGACTCCATGAGCCCTCTTCTAGATTTGCGGCCCAGCCCTCCCCATGTGCTTTCAGGGCTTATGGCCTCATTGCACTCCCAAGTGGATATTGTGGGCGAGCACTTCCCTTGAGATGGTCACAGTCTCTTCCTCCACCAGGAAGCATCTCCACTATGCACGTTCTTAGTCTCACTCAGTATTCCTTCTTATTTCAACCCTCTTGTCAACTGTGATATCGAGCTGGGCACTGTGCTCCCTCTTAAGGGTCACATCTCATGGGGAGCCCAGGCACCTCTAAGCAGAAGTGTGGGTGAGCACTTCCCTTGTGGGTGTTGTGGGCAGAATTTATCAGTCCCTGAGTGGAGGTAGTGGGTGAGCATCTATCTCAGCGGGCTTTCAAATCTCTTTTAGGAAACATCATGGTTGTACACCTGCTAAAACACCTCTCTATTCTGGGAAGAGTCATGGCTGTAAACCTTCCCTCCTGTCCTGGACTTCACTTATATCCTCCTCTCCTGACTTCTTGGACTGTCTATTGATCCTTGAGCCTCCTTGCCAGCTTTGCCAGCAGGTTGGATGTTGCCTCTTTTATTTCTGTGGAGAGGTAGTCCTCCACAACATCACAAGGACCATATCCTTAGGGGAGGTTTTCCTTGTATTGTTATCACTGCCTTGTGGCACTCCAGTCATACCCTGCAGCTCTATTTGTTTCTCTTTCTTTTGTTTCAATAATAAAGTTAACCTGTTTAGTTGGCTCAGCGCCTAGGTCTCCTCCCTTCTTCTCTGAAAGGTTTAGGCTCTGGGACTCTGGTCACTTTTTCGCCCACTAGCTCCTGTTCCTTTCCTTGACTAATCCAATGGTCCTCCTCAGGTGCACTGGCCAGGCAGATTTCAGGTGCTCACAGGGACCCCACTGTTGACAATGGGAGAATGCCAAGACAAATAACTACCATCTGGCCAGGATCCATCAGACCCCCATCTTGTCAAGACATCCCAATAAAAATATGGGAGCAACTACAAACATCTCGCTAGGATGCATTAGCTAATTGGGGAAAATTTAGACAGGATGGTTTAAAAAAAAAATTAATTTTCCTTTTGCAATAGTGCATGGCCCCAGTACAAACTAGTGGACCAAGAGATCTAGCCAGAAAATGGGTCATTGAATTACAATACCATCTTGCAGTTGGGCCTATTTTGTTAAAGGAAAGGTAAATTAAGGGAAGTCATACATTCAAATGTTCATGGCCCTTTTCCAAAATCCAGGTCTAAAGAATTCCCACAAGGTGTGCTTGGTTCACTTCCCTTCAAAGTGCTTTCTTCCCCCACAGGAGCCAGATGTTTTAGATGATCCCCTTATGAGTCCACCTCCCTGAGGTCCACAGCCATGAATCCCTACCTCCCTCAGTTCTGAGGGGGGACAGTCCTCTAGACCATCTACCTTATGCCCCATCTGGATATCCAGAGACCCCATTACCATACCCCTCCATGTCTGCCCCCTCTCCTCCATCACCAGAGAAGAGTCCCACCAGTACTACTTGTAGTGGGGCTACCTACTGACCTCCTACCACCAAACTCTGTCCCTTAAGGGAAGTGTCGGCTGGTGAAGGAGGAACAATCAGAGTCCACGTCCCTTTTTCTATGGCAGATTTGGCTATTTGCAAAGAGAAATATGGACGTTTCTCTGAGGACACCAGTCAGTTCGTGGAGGAATTTACCAAAATGACAATGTCTTATGAACTTACTTGAGGTGACCTACATGTTCTCCTTTCTACATGCTGAACCTTTGAAGAAGAAAGCTGGATCCTTGGTGAAGCCCAGGCACATACAAACAAATTGAAACCTGAAATCAAGGATGTATAATCTACCTTACTGGGAGGGATGCAATCCCTGACCAAGAACCCCACTGTGACTACCAACAGGAAAGTAGAGGGATTGAATGCAAGAACCACATGATAATTTGTCTCAGAGAGGGGATGAAAAGGTATGTTGTTAGGTCTGTCAATTATGACAAAGTCAGAGACGTAACACAGGAAAAAGATGAGAATATGGCCTTTTTAAGGGCCGCTTGGAGGAGGCTTTTAAAAGATATACCAATATAAATCCCGACACCCAAAAAGGGCAAGTCCTAGTAAACATCAACTTTATCACTCATTTGGCCCCAGACATTAGGAGAAAATTATGAAGAGCAGCTATATGACTCCAGACCCGCAAGAATCAGCTCATGGATTTGGCCTTCGGAATATTTAACAATAGAAATGGGTTGAAGAGGAAAACAGGATTCTGGAACAATAGTGAAAAACACAACTACTGGTGGCAGCCCTAACCCCTGCATCACCTCAGAGTTACCTTCCCTTGCGAAGACTCGTGGTGAGGACAGGATCCAGGAAGCCTGGATAAGAGCCACGGTCTCATCAAGAAAACATCTGTTTTAAGTGTGGCCAAGAAGGCCTCTGGAAGAACTAATGACCCCGGTATGGGAAAAGTCCAGCAGGACCCTCTCCGACACACAGAGAAGGCCACTGGAAGCGGGACTGCCTCCATTCCTGAAGTGGTCCCCAAACAAATAGTGGCTGAGAGGACTGAAGAATGATGGGGCCCTGTACGCTTCCTAGCTCCCAAAGGACACCTGGTCATTTGTCTGGAGGAGCCTCAGGTAACCCTTGACATGGCAGGTAGGAAAGTTATTTTCTTATTAGATACGGGGGCCGCCTACTCTGTGCTGAAGGATTTCCCTAGACCCTTGTCCTGCCAATCCTTTATGATAATGGGGATTGATGGAAAGCCCAAAACCAAGTGATTCAACCCTCCCCTCAACTGTTTTCTAGGAAATTTTACCCTTGCACATCAGTTTCTGCTCATCTCTGTGTGTCTCCCCCATTGTTGGGAAGGGAATTGCTCACTAAATTCCACACAATTGTCCAAGCTAGAGATCCCCACAGAGATGGTACCCACCAAGGAAAACAATTGCTCTTGGCTGGAGGAATCTACCTCAGTCCCAAGCAAGAGGTGACATCTATGACACCACATCTAAGTTTTTAAACTATGGGCTCTTAAATTTGTTCACAGTGCTATAATTAAAAGTCACTTTCTTCTGCATTCCCCTGCACCCAGACTCCCGCTATCTCTTTTCCTTTGAGTGGACAAATCCAGACACTGTAAGGCCATGAATGTCTCCAATCTGTGTGCTTACAAAATTCAAGCTAAGGGTGCCTAAGGATAAGAATAGAATGGAACAACAACAACAAAAAAGGGCTAGAAATTGTCCTGCTACCTTTATTTATTTATTTTTTTAACATCTTTATTGGAGTATAATTGCTTTACAATGGTGTGTTAGTTTCTGCTTTACAAAAAAGTAAATCAGTTATACACATACATATGTTCCCATATGTCTTCCTTCTTGCATCTCCCTCCCTCCCACCCTCCCTATCCCACCCCTCTAGGTGGTCACAAAGCACAGAGCTGATCTCCCTGTGCTATGCAGTTGCTTCCCACTAGCTATCTATTTTCTGTTTGGTAGTGTATATATGTCCATGCCACTCTCTCACTTTGTCACAGCTTACCCTTCCCCCTCCCCATATCCTCAAGTCCATTCTCTAGTAGGTCTGTGTCTTTATTCCCATCTTGCCACTAGGTTGTTCATGACCTTTTTTTTTTTTTTCCTTAGATTCCATATATATGTGTTAGCATATGATATTTATTTTTCTCTTTCTGACTTACTTCACTCTGTATGACAGACTCTAACTCCATCCACCTCACTAGAAATGAACCAATTTCGTTTCTTTTTTTTTTTATAAATTTATTTATTTATTTATTTTTGGCTGTGTTGGGTCTTCGTTTCTGTGCGAGGGCTTTCTCCAGTTGCGGCGAGTGGGGGCCACTATTCATCACGGTGCGCAGGCCTCTCACTATCGCGGACTCTCTTGTTGCACAGCATAGGCTCCAGATGCGCAGGCTCAGTAGTTGTGGCTCACGGGCCCAGTTGCTCCGCAGCATGTGGGATCTTCCCAGACCAGGGCTCGAACCTGTGTCCCCTGAATTGGCAGGCGGATTCTCAACCTCTACACTACCAGGGAAGCCCCAATTTCGTTTCTTTTTATGGCTGAGTAATATTCCATTGTATACATGTGCCACATCTTCTTTATCCATTCATCTGATGATGGACACTTAGGTTGCTTCAATGTCCTGGCTATTGTAAATAGAGCTGCAATGAACATTTTGGTACATGACTGTTTTTGAATTATGGTTTTCTCAGAGTATATGCCCAGAAGTGGGAATGCTGAGTCATATGGTAGTTCTATTTTTAGTTTTTTAAGGAACCTCCATACTGTTCTCCATAGTGGTTTTATCAATTTACATTCCCACCAACAGTGCAAGAGTGTTCCCTTTTCTCCACACCCTCTCCAGCATTTATTGTTTCTAGATTTTTTGATGATGGCCATTCTGACCGGTGTGAGATGATATCTCATTGTAGTTTTGATTTGCATTTTTCTAATGATTAATGATGTTGAGCATTCTTTCATGTGTTTGTTGGCAATCTGTATATCATCTTTGGAGAAATGTCTATTTAGGTATTCTGCCCATTTTTGGATTAGGTTGTTTGTTTTTTTGTTGTTGATCTGCATCAGCTGCTTATAAATTTTGGAGATTAATCCTTTGTCAGTTTCTTCATTTGCAAATATTTTCTCCCATTCTGAGGGTTATCTTTTGGTCTTGTTTATGGTTTCCTTTGCTGTGCAAAAGCTTTTAAGTTTCATTAGGTCCCATTTGTTTATTTTTGTTTTTATTTCCATTTCTCTAGGAGCTAGGTCAAAAAGGATCTTGCTGTGATTTATGTCATAGAGTGTTCTGCCTATGTTTTCCTCTAAGAGTTTGATAGTGCCTGGCCGTACATTTGGGTCTTTAATATATTTTGAGTTTATTTTTATTTATGGTGTTAGGGAGTGTTCTAATTTCATACTTTTACATATAGCTGTCCAGTTTTCCCAGCACCACTTATTGAAGAGGCTGTCTTTTCTCCACTGTATATGCTTGCCTCCTTTATCAAATTTAAGTTGACCATATGTGTGTGGGTTTATCTCTGGGCTTTCTATCCTGTTCCATTGATCTATATTTCTGTTTTTGTTCCAGTACCAAACTGTCTTGATTACTGAAGCTTTGTAATATAGTCTGAAGTCAGGGAGCCTGATTCCCCCAGCTCCATTTTTCGTTCTCAAGATTGCTTTGGCTATTCGGGGTCTTTTGTGTTTCCATACAAATTGTGAAATTTTTTGTTCTAGTTCTATGAAAAATGCCAGTGGTAGTTTGATAGGGATTGCATTGAATCTGTAGGTTGCTTTGGGTAGTAGAGTCATTTTCACAATGTTGAATCTTCCAATCCAGGAACATGGTATATCTCTCCATCTATTTGTATCATCTTTAATTTCTTTCATCAGTGTCTTATAATTTTCTGCATACAGGTCTTTTGTCTCCTTAGGTAGGTTTATTCCTAGATATTTTATTCTTTTTGTTGCAGTGGTAAATGGGAGTGTTTTCTTAATTTCACTTTCAGGTTTTTCATCATTAGTGTATAGGAATGCAAGAGATTTCTGTGCATTAATTTTGTATCCTGCTACTTTACCAAATTCATTGATTAGCTCTAGTAGTTTTCTGGTAGCATCTTTAGGATTCTCTATGTATCGTATCATGTCATCTGCGAACAGTGACAGCTTTACTTCTTCTCTTCTGTTTGGATTCCTTTTATTTCTTTTTCTTCTCTGATTGCTGTGGCTAAAACTTCCAAAACATGTTGAATAATAGTGGTGAGAGTGGGCAACCTTGTCTTTTTCCTGATCTTAGTGGAAATGGTTTCAGTTTTTCACCATTGAGGACGATGTTCGCTGTGGGTTTTTCATATATGGCCTTTATTATGTTGAGGAAAGTTCCCTCTATGCCTACTTTCTGCAGGGCTTTTATCATAAATGGGTGTTGAATTTTGTCAAAAGCTTTCTCTGCATCTATTGAGATAATCATATGGTTTTTCTCCTTCAGTTTGTTAATATGGTGTATCACATTGATTGATTTGTGTATATTGAAGAATCCTTGCAATCCTGGAATAAACCCCACTTGATCATGTTGTATGATCCTTTTAATGTGCTGTTGGATTCTGTTTGCTAGTATTTTGTTGATAATTTTTGCATCTATGTTCATCAGTGATATTGGCCTGTAGTTTTCTTTCTTTGTGACATCTTTGTCTGGTTTTGGTATCAGGGTGATGGTGTCCATGTAGAAGGAGTTTGGGAGTGTTTCTCCCTCAGCTATGTTTTGGAAGAGTTTGAGGAGGATAGGTGTTAGCTCTTCTCTAAATGTTTGGTAGAATTCTCCTGTGAAGCCATCTGGCCCTGGGCTTTTGTTTGTTGGAAGGGTTTAATTCACAGTCAGGTGAATATAATTTAATTCACAGGCAGGTGTTATGTCTTCTTTTTCATTTCTAATTCTATTGATTTGAGTCTTCTCTCTTTTTTTCATGATGAGTCTGGCTAATGGTTTATCAATTTTGTTTATCTTCTCAAAGAACCAGCTTTTAGTTTCATTGATTTTTGCTATTGTTTCCTTCATTTCTTTTTCATTTATTTCTGACCTGATCTTTATGATTTCTTTCCTTCTGCTAACTTTGGGGTTTTCTTGTTCTTCTTTCTCTAGTTGCTTTAGTTTTAAGTTTAGGTAGTTTATTTGAGAGGTATTTTGTTCCTTGAGGTAGGATTGTATTGCTATAAACTTCCCTCTTAGAACTGCTTTTACTGCATCCCATAGGTTTTGGGTCATTGTGTTTTCATTGTCATTTGTTTCTAGATACTTTTTGATTTCCTTTTTGCTTTCTTCAGTGTTGCCTTGGTTATTTAGTAGTGTACTGTTCAGCCACCATGTGTTTGTATTTTTTACAGAATTTTTCCTGTAATTGATATCATGTCATAGCATTACGTTTTGAAAAGGTACTTAATAGAATTTCAATTTTCTTAAATTTACCAAGCCTTGATTTGTGACCCAGATATGATCTATCCTGGAAAATATTCTATGAGCACTTGAGAAGAAAGTGTATTCTTTTGTTTTTGGTTGGAATGTCCTATAAATATCAATTAAGTCCCTCTTGTTTAATGTATCTCTTAAAGGCTGTGTTTCCTTATTTGTTTTCATTTTGGATGATCTGTCCATTGGTAAAAGTGGGGTGTTAAAATCCCCTACTATGATTGTGGTACTGTCAATTTCCCCTTTTATGGCTATTATCATTTGTCTTATGTATTGAGATGCTCCTGTGTTGGGTGCATAACTGTTTACAATTGCTATATCTTCTTCTTGAATCGATGACTTAATCATTAAGTAGTTTACTTCTTTGTCTCTTGTAATAGTCTTTATTTTAAAGTCATTTTTTCTGATATGAGAATTGCTACTCTAGTTTTCTTTTCATTTCCATTTGAATAGAATATCTTTTTCCATCCACTCACTTTCAGTGTGTATGTGTCCCTAGGTATGAAGTGGGTCTCTTGTAGACAGCATATATACGGGTCTTGCTTTTGTATCCATTCAGCCACTCTGTGTCTTTTGGTTGGAGCATTTAATCTATTTACATTTAAGATACTTATTGATGTGTATGTTCCTATTACCATTTTGTTAATTGGTTTGGGTTTGTTTTTGTAGGTCTTTTCCTTCTCTTGTGTTTCTTTTTTTTTTTTTTTTTTTTTTTTTTTAAATTTATTTATTTATTATTTATGGGTGTGTTGGGTCTTTGTTTCTGTGCGAGGGCTTTCTCCAGTTGCGGCAAGCGGGGGCCACTCCTCATCGCGGTGCGCGGGCCTCTCATTATCGAGGCCTCTCTTGTTGCGGAGCACAGGCTCCAGACGCGCAGGCTCAGTAATTGCGGCTCACGGGCCTAGTTGCTCCGCGGCATATGGGATCTTCCCAGACCGGGACTCGAACCCGTGTCCCCTGCATTGGCAGGCAGACTCTCAACCACTGCGCCACCAGGGAAGCCCTCTCTTGTGTTTCTTGCCTAGAAAAGTTCCTTTAACATTTGTTGTAAAGCTGGTTTGGTGGTGCTGAATTCTCTTAGCTTTTGCTTGTCTGTAAAGGTTTTAATTTCTCTGTTTAATCTGAATGAGATCCTTGCTGGGTAGAGTAATCTTGCTTGTAGATTTTTCCCTTCCACCACTTTAAATATGTCTTGCCACTCTCTTCTGGCTTGCAGAGCTTCTGCTGAAAGATCAGTTGTTAACCTTATGGGGATTCCCTTATGTGTTACTTGTTGTTTTTCCCTTGCTGCTTTTAATATTTTTTCTTTATATTTAATTTTTGATACTTTGATTATTATGTGTCTTGTTGTGCTTCTCCTTGGATTTTTCCTGTATGGGACTCTCTGTGCTTCCTGGACTTGATTAAATATTTCCTTTCCCATATTAGGGAAGTTTTCAACTATAATCTCTTCAAATATTTGCTCAGTCCTTTTGTTTTTCTCTTCTCTTTTGGGACCCCTATAATTTGAATGTTGTTATGTTCAATTTTGTAACAGAGGTCTCTGAGACTGTCCTCAATTCATTTCATTCTTTTCTCTTTATTCTGCTCTGTGGTTTATTTCCACTATTTTATCCTCCACGTCACTTATCTGTTCTGCTGCCTCAGTTGTTTGGCTATTGATTCCTTCTAGAGAATTTTTAATTTCATTTATTTTGTTGTTCATCATTATTTGTTTGCTCTTTAGTTCTTCTAGGTCCTTGTTAAATGTTTCTTCTATTTTCTCCATTCTATTTCCAAGATTCTGGATCATCTTTACTCTCATTACTCTGAATTCTTTTTCAGGTAGACTGCCTATTTCTTCTTCATTTGTTTTGTCTGGTGGGTTTTTACCTTGCTCCTTCATCAGCTGTGTGTTTCTCTCTCTTCTCATTTTGCTTAAGTTACTGTGTTTGGGGTCTCCTTTTAGCAGGCTGCAGGGTTTTTGCTCCCATTGTTTGTGGCATCTGCCCCCAGTGTCTAAGTTTGGTTTAGTGGGTTGTGTATGCCTCCTGGTCAAGGGCACTGGTGCTTATGTTCTGGTGGATGAGTCTGCATCTTTTCATTCCGGTGGGCAGGACTGCAACTGGTGGTGTGTTTTGGGGTATCTGTGACCCTTATTATGATTTTAGACAGTGTCTCTGCTAATGGGTAGTTTTCTATTCCTGTCTTCCTAGTTGTTTTCATAGGGTGTCCAGCACTGTAGCTTGCTGGTCATTCAGCGGAGCTGGGTCTTAGCATTGAGATGGAGATCTCTGGGAGAGCTTTTCCCATTTGATATCACATGGAGCTGGGAGGTCTCTGGTGGAACAATGTCTTCAACTCGGCTATTCCACCTCAGAGGCACAGGCTGACACCCAGCTTGAGCACCAAGACACTGTCAGCCACATGGCTCAGAAGAAAGGTGAGAAAAAAGAAAGAAAAGAAAGAAAGAAAGAAAAAAGAAAGAAAGAAAAAAGAAGGAAAGAAAGAAGGAAGGAAGGAAGAAGGAAGGAAGGAAGGAAGAAAGAAAGAAAGAAAGAAAGAAAGAAAGAAAGAAAGAAAAGGAAAGAAAGAAAGTTATTAAAATAAAAATTTTAAAAATTATTAAAAATAAAAAAATAAAAAGTAATGAAAAGAAAGAAAGAAGAGAACAACCTAACCAAGTATCAAATCCACCAAAGATAAGAAGTGCTAAAAACTATACTAAAAAAAATTAACAAATTAAAAAAAAAAAAAAAACGGACAGAGAGAACCCTAGGACAAATGATACAAGCAAAGCCTTACATATATAATCACACAAAGTCCACCACCTCAATTTTGGGATGATTCATTTTCTATTCAGGTATTCCAGAGCTGCAGGGTACATCAAGTTGATTGTGGAGATTTAATCTGCTGCTCCTGAGGCTTCTGGGCGAAATTTCCCTTTCTCTTTTTGTTAGCACAACTCCTGGGGTTAAGCTTTGGATTTGGTCCCGCTTCTGCATTTAGGTCACCTGAGGGCATCTGTTCTTCACTCAGACTGGACAGGGTTAAAGTAGCAGCTGACTGTGGGGCTCTGGCTCACTCAGGCCATGGGGACGGAGGGGTACGAATGTGGGTGAGCCTATGGTGGCAGAGGTGAGAGTGATGTTGCAACAGCCTGAGGTATGCCGTGTGTTCTCTTGGGGAAGTTGTCCCTGGATCACGGGACCCTGGCAGTGGCGGTCTGCACAGGCTCCCGGGAGGAGAGGTGTGGATAGTGACCTGTGCTTGCACACAGGCTTCTTGGTGGCTGCAGCAGCAGCCTTAGTGTTTCATGCCCGCCTCTCATGTCCACACTGATAGCTGAGGCTCACGCCCGTCTCTGGAGCTCATTTATGTGGTGCTCTGAATTCTCTTTCCTTGCACATCCTGAACCAATGGTCTCTTGCCTCTTAGGCAGTTCCAGACTTTTTCCTGGACTCGCTCCTGGCGAGCTGTGGTATACTAGCCCCCTTCAGTCTGTGTTCATGCAACCAAGCCTAGTCCTCTCCCTGGGATCTGAACTCCGAAGCCAGAGCCTCAGCTCCCAGTCCCCACCCCCGCGGTGGGTGAGCAGACAAACCTCTCAAGCTAGTGAGTGCTGGTTGGCAGTGATCCTCTGTGCAGGAATCTCTCTGGTTTGCCCTCTGCACCCCATTGCTGTGCTTTCCTCCGTGGCTCTGAAGCTTCCCTCCCGCCACCCTGTCTCCACCAGTGAAGGGCATTCTTAGTGTGTGGAAACGTTTCCTCCTTCATGGCTCCCTCCCAGAAGTGCAAGTCCCATCCCTATTCTTTTGTCTCTGTTTTTTCTCTTTTCTTTTGCCCCCCAGATACATGGATAGTTTCTTGCCTTTTGGGAAGTCTTAGATCTTCTGCCAGCATTCAGTAGGTGTTCTGTCGGAGTTGTTCCACATGTAGGTGTATTTCTGGTATATTTGTGGGGAGGAAGGTGATCTCCACATCTTACTCCTCCCCCATCTGAAGGTCTCCTCCCGGTCTGTATGTTTATGTATATATATGTATGTATGTATTCATGTATGTTATGTATATGTGACATTTTTCTACCTCTGGATGATATTACCAAATAAATTTGTTAAAATCATTTAATGGAGTTGTATTCAATTAGCTTGAAAAACAAACACTTTTATAATTTATGTATTCTTAAAACACTCAGAATTATTGAAACAAATCCAATTCTCATGTTTACTTGATCAGGGACAATCTTTGATAAATAAAGCTACTTTTTAAAATTTTGAGTAAAATAAACACAGGGATGTCTTCAGAGTTGTCAGCATTAAATATAGAGCAGATATACAAATATATTTAACATATGTTTACTAGTCAAGCAAGCTTAAATTACCTCTAATAGATGGTTAAGGTTATAAAACTATAAATCCAACTTAAGAGCAATATTTACAGTAAAAGTGAATTGCCTGATGCATTTCAAGAATAATATTTTTTAAAGAGAAAAAACAGAGAAGAACTATTTTGAAGTTCTTTGCTTCTGTGAGTTTTTGATACTTGCTTAATTTTTTCTTGTATGTATAATTAAGCCTTTATTTTAGAAAATTTTAACATTTTGATAAATTAATTGTATCACAACTAAGCTTTTATAAGGCCTCCTTTCCCCATTTAAACCCCAAAATGTCTCCAAATCTTATAAAGGAAATATTATCTTAGACTAAGCTGTTCAGCAGAGTGTTCTTATTTTGTTTTTCAGTATACTCCACAGTTTAATACAAAATATAGAGTGTGCTACTCAAACTGAAATAATATGGCATTCAAGAATTTTGGGCTTTAAAAAGAAACAAGAGGGAGAAAGCCAAGATGACAGAGTAGAAGGACCCTAACCTCAGCTCCTCTCACAAACACAAAAAAATCACAAGAATCTGCAGAGCAACAAACATTGAAAAAGACTGAAACTACCAGAAAAGATCTTTTACAGCTAAAGACATATAGATGAAACAATGAGACAGATAGGAGGGGTGGACTCACAATATAATCAAATCCCATACTTCCATAGTGTGACCCACAAACAGAAGAATAATTATATACAGAGGTTCACCCATAGAAGTGGCAGTTCTCTGAGCCCCACATCAGGCCTGCCAGCCCAGGGGTTCAGCACCAGGAAGAGAAGCCCCCAGAGCATTGGGTTTAGAAAGCCAGCAGGACTGGATTGAAGAAGCTCCACAGGATTGGGGGAAATAGACTTCACTATTAAAGGGTGCACACAAAATATCATGCAGACGAGACCAAGGACAAAAGTAGTAATTTGATAGGAGCCTGAACAGACCTAACTGCTGGTCTTGGAGGGTCTCCTGGGGAGGCAGATGGTGGAGCTGTGGCCTACCCTGGGGACATAGATGCTGGTGGCAGATATAGTAGGGAGCATTCATCTGCTGAGGCTGATATTTTGACACCAAGACCTGGCCACACCCAACAGCCTATAGGCTCCGGTGTTGGGATGCCTCAGTCAAACAACAAACTGGGTGGGGACACAGTCCTACCCAACAGCAGACAAGATGCCTAAGGACTTCTTGAGCCCACAGTCTCTTCTAGACGGGCCCAAACATACGACCCTCCCCACCAGAGGACCAAGACCCAGCTCCACATACCAGAAGACAGACATTGGCCCCTCTCACCAGGAAGCCTGCACAAGATTCTAGTCCAGCCTCACCCACAAGGAGTCAGATACCAGAAGCAAGAAAACTACAGTCTCTTTGATAAAGGAGGCAACCATGGATAAAAAGACAGTCTCTTCAGCAAGTGGTGTTGGGAAAGTTGGACAGCCATGTGTAAGTCAATGAACTTAGAACATACCTTCACACCATACACAAAAATAAACTCAAAGTGGTGTAAAGACTTAACTATAAGACATGACATCATAAAACTCCTAGAAGAGAACATAAGCAAACAATTATCTGACATAAATCATACCAATGTTTCTTTAGGTCAGTCTCCGATGGCAGTAGAAATAAAAACAAAAATAAACAAATGGGACTGAATCAAACTTATAAGCTTTTGAACAGCAAAGAAAACCATAAACAAAATGAAAAGACTACCTATGGATTAGAAAATATTTGCAAATAATGCAACCAACAAAGGATTAATTTCCAAAATATACAAACAGCTCATATAACTCAATAACAAAAAAACCAAATAACCCAATCAAAAAATAGACAGAAGACCTAAATAGATATTTCTCCAAAGGAATGGCCAATGGGCATAGGAAAAGATGCTCAACATCGCTAATTATTAGATAAATGCAAATCAAAACTTCAATGAGGTATCATCTCACACCGGTCAGAATGGCCATCATCAAAAAATCTACAAACAATAAATGCTGGAGAGGGTGTGGAGAAAAGGGAACCCTCTTGCACTGTTGGTGGGAATGTAAATTGATACAGCCAATATGGAGAAGAGTATGGAGGTTCCTTAAAAAACTAAAAATAGAACTACCATACGACCCAGCAATCCCACTACTGGGCATATACCCTGGGAAAACCATAATTCAAAAAGTGTCATGTACCAAAATGTTCATTGCAGCTCTATTTACAATAACCAGGACATGGAAGCAACCTAAGTGTCCATCATTGGATGAGTGGATAAAGAAGATGTGGCACATATATACAATGGAATATTACTCAGCCATAAAAAGAAATGAAATGGAGGTATTTGTAATGAGGTGGATGGAGTTAGAGTCTGTCATACAGAGTGAAGTAAGTCAGAAAGGGTAAAACAAATACAGTATGCTAACACATATATAAGGAATCTAAGGGAAAAAAAAAGGTCATGAAGAACCTAGTGGCAAGATGGGAATAAAGACACAGACCTACTAAAGAATGGACTTGAGGATATGGGGAGGGGGAGAGTTGAGATGTGACAGGGTGAGAGAGTGTCATGGACATATATACACTACCAAATGTAAAATAGATAGCTAGTGGGAAACAGCCACATAGCACAGGGAGATCAGCTCGGTGCTTTGTGACCACCTTGGGGGGTGGGATGGGGAGGGTGGGAGGGAGAGAGATGCAGGAGGGAGGAGATATATGGATATATGTATATGTATAGCTGATTCACTTTGTTATAAAGCAGAAACTAACACACCATTGTGAAGCAATTATACTTCAGTAAAGATGTTTAAAAAAAAAAAAAAAAAACTTCAATGAGGTGTCACCACACACCAGTCAGAATGGCCATCATTAAATTGTCTACAAATAAAATATGTTGGAGAAAACTCCAATTCAAAAAGATTCATGTACCCCAATGTTCATAAGAGCATTATTTACAATAGCCAAGATATGGAAGCAAAGGAAATGTCCATCAACAGATGGATGTATAAAGAAGATGTGGTATATATACACAATGGAATACTACTCAACCATAAAAAAGAATGAAATAACATTTGCAACAACATGAATGGACCTAGAGATTATCATACTAAGTGAAGTAAGAAAGAGAAAGACAAATATCATATGACATCACTTATAAGTGTAATCTAAAATATGACACAAATGAACTTATCTACAAAACAGAAACAGACTCATAGACATAGAACACAGACTTGTGGTTGCCAAGGGGAAGGGGGATAGGTGAGGGATGGATTGGGAGTTTGGGGTGAGGAGATGCGAAGTATTATATATAGAATGGATAAACAGCAAAGTCCTATGCTATAGCACAAGGAACTGTATTCAGTATCTTGTGATAAAGCATAATGGAAAAGAATATAAAAAGGAATGTTTATATATGTATAACTGAACCACTTTACTGTACAGCAGAAATTAACACAACATTGCAAATCAACTATACTTCAATAAAAAACATTTTTAAAAGAAAACTATACCCTCTCAGTCTATAGACTGTGTTCACAAATGCAGGCCAGACACTACCTTAGGAGAATCTGGCCCCTGGCCCTTGGCTGACAAAAGGTGGGTTCACTGCCAGGAGACATATGATCTCTCCTACAGAGGGCCACTTCTCCAAGGTCAAGAAATGTAAACAACCTACCACATACACAAAAATACAAGTAGCAATTTTGACATAATGGGCAACAGAGGAATGTGTTTCAGATGAAGGAAGAAGATAAACCCCAGAAGAAGAACTAAGTGACATGGAGATAGGCAATTACCCAAGAAAGAGTTCAGAGCAATAATTGTAAAGATGATCAAAGAACTTGGGAGGAGAATGGATGCACAGAGCAATAAATTAGAAGTTTATAACTAAGAATTAGAAAATGTGAAGAAGAACCAAACAGAATTAAAGAATATAACTGAAATGAAAAGTACATGAGAAGGAAACAATAGCAGAATAAACGAGGCAGAGGAATGGATCAGTGAGTTGGAAGACAGAGTAGTGGAAATCATTGCCACCAACAGAAAAAAGAAAAGGTAACAAAAAGAAATGAAAAAGCATGAGACGTCTGGGACAACATCAAGTGCATTCATGTTCATATTATAGGGGTCTCAGAAGGAGAAGAGAGAGAGAAAGGGTCTGAGAACATATTTGAAGAGATAATAGCTAAAAACTTCCCTAACCTGGAGAAGGAAATAGTCACTGAAGTCCAGGAAGCACAGAGAGTCCCATACAGGATTAACCCACAGAGGAATACAACACGACACACTGTAATCAAAATGACAACATTTAAAGATAAAGAGAATATATAAAAAACAACAAGAGAGGGAATTCTCTGGTGGTCCAGTGTTTAGAAGTCCGTGCTTCCACTGTGGGGGCCCAGGTTCAATCCCTGGTTGGGGAACTAAGATCCTGCAAGCTGCATGCTGAAGAAAGAAAGAAAGAGAGAAAGAGAGAAAAAGAGAAAAAGAAAGAAAGAAAGAAACAAAGAAAGAAAGAAAGAAAGAGAGAGAGAGAGAGAAAGAGAGAGAAAGAAAGAAAGAAAGAAAGAAAGAAAGAAAGAAAGAAAGAAAGAAAGAAAAAGAAAGAAAGAAAGAAAGAAAGAAAGGAAAAGAAAGAAAGAAAGAAAGTTTTTAAAAAAGCAACACAGAAAAGACAACAAATAACCTACTCAGGAACTCCCATAGGCTATCAGGTAATTTTTCAGCAGAAACTCTGCAGGCCAGAAAGAAATGGCACAATATACGTAAAGTGATGAAAGGGAAAATCCTACAAGCAAGAATATTCTATCCAAAGAGGCTCTCATTCAGATTTGATGGAGAAATCAAAAGCTTAACAGACAAGCAAAAGCTAAAACAATTTAGCACCACCAAACCAGCTTTACAACAAATGCTAAAGCAACTTTCTAGGTGGAAAAGAAAAGGCCTCAAGTAGAAACAAGAAAATAACAAAATGGAATAGCTCACTGGTAAAGGCAAACACACAATAAAGGTAGGAAATCATCCACCACAAAGCTAGTATGGAGGTTAAACACAAAAGTAGTAAAATCATTTGTATCCACAATAAGCAGTTAAGGGTTACACAAAATAATCAGATATAAAATATAATATCAAAAACGGTAATTGTGAGGGAAGGAGAGAACGAATGCAGGGTATCTAAAATGTGTTTGAAATTAAGACATCAACAACTTAAAACTAGCAAGTGTAAATATAGACTCCAATACAAAAACCTCATGGTAACCACAAATCAAAAATCTACACTAGATATATACACATGAATAAAAAAGGAATCCAAATATAACACTAAAGATAGTCATCAACTAACAAGAGAAGAGAACAAAAGAAGAAAGGGGGAAAAAGACCCTCAAAAACAAATCCAAAACAATTAACAAAATGGCAATAGGAACATATATATCAATAATTACCTTAAATGTAAATGGACTAAATGCTCCAACCAAAACACATAGACTGGCTGAATGGATAACAAAAAAGACTCATATATTTCCTGCCTACAAGAGACTCACTTCATATCTAGAGACACATACAGACTGAAAGTGAGTGGGTGGAAAAAGATATTCCATGTAAACGGAAATCAAAAGAAACCTGGAGTTGCAATACTTATATCAGAGAAAATAGACTTTAAAATAAAAACTGTTACAAGACACAAAGAAGGATACTACATAATGATCAAAGGATCAATCCAAGAAGAAGATATACGAATTGTAAATATATATGAACTCAACATAGAGCACATCAGTATATAAGGCAAATGTTAACAGACATAAAAGGAGAAATTGGGGCTTCCCCGGTGGTCCAGTGGTTAAGAATCCACCTTCCACAGCTGGGGACATGTGTTCAATCCCTGGCCGGGAACTAAGATCCCACATGCCGCAGGGCAACAAATCCCTTGCACCACAATTACTGAGCCTGCACACCACAACTAGAGAGCCTGTGTGCTGCAACTACACAACCCATGCACATTGGAGCCTACACACCACAACTACAGAGCCCACATGCTCTGGAGCCCATGTGCCACAACTAGAGAGCCCAAGTGCTGAAAATACTGAGCCCGTG
Source organism: Balaenoptera acutorostrata (assembly GCF_949987535.1). Taxonomy (NCBI): domain Eukaryota; kingdom Metazoa; phylum Chordata; class Mammalia; order Artiodactyla; family Balaenopteridae; genus Balaenoptera; species Balaenoptera acutorostrata. Next base: position 57,315,780 of record NC_080066.1, on the reverse strand, counting down.
TGCCCGCCTGCTTCAACTACACATCCCACGCACTCTAGAGACCACACGACACAACTACAGATCCCACACACTCTGGAGACAACACAACACAACTAGAGAGCCCATGCACTCTGGAGTCCACACACCACAATCAGAGAGCCTGTGGGCCACAACTACTGAACCTACACACTCTGGAACGCGCACACCCTGGAACCCATGTGCCACAACTAAAGAGAAGCCCATACACACACTAGAGAGAAGCCCATGTACCACAACAAAGAGCCCATGCACCACAATGAAATATCCTGCATGCTGCAAAGAAGACAAGATGCCAAAAATAAATAAATTAATTAAATAAATATTAAAAATAAATAAATAAAAGGAGAAATTGATAGTAACTCAGTAATAGTTGGAGACTTTAACACCCCACTTAACATCAATGGACAGATCATCCAGACAGAAATTCAACAAGGAAACGCATGCCCTATTTGACACATTAGACCAAATGGACTTAATTGATATTTATGGAACATTCCTTCCAAAAGCAGCAGAATACACATTCTTCTCAAGTTCACATGGAACATTCTCCAGGATAGATCACATGCTGGGCCACAAAGCAAGCCTCAGTAAATTTAAGAAAAATGAAATCACATCAATCATCTTTTCTGACTACAAGGATATGAGGGTAGAAATCAACTATAAGGGGAAAAAATGGAAAAAACACAAACACCTGGAGGCTAAATAATATCCTACTAACCAACCACTGGATCACTGAAAAAATTGAAGAGGGAATAAAATAATACCTAGAGACAAATGGAAAAGAAAACACAACTATGAAAAACCTATGAGGGGGGAGCTTCAAAATGGCAGAAGTGTAAGACGTGGAGATCACCTTCCTCCCCACAAATACATCAGAAATACATCTACATGTGGAACAACTCTGACAGAACACCTACTGAACACTGGCAGAAGACCTCAGACCTCCCAAAAGGCAAGAAACTCCCCACGTACCTGGGTAGGGCAAAAGAAAAAAGAAAAAACAGAGACAAAAGAGTAGGAATGGGACCTGCAACAGTGGGAAGAAGCTGTGAAGGAGGAAACGTTTCCACACACTAGGAAGGCCGTTCGTGGGTGGAGACTGTGGGTGGCGGAGGGGGGAAGCTTCAGAGCCACAGAAGAGAGGGCAGCAACAGAGGTGTGGAGGGAAAAGCTGAGAGATTCCCACAAAGAGGATTGGTACTGACCAGCACTCACCAGCCCGAGAGGTTTGTCTGATCACTTGCTGGGACAGGTGGGGATTGGGAGCTGAGGCTCTGGCTTTGGAGGTCAGATCCCAGGGAGAGGACTGGGGTTGGCTGCATGAACACAGCCTGAAGGGGGCTAGTGTGCCACAGCTAACCAGGAGGGAATCCAGGAAAAAGTCTGGAGCTACCGAAGAGGCAAGAGACATTTTCTTGACTCTTTGTTTCCTGGTGAGCGAGGAGAGGGGATTAAGAGCACCGCTTAAAGGAGCTCCAGAGATGGGCGTGAGCCGCGGTTGTCAGAGCGAACCGCAGAGATGGGCATGAGACGCTAAGGCTGCTGCTGCAGCCACCAAGAAGGCTGTGTGCAAGCACAGGTCACTATCCACACCTCCCCTTCTGGGAGCCTGTGCAGCCTGCCACTGCCAGCGTCCTGATTCAGGGACAACTTCCCAGGGAGAACACACCACGCACCTCAGGCTGTTGCAATGTAACACTGGGCTCTGCCGCCGCAGGCTTGCCCCACACTCCATAGCCTTCCCTCCTCTTGGCCTGAGTGAGCCACAGCCCCTTAATCAGCTGCTCCTTTAACCTGTCCTGGCTGAGCAAAGAACAGACGCTCTCAGGCGACCTACACACAGAGGTGTGGCCAAATCCAAAGCTGAACCGCAGGAACTGTGAGAACAAAGAAGAGAAAGGGAAATCTCTCCCAGCAGCCTCAGGAGCAGTGGATTAAATCTCCACAGTCAACATGATGTACCCTGCATCTGTGGAATACTTGAACAGACAATGAATCACCCCAAATTGAGGAGGTGGACTTTGGGAGCAATGATATATATTTTTTTTTTCCTGATATTAAGCATACACATATATTATTGTGTATGTGTATGCTTCTGTGGGTGATTTTATCTGTATAGCTTTGCTTTTACCATTTGTCCTAGGGTTCTGTCAGTCCATTTTGGTTCTTTTCATATAGTTTTTACTGCCTGTTATCATTGGTGGATTCGTTTTCTGGTTTGGTTGCTCTCTTCTTTCTTTCTTTCTATTTTGTTTTCTTAACTTAAAATTTTTTTAATAATTATTTTTTCTTTTATTAACTTTTTAATTTAAATTTCATTTCATTTTATCTTCTTTCTTTCTTTCTTTCCTCCCTTTTATTCTGAGACGTGTGGATGACAGGCTCATGGTGCTCCAGCCAGGCATAAGGGCTGTGCCTCTGAGGTGGGAGGGCCAAGTTAAGGACACTGGTCCATAAGAGACCTCCCAACTCCAAATAATATCAAACAGAGAAAACCTCCGAGAGATCTCCATCTCAACACCAAGACCCAGCTCTACTTAACGTCCAGCAAGCTACAGTGCTGGACATACTATGCCAAACAACTAGCAAGACAGGAACACAGCCCCATCCATTAGCAGAGAGGCTGCCTAAAATCATAATAAGGCCACAGACACCCCAAAACACACCAACAGACGTGGACCTGCCCACCAGAAAGATAAAATCCAGCCTTACCCACCAGAACACAGGCACTAGTTCCCTCCACCAGGAAGCCTACACAACCCAATGAACCAACCTTAGCCACTGGGGACAGATATCAAAAAAAAAAAAAATCAGGAATTATGAACTTGCAGCCTGAGAAAAGAAGACCCCAACACAGTAAGATAAGCCAAATGAGAAGACAGAAAAACACACAGCAGATGAAGGAGCAAGGTAAAAACCCACCAGACCAAACAAATGAAAAGGAAATAAGCAGTCTACCTGAAAAAGAAGTCAGAATAATGATAGTAAAGATGATACAAAATCTTAGAAATAGAATGGAGAAAATAAAAGACACGTTTAACAAGGACATAGAAGAAAAAAAGAGCAACACAACAATGATGAACACCACAATAAATGAAATTAAAAATTCTCTAGAAGGGATCAATGGCAGAGTAACTGAGGCAGAAGAACGGATAAGTGACCTGGAATATAAAATAGTGGAAATAACTACTGCAGAGCAGACTGAAGAAAAAAGATTGAAAAGAATTCAGGACAGCCTCAGAGACTTCTGGGACAACATTAAATGTAACAACATTCGAATTGTAGGTGTCCCAGAAGAAGAAGAGTAATGAAAGGTACTGAGAAAATATTTGAAGAGATTATAGTTGGAAACTTCCTTAATATGGGAAAGGAAATAGTTAATCAACTCCAGGAAGCACAGAGAGTTCCATAAAGAATAAATCCAAGGAGAAACACGACAAGACACATATTAATCAAAATATCAAAAATTAAATACAAAGAAAAAATATTAAAAGCAGCTAGGGAAAAAAAAAAACCAAATAACATATAAGGGAATCCCCATAAGGTTAACAACTGATCTTTCAGCAGAAACTCTGCAAGCCAGAAGGGAGTGGCAGGAAATATTTAAATTGATGAAGGGGAAAAACCTACAACCAAGATTACTCTACACAGCAAGGATCTCATTCAGATGTGACAGAAAAATTAAAAGCTTTAGAGACAGGCAAAAGCTAAGAGAATTCAGCACCACCAAACCAGCTTTACAAAAAATGCTAAAGGAACTTCTCTAGTCAGGAAACACAAGTGAAGGAAAACACCTACAATAACAAACCCAAAACATTTAAGAAAATGGTAATAGGAATATACATATCGATAATTACCTTAAATGTAAATGGATTAAATGCTCCCACCAAAAGACACAGACTGGTTGAATGGACACAAAAAAAAGACCACTATATATGCTGTCTACAAGAGACCCACTTCATACCTAGGGACGCATACAGACTGAAAGTGAGGGGATGGAAAAAGATATTCCATGCAAATGGAAATCAAAAGAAAGCTGGAGTAGCATTCTCATATCAGAAAAAAGAGACTTTAAAAAAATGACTATTAAAAGAGACAAAGAAGGGGGCTTCCCTGGTGGCGCAGTGGTTGAGAATCTGCCTGCTAATGCAGGAGACACGGGTTCGAGCCCTGGTCTGGGAGGATCCCACATGCCGCGGAGCGGCTGGGCCCGTGAGCCATGGCTGCTGAGCCTGCGCTTCTGGAGCCTGTGCCCCGCGACGGGAGGGGCCGCGATAGTGAAAGGCCCGTGCACCGCGATGAAGAGCGGTCCCCGCACCGCGATGAAGAGTGGCCCCCACTTGCTGCAACTGGAGAAAGCCCTCGCACGAACCAAAGACCCAGCACAGCCAAAAATAAATAAATAAATAAATAAATAAATAAAAATTAAAAAAAAAAAAAAAGAGACAAAGAAGGACACTACATAATGATCATGGGATCAATCCAAGAAGAAGATATAACAATTGTCAATATTCAAGACCCCAACATAGGAGCACCTCAATACATAAGGTGAATGTTAACAGCTATAAAAGTGGAAATCGACAGTAACACAATCATAGCAGGGGACTTTAACACCCCACTTTCACCAATGGACAAATCATCAAAAATGAAAATAAATAAGGAAACACAAGCTTTAAATGATACATTAAACAAGATGGACTTAATTGATATTTATAGGACATTCCACCCAACAACAACAAAATACACATTTTTCTCAAGTGCTCATGGAATATTCTACAGGATAGATCATATCTGGGGTCACAAATCAAGCCTTGGTAAATTTAAGAATATTGAAATCATATCAAGTATCATTTCCAACCACAACGTTATGAGACTAGATATCAATTACAGGAAAAGATCTGTAAAAAATACAAACACATGGAGGCTAAACAATACACTACTTAATAACCAAGTGACCATTGAAGAAATCAAAGGGGAAATTAAAAAATACCTAGAAACAAATCACAATGTAGACACGAGGACCCAAAACCTATGGGATGCAGCAAAAGCAGTTCTAAGAGGGAAGTTTATAGCAATACAATCCTACCTTAAGAAACAGGAAACATCTCAAATAAACAACCTAACCTTGCACCTAAAGCAATTAGAGAAAGAAGAAAAAAAATACCCCAAAGTTAGCAGAAGGAAAGAAATCATAAAGATCAGATCAGGAATAAATGAAAAAGAAAGGAAGGAAACGATAGCAAAGATCAATAAAACTAAAAGCTGGTTCTTTGAGAAGACAAACAGAATTGATAAACCATTAGCCAGTCTCATCAAGAAAAAGAGGGAGAAGACTGAAATCAATAGATTTAGAAATGAGAAAGGAAAAGTACCAACTGACACTGCAGAAATACAAAGGATCATGAGAGATTACTAAAAACAACTCTATGCCAATAAAATGGACAACCTGGAAGAAATGGACAAATTCTTAGAAAGGCACAACCTGCCGAGACCGAACCAGGAAGAAAGAGAAATTATGAACAGACCAATCACAAGCACTGAAATTGAAACTGGGATTAAAAATCTTCCAACAAACAAAAGCCCAGGACCAGATGGCTTCACAGGCGAATTCTATCAAACATTTAGAGAAGAGCTAAGACCTATCCTTCTCAAACTCTTCCAAAATATAGCAGAGGGAGGAAAACCCCCAAAGTCATTCTATGCGGCCACCATCACGCTGATACCAAAATGAGACAAACATATCACAAAGAAAAAACGATAGGCCAATATCACTGATGAACAGAGATGCAAAAATCCTCAACAAAATACTAGCAAACAGAATCCAACAGCACATTAAAAGGATCATACAACATGATCAAGTGGGCTTTATCCTAGGAATGCAAGGATACTTCAATAAACGCAAATCAATCAATGTGATACACAATACTAACAAATTGAAGGAAAAAAAAATACGATCATCTCAATAAATGCAGAGAAAGCTTTTGACAAAATTCAACACCCATTTATGATAAAAACCCTCTAGAAAATAGACATAGAGGGAACTTATCTCAACATAATAAAGGCCATATATGACAAATCTACCACCAACATCGTCCTCAATGGTGAAAAACTGAAACCATTTGCACTAAGATCAGGAACAAGACAAGGTTGCCCACTCTCACCACTAGTATTCAACATAGTTTTGGAAGTTTTAACTACAGCAATCAGAGAAGAAAAAGAAATAAAAGGAATCCAAATCAGAAAGGAAGAAATAAAACTGTCACTGTTTGCAGACGACATGATACTATACATAGAGAATCCTAAAGATGTTAACAGAAAACTACTAGATCTAATGAATGAATTTGGTAAAGTAGCAGGATACAAAATTAATGCACAGAAATCTCTTGCATTCCTATACACTAATGATGAAAAATCTGAAAGAGAAATTAAGAAAACACACCCATTTACCATTGCAACAAAAATAATAGAATATCTAAGAATAAGGCTACTTAAAGAGACAAAAAACCTGTATGCAGAAAATTATAAGACACTGATGAAAGAAAATAAAGATGATACAAAGAGATGGAGAGATATACCTTGTCTTGGATTGGAAGAACCACCATTGTGAAAATGACTCTATGACCCATAGCAATCTACAGATTCAATGCAATCCCAATGAAACTACCACTGGCATTTTTCACAGAACTAGAACAAAAAATTTCACAATTTGTATGGAAATACAAAAGACCCAGAATAGTCAAAGCAATCTTGAGAAAGAAAAACGGAGCTGGAGGAATCAGGCTCCCAATCTTCAGACTATACTACAAAGCTACAGTAATGAAGAGAGTATGGTACTGGCCCAAAAACAGAAATATAGCTCAATGGAACAAGATAGAAAGCCCAGAGATAAACCCACGCACATATGGCCACCTTATCTTTGATAAAGGAGGCAAGAATATACAGTGGAGAAAAGACAGCATCTTTAATAAGTGATGCTGGGAAAACAGGACAGCTACATGTAAAAGAATGAAATTAGAACACCCCTTAACACCATACACACAAAAAAACTCAAAATGGATTAAAGACCTAAATGTAAGTCCAGACACCATCAAACTCTTAGAGGAAAACATAGGCAGAACACTCTATGACATAAATCCCAGCAAGATCCTTTTTGACCCAGCTCCTAGAGAAATGGAAATAAAAACAAAAATAAACAAATGGGCCCTAATGAAACTTAAAAGGTTTTGCACAGCAAAGGAAAGCATAAACAAGACCTAAAGACAACCCTCAGAATGGGAGAAAGTATTTGCAAATGAAGCAACTGACAAAGGATTAATCTCCAAAATGTACAAGCAGCTCATGCAGATCAATATCAAAAAAACAAACCACCCAATCCAATAATGGGCAGAAGACCTAAATAGACATTTCTCCAAAGAAGATACACAGATTGCCAACAAACACATGAAAGGATGCTCAACCTCATTAATCATTAGGGAAATGCATATCAAAACTACAATTAGATATCATCTCACACCGGTCAGAATGGCCATCATCAAAAAATCTACAAACAATAAATGCTGGAGAGGGTGTGGAGAAAAGGGGACCCTCTTGTATTGTTGGTGAGAATGTAAATTGATACAGCCACTATGGAGAACAGTATGGAGGTTCCTTAAAAAACTAAAAATAGAACTACCATACAACCCAGCAGACCCACTCCTCAGTATATACCGTGAGAAAACCATAATTCAAAAATAGACATATACCACATTGTTCACTGCAGCTCTATTTACAATAGCCAGGGCATGGAAGCAACCTAAGTGTCCATCAACAAATGAATGGATAAAGAAGATGTGGCACATAGATACAATGGAATATTACTCAGCCATTAAAAGAAAAGAAATTGAGTTATTTGTAGTGAGGTGGATGGACATAGAGTCTATCATACAGAGTGAAGTAAGTCAGAAAGAGAAAAACAAATACCGTATGCTAACACATATATATGGAATCTAAGGGGAAAAAAAAAGGTCATGAAGAACCTAGTGGCAAGACAGGAATAAAGACACGGACCTACTAGAGAATGGACTTGAGGATATGCGGAGGGGGAAGGGTAAGATGTGAAAAAGTGAGAGAGTGACCTGGACATATGTACACTACCAAATGTAAAATAGATAGCTAGTGGGAAGCAGCCGCATAGCATCGGGAGATCAGCTTGGTGTTTTGTGACCACCAGAGGGGTGGGATAGGGAGGGCGGGGAGGGAGGGAGATGCAAGATGGAAGAGGTATGGTGATATATGTATATGTATAACTGATTCACTTTGTTATAAGCAGAAACTAACAGAAAAAGAAAAAAAGAAATTAGACTAGAGTGAATGTATGACCATTCCTAAAAATAAATTTTATTGTGCATTTGGAAAAAAAAAAACTTTGAAATGCAGCAAAAGCAGTTCTAACATGGAAGTGGATACCAATACAAACTTACTTCAGGATACAAGAAAAATCTCAAATAAACAATGTAACCTTACACTGAAATCAAATAGAGAACGAAAAACAAAAAAAAACCCAAAGTTAGTAGAAGGAAAGAATAGTAAAGATCAGAGCAGATATAAACGATATTTCTTCTCTGAAATAAAAGAAAAATACAAAAAATCAATGAAACTAAAAGCTGGTTCTTTTAAAAATTAAGAAAAGTTGCTAAAACTTTAGCCAGACTTATTAAGAAAAAAAGGAAATACCCAAAGAATAAAATGAGAAATGAAAAGAACTTACAACTGACACCACAGAAATACAAAGGACCATGAGAGACTACTACAAGCAATTATACACCAATGAGTTGACAACCTCTAATAAATGGACATTTCCCAGAAATTTACCATCGACCAAGACTAAACCAGAAAGAAATACAAAATATGAACAGACCAATTGCCATTAATGAAATTGAATCAGTAATTTAAAAACTCCCAACATGGGCTTCCCTGGTGGCGCAGTGGTTGAGAATCTGCCTGCCAATGCAGGGGACACGGGTTCGAGCCCTGGTCTGGGAGGATCCCACATGCCGCGGAGCGACTGGGCCCGTGAGCCACAATTGCTGAGCCTGCGCGTCTGGAGCCTGTGCTCTGCAACGGAAGAGGCCGCGATAGTGAGAGGCCCGTGCACCGCGATGAAAAGTGGCCCCCGCTTGCCGCGACTGGAGAAAGCCCTCGCACAGAAACGAGGACCCAACACAGCCATAAATAAATAAATAAATAAAAATTTAAAAAAAAATTTGTTTTAAAAACTCCCAACAAACAAAAGTTCACGACCATACGGCTTCACAATTCTACCAAATATTTAAATAAGTGTTACCACATATTCTTCTGAAAGTACTCCAAAAAATTGCACAGGAACAAAATCTTCTAAACTTGTTCAATGAGGCCAGGATCACCCTGATACCAAAATCAGACAAAGATATCACACACAGAAAAGAAAATTACAGACCAATATCATGGATGAACATAGATGCAAAAATCCTCAAAACTATTAGCAAACCAAATCAGAGAATACATTAAGAGGATCAGATACCATGATCAAGTAGGATTTATTTCACAAGTGCAAGTATTTTTCAACACTGGCAAATCAATCAATGTGATACACCACATTAACAAAGTGAAGAATAAAAACCATATGATGATCTCAATAGATGAAGAAATACTTTTGACAAAATTCAACATCAATTTATGATTAAGAAAAAGAACTCTTTGGAAAATAGGTATAGAAGGAACATACCTCAACATAATAAAAGCCATATATGACAAACTTACAGCTAACATCATATTCAATGGGGAAAAGCTGAATGCATTTCCTCTAAGATCAGGAACAAGCGAAAGATGCCCACTCTCACCACTTTTATTCAATGTAGTTTTAGTAGTCCTAGCTACAGAAATCAGAGAAGAAAAAGAAAAAAAAAAAGGTATCCAAATTTGGAAAGGAAGAATTAAAACTGTCACTGTTTGCAGATAACATGATCTTATACATAGAAAATCCTAAAGATACCACCAGAAATCTGCTAGAGTGCATCAATGAATTCAGTAAAGTGTCTGGATACAAAATTAATATACAGAAATCAGTTGCATTTCTATACACTAACAACGAAATATCAGAAAGAGAAATTTAGGAAACAACCCCATTTACTATTTCATCAAAAAGAATAAAATACCTAGGAAGAAATGTTCCTAAGGAGGTAAAAGACCTGTACTCAAAAAACTATAAGACCCTGATGAAAGAAATTGAAGATGACACAAACAGATGGAAAGATATACCATGTACTTGGATTGGAAGAATCAATATTGTTAAAATGACCATATTCCCCAAGGCAATCTACGGATTCAATGCAATTCCTATTAAATTACCAATGGCATTTTTCACAGAACTAGAACAAAAAAAAAATTTATTTAATTTGTATGGAAACACAAAAGACCCCAAATAGCCAAAACAATCTTGAGAAAGAAGAACAGAGCTGGAGGAATCATGCTCCCTGACTGCAGACCATACTACAAAGCTACAGTAATCAAAACAGTATGGTACTGGCACAAAAATAGACATATAGATAAAAAGGAACAGGATAGAAAGCCCAGAAATAAACCCACACACTTATGGTCAATTAATCTATGGCAAGGAGGCAAGATTATACAATGGAGAAAAGACAGTCTCTTCAATAAGTTGTGCTGGGCAAACTGGACAACTATGTGTAAAAGAATGAAATCAGAACATTCTCTAACACCATATACAAAATAAACTCATAATGGGATAAAGACCTAACTGTAAGACTGTATACTATGAAACTCCTAGAGGAAAACATAAGTATAACACTCTTTGACATAATTGAAGCAATATTCTTTTCAGGTCTATCTCCTAAAACAAAGGAAATAAATGTAAAAAAAAAAAGACAACTGGGACCTAATAAAACATAAATCTTTTACACCGCAAAGGAAACCATCAACAAAGTGGAAGACAACCTATGGGCTGGAAGAAAATATCTGCAAATGATGCGACCGACCAGGGATTAATGTCCAAAATACACAAACAGCTCACACAGGGACAAGACGGGAGTAAAGACACAGACCTTGGGCTTCCCTGGTGGTGCAGTGGTTGAGAATCCGCCTGCCAATGCAGGGGACACGGGTTTGAGCCTTGGTCCAGGAAGATCCCACACGCCGCAGAGCAGCTAAGCCCATGCACCACAACTACTGAGCCCGCATGCCACAGCTACTGAAGCCCACACATCTAGAGCCCATGCTCCACAACAAGAGAAGCCACCGAAATGAGAAGCCCGTGCACCGCAATGAAGAGTAGCCCCTGCTTGCTGCAACTAGAGAAAGCTCGTGTACAGCAACGAAGACCCAACTCAGCCAAAGACAAATAAATAAATAAATAAATAAAATTTATTAAAAAAAAAAAAGACAGAGACCTACTAGAGAATGGACTTGAGGATACGGGGAGGAGGAAGAGCAAGGTGGGACAAAGTGAGAGAGTGGGATGGACATATATACACTACCAAACGTAAAATAGATAGCTAGTGGGAAGCAGCTGCATAGCACAGGCAGATCAGCTTGGTGCTTTGTGACCACCTAGAGGGGTGGGATAGGGAGTGTGGGAGGCAGGGAGACGCAAGAGGGAAGAGATATGGGGACATATGTATATGTATAACTGATTCACTTTGTTATAAAGCAGAAACTAACACACCATTGTAAAGCAATTATACTACAATAAAGATGTTAAATTATACTACAATAAAGATGTTAAAAACAAACAAACAACCCAATCAAAAAAATGGACGAAAGATCTAGATAGACATTTCTCCAAGAAGACACAGATGGCTAACAGGCACATGAAAAGATGTTCAATATAGCTAATTATTATAGAAATGCAAATCAAAACTACAGTGAGATATTATCTCATACCAGTCAGAACGACCATCGAATAATCTATGAATAAAAATGTATGAATAATAAGTGCTAGAGAGGGAGTGGAGAAAAAAGAACCTCCCTACATTGTTAGTGAGAATGTAAGTTGTTGCAGCCACTATGGAAAACTGTATGGATGTTCCTGAAAAAACTAAAAGTAGAGTTGCCATATGATCCAGCATTCCCACTCCTGGGCATATATCAGGAGAAAATCATAATTCAAAAAATACATGCACCTCAATGTTCATAACAACACGTTTTACAATAACCTAGACATGGAAACAACCTAAATGTCCATCGACAGATGAATGGATAAAGAATATGTGGTACATATGTATGATGGAATACTATTCAGCCATAAAAAAATGAAATAATGCCATTTCAGCAATATGAGTGGCCCTAGAGATTATCATATTAAGTGAAGTAAGTCAGAGAAGGAGAAATATATGATAGCCACATATGTAGAATTTTAAAAAATGATACAAATGAACTTATTTACAAAATAGAAATAGACTCACAGCCATAGAAAACAAACATGGTTACCAAAGGGGATAACAGGATGAAGGGGAGGGAGAGATAAATTAGGAGTTTGGGATTAACATATACACACTACTATATATAAAATAGGTAAACAATAAGGGCTACTGTATAGCACATGTAACTATATCCAATACCTTGTATTAACCTATAATGGAAAGTAATCTGAAAAAGTGTATATATATATATATATATATATATATATATATATATATATACACACACATATACATATGCATAACTGTACACAAATCACAATGTGTGAATCACATTGCTGTACATTTGAAACTACCCAACATTGTAAATTAACTACAATTCTGAAAAACATGATTACTATCAAAAAACAGAAAAAAAGACAGAAAAAGTAACTTAATATAATGGCTATTTTTGTTTGCACATGAAATTATGATCAGCTTAAACATCATCATTAAGGACAAATTAATTAAATAGACATAAGCAGGATAAAGTTTTAAATAAACTTTCAACAATAATTAAGTTGTATAATATGTATACTGAAAAATAGTTCCATAAAACTTCTGATAACTTGAAACTTTAAAATTATACTAAATTAAGGTAATATTTGGCATTTGTTGAATATTAAATCATTGCCAAATAAAATAAAATTTTAAAACTGAACTAAAGTTTATCTACTTTTGGTATTTTAAAATATAGTACAGAGATGCTAAATATATTTGGGCTGTTAATAAACATGAGAAGTTATACCATGAAAATGCATTACCTAAACAAAGTTATCAAATGTTTTATTCATAAATTTGCTGTTGAATGATAGGGTGTGACAGTTAAAATGGCTTACTCCTGGTTTTCTCTGTAAAAGAAAGTTGACAGTGATAAAATCTAATCAATATATGTAAATGATACATTACTAAAAGGATGAAGGAATAAAAAATCTCTGTATGCAAGCAAATAAGATGTGTTTTGCTTAAGGAAAAGTACGAAGGATGTGTTCTTTTTAGGGGACAAAGAAAATAATTTTGTTAGAATATAGAATGACTGCTTTTTTCCAGAATAATAAATAAGAAAGACTAAGACAAAAAGCTGAATTTCTATTTAAAAAGAAAAATATTGTTAAAGGTTTGTGGGAAAAAATCTTCAAAAAGCAATAATCTTATATGGTCAAAGCTGGCATAGATTTGATCATTTTATTTATAAGGATTTTAAAATTAACCATAAATTAATACTACACTGATTCAAAACTAGAATTTGGTTCCATTCTCTGCTAAAATAAAATTTATTGAAATTATTGGACTGTTCTTAATAAGAAATTATATAAAATATTTTTCTTTACCTTTTAAGTAATCTGCTGGTGAAACCAAGATTTTGCATCTTAAACTAGTTCCCTATGCTTCATGTTTTCTTTATTAGGTCTTTGATTATTTAAGAAGACCAAGTTTTCTCTATATTAAAAGAGCTAAATGTTTACAACCATGTAATTCTCTGCATATGCCTTTGAATTCTTTTTCATTGCCAGTTTTTTTTGTTTTTTTGTTTTTTTTAATTCTGAGGAGGTGGGAGAGCACATCAAGACACTTGTTTTATTTTATTTATTTTTTGGCACTGTTACATGGTTTGCAGGATCTTAGTTCCCAGACCAGGGATTGAGCCCAGGCCCTCAGCAGTGAAAACGCAGAATCCTAACCACTGGACTGCCAGGGAATGCTCCATTGTCACTTTAGTTAAATGAATAATATCATTTCACAGTGATCTGTAATCATATTTAGTCAAGCCTTTCACATTTTTAACAACTATCCCAAATCAAATTATAAATGTAGTTATTTGATCTCCAACTAACTTTGAGATTTCCCAGAGAGTCCCTGGGAAGTCTCTAAGGATTTTTCTCCCATATTGAAAAAGAAGGATTACAAACTAATTAGGTTTTTTTTGTGTGTTAAATTTTGTGGGAAACAATGTCAAATAAAAAGTGATGATAAACCTTCTTAGGTCATATTGCTTGGATACATTTTACTGTTATAGGTGTTTCAGTAACTGCATAAAATTCATAGAAATTTGTCAATACCATTGTGGTCCAGATTTTATCTTAAAATGTTATATGCTATGGAAATAACTAATTTTTTAATCAAATGATTTCACATCAGAACTTTAATGGTGGCCACTTTAAGTCATTTTTGATTCACAGATAGGGATTGTTTGATTCTTCTCTGAAAGTGTTTACAATCAACTCTAGGCAAGATTGTTTCATGATGTCATCACTGTTATAACTTTGAGATCATGCCTCCAGACTAAGAATTTCCAGAGGGAATGAAGAAACTGACACATTCCTAAAACTGCTGACCTCCAAAAAAGCAGAAAAATATTAATTTCATGGGTTTGAATATAATCATCCTCACAAGTTGATTATAATTTTTGATGAATTTGTTTGAAATATTGTTGACTTAATATTTATTTTCAAGGTTTGGGAAAACTTTTTCCCCTTAATCTATGTGTAGCTTACAGTAATTTGGTAAAGTAATCCTTTGTGAACAAAGATGCAACAATTACTTTTTCTCCATCTTTGATCTTCTACAATTTGAAAACTCTTAGTGAGTACTCATTTTTATGGCAATAAAATTATTTGCAAAGTTCAATCTCTTCTCTTTGGCAGAGGCACTATTGGAAATGTTAGTTATAATACGAAGGTTTTGACTGGAAAATCATGTCTCAGAATGATGTGCATTAAATCACATATGACCAGACTGCTTAAGATTTAAGTTAACTTTAAAGAGCCAATGCTTTAAAGCCCCCTTTGAAAAATTGACCTGAACCTGGCTAATAGTTTTCCCCACTTGAGAGGTGAGTAAGGATGACCACTTCCTGTCAGACCCAGACACCTCAATATTTGTGGGAGCAATAGAAAATGGAATTCAACCAAATCTATAGGTATTGTGGGCAAAATCTGGAAGCAAGTTCTGGGCTTGGTTTCCTATCTTCAAGAGGCTGTGAAAACTTTAATCTGAGATCCGTTATAAAAAGTTCTGGCAAAGCACACTCTAAAGGACTATATGTATTCTTCTGTACTTATGTAAATAAGTAAGCCAAATTTAATGAGAACTAAATATTTTGCAAACAAATTAGTCTGACTTTCATCTCTCTGATAGAACTAGTGGTAATAGTAGAAAGAAAGATCATGTTACAGTGGAAAACTTAATGTACACTTGTGGGTTCTAGCTTGCACATTTTGCCAGGCTTTGATAAATATTGATTTTTTTCTAGTTTCTTCCATTAAATACTGATTTTTTTCCAGTTTCTTTCCTTATCTGGCTACACCTCTCTAAATTAATATTTTCATTTTTTCTCCCTACTGCAGAGAAAAATCATTTAGAACTAAAACTGCCCTTTAAGGCCTGTAAGTCGAGGCTGGAAAACACAATTTAAACTTCAAGGAAATCTTCAAAACAGTATTACTATGTATCTCTCCTGCTGTCCTCACTCTACCATCTAATGATACTTTGAGCCAATCATCTAGAACTCTGCTTGACTGGTTTCCCTCTGAAGTCAGAAAGTGGGTTTTTAATTTTTGTTCTTTGTTTTTCTCAATTTTCTTAGAAGTTCCCCCTCATGAAATGTTTCATACCTAGAACCATACAGCATATCCTCTACTACCAAGTCTCAGTAGATGACAAAACTGGTCCTTCATATACAAAAGACAACTGAACAAGAAATGAACATATATTCTTCTGAGGAAACAAAATCTTTCATCTTTCCTTTAAACAAGATGGGGGACTGATAAGTATTCTTTTCTCAGCCAAACTTTAGTCAGACTCCTGAACTACTTCCTAAGTCTACCTGTACACCTCCTTGTAAAGTCCTTAGCAAGAACCCCACTTAGTTGGTTTAGCAAGAACCCTTACTGTCCCTATCTGATCATACTTGATATCTGATCAGGTTTCTCATCCTTCACCATCCACCAGGTGATGTTTGATCATATGGCCTGTCTTAAGCACGAATTCTGTTAGGTAAGTTTAGCTAAAATACCCAACACTTTATTTTTTCTCTAAGTAACTTTTTATCTACTGACCCCCACCAGGCGCCTCAGCTATAAATTCTCACTTCCTTATGCAATTTCAGAACTGACTCCGATTCTATACTTAAGTCTCTTTACCTATTGCCATAGTACTGAATAAAATTGTTTTAAACTTTATATCATGTTGTGCTATGTTTTCCTTTGACCAGTGTCAGAATCAAAACTCCATCCAGCACAGTAAATTTATTCCTTGACTGTTTATTCAGAGGCAGGTGGTGCTAGAAGTGGACTTTTTGAAATCTTAACTGCCCATTCATGGGAATCTTTTTTTTTTTTTTTTTTTTTTTTTTTCCTCCTGGTGGAAACATTTCTTCCTCTGGAAAGAGGATGACCAGTATCCATAGACATGTCATACTATCCACTTGAATCTTGAAATCCTCCTTTGCTGAGGTCACACTTTGGTGAGCATTCACATGGGAGACTAATACCTTTATGATTTTTGCCTAAGAAGACGAGTGTATTGACAAAGCTCCTCTCTAAAATTTATTGTCACCAATTTCCCAATTATGTTCCTTTTAAGTTCCTACAAACGAGCCAAACCACTGGCCACAGTACGTGAATCAGTATAAAATTGCAGTCTGGCCATTTAAGTGAACAACCAAGTGCACTGTCTAAAGTCCTCCCTATTGGGTTAATTTTTCTTCACAATTCTCCAGGGGTGTCTCAGAGAAGGGCTATAATACTTCAGCTCTCACTTTATGGGTTGTGCCTGCATATCATTCAGAACCTGCTCTAAACAAGGCACACCTTTTTTTTTTTCCTTTCTCTTTCATGATTGTAGGAAACTCCCTATAATGGGAGGGGTATGGGCTGGGAAGATGGCAGTGCAGCAGGAGTAGAAACCATGGGAATTTGGGTCATTATGTAACTTAATTGTGCCTTCATGGCATGGCTAGGCCCAATTACATATAAACTACATCAATTTGATGAAGAAAATTTGTTGTGCAGGCCCAACTTTATGACTTGGTGGGTTAGATAACACTCAGTTCATGATGGCAGCTCAGGTCACATAGCAATTTGGTGTCCATTATCAAGCATTCAGTCCCTACAAGGCCTAAAATGGTTTCTCAAAGAGTGTAGTTATCTTTGGATGATAGATGGAACTATCCTAAAGTCCTAAATGCCTGTACTACCATTCGCCTTGAGGAGCTTCCAAAAGTTCCAAACAGCATTTCTACCTGCCAGTGAAACTTCAAGAACCATTGGGTCTGCTGAAATATATGGACCAAGTGGCATAGAAATTTACACAACATCCTGGAATTCTTTTGGAGCCTTCTCTTGATCTGAGTCCCAATTACAACTAGCAGCTTTATGGGTTACTTGATAAATGAGCCAGATTTCACCCCAAATGAGGGATATTTTGCCTCCAAAATTCAAAGACACCAACCAAGCATTCTGCCACTTTCCTGGTTGTATGAGGGATCAGATGCAGTAACTTATCCTTTGCCGTAAAAGGAATATCTGGACAAGTCCCATAACTCTGGTAGAAGGCCCCTGAATTTTAACTAGATTTATTTCTCACCCTCTGCCACACAAATATCTTACCATAAGTCTCAATTGTTTCCTTTTCCATCTCTGTATGCCCAATCAGCATAATGTTATGTGTAATGTATCAGTATAGTACCTTGTAGAAGTGAAGGCTATCAAGATACCTCAAACTAAATTGTGACATAGGGCCAGAGAGTTGATATGACCCTGAAGTGGGACAGTGAAGGTATATTGGAGCCCTTGTTAGCTGGATGAAATTGTATACAGGTCACGTAAGAATTTAGTAGGCTTCCTCTCTCTTTTCCTTATAGGAACACCATGATTAAATAGCCAAAGCCAGAGGTTTGTGCTAGTCAGACTGTTCTGAATGTTGCTTTGACTCTGCTCTATGTTACAGTATACCTACTTTGCTTTTGAGGGATGAACAAAATGATTTTTTCCTGCCACCCTGGAATACACTTGCTCCCACTGCGTTTAGATTTTCCGATTGAGTGGCTGCAGTTTTACTGTAAAGTCTAGCTTACGGAGAAAAGTAATCATGGAGCTCTTCAAGAATGCTGGTTCTCCATTCCCTAATTTATTGCTCAAAGTACTAGTGAGAGGTGAGTCTTCTGGACCCTCTTAGCTTAGGTGAATAGATCTTAAATAAACTATATAATCTAACACACCAATCTCCCTAAGCTGTGAATTCCTTTCTCTATCTTAAATGAAGAAGAATCAGGCATTTCCATTTCACTTAGTGTAGGCCATGTTTTGATGTATGTTTCAGCCAACCAACAAAACTGTTATAGCTCCTTCTATCTGCAACATTAAATGCAAAATCTCTGTTTAATGAACCCATATTATTAAATTCAGCTAATCCAAATTTCCATTCCTTCAACTTTTATGCCCCACACTTAATATGCATTCCCATACACATCTCCCAGACTTTTGCTTGTATAAATTAGAAAACTCAATTAGTTCTTTGGGAAATAGCACATCTTCTCATGAGTCACACTTCTACTTCACCTTTAGAGGCCTGCTAGGACTTGAGTCTAGTCATGGGTAGCAGTTGTCTCAAGGGAGGCCATTGTCATTTAATAAGACAAGGCATGGTTAATGCCCTCTGATGGAGGTGGAGGTGGATACCACTGTGGATTCAGAAGCTGCTATTATAAGTGGAGGGGATGTCACTGCCACTGAAGTTGTAGACACTATTTTTTCTGGGGTTGGGGAGACTAATTTCACTGGCAGAGAAGACATCAGAACTCAATGTCACCAGCTTCATTGGGGTTTTCCCACACTTCCTCATTCTACATTACAGGAGTCCATTCTTTCCAAATCAATGCCCTCACTTTAACAGAAGATGCCCAAAGAGCATAAGAATTTAAATTTCCTTACAACTTAACCAATTACAGTTCGGTTTTCAGGAATTTCAGCTCTGCCAGGAGATAAAAGTATTCCTGAGGCACACCTGGAAGTTCTTAGATAATTGATGCAAGCTTGAGCTAATAATTTGAATCACTGAACTCATTCTTCCCTTCACCACTTTGTCCAGGGACATTAGGAGGAACCAACCAACATCATTGTAATCCTCAGTTTTTCAAAATTATTATATACAGAGTTATGTGTTCCTTGCTTCTTATAAGTGTTTAATTTGGAATATCTAATGCAGATAATTTGCTTATCTCTATAAACAATTCACACTCTCTTCACTACCTGAAATAATCATTAGTGTCTTTAAATGTAATTAGATTAGAATTGGACAATTCCAGAAATCTCAAAACTGATAAAGAAAACTCATTCTTAAAACTCTGTTCTTCTAGAACTACTCTTGAGAACAAATGCTGTGTTAGTCACGGTTCTTCTGAAAAACACAATCAATAATCTTAGGTAGATAATCAATAGATACATAGATAGATAACATATATATACATATATTCATACATTGGAAAGAGATTATAAGAATCGACATAGGCAGTTAAGGAGAACCAGAAGTCCCACTCTGCTATCTACAAGCTTAAGACCAAGGAAAATCTGAGGTTTAGTTCTGTCCAACTCTGAGAACCAGGGGACCTGATGGTGTAACTTCTAGCCCCAGGAAAAAGGCCTGAGAACAAGAGGGCCACTGGGATAAATCCCACCCCAAAGCCTCAGAATCAGGAACACTGATGTTCTGGGCAGGAAAATATGGACATCCAGCTAAGGAAGAGAAGGATTTACATTTCAATTTTTGTTCTATCCAGACCTAAGTGAACAATGCCTTCCCACACCAATGATAGAGGATCTCTTTACTCAGTCTACGGATTCAAGTGTTAATCCCTTTCAGACACCATCACAGACACCCAAAGTAATGCATACTAGCAATCTGTAATTCATCTAGCCAAGTTGACACATAAAATTAAACATCTAAGTCAACATCTTGTCAATTTGATATCTATATATAGATACACATATCAAATAAAAACAATGACAAGGTTGTTATTATGCCTAACATGATGCATTTATGTTGCATACAACTGAAAGCACACTAACTTCTACAGAAGAGGAGGGAAAGTCTTTAATTGATGTTTATTCTTCTTCTTTATGTCCTGTAACAAGTAGTATGGTGTAAATTAACAATGATTTAATATATGATATAATGTCAATAGATCCATTGTCCATGATATGATAATGAGAGAGAATGGAAAACAAAGATATTTGTTTTCTTGAGATATGTATGCATACACACAAACCTATATTCAAATAAAATAATGAGGAAATGCTCATGACAATTACAGTCCTGTTTCTCTAAGTGGTCAGAAGGTTAAAACTTATATTTATACCTATTACCCATTCTGTATGTCCTTTGCCTCAGCAATAACCTCTTGTTTTGGTTCTTTATCTGGTTGTGGGACACAAACCTTTATTTCTGAAGGGCCTGGGCAATTACTAGTGTTGCTTAAATTTGGTTGTTGTAGGTTTCCATTGACCTTACCACAGGACATGGTAATACTAAGAGACACCCCGAGGGATATTCTGTATTCCAGATATACTCTTCCTCTCTTATTGTAGAATAGTTCTCCAATTTCCCTTTGAAGACTCTTGCTTCACCAAACATTAGTCAAGCTTCTGAATCTTCTCCAAGTACCATTTGTGCACTTCCCTGACAAATTCTTATCTAGAACCCAGCTAGGAGAGTATAGCAAGAATGTGTCATCCTCCATGTCTGATAAACATTAATATATAATTATGTTTCTTATCTTCCATCATAAATCAGATGATTTCTGATCAGCCTGGCCGGTCCTTAGCAAGAATCTTATTAGGTCACTTTAACCAGTATTCCCCTTACTCTTGAAGTTTCTTTTTAGCAATTTTCCATCCACTCACCACCAGTAGGTTCCTTGGTTGAAATTCCCAATCTCCCATGCTGTATTCAGATTGGAGCCTGGTTCTTACTGAGGTCTCTTTCCCATTATTGCAAAAGAGCTGAATAAAACCTGTTTTGGGGCTTCCCTGGTGGCGCAGTGGTTGATAATTTGCCGGCCAATGCAGGGGACATGGGTTCGAGCCCTGGTCTGGGAAGATCCCACATGCCGTGGAGCAACTAAGCCTGTGAGCCACAACTACTGAGCCTGTGCATCTGGAGCCTGTGCTCCACAACGAGAGAGGCTGCGACAGTGAGGGGCCCATGCACCGCGATGAAGAGTGGCCCCCACTTGCCACAACTGGAGAAAGCCCTAGCACAGAAACGAAGACCCAACACAGCCATAAATAAATAAATTTATTAAAACAAACAAACAAACAAACCTGTTTTAACCACTTTCACTAATATCCATCTCTGGTTTATCTTTGATAATTATGGTGCTACAACTCAGATAGTAAAACATTCATTAATGGAAATTTGAATCCCCCACCAAAATCCTGTGTGCACCTTTGAAGACTTCATTTTCACTACTGAGCAATTGATGGGGGAATCCACTGGACTCTTAATCCACTGGTCCAGACGAATATCTGCCAGGGACAATTTTTTTTCTTAAGATTTTCATTTTACTCTAGAAGCTGGTTTAGAGTCCCAGACAAAGAAATGCTCAACAAGAGTTCATTTCTCTGTTTGTAGGAAGAAAGGTAGATTGCCAGGCCAGGAGAAGCTGGGCTGCATTACCAAATTTATTGGTTCATATGTATAAAGGTACCATGAGCTAAGAACATGGGAGCTTCCTGGCCCCTCTTGCCATGGCTCTGCTCTCCAATGGGACAGAGTTGCCATAGGCAGGGGCAGGGGGGTGCAAACACTTGAAGGGAGTGAAGCTGACTCAGACCAGGCCCTGCCTCTGAACAAGGTGATGGAAGCTGTTGCTGGTGTGCTCACGGAGGCAGTGGATTGGAAACTGCCTGGGGCCCTCCCTGGCTTGCTGACACCATCCAGCACACACCCCAGCCCACATCAGGTGCCCCTCTTGCTACACTGCTCTGTACTGGGGTAAAGGTTCCATTCCTGGAGGAGAGTGTGCACACTTAAAGGAGATGAAACCAGCTTGAACCCAACCCTCAGGGCTCTCCTTCAGTTCTTCTGGCCCTAACCCTGTCCCTGATAAAATAATGACTGTCACTGAGCACAGAAGTGCTGGCTCACACCTGGCATTGGCTGTGGCCCCTTCATCTTCATCCCTACCTACAACCAAAGTGGTAGTTGCCAGCACGCAAGGGGGGAAGATGTAGTCCATGCTCACTTCAGATCTAGACCTCCCACCAAGCCACTGGGAACATGCAGACTGCACAGAGATGCTCCCACACAAAAGAACCACTTCAAGACTGAGATAGGTAACTGTTTGACCTAATTTCATAGAAATAGAGAAATTTAAATAAAATGAGAACACAGAGGAATATTTTTCAAATGAAAGAACAACATAAATGAAACACTGAAGGAAAAAAAAAAAAACTCCTAATGAACAGAGATAAAAATTTTACCAGATAGAGTTCAAAGCAATAATAATAAGAATGCTAACTGAACTTAGGAAAACTGAGGATTTTAGCAAGGGACTAGAATATATAAAAAAGAATCAATCAGAGATGAAGAATACAATAACTGAAATGAAAAACACACTAGGAAAAATTAACAGGCAACCAAGTGAAATAGAAGAATGCATAAAGGATCTGGAAGATAGAATAATGGAAATCACCAAATAAGAACAGCAAAAATTTTAACTTTTTTAAATTAAGAACAATTTAGGAGACATCTTAGACAACATCAAGTATACTAACATTCACACTATAAGGGTCTCAGAAGAAGAGAGAGAGAAAGGAGTAGAAAATATATGTGATAAAATGATGGCTAAAAACTTCCCCACACTGAAGAAGAAAACATATTTCCAAGTACAGAAAACAGAAAGAATTCAAAACAAGATGAATCCAAAGAAATCCACACCAAGACATATCATAATTAAAATGGTAAAAGTTAAAGAAAGAATTTTAAAGGTAGCAAGAGAAAAACAAAGAGTCACACACAAAGGGAACACCCTTAAGGGTATCAACTAATTTTTTTTTTTTTTGCCGAATATTTTTTTTTTCTTTTGCAGAAGGGAGTGGCATAGTATATTTAAAGTGCTGGAAGGGGAAAACATATAACTTAGGTTACTCTACCCAGTAATGTTATTCAGAATTGAAGTAGATATTAAAAACCAAACCAAAAAAAAAAATCTTTTCAAACAAGGAAAAAACTAAAGGAGTTCATCAATACTACACCAACCTTACAAGAAGTGTTAAAGGGCCTTCAATAAGTGGAAGAGAAAAGGCTACAAAAGAAGTAAGAATTTATAGGAAAGAAAAAATCCTACTAGTAAAGGCAAATATATAGTAAACACTGTGGTTCAACCACTTAAACAAGCTAATACAATGTATAAAAGACAAAACTGTAAAATAACCATAACTACAGAAAACATTCAATGAATAGACATGAATATGTAAAATATGACATCAAAAACAAAACATTGGGGAGGGAGGTAAAAATGTAGATATTTTAGAATGTGTTTGAACTTAAATGACTGTCGACGAAATTTCAAGTAACTAACAAATTAAGAAGAAAAAAAGGAATTTTATTTGAGCCAAACTGAGGATTATAACCCAGGAAGCAGATTCTCAGAAAGCTCTGAGAACTGTTCCGCCTGTTAGAAGTCAAAGGCATAGTCATATACATTTTTGAAACAAAGGATTGTACATCAAAATGACATGCTCATATTTTACACAAAGTTCACCAAGGATACATAGTCCAGGTAAGCACGTACAAAGGAGCAGCAAGTCACCATGACCACCTACAGAGCTTGGAAAGAACACGATAATTTTAAGTTACATTGTTAGCATCAAAAGAAAAGAAAAATTTATTGATCTTCTTTACAGTTGAGCAGGCACTTCCATCTTTGAGGAGCTCTGGTTAATGTGTAATGCAGATGCACATTGCACATTAGGGATGGAGGAGGCCCAAACAAACACAGTGAGAGAATTTTATGATTTTTTTCTTGCCCTGCCTTAAAATATAAATTTTATTTCATCATGACTATCAGTTTAACTCAACTAGGTATAGTTATAGGTCAACATGTAGGAACCCATGATAACCACAAAACAAAAATCTACAATAGAAACACAAAAACTGTAGAGAAAGGAACACAAGCATAATACTAAAGAATATCACCAGGGCTTCCCTGGTGGAGAGGTGGTTAAGAGTCTGCCTGCCAATGTGGGGGACACAGGTTCAAGCCCTGGTCCAGGAAGATCCACATGTCACAAAGCAATTAGGCCTGTGCACCACAACTACTGAGCCTGTGCTCTAGAGCCCATGAGCCACAACTACTGAGCCCATGTGCCACAACTACTGAAGCCTGTGCACCTATAGCCTGTGCTCCACAACAACAGAAGCCACCTCAATGAGAAGCCCACACACTACAAAAAAGAGTAGCCCTCACTTACCACAACTAGAGAAAGTCCACATGCAGCAACGAAGACCCAACACAGCCAAAAATAAATAAATTTATATATATATAAAAAAGAGGGCTTCCCGGGTGGCGCAGTGGTTGAGAATCTGCCTGCCAATGCAGGGGACACGGGTTCGAGCCCTGGTCTGGGAAGATCCCACATGCCACGGAGCGACTAGGCCCGTGAGCCACAATTGCTGAGCCTGCGCGTCTGGAGCCTGTGCTCCGCAACAAGAGAGGCCGTGACAGGGAGAGGCCCGCGCACCGCGATGAAGAGTGGCCTCCACTTGCCACAACTAGAGAAAGCCCTCACACGGATACGGAGACCCAACACAGCCATAAATAAATAAATAAAATTAAAAAAAAAAAAAAAAAAAAAGAATATCATCAAACCCCAAGGGAAGAAACTAAAAGAAGAAAAGAACATACAAAACTACAAAAACAAACAGAAAAAGTAACAAAATGGCAATAAGTACATAGCTACAAATAATTACTTTAAATATTTATGGACTAAATGCTCCAATCAAAAAACACAGGGTGCCTGATGGGATTAGAAAATCAAGATCCATCTAAATGTGGCTTATAGGAGACTCAATTCAGAGCTAAAGACACACACAGGATGAAAGTGAGAGGATATAAAAAGATATTCTATACAAATGGAAACAAAAAGAAAGTGGGGGTAGCAATACTCAGACAAAGTGAACTTTAAAACTAAGTCTATAACAAAAGACAAAAAATTACCATCATTATATAACGATAAAGGGATCAATGCAAAAAGAGGACATAGCATTTGTTAATAATTATGCACCTAATATAGGAACACTAAAATATATAAAGCAAATATTAAGTGACATAAAAGGAAAAATTGACAATAATACAGTAATAGTAGGGGACATTAACACACCACTTTCATCAACGGACACATCATCCAGAAAGAAAATATAAAGTGAAACAGTGGTCATAAATAGAACATCAGAGGAGTTGGACTTAATAAATATCTGCAGAACATTCCACCCAAATGAGCAAGATACACATTCCTTTCAAGCGCACATGGAATGTTCTCATGCTAAACCACAAAACAAGTTTCAACAAATTTAAAAGGATAGAAATTATATCAAGCATTTTTTCCAACCACAATGGTATGAAACTAGGAATGAATTACAGGAAGAAAAATTGGGAAACACAAAAACACATGGAGACTAAGCAATATACTACTAAAAAAGCAATGAATCAATGAAGAAATCAAAGAGGTTAAATCAGAAAATACCTCAAGACCAATGAAAATAAACACACAACTTTCCAAAATCTGTGGGATGCAGCAAAATTACTTCTAAGAGGGAAGTTTATAGTGATACAGGCCTACCTCAAGAAACAAGAACAATTTCAAATAAACAACCTAACCTACTACGTAGAGGAATTAGGAAAAGAACAAACAAAGTCCAACATTGGTAGAAGAAAGGAAATAATGAAGATCAGAGCAGAAATAAATAAAATAGAGATAAAAATAGGAAAGATCAATGAAACCAGGAACTGGTTTTTTGAAAAGATAAACAAAATTGATGTCAGGTTCATTAAGAAAAAGATAGAGTGAACCTAAATAAACAAAATAAGAAATGAAAGGGAGAAATCATAGCCAATATTACAGATATAAAAAACCATAAGAGAATAATATGAACAGTCATATGCCAACAAATGAGACAAACTAGAAGAAATGGATAAATTCTTAGAAACATGCAATCTTCAAAAACTGAATCAGGAAAAATGGGTGATCTAAACTAGTATTAAAATTGAATTTGTAATAAAAAAAAAAAAAAACTCCCAACAAACTAAAGTCCAGGACCAGTTGAATTCGAAGGGGAATTCTGCAAAACATATAAAGGAAAGCTAATACATAGACTTCTCAAACAATTCCAAAATATTTTGGACAGAACATCCCCACATTCATTATAGAAGGCCACTATTACCCTGATACCAAAATCAAACAAAAACACTACAAAGAAAGAAAAATATAGGCCAATATTGCTGACATATATATATGCAAAAATCCTCCACACAATATTAGCAAACAGAATTAAACAAAATATAAAAAGAATCAGACACCACAGTCAAATGGGATTTATTCCAGGGGTGCAAGGATGGTTTAATATTGGCAAATCTATCACCATGATATACCACATCAACAAAAGGAAGGATAAAAATCACATGATCATCTGAATAGATGCAGGAAAAGCATTTGAAAATATTCACTATCCATTCATGATAAAAAAAAAAATTTTATCAAAGTTGGTATAGAGGGAACATATCTCAACATAATCAAGGCCATTTATAACAAAACCATGGCTGACTTAAAGTTTCTTCTGTAAAGTCAAGAAAAAGAAAAGGAGGCCACCTCTCACCACTTTTTTTTTTTTTTTTTTATTCACGTTCTTTTATTTATTTATTTATTTATTTATTTATTTATGGCTGTGTTGGGTCTTCGTTTCTGTGCGAGGGCTTTCTCTAGTTGCGGCAAGCGGGGGCCACTCTTCATCGCGGTGCGCGGGCCTCTCACTATCGCGGCCTCTCGTTGCGGAGCACAGGCTCCAGACGCGCAGGCTCAGTAGTTGTGGCTCACGGGCCTAGTTGCTCCGTGGCATGTGGGATCTTCCCAGACCAGGGCTCGAACCCGTGTCCCCTGCATTGGCAGGCAGATTCTCAACCACTGCGCCACCAGGGAAGCCCTCACCACTTTTATTTATCATAGTATTGTAAGTCCTAACCACAACACTCAAAGAAGGAAAAGAAATAAAAGGCACCCAAATGAGTGCAGAAGAAGTAAAGCTGTCACTATTTGCACATGACATGTTTACAAATATTTTAAAATCCCAAAATATCCACCAAAAGACTATTAGAACTAACAAATGAATTCAGTAAAGTTGAAGGATACAAGATTAATATAAAAAATCTGTTGCTTTTTTATACATTAACAATGAACTATTACAGAGAGAAAGCAAAAAATATCCCCATTTAAATCACATCAAAAAGAATAAAATACTTAGGAATAAACTTATCCAAGGAGTAAAAGACCTATACTTTGAAAAGTATAAGAATTTGAGGAACAAAATTTAAGATGATACAAAGAAATGAAAAGATATCCCATGTTTATGAATTAAAAGAATTAATATTGCTAAAATATCCATATTACTCAAAGCAATCTACAGATTTAATAAAGTCCCTATCAAAATACCCAGGACATTTTTCACAGAACTAGAACAAATATTCCTAAAATTCATATTGAACTGGAAAAGACCCCAAATTGCCAAACCAATCTTGAGGAAAAAGAACAAAACTGGAAGTATCACAGTCTCTGACTTCAAACTATACTATAAAGCTATAGTAATTGAAACAGTATGGTGTTATCACAAAAACAGACATAGATCAATGGAAAAGAATAAACAGTCTGGAAATAAACCCTTGAACATATGATCAAATAATCTACAGCAAAGGAGACAAAAATATACAATGTGGAATAGACAATATCTTTAACATGAGGTTCTAGGAAAACTGGGCAGCTACATATAAAAGACTGATATTAGAACATTCCCTCACACCATGTATAAAAATAAACTCAAAATGGATTAAAGACATAGATGTAAGGTCAGAAATTATTAAACTCCTAGAAGAGAACACTGGCAGGATACTCTCTGACATAAGTCATAGCAATATTTTTTTATACGTCTCCTTAGGCAAAGAAAGCAAAATAAAACAAATGGGACTTAACTAAACTTAAAAGCTTTTGCACTAGCAAAGGAAACATCAACAAAATGAAAACTTATTGAAACAAACAAAAACATTAATTTGAAAAGATGCATACACTGCAATATTCATAGCACCATTGTTTACAATAGTTAAGATATGGAAGCACACCATGGAAGCACACTAAGTACCCATCAACAGATGGATGGATAAAGAAGATAGATACATAGATAGATAGATAGATGATAGATAGATGATAGATAGAGATAGAGACAAGGGAATACCAGAATTATAATGGAATATTATTCGCCATTAAAAGAATGAAATTTTGCCATTTGCAACAACATAGGTGGACCTAGAGAGCATTGCACTTAGTGAAATGTCAAAGATAAATTTTTTATGTTATCACTTATATGTGGAATCTAAAAATAAATAAATGATTATAACAAAACATAAATAAACTCACAGATATAGAGAACAAATTAGTGGTTACCAGTGGAGAGAGGGAAGAGAGAAGGGCAAGATAAGTGTAAGGGATTAAGATGTACAAACTACTATGTTCAAAGTAAATAAGGAGGACCTTCAAGATGGTGGAAAAGTAAGATGTGGAGATCACCTTCTTCCCCACAGATATATCAAAAATACACCTACATGTGGAACAGCTCCTATAGAATACCTACTGAGTGCTGGCAGAAGATCTCAGACTTCCCAAAAGGCAAGAAATTCCCCACGTACCTGGATAGGGTAAAAGAAAAAAGAAAAAACAGAGACAAAAGAATAGGGATGGGACCTGAACCTCTGGGAGGGAGCTGTGAAGGAGGAAAAGTTTCCACACACTACATAGCCCCTTCACTGGCGGACACAGGGGGTGGCGGGGAAGAGGAAGCTTCGGATCCATGGAGAAGAGTGCATCAACAGGGGTGCAGAAGGCAAAGTGGAGAGATTCCCGCACAGAGGATCAGTGCTGAACAGCACTTACCAGCATGAGAAGCTTGTCTGCTCACCCGCCAGTTGCAGTGGGGGCTGCGAGCTGAGACTCAGGCTTTGGAGGTCAGATCCCAGGGAGAGGACTAGGGTTGGCTGTGTGAACACAGCCTGAAGGGGGCTAGTGCACCAAAGGTGGCTGGGAGCGAGTCCAGGAAAAATTCTGGATCTGCCTAAGAGGCAAGAGACCATTATTTCAAGGTGTGCAAGGAGAGGAGATTTAGAGCACCGCCTAAATGAGCTTTAGAGACTGGCGTGAGCTCCAGCTATCAGCATGGACACCAGAGACAGGCATGAAATGCTAATGCTGCTGCTGCAGCCATCAAGAATCCTTTGTGCAAGCACAGGTCACTCTCCACACCTCTCCTCCTGGGAGCCTGTGCAGCCCGCCACTGTCAGGGTCCCGTGATCCAGGAACAACTTTCCCTGGAGAGCACAGAGCATGTCTCAGGCTGTTGCAATGTCATGCTGGCCTCTGCCGCTGCAGGATTGCCCTGCATTCCATACCCCTCTCTGTCCCTGTCCTGAATGAGCCAAAGCCACCTAATCAGCCATTCCTTTAACCTCCTCCTGTACGGGCAAAGAACAGACGCCAGAGGGTCACCTACATGCAGAGTCAGGGCCAAATCCAAAGCTGAACCCCAGGAGCTGTGTAAACAAAGAGAAAGGGAAATTTCTCCATGCAGCCTCAGGAACAGCGGATTAAATCCCATAATCAACGTGATGTACCCTGCATCTGTGGAATACCTGAATAGACAATGAATCATTCCAAAATTGAGGTGGTGGACTTTGGGGGCAATGGTAGACTTGGGGTGTGCTGTATGCGACTGACTAGTTGCTGATTTACATTAGTTGTTTTTAGCTCTTATTATCATTGGTGTACTTGTTTATTGGTTTGTTTGCTCTCTTCGTTTTTTTAATTACTTTTTAATTTTTTTTATTTTAATAATTTTAAAAAATTTTATTTTAATAAACTTATTTTATTTTATATATATATATTTCCCATTTCTTCTGAGCTATGGGGTCTTGGTGCTTGGCCAGGTGTCAGGCCTGAGCCTCAGAGGTGGGAGAGTCGAGTTCAGGACATTGGACCACCAGAGACCTCCGGGCCCCATGTAATATCAGTAATGGATAGCTCTCCAGGAGATTTCTGTCTCAACACTAAGACCCAGCTCCACTCAACAACCAGCAAGCTCCAGCGCTGGACACCCCATGCCAAACCACTAGCAAGACAGGACCACAAAACCACCCCTTAGCAGAAAGGCTGCCTAAAATCACAATAAGTTCACAAAAACCCCACAACACACCACCGGACGCAGTCCTGCCGACCAGAAACACAAGATGCAGCTTCATCCACCAGAACACAGAAACTAGTCACCTCCACCAGGAAGCCTACACAACCCACTGAACCAACCTTACCCTCTGGGGTCAGACACCAAAAACAATGGGAACTACGATCTTGCAGCCTGCGAAAAGGAGACCCCAAACACAGAAAGTTAAGCAAAATGAGAAGACAGAGAAACACCCAGCAGATGAAAGAGCAAGGTAAAAACCCACTACACCAAACAAATGAGGAGGAAATAGGCAGTCTACCTGAAAAAGAATTCAGAGTAATGATAGTAAAGATGGCAAAAATCTTGTAAATAGACGGAGAATATACAAGAAACGTTTAACAAGGACCTAGAAGAATTAAGAGCAAGCAAACAATGATGAACAACACAATAAATGAAATTTAAAATTCTCTAGAAGGAATCAATAGCAGAATAACTGAGGCAGAAGAACAGATGAGTAACCTGGAAGATAAAATAGTGGAAATAAGTACCACAGAGAAGAATAAAGAAAAAAAGACTGAAAAGAATTGAGGTCAGTCTCAGAGACATCTGGGACACCATTAAACACAACAACATTCAAATTATCAGTGTCCCAGAAGGAGAAGAGAAAAAGGAAGGGACTGAGAAAATATTTGAAGAGATTATAGTTGAAAACTTCCCTAATATGGGAAAGGAAATAGTCAATCAAGTCCAGGAAACACAGAGAGTACCATACAGGATAAATCCAAGGAGGAACATGCCAGGACACATGTTAAACAAACTATCAAAAATTAAATACAAAAAAAAAAAAAATTAAATACAAAGAAAAAATATTAAAAGCAACAGGGGAAAAGGAACAAATAACATACAAGGGAATCCCCATAAGGTTAAGAGCTGATCTTTCAGCAGAAACTATGCAAGCCAGAAGGAAGAGGCAGGACATATTTAAAGTGATGAAAGGGAAAAATCAATGGACAGATCAACCAAAATGGAAATAAATAAGGAAACACAAGCTTCAAATGACACATTAAACAACTTGGACATAATTGATATTTATAGAACATTCCATCCAAAAACAACAGAATACACTTTCTTCTCAAGTGCTCATGGAACATTCTCCAAGATAGATCATATCTTGAATCACAAATCAAGCCTTGGTAAATTTAAGAAAATTGAAATCATATCAAGTATCTTTTCTGACCACAATGCTATGAAACAAGATAACAATTACAGGGGGAAAAAAACTGTAAAATATACACACACATGGAAGCTAAACAATGTTACTAAATAACCAAGAGATCACTGAAGAAATCAAAACATGCCTAGAAACAAATGACAATGAAAACACGATGACCCAAAACCTATGGGATGCAGCAAAAGCAGTCCTAAGAGGAAAGTTTATACCAATAAAATCCTACCTGAAGAAACAAGAAACATCTCAAATAAACAAGCTAAGCTTACACCTAAAGCAAATAGAGAAAGAAGAACAAAAAACCCCCACAAAGTTAGCAGAATGAAAGAAATCATAAAGATCACATCAGAAATAAATGAAAAAGAAATTAAGGAAATTATATCACAGATCAATAAAAGTAAAAGCTGGTTGTTTGAGAAGATAAACAAAATTGATAAACCATTAGCCAGACTCATCAAGAAAAAAAGGGAGAAGATTCAAATCAACAAAATTATAACTGAAAAAGGAGAAGTAACAACTGGCACTGCAGAAATACAAAGGATCATGAGAGATTAGTACAAACAGATATATGCCAATAAAATGGACAACCTGGAAGAAATGGACAAATTCTTAGAAGAGCACAGCCTTCTGAGACTGAACCAGGAAGAAATAGAAAATACAAACAGACCAAGCACAAGCACTGAAATTGAGACTATGATTAAAAATCTTCCAACAAAATAAAGCCCAGGCCAGATGGCTTCACAGGCGAATTCTATCAAACTTTTAGAGAAGAGCTAACACCTATCCTTCTCAAATTCTTCCAAAATATAGCAGACGGAGGAACACTCTGAAACTCATTCTAAAAGGCCACCATCACCCTGATACCAAAACCAGACAAAGATGCTACAAAAAAAGAAATGTACAGGCCAATATCACTGAGGAAAATAGATGCAAAAATCCTCAACAAAATAGTAGCAAACAGAATCCAACAGAAAGTTAAAAGAATCATACACCATGATCAAGTGGGGTTTATCCCAAGAATGCAAGGATTTTTCAATATAAGCAAATCAATCTATGTGATAAACCATATTAACAAATGAAGGATAAAAACCACATGATTATCTCAATAGATGCAGAAAAAGCTGTTGACAAAATTCAACACCAATTTATTATAAAAACCCTCCAGAAAGTAGGCATAAGGGGAACTTACCTCAACATAATAAAGGCCATATATGACAAACCCACAGCCAACATCGTTCTCAAGGGTGAAAAACTGAAACCATTTCCACTAAGATCAGGAACAGGACAAGGTTGCCCACTCTCACCACTATTATTCAATATAGTTTTGGAAGTTTTAATCACAGCAATCAGAAAAGAAAAAGAAATAAAAGGAATCCAAATCAGAAAAGAAGAAGTAAAGCTGTCACTCTTTGAAGATGACACAATACTATACATAGAGAATCCTAAAGGTGCTACAAGAAAACTACTAGAGCTAATCAATGAATTTGGTAAAGTAGCAGTATACAAAATTAATGCACAGAAGTCTCTTGCATTCCTATACACTAATGATGAAAAATCTGAAAGAGAAATTAAGGAAACATTATCATTTACCATTGCAACCAAAAGAATAAAATATCTAGGAATAAGCCTACCTAAGGAGACAAAAGACCTGTATGCAGAAAACTATAAGACCCTGATGAAAGAAATTAAAGATGATACAAATAGATGGAGAGATATACCATGTTCTTGGATTGGAAGAATCAACATTGTGAAAATGACTACACTACCCAAAGCAATCTACAGATTCAACGCAATCCCTGTGAAACTACCAATGGTATTCTTCACAGAACTAGAACAAAAAAATTTCACAATTTGTATGGAAACACAAAAGATGCTGAATACCAAAGCAATCTTGAGAAAGAAAAACGGAGCTGGACAAATCAAGCTCTGTGATTTCAGACTATATTATAAAGCTACAGCAATCAGGACTGTATGGTACTGGCACCAAAACAGAAATATAGATCAATGGAACTGGATAGAAAGCGAGAGATAAACCCACACACATATGGTCACCTTATCTTTGATAAAGGAGGCAAGAATATACAATGGAGAAAAGACAGCCTCTTCAATAAGTGATGCTGGGAAAACTGGACAGCTACATGTAAAGTAATGAAATTAGAACACTCCCTAACACCATACACAAAAATAAACTTAAAATGGATTAACGACCTAAACGTAAGGCCAGACACTATCAAACTCTTAGAGGAAAACGTAGGCAGAACACTTCATGACATAAATACAGCAGGGTCCTTTTTGAGCCACTTCCTAGAGAAATGGAAATAAAAACAAAATTAAACAAATGGGACCTAATGAAACTTAAAAGCTTTTGCACAACAAAGGAAACCATAAACAAGACCAAAAGACAACCCTCAGAATGGGAGAAAATATTTGCAAATGAAGCAGCTGACAAAGGATTAATCTCCAAAATATACAAGCAGCACATGCAGTGCAGTATATAAAAACCAAACCACCCAATCCAAAAATGGGCAGAAGACATAATTAGACATTTCTCCAAAGAAGATATACAGATTGCCAACAAACACATGAAAAGATGCTCAACATCACTAATCATTAGAGAAATGCAAGTCAAAACTACAATGAGGTATCACCTCACACCGGTCAGAATGGCGATAATCAAAAAAATCTACAAACAATAAATGCTGAAGAGGGTGTGGAGAAAAGGGAACGTTCTTGCATTGTTGGTGGGAATGTAAATTCATAGAGCCACTGTGGAGAACAGTATGGAGGTTCCTCAAAAAACTAAAAATAGAACTACCATATGACCCAGCAATCCCACTACTGGGCATATACCCTAAGAAAACCATAATTCAAAAAGAGTCATGTACCACAATGTTCATTGGAGCACTATTTACAATAGCCAGGACATGGAAGCAACCTAAGTGTCCATTGACAGATGAATGGATAAAGAAGATGTGGCACATGTATACAATGGAATACTACTCAGCCATAAATAGAGACAAAATTGAGTTTCGTTTGATGAGGTGGATGGACCTAGAAACTGTCATACAGAGTGTAGTAAGTCAGAAAGGGAAAAGCAAATACTGTATCCTAGCACATATATATGGAATCTAAAAAAGAAGGTTCTGAAGAACATAGGGACTGGACAGAAATAAAGACGTAGACATAGATAATGGACTTGAGGACATGGGGAGGGAGAAAGATAAGCTGGGATGAAGTGAGAGAGTGGCATGGATATATATACTCTACCAAATGTAAAATAGATAGCTAGTGGGAAGCAGCCACAAAGCACAGGGAGATCAGATCGGTGCTTTGTGTCCACCCAGAGGGGTGGGATAGGGAGGGTGAGAGGGAGACGCAAGAGGGAGGGAATATGGGGATGTATGTATATGTATAGCTGATTCATTTTGTCATACAGCAGAAACTAACACACCATTGTAAAGCAATTATACTTCAATAAAAAAAATATATATATATATGTATATATATATATATATATATATTAGCAGTTTCTAATTAAGTTACCTGGCTTTTTAATTTATTTATCCATTTATTTATTTATGGCTGTGTTGGGTCCTCATTTTTGTGCGAGGGCTTTCTCTAGCTGCGGCAAGCAGGGGCCAGTCTTCATCACAGTGCGCAGGTCTCTCACTATCGCGGCCTCTCTTCGTTGCAGAGCACAGGCTCCAGAGGCACAGGCTCAGCAATTGTGACTCATGGGCCTAGTCGCTCCGCGGCATGTGGGATCCTCCCAGACCAGGGCTCGAACCCATGTCCCCTGCATTGGCAGGCAGACTCTCAACCACTGCGCCACCAGGGAAGCCCAATAATTTTTTTTTTAATTGAGTTATTTGTATTTCGGTGGATCGAACTAGAGTCAGTCATACAGGTGAAGTAAAGTCAGAAAGAGAAAAGCAAATACCATATGCTAACACATATATATGGAATCTAAACAAAAAAAATGTTCTGATGAACCTAGGGGTAGGACAGGAATAAAGACACAGACGTAGATAATGGACTTGAGGACACAGGGAGGGGGAAGGGTAAGCTGGGACGAAGTGAAAGTGTGCCGTTGACATATATACACCACCTAAAGTAAAATTGATAGCTAGTGGGAAGCAGGCCCATAGCACAGGAAGATCAGCTCACTGCTTTGTTACCACGTAGAGGGGTGGGATAGGGAGTGTGGGAGGGACACCAAAGAGGGAGGGGATATGGGGATATAAGTATAGATATAGCTGATTCACTTTGTTATACAGCAGAAACTAACACAACAATGTAAAGTTTTATACTCCTATAAAGATGTTAAGTAAATAAAGTATAAGTTACAGGGATATATTGTACACCACAGTGTATATAGACAATATTTTATAAGTGTAAAGGAGTATAATTTATAAAAACATTGAATTACTATGTTGTGCACCTGAAACTAATATGATACTATAAATCAACCATCTATGCTTTAATTTTTTAAAAGATGGGGGCTCTCTGTGGACTGAAAACCCTCTTCTTGAAATCCTGTTGACTATATGCTCCACCATCTGTCTACTTCCACTCTTGAAGTATAATTTTACTAAAGATAATTTTGAACTTAGATGGTCTCTTAGGGAAATGTAAGATGTTCCCAAACTTGCCTCTTAAACCTTTTCTTTCCATTTCCTTTGCTCCTGTTTTCTCCTTTTACTGCTTTGGATCTTCCCTCCAGTTCCATGAATCCTTTGATATGTTCCTCTCGAAGCCCCTTCTTTCTCCATTCTTATGTCCACCCTTTCATTCTTTTTGCTTCTCACTTCAGCCATGCAGCTCCCTACCACCTCTTGAACATTAGTCTCCCTACACTCCACTAAGGTCTCTAAAGGGACACAAAAACAGCCAAGGTAATAACCAAGATTAGTATTTAAACAAAAGTTTATTTGGAAACATAAGTGGACATTTTTTCCACACATGTGGGTTCTGGAGATGTCAGACATTTGCTAAAAGTCTTCTCAATCACTGCCCTTAAATAGAGGTCACAGAATCTATCAGATTACATGTCAAGGCATAGGAAAATCTTGTCTCCTCCACAAATTTTGGTAAACAGGGAACCTTAACATATCCCATTTGCCAGAAACACAATTCATATAAAAATATTAAGTGGTGATAAGCTGATGACATTGTATTACTATGTTTTACTGATTGAAGTTTAAAATTTCACAGCAAAAGCTATAAGATGTCTGTTTCCATCTTTCTGTATATTTTTGTATGTATATATGTATGCATGTCAGTTAAGATACATGATATTTTTTACCTCTGGATGACAGTACCAAATAATTTATAAAATCCTTTAATGGATTTCTCTTCAAATTGCCTTAGAGATAAATAAGCACCTCTATAAATTACTTCTGAAATTCTCAAATATAGCAACATCCAATTTTTAAAATCTTTGTTTATCTGGAATAATCTTTAGTAATAAAGATAGTTTTATAAATTTTTGGTGAAATAAAATTAGGCATTCACAGTTGTCTGCATTAAATATAATGCACATATAAAATTTTTTCTACGTAGGTTTAATAATTGAACAAGTTTGTGTTATACCTACTAGATGTTTAAGACTATAAAACTATAAATCTAACCTAATGTCAAAGTGTACAATAAAAATAAATTTCTTTATGTATGTCAGGTACAGTAAAGTTATTTTAAAAGGAAAAAAATAAAGGATCATAGTTTTACATTTTAGGTTCTTCGCCCCTGAGATTTTTTTTTTTTTGACACTTCCTTAATTTGCCAACAAGACACTCATGGTGATGGCTAGATTTGTTTATATAGCTTATGAAATTTTTATGATCAATTCAAACATAATTGATAAGTACAAATGATTTAAACAGATGTTAGTGGGATACAATTTATAAATGAACTCTTTAATAGTTATATTTTATATTTCTTTTTTATTCCTTTCCATTTGCATATCTTTTTTTAACCACAGTATATTGAAATATAATTGAAATGTAACATTGTATTCGTTTAAGGTATATAAAAATATGATTTGATATACATATATATTTCGAAATTATTACCATAAATGAGTCTGTTCTAGTACAGTCATATTCACAATTTTTTTGGACTGAGCTTTTTATTGTTTTCTTCCTCCCTTTTAATTATTCAAGCAATGCAAAAATAGATTCTTTATGTAAAAAATTAAAACAAATTCCAGCAATAGGAAAAAAAGCAAAGGTCCTGAATTTTTTTATCTTCTTAATTCCTTCCCCAGAACTGCCACTGCAGTTGTTTTGTTGTATATTTCTCTAGACCTTTTCCTTTATTTTACAAAAACAAAACAAACACATAAATGCACATATAATCTTAAATATACTGATAGCTTATTTCCTTCTGACCTGCAGAGTCTCTGTTGAAAAGTCAGCTGATAGGCTTATGGGAGTTCCCTTGTGTGTTATTTGTTGCTTTTACCTTTCTGCTTTTGATATCCTCTCATTATCCTTGAATTTTTGCCATTTGAATTACAGCGTGTCTTGGTGTGTTTCTCTTTAGCTTAATCCTGTAAGGGACTCTCTGCATTTCCTGGACTTGGGTGACTATTTCCTTTCCTAGTTAGGGAAGTTTTCAGTAATCATATTCACATTTTAAAAGTCTCAGACAGAGAAGTGAGAAAGGATGAGAACATATTTGAAGACAAAATAACTGAAAACTCCCCTAATTTAGGAATGGAAATAGTCACCTGAGTCCAGGAAATGCAGAGAGTCCCTTACAGGATTAAACTAAAGAGAAACACACAAAGACACGTTGTAATTAAAATGGCAAAAATTAAGGATAATGAGAGGATATCAAAAGCAGAAAGGGAAAAGCAACAAATAACACACAGGGGAACTCCCATAAGCCTATCAGCTGACTTTTCAACAGAGACTCTGCAGGCCAGAAGGCAGTAACACAATATATTCAAAGTGATGAAAAGGAAAAGCCTACAACGAAGCATACTCTACACAACAAGGCACTCATTCAGATCTGATGGAGAGATCAAAGCTTTACAGATAAGCCAAACTAAAATAGTTCAGCACCAACAAACCAGATTTACAAGAAATGGTGAAGGAACTTCTCTAAGCGAAAAAGAAAAGGCTACAGCTAGAAACATAAACATCATGAAATTAAAGGCAAACATAGAGTAAAGGTAGGAAATCACCCAAGCAAAAAGGTAGTAGGAAGCTAGTAGGAAGGTTAAAAGACAAAAGTAGTAAAATCATCTATATCCACAATAAGCAGTTAAGGAATACACAAATTAATTAGATGTAAAGTATGATATTAAAAAGAGTAATCATAAGGGGAAGGGAATACAAATGCAGGGTTGTTAAAATGCACTTGAAATTAAGAGATCAGCAAGTTAAAACATCATATAGATAAATAGATATAGATAGATGATAGGTAGATAGATAGATAGATAGATGATAGATAGATAGATTGCTATATATAAACGTCATAGTAACTATATATAAAAAATCTTTAATAGGAACACACACAAAAATGAGAAAGAAATCCAAACATAAGACTAAAGATAGGCATTAAATCACAAGAGAAGAGAACAAAAGAAGAAAGGGGAAAAAGACCTACAAAAACAACCCCCAACTAATTAACAAAATGGCAATAAGAAGAGATGCATCAATAATTAACTGTAAATGGACTAAAGGTTCCAATAAAAAGACATAGAGTTGTTGAATGGATACAAAAACAAGACGTGTATGTATGCTGCCTGCAAGAGACTCACTTCAGAGTTAAAGAAAAAAAGAGACTAAAATTGAGAGGATAGAAAAGCTTTTCCATGAAAATGAAAATTGAAAACAGCCAGTGGAGCAATACTTATATGAGACAAAATAGATTTTAAAATAAAGAGTGTTACAAGAGACAAGGAATGACATTACATAATAATCAAGGGATCAAAGGAAACCATAAACAAGACGAAAAGACAGCCCTCAGTGTGGGAGAAAATATTTGCAAATGAGGCAAATGAAAAAAGATTAATCTCCAAAATATACAAGCAGCACATGCAGCTCAATATCAAAAAACCAAACAACGCAATCCAAAAATGGACAGAAGACTTAAATAGACATTTCTCCAAAGAAGATATACAGATTGCCAACAAACACATGAAAGAATGCTCAACATCATTAATCATTAGAGAAATGCAAATCAAAACTACAATGAGATATCATCTCACACCAGTCAGAATGTCCATCATCAAAAAATCTACAAACAATAAATGCTGGAGAGGGTGTGGAGAAAAGGGAACCCTCTTGCACTGTTGGTGGGAATGTAAACTGATACAGCCACTATGGAGAATAGTATGGAGGTTACTTAAAAAACTAAAAATAGAACTACCATACGACCCAGCAATCCCACTACTGGGCATATACCCTTAGAAAACCATAATTCAAAAAGAGTCATGCACCAAAATGTTCATTGCAGCTCTATTTACAATAGCCAGGACATGGAAGCAACCTAAGTGCCCCTCATTGGATGAATGGATAAAGAAGATGTGGCACATGTATACAATGGAATATTACTCAGCCATAAAAAGAAACGAAATTGAGTTATTTGTAGTGAGGTGGATGGACTTGGAGTCTGTCATACAGAGTGAAGTAAGTCAGAGAAAAACAAATACCATATGCTAACACATATATATGGAATCTAAAAAAAAAAAAAAAAGTCATGAAGAACCTAGGGGCAAGATGGGAATAAAGTCGCAGACCTACCGGAGAATGGACTTGAGGACACGGGGAGGGGTAAGGGTAAGCTGGGACAAAGTAAGAGAGTGGCATGGACAAATATACACTACCAAATGTAAAATAGATAGCTAGTGGGAAGCAGCTGCATAGCACAGGGAGACCAGCTCGGTGCTTTGTGACCACCTAGAAGGGTGGTATAGGGAGGGTGGGAGGGAGGGAAATGCAAGAGGCAAGAGATATAGGGATATATGTATATGTATAACTGATTCACTTTGTTATAAAGCAGAAACTAACACACCACTGTAAAGCAATTATACTCCAATAAAGATGTTAAAAAAATAATCAAGGGATCAATCCAAGAAGATATAACAATTATAAATCCATATGCATCCAACATAGGAGTACTAACTACATAAAGCAAATATTAACAAACATAAAGGGAGAAATTGAAAGTACCACAATAATAGTAGGGGATCTTAACACCCTATTTATATAACTGGACAGATCATTCAGACAGAAAATCAATAAGCAAGCACTAGCCTTAAATGGCACATTAGACCAGAGGATTTAATAGATACATATATAGAGCATTCCATCTGAAAGTAGATTATACATTCTATTTAAGTGCGTATGGAACATTCTGCAGGGTAGACCACATGCTAGGCCACAAAACAAGCCTCAATAAATTTGAGATAATTGAAATCATGCCAAACATCTTTTCTAACCACAAGACTATGAGACTATAAATCAACTATTAGGAAAAAAACTGCAAAATAAAAAACCAACAAACAGGTGGAGACTAAAATCTATGCTACTAACAACCAATGGATCACTGAATAAATCAAAAAAATACCTGAACAATAACACAAATACAATGATCCAAAATCTTTGGGAAGTAGCAAGAACAGTTCTAAGAGGGAAGTTTATAGTGATACAGAATTACCTCAGGAAACAAGAAAAATCTCAAGTAAACAACTTAATCTTAAACCTAAAAGAGCTAGAAAAAGAACAGACAAAGCCAAAAGTTAATGGACGAAAAGAAGTAATAATCAGAACAGAAATAAATGAAATAGAGACTTAAAAAAAACAGTAGAAAAGATCAATTAACCTAAAAGATGGTTCTTTGAAAAGGTAAACAAAACTGATAAACTTTTAGCCAGACTTATCAAGAAAAAAGGGAAGAGTGCCCAAATTAATAAAATCCGAAAAGAAAAAGGAGAAATTACAACCAACACAACAGAAATCCAAAGGACAATAAAGACTACTACAATTATATTCCCATAAAATGGACAAATTCCTGAAAACTTACAATGTCCTAAGACTGAACCAGGAAGAAATAGAAAATAAGAACACACCAACTACAGTAATGGAATTGAATCAGTAATTTAAAAAAAAAAAAAAAAAACCTCCCAACAAACAAAATTCCAGAACCAGGTAGCTTCACAGGTGAATTCTACCAAACATTTAGAGAAGAGTTAATACCTGTCCTTCTCAAACTATTACAAAAGTTTGCAGAGGAAGAAATACTTATGAACTCATTCTATGAGGCTGTCATCACCCTGATACCAAACCAGAAAAAAAAGATATCAAACAAAAAAAGAAAATTACAGGCCAATATTACTAATGAATATAGATGCAAAAATCCTCAGCAAAATACTAGCAAACTGAATCCAACAACACATCAAAAGGATCATACACCATGATCTAATGGGATTTATTCCAGGGATGTAAGGACTTTTCAATATCCACACATCAATCAATGTGATACACTACATTAACAAACTGAATAAAAACCATATGATTGTCTCAATAGATGCAGGAAAACTTTTGACAAAATTCAACACACATTTATGACAAAAACTCTCCAGAAAGTGGGCATAGAGGGAAGATACTTCAACATAATAAAGGCCATATGTGACAAATCCACAGCTAACATACTTAATGGTGAAAAAGTGAAAACATTTCCTCTAAGATCAGGAACAAGACAAGGTTGCCCACTCTTGCCAATTTTATTTAAGATAGTATTGGAAGTCCTAGGCACAGCAATCCAACAGGAAAAGTAAATAAAAGGAATCCGAGTTGGAAAGGAAGAAGTTGAAATGTCACCATTTGCCAATATCATGACACTCTACATAGAAAATCCTAAAGATGACAACCAAAAACTAATAGAGCTCATGAAGGAATTCAGTAAAGTTGCAGGATACAAAATTAATATACAAAAATCAGTTGCATTTCTATACACTATCAATGAACTATCAGAAAGATCAACTGAGGAAACTACCCCACTTAAAATTGCATCAAAATGAATAAAACACCTAGGAATAAACCAACCCAAGGAGGTAAAAGACCTGTATTCAGAAAACTATAAGACACTGATGAAAGAAATTGAAGACAACACAAATGGAAAGGTATGCCATGTTCATGGATTGGAAGAATTAATATTGTTAAAATGACCGTATTACTCAAGACAATCTATAAATTCAATGTGATCTCTATCAATATATCAAGAGCATTTTTTTCACAGAACTTGAACTGGTAATACTAAAATTATATGAAAACACAAGTATGCCAAATAGCCAAAACAATCTTGAGAGAGAAAAGAGCTAGAAGAATCACACTCCCTAACTTCAGACTATATTACACAGTTACAGTAATAAAAACAGTATGGTATTTAACAAAACATTGTAAACAAACTACACTCCAAAAAAAAAAAAAAACAGTATGGTACTGGCACAAAAATAATATGTAGATCACTGGAACAGAATAGAGAGCCCAGAAATAAACCCACACACCTATGATCAATTAATCTATGACAAGGATGCAAGAGTATACAATGGGGAAAAGACAGCCTCTTCAATAAGGGGTGCTGGGAATTGGACAGCTACATGTAAAAGAATGAAATCAGAACATTCTCTAACTTCATATATAAAAATTAACTCAAGATGGATTAAAGACATAAACAAGATCAGAAACCCTAAAATTTCAAGAAGAAAACATACACACAATA
This sequence comes from Balaenoptera acutorostrata, assembly GCF_949987535.1. Classification (NCBI taxonomy): domain Eukaryota; kingdom Metazoa; phylum Chordata; class Mammalia; order Artiodactyla; family Balaenopteridae; genus Balaenoptera; species Balaenoptera acutorostrata. The sequence goes on along the minus strand of NC_080066.1, from coordinate 57,271,899 downwards.
CCTTTTTACATAAGTCATAGCATTATTAGCACTGTTTTTAGACCTGTCTCCTAAAACAAAGGAAATACAAACAAAACTAAATAAATGGAACCTAATTAAACTTAAAAGCTTTTGCACAGCAAAGGAAACCACCAACAAAATGAAAAGCTAACCTACTTGATTGGAGAAAACTTTTACAAATGATATGACCAATAAAGAGTTAATATCCAAAATATATAAACAGTACATACAACTCCCTCAACATTTTTTAAAAACTCAATTAAAACTTATGCAGAAGACCTAAATAAACATTTTTCCAAAGACATTCAGATGGCCAACAGGAAGATGAAAACATGTTCAACATTACTAATTATCAGAGAAATGCAAATCAAAAACACAATGAGTTATCACCTCACTCCAGTCAGAATGGCTATCTTTAAAAAGTTGACAGAGCATAAATACTAGAGAGGTTGTGGATAAAAGAGAATGCTTTTACACTGTTGGTAGGAATGCAGATTGGTGCCGCCACTGTCTAAAACAATATAGAGGCTTCTCACAAAACTAAAAATAGAACGACTATATGACACAGCAATTCTACTCCTTGGTATATATCTGAAAAAAATACTAATCCATAAAGAGACATGAACCCCAATGTTCATAGCAGCATTACTTACAATAGCTAAGATAAGGAAGCAACCTAAGTTCCTAGCAAGAGATGACTGGATAAAGAAGATGTGATATGTGTACACACACACACACACACACACACACACACACACACACACACACAGTGGAATACTACTCAGCCATAACATAGAATGAAATTTTGCGATTTGCAACAACATTGATGTATTGCAGGGTATTATGCTAAGTGAAATAAGTCAGACAGAGAAAGTCAAATACTGTATAATATCACTTACATGTGGAATCAATAAAATACAACAAACAAGTGAATATAACAAAAAAGAAACAGACTCACAGATATAGAGAATAAATAGTGGTTACCATTGGGGAGAAGGACGAGGGAAGGGTCAAGATAAGGGTAGGGGATTAAGTGTTACAAACTACTATGTATAAAATAAATAAGCTACAAGGATATATTTTACAGCACCGTGAAATACAGCCAATATATTATAATACTATAAATGGAATAAAATCTTTAAAAATTGTGAATCACTATGTTGTACACCCGAAATTTGGATAATATTGTACATCAACTATACCTCAATTTAAAAAATATTTTCTAAAAAAATACTAAACAAATTCCTCACAAAATATTCCAAAAAAAAAATAGAGGATGAGGGGGCTTCCCTGGTGGCGCAGTGGTTGAGAGTCTGCCTGCCAATGCAGGGGACACGGGTTCAAGCCCTGGTCTGGGAGGATCCCACATGCCGCGGAGCAACTGGGCCCGTGAGCCACAATTACTGAGCCTGTGCGTCTGGAGCCTGTGCTCCGCAACAAGAGAGGCTGCGATGGTGAGAGGCCCACGCACCGCGATGAAGAGTGGTCCCCACTTGCCACAACTAGAGAAAGCCCTCGCACAGAAACGAAGACCCAACACAGCCATAAATAAATAAATAAATAAAATTAAAAAAAAAAAAAATAGAGGATGAAATACTGCCAAATTCAGTCTAAGAGGCCACCTACATGATACGAAAATCAGACAAAGATACTACAAAAAAAGAAACTACAGGCCAATACAGCTGATGAATATTGATGCAAAAATACTCAACAAAATATTAGGAAACAAAATTTAACAGTTTATAAAAGGAATATACATCATGATTAAGTGGGATTTATTCTTGTGATATAAGGATGGTCCAATATTTGCAAATCAATCAATATGATACATTAACAAATGAAAGGATAAAAATTAAATGATCATCTCAATAGATATAGAAAACGCTTTTGACAAAATTAAACATCCATTCATGATTAAAAAAAAAAACTCTTCAAGTTGGTATAGAGGGAACACATCTCAACATTATAAAGGCCATTTACAACAAACCAACAGCCAACATCATATTCAGTGGTAAAAAGCTGAAATTCTTCCCACTAAAACTGAGAACAGATGAGAGTGACCACACTCACCACTTCAATTTAACATAGTGTTTGAAATCTAGCCACAGCCATCAGACTAGAAAAAGAAATAAAAGGCAGGCAAATAGGTAGGGAAGAAATAAAATAGTCACTATTTGCTGATGAAATGCTACAATATACAGAAAACTCTGAATTCTCCACCAAAAAAAAAAAAATCTATTAGACCTAGAAAAAGAATTCAGTATTGGTGCAGGATATAAGATTACAAGCATATAAAAATCTGTTGCTTTTCTATATGATAATGAAATATCAGAAAGAGAAAGAAAATAATCCTGCTTAATACTGCACCAAAAAATAAAATACCTAGGAATAAATTTAAAGAGGTGAAAGACCTATACTCTGAAAACTACAAAACATTGATGAAGAAAATTGATGATGATACAAAGAAATGGAAAGATATCCTGCACTCTTGGATTGGAAGAATATTGTTTAAAGGACAGTACTACCCAAAACAATCTCTAGATTTAATGCAAACCCTATAAAATACCTATGACATTTTTCACAGAACTTGAACAAATAATCCTAAAATTTATATGAAAGCACAGAAGATCCTAAATTGCCAGAGCATCTTAGAAAAAAAGAAAAAAAAATGAAGCTGGAGGTATCAGCTCTCTAACTCCAGACTATACTGTACTACAAAGCTACAGTAATCAAAACAGCATAGTACCAGCAGAAAAACAGAGTTATAGAACAATGAAACAGAATGGAGACCCCAGAAATAAACCTACACACTTATGGTCAATTAATCTATAACAAAGTGGTTAAGAATATACAAAGGAAAAGTTATTCTCTTCAATAAGTGGTGTGGGGAACACTGGACAACTACATGTAAAAAAATGAGATTAGAACATTTCTTCACACCGTATATAAAAATAAACTCAAAATGGAGTAAAGACATAAATATAAGACCTGAAACTACAAAACTCTGAGAAGACAACATAGGCAGAATAATCTTTGAAATAAATCATAGCAATATTTTTTGGATAAGTCTCCTAAGGCAAAAGAAATTAAAGCAAAAATATTTCAATAGAACCTAATTAAACTTAAAAGCTTTTGCACACCAAAGGAAACCACCCACAAAATGAAAACACAACCTATTGAAAGGGAGAAAATATATGCAAATGATGTGACCAATAAAGGTTTAATATCCAAAATATATAAACAGTACATACAACTCAATATCAAAACAACAGATAACAGGATTTTTAAATGGCAGAAGACCTGAATAGACATTTTTCTAAAGAAGACAAACAGACGGCCAACAGGTACATGAAGAAATGGTACATTACTAATCATCAGAGAAATGCAAACCAAACCTCACACCTGTAAAATGGCTATCATCAAAATGTCTGGAAATAACAAATGTTGATGAGGATGTGGAGAAAAAAGAACCCTAGTACACTGTTGGTGGGAATATAAATTGGTGTAGCCACTGTGGAAAACAGTATGGAGTTTTCAAAGTACTAAAAATAGATCTACTATATTATCCAGCAATTCCACTCCTGGTTATATGTCCAAAGAAAACTAAAACATTAATTTGAAAAGATACATACACCCCAATGTTTATAGCAGCATTATTGACAATAGATAAGATATGGAAGCAAACTAAGTGGCTATCGACAGATGAATGGATAAAGAAGATGTGGTATATATATACACACACACACACACACAATGGAACATTATTCAGCCATTAAAAAAGAATGAGGATCTTGGGAGATGCAGGCACCTAGCACAGGAGTCCTGGGATGAGAAACAGGAGACAAAATGGCACGTGGACAAGGATGGTATTGAGTGACATTGAGGTGATTGCAGTGGTGCAACAGTGAGAAATGGTTGAGGTGAGCAGGTCTTTTGAAGTTCCAGCTAGCAAGGCTTCTGACATCTTTGCCTGGTCTTGGTGCTCTGGCCTGATGTCAGGCCTGAGCCTCTGAGGTGGGAGAGCCAATTTCAGGACATTGGACCACCAGAGACCTCTGGGCCCCACGTAATATCAATCAGTGAGAGATCTCCCAGAGATGTCCGTCTCAACGTTAAGACCCAGCTCTACCCAACTGCCAGCAAGCTCCAGTGCTGGACACCCCATATCAAACAACTAGCAAGACAGGAACACACCCCACCCATTAGCAGAGAGGCTGCCAAAAATCATAATAAGTTCACACCCCAAAACACACCACCAGACGCGACCCTTGTCTTGAAAAGACAAGATCCAGCATCATGCACCAGAATACAAGCACCAGTCCCCAACACCAGGAAGCCTACACAGCCCACTGAAGCAACCTTAGCCACTGGGGGCAGACAACAGTAATAAGAGGAACTACAAACCTACAGCCTGTGAAAAGGAGACCCCAACACAGTAAGTTAAACAAAATGAGAAGACAAAGAAATATGCAGCAGATGAAGGAGTAAGGTAAAAACCCACCAGACCAAACAAATGAAGAGGAAATAGGCAGTCTACCTGAAAAAGAATTCAGAGTAATGATAGTAAAGAAGATGGAAAATCACGGAAAGAGAATGGAGAAAATACAAGAAACGTTTAACAAGAACCTAGAACAACTAAAGAGCAAACGCACAATGATGAACAACACAATAAATGAAATTAAAAATTCTCGACCCCGGAGAGAAGATGGCGGAAAAGTAAGACGCGGAGATCACCTTCCTTCCCACAGATACAGTAGAAATACATCTACACGTGGAACTGCTCCTACAGAACACCCACTGAACGCTGGTAGAAAACGTCAGACCTCCCAAAAGGCGAGAAACTCCCCACGTACTTGGGTAGGGCAAAAGAAAAAAGAAATAAGAGAGACAAAAGAATAGGGTTGGGACCTGCACCAGTGGGAGGGAGCCGTGAAGGAGGAAAGGTTTCCACACACTAGGAAGCCCCTTCGTGGGCAGAGGCTGCGGGTGGCAGAGGGGGGAGCTTCGGAGCCACAGAGGAGAGCACAGCCACAGGGGTGCGGAGGGTAAAGCGGAGAGACTCCCGCACAGAGGCTCGGCACTGAGCAGCACTCACCAGCCCGAGAGGCTTGTCTGCTCAGCCGCTGGGGCGGGCAGGGCTGGGAACTGAGGCTCGGGCTTCAGTCGGACCGCAGGGAGAGGACTGTGGTTGGCGGCATGAACACAGCCTGAAGGGGTTAGTGCACCACAGCTAGCTGGGAGGGAGTCCAGGAAAAAGTCTGCAGCTGCCGAAGAGGCAAGAGACTTTTTCGTCCCTCTTTGTTTCCTGGTGCGTGAGGAGAGGGGATTCAGAGCGCCGCCTAAACGAGATCCAGAGACAGGCGCGAGCTGCAGCTATCAGCGCGGATCCCACAGCAACAGGGGTGCAGAGGAAAAAAAGGAGAGATTCCTGCACAGAGGCTTGGTGCCAGGCAGCACTCAGCAGCCCAAGAGGCTTTTCTGCTCACCTGCCAGGGCGGGGGTGGGGCTGGGAGCTGAGGCTCGGGCTTCAGTCGGATCACAGGGAGAGGACTGGGGTTGGCGGAATGAACACAGCATGAAGGGGTTAGCGCACCACAACTGGCTGGGAGGGAGACCAGGAAAAAGTTTGCAGCTGCCGAAGAGGCAAGAGTCTTTTTCTTGTCTCTTTGTTTCGCGGTGCGCAAGGAGAGGGGATTCAGAGCGCTGCCTAAACGAACTCCAGAGAAGGGGGCAAGCCGCAGTGATCAGCGCGGACCCCAGAGATGGGCGTGAGACGCTAAGGCTGCTGCTGCCGCCACCAAAAAGCCTGTGGGCGAGCACAGGTCACTCTCCACACCGCCCCTCCCGGGAGCCAGTGCAGCCCGCCACTGCCAGGAACCCGTGATCCAGGGACAACTTTTCCAGGAGAACGCACAGTGCGCCTCAGGCTGGTGTAACGTCATGCCGGGCTCTGCCACTGCAGGCTCACCCCGCCTCCTCTGTACCTCTCCCTCCCCCCATCCTGAGTGAGCCAGAGCCCCCGAAGCAGCTGCTCCTTTAACCCCGTTCTGTCTGGGCAGGGAACAGACGCCCTCAGGCGACCTACACGCAGAAGCGGGTCCAAATCCAAAGCTGAACCCCGGAAACTGTGCGAACAAAGAAGAGAAAGGGAAATCTCTCCCAGCAGCCTCAGAAGCAGCGGATTAAAACTCCACAAACAACTTGATGTGCCTGCATCTGTTGAATACCTGAATAGACAACGAATCATTCCAAATGCAGGAGGTGGACTTTGGGAGCAGGATATATTAATTTTTCCCCTTTTCCTTTCTTTGTGAGAAGTATATGTATATGCTTCTGGGTGAGATTTTGTCTGTATAGCTTTGCTTTATAATAGCTTTATTTTACTTCACTATATTATATCCTCTTTCTTTCTTTCTATTTTTTCTCACTTTTAGTCTGAGCCGTGTGGATGAAAGGCTCTTGGTGCTCCAGCCAAGCATCAGGGCCATGCCTCTGAGGTGGGAGAGCCAACTTCAGGACACTGGTCCACAAGAGACCTCCCAGCTCCATGTAATACCAAACAGCAAAAACCTCTCAGAGACCTCCATCTCAACATCAAGACCCAGCTTCACTCAACGACCAGCAAGCTACAGTGCTGGACACCCTATGCCAAACAACTAGCAAGACAGGAACACAATGCCACCCATTAGCAGAGAGGCTGCCTAAAATCATAATAAGGCTGCAGACACCCCAAAACACACCACCAGACGTGGACGTGCCCACCAGAAAGACAAGATCCAGCCTCATCCACCAGAACTCAGGCACTAGTTCCCTCCACCAGGAAGCCTACACAACCCACTGAACCAACCTTAGCCACTGGGGACAGATACCAAAAACAACGGGAACTACAAACCTGCAGCCTATGAAAAGGAGACCTCAAACACAGTAAGATAAGCCAAATGAGAAGACAGAAAAACACACAGCAGATGAAGGAGCAGGGTCAAAACACACCAGACCTAACAAATGAAGAGGAAATAGGTAGTCTACCTGAAAAAGAATTCAGAATAATGATAGGAAGGATGATCCAAAATCTTGGAAAAAGAATAGACAACATGCAAGAAACATTTAACAAGGACATAAAAGAACTAAAGAGGAAGCAAGCAATGATGAAAAAGACAATAAATGAAATTTAAAATACTCTAGATGGGATCAATAGCAGAAAAACTGAGGCAGGAGAACGGATAAGTGACCTGGAAGATAAAATGGTGGAAATAACTACTGCAGAGCAGAATAAAGAAAAAGGAATGAAAAGAACTGAGGACAGCCTCAGAGAACTCTGGGACAACATAAAATGCATCAACATTCGAATTATAGGGGTCCCAGAAGAAGAAGAGAAAAAGAAAGGGACTGAGAAAATATTTGAAGAGATTATAGTTGAAAATTTCCCTAATATGGGAAAGGAAATAGTTAATCAATTCCTGGAAACACAGAGAGTCCCATACAGGATAAATCCAAGGAGAAACACACCAAGACACATATTAATCAAACTGTCAAAAATTAAATATAAAGAAAACATATTAAAAGCAGCAAGGGAAAAACAACAAATAACACACAAGGGAATCCCCATAAGATTAACATCTGATCTTTCAGCAGAAACTCTGCAAGCCAGAAGGGAGTGGCAGGATATACTTAAAGTGATGAAGGAGAAAAACCTACAGCCAAGATAACTCTACCCAGCAAGGATCTCATTCAGATGTGGTGGAGAAATTAGAACCTTTACAGACAAGCAAAAGCTGAGAGAGTTCAGCACCACCAAACCAGCTTTACAACAAATGCTAAAGGAACTTCTCTAGGCAAGAAACACAAGAGAAGGAAAACACCTACAATAACAAACCCAAAACATTTAAGAAAATAGGAATAGGAATATACATATCGATAATTACCTAGAATGTAAATGGATTAAATGCTCCCACAGAAAGACACAGACTGGCTGAATGGATATAAACACAAGACCCATATATATGCTGTCTACAAGAGACCCACTTCAGACCTAGAGACACATACAGACTGAAAGTGAGGGGATGGAAAAAGATATTCCATGCAAATGGAAATCAAAAGAAAGCTGGAGTAGCAATTCTCATACCAGACAAAATTGACTTTAAAATAAAGACTATTACAAGGGACAAAGAAGGACACTATATAATGATCAAGGGATCGATCCAAGAGGAAGGTATAACAATTGTAAATATTTATGCACCCAACATAGGAGCACCACAATACATAAGGCAAATACTAACAGCCATAAAAGGGGAAATCGACAGTAACACAATCACAGTAGGGGACTTTAACACCCCACTTTCACCAATGGACAGATCATCCAAAATGAAAATAAATAAGGAAACACAAGCTTTAAATGATACATTAAACAAGATGGACTTAATTGATATTTATAGGACACTCCACCCAAAAACAACAGAATACACATTTTTCTCAAGTGCTTATGGAACATTCTCCAGGATAGATCATATCTTGGGTCACAAATCAAGCCTTGGTAAATTTAAGAAAATTGAAATCGTTTCAAGTATCTTTTCCGACCACAACGCTATCAGACTAGATATCAATTACAGGAAAAGATCTGTAAAAAATACAAACACATGGAGGCTACACAATACACTACTTAATAACGAAGTGATTACTGAAGAAATCAAAGGGGAAATCAAAAAATACCTAAAAACAAATGACAATGGAGACACGACGACCCAAAACCTATGGGACGCAGCAAAAGCAGTGCTAAGAGGGAAGTTTATAGCAATACAAGCCTACCTCAAGAAACAGGAAAGATCTCGAATAAACTACCTAACCTTGCACCTAAAGCAATTAGAAAAAGAAGAACAAAAAAACCACAAAGCTAGCAGAAGGAAAGCAATCATAAAGATCAGGTCAGAAATAAATGAAAAAGAAATGAAGGAAACAATAGCAAAAATCAATGAAACTAAAAGCTGGTTCTTTGAGAAGATAAACAAAATTGATAAACCATTAGCTAGACTCATCAAGAGAAAAAGGGAGAAGACTCAAATCAATAGAATTAGAAATGAAAAAGGAGAAGTAACCACTGACATGGCAGAAATACAAACGATCATGAGAGATTACTACAAGCAACTCTATGCCAATAAAATGGACAACCTGGAAGAAATGGACAGATTCTTAGAAATGCACAACCTGCCGCTACTGAACCAGGAAGAAATAGAAAATATGAACAGACCAATCACAAGCACTGAAGTTGAAACTGTGATTAAAAACCTTCCAACAAACAAAAGCCCAGGACCAGATGGCTTCACAGGTGAATTCTATCAAACATTTAGAGAAGAGTTAACACCTATCCTTCTCAAACTCTTCCAAAATATTGCAGAGGGAGGAACACTCCCAAACTCATTCTACGAGGCCACCATCACTCTGATACCAAAACCAGACAAAGATGTCACAAAGAAAGAAAACTACAGGCCAATATCACTGATGAACATAGATGTAAAAATCCTCAACAAAATACTAACAAACAGAATCCAACAGCACATTAAAAGGATCATACGCCATGATCAAGTGGGGTTTATCCCAGGAATGCAAGGATTCTTCAAAATATGCAAATCAATCAATGTGATACACCATATTAACAAACTGAAGGAGAAAACCATATGATCATCTCAATAGATGCAGAGAAAGCTTTCGACAAAATTCAACACGCATTTATGATAAAAGCCCTGCAGAAAGTAGGCATAGAGGGAAATTTCCTCAACATAATAAAGGCCATATATGACAAACCCACAGCCAACATTGTCCTCAATGGTGAAAAACTGAAACCCTTTCCACTAAGATCAGGAACAAGGCAAGGTTGCCCACTCTCGCCACTCTTATTCAATATAGTTTTGGAAGTGTTAGCCACAGCAATCAGACAAGAAAAAGAAATAAAAGGAACCCAAATCGGAAAAGAAGAAATAAAGCTGTCACTGTTTGCAGATGACATGATACTATACATAGAGAATCCTAAAGATGCTACCAGAAAACTTCTAGAGCTAATCAATGCATTTGGTAAAGTAGCAGGATACAAAATTAATGCACAGAAATCTCTTGCTTTTCTATACACTAATGATGAAAAATGTGAAAGTGAAATTAAAAAAACACTCCCATTTACCATTGCAACAAAAAGAATAAAATATCTAGGAATAAACCTAGCTAAGGAGACAAAAGACCTGTATGCAGAGAATTAAAAGACACTGATGAAAGAAATTAAAGATGATACAAATAGATGGAGAGATATACCATGTTCTTGGATTGGAAGAATCAACATTGTGAAAATGACTCTACTACCCAAAGCAATCTACAGATTCAATGCAATCCCTATCAAACTACCACTGGCATTTTTCACAGAACTAGAACAAAAAATTTCACAATTTGTATGGAAACACAAAAGACCCCGAATAGCCAAAGCAATCTTGAGAATGAAAAATGGAGCTGGGGGAATCAGGCTCCCTGACTTCAGACTATATTACAAAGCTACAGTAATCAAGACACTTTGGTACTGGCACAAAAACAGAAATATAGATCAATGGAACAGGATAGAAAGCCCAGAGATAAACCCACACACATATGGTCACCTTTTCTTTGATAAAGGAGGCAAGCATATACAGTGTAGAAAAGACAGCCTCTTCAATAAGTGGTGCTGGGAAAATTGGAGAGATACATGTAAAAGTATGAAATTAGAACACTCCCTGACACCATGAAGAAAAATAAACTCAAAATGGATTAAAGACCTAAGTGTAAGGCCAGACACTATCAAACTCTTAGAGGAAAGCATCGGCAGAACACTCTATGACATACATCACAGCAAGATTCTTTTTGACCCAGCTCCCAGAGAAATGGAAATAAGAACACAAATAAACAAATGGGACCTAATGAAACTTAAAAGCTTTTGCACAGCAAAGGAAACCATAAACAAGACCAAAAGACAACCCTCAGAATGGGAGAAAATATTTGCAAATGAAGCAACTGACAAAGGATTAATCTCCAAGATTTACAAGCAGCTCATGCAGCTCAATAACAAAAAAACGAACAACCCAATCCAAAAATGGGCAGAAAACCTAAATAGATATTTCTCCAAAGAAGATATACAGATGGCCAACAGACACATGAAAGAATGCTCAACATCATTAATCATTAGAGAAATGCAAATCAAAACTACAATGAGATATCATCTCACACTGGTCAGAATGGCCATCATCAAAAAATCTAGAAACAGTAAATGCTGGAGAGGGTGTGGAGGAAAGGGAACACTCTTGCACTGTTGGTGGGAATGTAATTTGATACAGCCACTATGGAGAACAGTATGGAGGTTCCTTAAAAAACTACAACTAGAACTACCATACGACCCAGCAATCCCACTACTGGGAATATACCCTGAGAAAACCATAGTTCAAAAAGACTCATGTACCAAAATGTTCATTGCAGCTCTATTTACAATAGCCAGTACATGGAAGCAACCTAAATGTCCATCGACAGATGAATGGATAAAGAAGATGTGGCACATATATACAATGGAATATTACTCAGCCATAAAAAGAAATGAAATGGAGGTATTTGTAAGAGGTGGATGGAGTTAGAGTCTGTCATACAGAGTGAGGTAAGTCAGAAAGAGAAAAACAAATACAGTATGCTAACACATATATACGGAATCTAAGGGGGAAAAAAAAGGCCATGAAGAACCTAGTGGCAAGAAAGGAATAAAGACACAGACCTACTAGAGAATGGACTTGAGGATATGGGGAGGGCGTGGGGTGAGATGTGACAGGGTAAGAGAGTGTCATGGACATATATACACTACCAAATGTAAAATAGATAACTAGTGGGAAGCAGCCGCATAGCACAGGGAGATCAGCTCAGTGCTTTGTGACCACCTAGAGGGGTGGGATGGGGAGGGTGGGAGGGAGGGAGATGCAAGAGGGAAGAGAAATGGGAACATATTATGTATGTATAACTGATTCACTTTGTTATAAAGCAGAAGCTAACACACTATTGTAAGGCAATTATACTTCAATAAAGATGTTTAAAAAAAAAAAAAAAGAAGATGTGGCACATATATACAATGGAATATTACTCAGCCATAAAAAGAAATGAAATGGAGGTATTTGTAATGAGGTGGATGGAGTTAGAGTCTGTCATACAGAGTGAAGTAAGTCAGAAAGAGAAAAACAAATACACTATGCTAACACATATATATGGAATCTAAGGGGGAAAAAAAAAGGCCATGAAGAACCTAGTGGCAAGACGGGAATAAAGACACAGACCTACTAGAGAATGGACTTGAGGATATGGGGATGGGGAGGGGTGAGAAGTGACAGGTTGAGAGAGTGTCATGGACATATATACACTACCAAATGTAAAATAGATAGCTAGTGGGAAGCAGCCGCATAGCACAGGGAGATCAGCTGGGTGCTCTGTGACCACCTAGAGGGGTGGGATGGGGAGGGTGGGAGGGAGGGAGATGCAAGAGGGAAGGGATATGGGAACATATGTATGTGTATAACTGATTCACTTTGTTATAAAGCAGAAACTAACACACCATTGTAAAGCAATTATACTTCAATAAAGATGTTAATTTAAAAAAAAAAATTTTAAAAATAAAAAAATAAAAATTCTCTAGAAGGAATCAATAGCAGAATAACTGAGGCAGAAGAACGTATGAGTGACTTGGATGATAAAAGAGTGGAAATAACTACTGCAGATCATAGTAAAGAAAAAAGAATGAAACGAATTTAGAACAGTCTCAGAGACATCTGGGGCAACATTAAACACACCAACATTCGAATTATAGGGGTCCCAGAAGAAAAGGAGAATAAAAAGTGTCTAAGAAAATATTTGAAGAGCTTATAGTTGAAAACTTCCCTAACATGGGAAATGAAATAGTCAATCAAGTCCAGGAAGTACAGAGAGTCCCATACAGGATAAATCCAAGGAGAAACATGCCAAGACACATATTAATCAAACTATCAAAAATTATATACAAAGAAAAAATATTAAAAGCAGCAAGGGAAAAGCAACAAATAAAATACAAGGGAAATCCCTGTAAGCTTAACAGCTGATCTTTCAGCACAAACTCTGCAAGCCTGAAGGGAGTGGCAAGACATATTTAAAGTGATGAAAGGGAAAAATCTACAACCAAGATTACTCTACACAACAAGGATCTCATTCAGATTTGATGGAGAAATTAAAATCTTTACAGACAAGCAAAAGCTGAGAGAGTTCAGCACCACCAAACCAGCTTTATAACAAGGAATTTCTCTAGGCAGGAAAAAAACAGGAGGGAAAGACTTACAAAAACAAAGCCCAAACAATTAAGAAAATGGTAATAGGAACATGCATATCAATAATTACCTTATTTTTAAGTCTTTTGTCATTTACAGACAGTTCTGGGTGTACTCTGATGCTTTTGCAAATATGTTCCTATAAAAGGGTTTCATCTTCAAGAAATTCATGGAAAAAACTCTGACAAGTACAGGTTTCTGGTAACTGACTGTACTGCTGAACTGAATGAATTAGCATTTTCAGAACTCTAATGAAAAACTGATGAACTCATAAAAGTGCTAACAAAAGATCAAGATGAAAAAAAAATAATTACATGGGACTGAGTGAACTGATGAAGATGAGTATAATTTTTGTGACTTTCTGTTTGAATTAAAAAAAAAACCCACAAGGACTCAGAGGCAAAGAATATACAAATCAATTTTCATTGCAAAGTAAAGGAGCTGTTACAGTGGAGGATTACAGGACTGAATGTCAATATTATGACATAGTATGAGTGTGTTTCATGTTTGGTAATTGCAATCATTGTTGCTTTTGTTGTGGTCATCCATGTACAATGCTTGGTGTCAGTCTATTTATCTCTTGTAAAAATAAAATACAGTGTGTGTGTGTAAAAAAATAATAATAAATAATTACCTTAAATGTAAATGGATTAAATGCTCCAACCAAAAGACGTAGACTGGCTGAATGGACACAAAAACAAGAACTGTATATATACTGTCTACAAGAGACCCATTTCAGACCTGGGGACACATACAGACTGAAAGAGAAAGGATGGAAAAAGTATTTCATGCAAATGGAAGTCAAAAGAAAGCTGGAGTAGCAATTCTCATATCAGACAAAATAGACTTTAAAATAAAGACTATTACAAGAGACAAACATGGACACTACATAATGATCAAGGGATGAATCCAAGAAGAAGATATAACAATTGTAAATATGTATGCACCCAACATAGAAGCACCCCAATACATAAGGCAAACACTAACAGCCATAACAGGGGAAATCGACAGTAACATAATAATAGTAGGGGACTTTAACACCTCACTTTCACCAATGGACAGATCAACCAAAATGAAAATAAATTAAAAAAATAAGGAATAATAAATAAAATAAAATAAATAAGGAAACACTAGCTTTAAATGACACATTAAACAAGATGGATTCAATTGATATTTAAAGGACATTCCAACTAAAAACAACAGAATACACTTTCTTCTCAACTGCTAATGGAACATTCTCCAGGACAGATCATATCCTGGGTCACATATCAAGCCTTGGTAAATTTAAGAAAATTGAAATTGTATCAAGTATCTTTTCCAATCACAACGCTATGAGACTAGATAACAATTACATGAAAAAAAACTGTAAAAAATACAAACACATGGAGGCTAAACAATACACTACTAAATAACCAAGAGATCACGGAAGAAGTCAAAGAGGAAATCAAAAAATACCTAGAAACAAATGACAATGAAAACATGATAACCCAAACCTATGGGATACAATAAAAGCAGTTCTAAGATGGAAGTTTATAGCTATACAATCCTACCTCAAGAAACAAGAAAAATCTCAAATAAACAACCTAACCTTACACTTAAAGCAATTAGAGAAAAAAGAACAAAAAAACACCAAATTTAGCAGAACACCTATCCTCAAACTCTTCCAAAATATAGCAGAGGGAGGAATTCTCCCAAACTCATTCTACAAGACCATCATCATGCTGATACCAAAACCAGACAAAGATGTCACAAAGAAAGAAAACTATAAGCCAATATCACTGATGAACATAGATGTAAAAATTCTCAACAAAATACCATCAAACAGAATCCAACAGCACACTAAAAGGATCATACAACATGATCAAGTGGGGTTTATCCCAGGAATACAAGGATTCTTCAATATATGCAAATCAATCAACGTGATACACCATATTAACAAATTGAAGGATAAAAACCATATGATCATCTCAATAGATACAGAAAAAGCTGTCGACAAAATACAACACCGATTTATGATAAAATACTCCAGAAAGTAGGCATAGAGGGAACCTACCTCAACATAATAAAGGCTGTATATAACAAACCCACAGCCAACATCATTCTCAAGGGTGAAAAATTGAAACCATTTCCTCTAAGATTCGGAACAAGACAAGGTTGCCCACTCTCACCGCTATTATTCAACATTGTTTTGGGAGTTTAGGCTGCAGCAATCAGAGAAGAAAAAGAAATAAATGGAATCCAAATTGGAAAGAGAAGTAAAAGTGTCACTGTTTGCAGATGACATGATACTATACATAGAGAATCCTAAAGATGCTACCAGAAAACTACTAGAGCTAATCAATGAATCTGGTAAAGTAGCAGGATACAAAATTAATGCACAGAAATCTCTTGCATTCCTATACACTAATGATGAAAAATCTGAAAGAGAAATTAAGAAAACACTCCCATTTATCATTGCAACAAAAAGAATAATATATCTAGAGTTAAATCTACCTAAGGAGACAAAAGACCTGTATGCAGAAAACTATAAGACACTGATGAAAGAAATTAAAGATGATACAAATAGATGGAGAGATATACCATATTCTTGGATTGGAAGAATCAACATTGTGAAAATGACTATACTACCCAAAGCACTACCAATGGCATTTGTCACAGACCTAGAACAAAAAATTCACAATTTTTATGGAAAACTCAAAAGACTCTGAATAGCCAAAGCAATCTTGAGAAAGTAAAATGGAGCTGGAGGAATCAGGCTCCCAGTCTTCAGACTATACTACAAGGCTACAGTAATCAAGACAGTATGGTACTGGCACAAAAACAGAAATATACATCAATGGAACAGGATAGAAAGCTCAGAGATAAACCAATGCACATATGGTCACCTTACCTTTGATAAAGGAGGCAAGAATATACAATGGTGAAAAGACAACCTCCTTAATAAATTGTGCTGGGAAAACTGGACAGCTACATGAAAAGAATGAAATTAGAACACTTCTTAACACCATACACACAAAAATAAACTCAAAATGGATTAAAGACCTAAATATAAGGTCAGACACTATAAAACTCTTAGAGGAAAACATAGGCAGAACACTCTATGACATAAATCACAGCAAGATCCTTTTTGACCTACCTCCTAGAGAAATGGAAATAAAAACAAAAATAAACAAATGGGACCTAATGAAATTTAAAAGGTTTTGCACAGCAAAGGAAACCATAAACAAGTCAAAAAGACAACCCTCAGAATGGGAGAAAATATTTGCAAACAAAGCAACTGACAAAGGATTAATCACCAAAATATACAAGCAGCTCATTCAGCTCAATATCTAAAAACCAAAAACCCCAATTCAAAAATGGGCAGAAGACCTAAATAGACATTTCTCCAAAGAAGATATACAGATTGCCAACAAACCCATGAAAGGATGCTCAACATCACTAATCGTCAGAGAAATGCAAATCAAAACTACAATGAGATATCATCTCACACCTGTCAGAATGGCCATCATCAAAAATCTACAAACAATAATTTCTGGAGAGGGTGTGGAGAAAAGGGGACCCTCTTGCACTGTTGGTGGGAATGTAAATTGATACAGCCATTATGGAGAACTCTATGGTGGTTCCTTAGAAAACTAAAAATAGAACTACCATATGACCCAGCAATCCCGCTACTGGACATACACCGTGAGAAAACCATAATTCAAAAGAATCATGTACCACAATGTTCATTGCAGCACTATTTACAATAGCCAGGACGTGGAAGCAACCTAAGTTTCCAGAGACAGATGAATGGATAAAGAAGATGTGGCACATATATACAATGGAATTTTACTCAGCCATAAAAAGAAACGAAATTGAGCTATTTGTTGTGAGGGAGATGGACCTAGAGTCTGTCATACTGAGTGAAGTAAGTCAGAAAGAGAAAAACAAACACTATATGCTAACACATATATATGGAATCTAAAAAAAAAAAAAAATGTTCTGATGAACCTAGGGACAAGACAGGAATAAAGACGCAGACGTTGAGAATGGACTTGAGGACACAGGGAAGGGGAAGGGTAAGCTGGGACAAATTGAGAGAGTAGCATTGACATATACACACTACCAAATGTAAAATAGATAGCTAGTGGATAGCAGCTGCATAGCACAGGGAGTTCAGCTCGGTGCTTTGTGACCACCCAGAGGGGTAGGATAAGGAGGGTGGGAGGGAGATGCAAGAGGGAGGGTATATGGGTATATATGTATACATATAGCTGATTCACTTTGTTATACATCAGAAACTAATACAACATTGTAAAGCAATTTTTCTCCAATAAAGGTGTTTAAAAAAATGAATGAAATTCTGCCATTTGCAATAACATGGATGGATCTAGTGTTTACTACGCTAAGTGATGTAAGTCAGAGAAAGACAAGTACTCTATGCTATCACTTATAGGCGAGTCTAAAAAATAAATGAATGAATATAACAAAACATGAACAGACTCAGAGATATAGAGAACAATCTAGTGGTTACCAGTGGAGAGAGGGAAGATGTTAGTGGCAAGATATTTGTATGGGATTAAGAGATAAAAACTACTATGTTTAAAATAAATAAGCAACAAGGATATATCGTGAAGCAGAGGGAAACATCTGAATCATGGAGTCCTAAAACTGCTTTTTCCTGAATTCCAACACACTGAAGCTGGATGAATTGATATAAACACCAGGGAAGACAGCACAACAGATCATGCATGTGCAACATTCATGCTCGCTGCTGTGTGGGTCACTCAGAAAGTTCACTGGAACACCTGATGCCATCACCACAGACATTCAAATTACAAAATAGAATATCAATTGAATTCCTTGACTCCATCATCTAAAGATGCTTTGAGCCCAACATCTAGAAATCTGAAATGATTGCCCTCTGGAATCAGAAACTGAGTTAACTATAAATTTTTATTTTTGTTTTATTTCATAGTATCTCCACATCATTAAATATCTGACTGATAACATCATTCAGAAAATACCCACTACAGCCAAATCTCAACAGATGATTAACCAGATCCTTAATGAACAAAGGGCAACCCAAAAAGAGTTGAACTTAAAATGTTCAAAGGAAAGAAAGAAAAAATCTGTTGTTGTTTTTTCTTGAACTTGAGGTGGGAAAATGACAAAGATTCTTTGATTGGTCTAACTTTAGTCAGGCTCCTGAACCTACTCCGAGGCACATGTGTGTACTTCCTAGTAATATCTTCAGCAAGAAAGCTGCTAAGTGAGCTCAGCAATAGTTCCTCATCCTCCATATCTGATTGCCCTAAATATCTAATCAGAATTCTTATCTTCCTCCTTCCACCAGGTGATGAATGATCTGCCTGGCCTCTCTTCGCAACAATCCAGTTAGATTGGTTTAGCCAGAATGCTCTTTACCCTTACTGTTTCCTATTAGCAATTTTCTAAAAAGTAGCCTCTACCAGGCTCCTTCACTATATATTCACACTTGCAAATTGTTCATTCATATTTGAACCTGGTTCTATACTGAAGTCTCCTTCTGCCATTACAATAGTTTTTAATAAACCTACATTTTCTGCTTTAATGACTGTTGAGCTACATTTTTTCTCTAACAGTAGTCAGAGTGAATCACTCCAGATAGCACAGTAAATCTCCTCCTTACCAGTTGATTCAGAGGCATGAGGAGGAGAAATAGGCCATTTGGCAGTCTTAACTTCCATTTCAGGGGAATCATTGTTTTGTCTACTGGTGGAAGCATTTGTTCCTGTGGAACTAAGACTTGTAGATCAACAGAGCATGAAATTAGAGGAACGGGAAGGAAAAAGTTGCTAGTAGGTTAGTAGAGGTAGGAGGTAATGGTGTAATTCCCATTGCCAACCTTCATTTCTGGACCCATGAATCCAGGGTACCAGAGTAACACCACCATATGTTGAATGTAATTCAGAGCATACACAACCTCTTGGAGAGCCCTGCTACAGCATTCCAACACATTGTCACCCAGTTGGCACTGAAACTGAGTCTTCAAAAGGCCCTTTCTCTGTTCTATCAAGTCAGCTGCTTTAGATGGTGGGGATCATGGTAGGATACTGAATTTAATGAACATGGGCCCATTGCCACACTCCCTTTGCTGTGAAGTGAGTTTTTTAATCTAAAGTAATGCTTTGTGGAATACTATAGTAGTGAATAAGACATTCTTTAATCTACAAAATGTAGTTTTGGCAGTAATGTTGCACGCAGGGAAAGCAATTTCATACCAAGTATAAGAGTCAGTTCCAGTAAGGACAAAACAACCACCTTCCTATATGGAAGCAGCCCAATGTAATCAATCTACCCCCAGGTAGCTGGTTAAACACCCCAGGGAATAGTGCCATATCAGGGACATAATGTTGATGTCCCCTACTGGCAGACTGGACACTTGGCCTTGGTAAATGGAAGTCCAAGTGGCTGAGCCTATGCATGACTTCCATCCCTGCCACTACGGCCTCTTTCTTTATTAACCTGCTGGGAAGTAACAGGGTGGTGAGGTAAAGAGGTTACTGGTATCCACTGTTGTGTCATCCTATCCACTTGATTATTAAAATCTTCCTCTGATGATGTCACACTTTAGTGAGCATTCACATAGGAAACAAAATCTTCATGTTCTTTCCCCATTGAGAGAGAACTATCCATATACAACTTCATCAAATTTCATTGTCACCAATTTTCCAATTAATTTCCTCTTAAGTCCTTGGCAATAGCACCAAAGCATTGGCCATAACCCATGTAGTGGTACATAATTATACATTACTAATTTCTCCCTTTTAGTAAAGTGAACATCCAGGTGCACTGTCCAAAGTTCTTCTCATTGGGAGGATTTCCCTCTACCGCTATCCTTCAGGGATATCTCAAGAAGGGCTGTAGTCCTGCAAACTGTCTACTTTCAGGTGGTGCTTGCAATGGAAGAGAATAATCTGTTATCTAAGCGCACCTCATTTCTTCTTCTGTCAACTGAATTCAGGGAGCTGCTAGTGTAGGCTAGCTTTTTTTTAGGACTTAGTAGGTCTGATAACACCCAATACATGATAAGCAGTCCAGTCCCATGGAAACTTGATGGCCCATGGTCAAGCATTCACTCCCTGGTAAGAATCAGTAGCAAGCCAAGAGCTGTTCTCTAAAGGAGAGTAGGTATCTGAGGATGGCAGCAGTACCTTGCACCAAAATCCTAAACACCTATGCTGCTATTCACCTAAAGGCATTGCCAAAGTCTCCATATAGCATCCCTATCTGCCAGTGAAGCTTCAGGAACCATTGGGACTGCTGGAATATATGGCCAAAAGTTGTAGAGGAGTTTTCACAGCTGCCTAGACCTTTTGAAGAGTCTTCTCTTCCTCCAGGTCACACTCAAACTAGCAGCTTTTTGGGTCACTCAAAAACTGGGCCAGTGTAACACTCCCAAATGAGAAATATATTACCTCTAAAATCGAAAGAGGACCACCAGGCAATGTTCCACTTTCTTGGTTGTAAAAGAGGCCAGATGCAACAACTTATTCTTCACCTTGAATTAGATATTTGGGCATGTCCTACTCACTGGACCCCTGCATATTTCACTGAGGTAGAATACCCCTGAATTGTCTCATATTTATTACCCACCATCTGCCATATGAGCCCATCTCACAGTACATAATACCTTTCTTTCTCAATCAATGTCCCACCTCAACAGTAAACACCCTAATAGAATTAGAATTCAACTTGCATTAAATTTTGGCAGTTCCAGTTTTATTTTCAGCAATTTCAGCCCTAAAGGTGGTAAGTCTGTCTCTTAGGGCACACCTCAAAGCTCTGAGGTCATTTATACAACCCTGGAGCTGAGAATTTTAATCCCTAATCTCATTCTTTTCTTCTACTACTTTGTCCAGCAACATAAGGAGAAAACAACCAACATCATTATATTCCATAGTATTTCAAAAACATGTTTGAGAGTATTATATATAGAGTTACTTAACTCCATCCTTCTTATAAGTGGCTGATTAAGAATATCCAATGTAGCCATTTTGTGTATCTCTAAAAATGTTTCTCAACAATGAACCATCAATGCTCTATTTACTGTTAGAAATAGAATCATCAGAGTCCTTTAATCTAGTAAGATTACAGAGTCAATTCCAACATCCTTAAATTTCTTTTCAACTAGAACCACTTTTGGTACCAAAAATTATATAAGTCAAGGTACACCAGAAAAACAAAACAGACAGGATAGGTAGGTAGGTAGACAAAAGGACATTTATTATTTGTAAATGTTCAGGCATTATGGAGACTGAGAAGCTCCACAAACTGTCACCTGCAACCTGGAGAACCAGGAAAACCAGTAAAGTAAGTCAGTTGAAGCCCAAAATCTGATAACCAGGTAGCCCATGGAATAACTGCTAGTCCCAACCAAAGGCCTGAGAACCAGGGACCCATGGTGTAAGTCCCAGAAACAAAAGACCCAAGAGCGAGGAAAAGATGAACTTCATAGCTCAAGAAGAAGTGAGGGATTTGACCTTTCGTCTCCTTTTTGTTCTATTGTGGCCTTCAACAGATTGGATAATGTCTGACACATTAGTAAGGGCAGATCTCTACTCCACTGAAACAAATATCAATCCCTTCCAGAAACATCATCACATACACACCCAGAAATAATGTTTTAACACCTCTTTGAGCTTTTTATTAGCCAGGACAATTTGACACAGAAAATTAACTATAACAAGGCCATCCATGACAACTTGATAAGTATAAGCATTGCGTTAATCCATAGGTAATTCCAAATAAAGAAAATTACTAGGACAGAATCTACTTAACATGATACAACTTCCTGCACACAACCACACACACACACACACACACACACACACACACACACCCCTTCCCCAGAATAGGAGGTAAAATCTTCAAATAATGTTTACTCTTCTACATATCCCATAACAAATAGTATAATGTAAAATTAACAATAGTTAAATATATGATATAAAGTCAATACATCTCATATTGCATGAAAAGGGAATAAGAGAAGCATTAAAAAAGATATTTAATATATGTATATATACACAGAAACATATTTATAACAAAATAGGGAGAAAATACAATTATAGTCTTCATTTTTATAAGTGGTCACAAGTTCAAAGCTGGATTTATAATTACCTTCTGCTACTACACATTCTGTATTTCCTTTGCATCAGAAAGCACCGAGATACTGTTGGGGTGATTCAAACCTTCATTCATGATGGGTCTGGGTTATTACTAGTTCTGCTCTGATTAGGATGTTGTAGTTTCCTATTAATCTTAATGGGAATTGTAATACTAAGAGACACCTAACGGAGATTCTGTATTCCAGACATACTCTTCATCACTTCCTTTATGAAATAGTTTCCCAATCTCCCTTTGGAATTCACAAAAATTCTTTGCTTGACCAAACTTTGGTCAAGCTCTTGAACCTTTCCCTAGGCCCATCTGTGCACTTTCTTGTAAAATCCTTAGCATGAACCCTGATAACTCAGTTTTGCAAGATGTTTCATCCTCCATGTCTGATCACCTTCCATATCTAATTAGGTTTCTCATCTTCACCATTCACAAAGTGACCTCTGATCCACCTTGCCTGTCTTCAGCAAGAATCCTGTTAGGTTGGTTTAGCCATTTCCCCCTTTACTCTTGATGTTTCCTCTTATATTATTTCATATGACTCCTACCAGTCCTCAGCTGTAAATTCTGACACGCCAATGCTGTATTTGGAATTGAGCCTAGTTCTATACTGAGGTCTTGTCCTCTATTGCAATAGTCCTGAATAAATTCTGTTTTTACCAATTTAACTACTCCCTACCTATGTATTGTCTGTGACATTTATGGTGTTACTACTCACATGAGATAAAATTCATCACTGGTCCCTTGGACCCCACACTGAGGACCTTAATAAGCACCTTTGAAGGCTTTGTCTTTACTGCTGACTGATTGGTTGGTGATCCATTGGATTCCTAAACCATTGCTCCAGATAAATATCCTTTGAAGATGGTAAGAATAGATTTTCAATTCTTAAGATTTTGAATATACTCTAGAATCTGGGTTAGAGTCCCAGACAAACAGGCAGGTTTAGAGTATCAAATTTCTCTGTTCATAAGCATAATGTTACCATTAACTAAGAACATGGGAGTTTCTCAGTGTACTTAAAACCTTCTTCTTGAACCCTTTACTTTCCTTCTTATTGTCATGATTTTACTAATGATAACTGGAACTTCAATGGCCCCTTTGGGAAACTTTGATCTTCCTAAACTGGTTACTCTAAAACTTCTCTCTTCCCATCACAGTTGTTCACTCTTCCCCCTTTTACAGCTTTAGA
This sequence comes from Balaenoptera acutorostrata, assembly GCF_949987535.1. Taxonomy (NCBI): domain Eukaryota; kingdom Metazoa; phylum Chordata; class Mammalia; order Artiodactyla; family Balaenopteridae; genus Balaenoptera; species Balaenoptera acutorostrata. Next base: position 57,248,238 of record NC_080066.1, on the reverse strand, counting down.
TCTTTCCTCCACTTTCATTTAATCTTTTGATATGTCCCCCTTCTTCAATCCCCTACCTTCTCCTTCTGTCCACCATGTGAGACACTTCCACCTTAGTTCCTTACCTCCCTAAAGTCACTTAAATTTTAGGCCACCTACTCTTCATTGAGGGCTCTGAAGGGAATAAAGAAACTCCAAGAGCAATGAACCAAAGATAATAAGTGAACAAAGGGCTATTTGCAAACAGAACTGGTTGTTTCATCCACTCAGTGGGTTTTGGACATATCCAGACAGTTGCTAGATATATCCTCAGTCACTGGGCCAAAATGGAGTCTACAGCCTCCACTAGATTACATACCAGGACAAAAGAAAATCTTAAAAGTCTCCCCCAGAAATATTGATAAATAGTTAACCTTAAATTACCCCATTTGCCAGAATCACAATTCAGATAAAACTATAAAGTGGAGATAAACCAGGGAATTTTATGACAATTTTTACTGACCCATGGCTAAAATTTTAGGGTAAAAGCTATAAGACATTGTTTTCATGTGTCTGTATGTTCACATAGGTTTATGTATGCATGTATTACCAATTTATTTCATAAAATCACTTTGGCGAGATCTGTACAGATTGGCTTAGAGATATGTAAGTGTTTCTATAATTAAGTATTCCTAAAACTATCAGAAATGTAGAAATAAATCCAATTATTTAAAGTTATATAATCTGAGACCATCTTTGGTAAATAAAGCTAGTTTTTTAACTTGTTGGTAAAATTAAAACAGGCACATCTTCAGAGTTGCCAGCATTAAATATAAGGTAGACATATATTTCTTTCTACCTACATTTATCTGTCAAACAAGCTTAAGTTATCTCTCCTAGGTGGTAATAATTATAAAACTATAAATCCAACCTAAAAATGTACAATAAATTGAATTGCTGGATGCATGTCAAGAACGGGATTTTTAAAAGAAAAAAAAAACAAAGTGAGAGGTACCATATGTTTATTTTTTAAAGTTCTGGGTTTCTGTGATTTTGGGGGTGGAGCGGTACATGCTATATTTGCCGACTTGAAAAATAACTTAGGATGATGGCTAGATTTGTTTAACTCAAATATTTCTATAATCAATTTAACTATAATTTTAAGAACAAGTGATTTGAGTATATGTAAGTGGGATAAAAGTTTATAAATGTATCTTTAAACAATAAATGTTTTCTTATAGGTCTACACAAAAATAGTTCCACAGGCGTTTTAGTAACTTGAAACTTTATATACTAAACTAAGATAAATAATAGATATCCAGGGCTTCCCTGGTGGCGCAGTGGTTGAGAATCTGCCTGCCAATGCAGGGGACACGGGTTCGAGCCCTGGTCCGGGAAGATCCCACATGCCACGGAGCAACTAAGCCCGTGAGCCACAGCTACTGAGCCTGCGCGTCTGGAGCCTGTGCTCCGCAACAAGAGAGGCCGCGATAGTGAGAGGCCCGCGCATCGCGATGAAGAGTGGCCCCCGCTTGCCGCAACTAGAGAAAGCCCTCGCACAGAAACGAAGACCCAACACAGCCAAAAAATAAATAAATTAATTAATAAAAAAAAAAAAAAAACAACTGTTAAAAAAAAAAAAAATAAAAATAATAGATATCCAATGAATATCTAGATCATTCGCAAATTAAAAAATTGAAACACAAATTGCTGAACAATAAGTTGATGTACTTTTGGAATCACTTTTTATACCATATGGAGAAGGTAAATATATTTGACCTGTTAATAAACATGAGAAATTATATTATGAAAATGCATATACAGAAAAAATTCTCAACAAAATATTAGTAAACTGAATCCAACAACACATAAAAAGGTTCATACACCATAATCAAGTTGGATTTATACCAGGATCACAGAGAGAATAGTTCAACATAGGCAAATCAATCAATGTGATATACCACATCAACAAAAGAAAAGGCAAAAAACTACATGAACATCTCAATAAATGCAGAAAAAGCATTTGATAAAATTCAACATCCATTCATGTTTAAAACCCTTAGGAAAGTGGGTATAGAGGGAACATATCTCAACATAATAAAATCTATTTATGACAAACCCACAGCCAATATAATACTCAATGGTGAAAAGCTGAAAGACTTCCCACAAAAATCTGGAACAAGACAAGGATGCCCACTCTCACCACTTCTATTCAACATAGTACTGGATGTCCTAGCCGTACCAAGCAGACAAGAAAAAGAAAGAAAATGTATCTAAATTGGAAATCAGAGGTAAAATTGTCATTTTATGCAGATGACATGATACTATATATGAAAATCCTAAAGACTCCACACAGAAACAACTAGAACTGATAAACAAATTTAGCAAGGTACCAGGATACAAGATTAACATACAGAAATCAGATTCATTTCTTTACACCAACAATGAAATATCAGAAATAGAAAGTAAAAAAAGAAAATCCTTTCTAAAATCTAATCAAAAAGAATAAAACAGTTAGGAATAAACCTGACCAAGGATGTGAAAGACTTATTTGCTGAGAACTATAATACATTGATAAAGGAAATTAAAGAGGATTCAAGGAAATAGAAAGATATCTCATGCTCTTGGATTGTAAGAATTAATATTGTTGGGACTTCCCTGGTAGCACAGTGGTTAAGAATCTGCCTGCCAATGCAGGGGACACAGGTTCGAGCCCTGGTCTGGGAAGATCCCACATGCTGTAGAGCAACTAAACCTGTGCAGCACAACTACTGAACCTGTGCTCTAGAGTCCACGAGTCACAACTACTGAGCCTGCATACCACAACTACTGAAGCCCACATGCCTAGAGCCCATGCTCCACAACAAAGAGAAGCCACCACAATGAGAAGCCCATGCACTGCAACAAAGGGTAGCTCCCACTTGCCACAATTAGAGAAAAGCCTGCACTCAGCAATGAAGGCCCAACACAGCCAAAAATAAATACATAAATTTATTTTTTTAAAAAGAACTAATATTGTTAAAATGGCCAAAACAATCTACAGATTTAATGTGATCGCTATCAAATTACCCTTGATATTTTTAACAGAACTAGAACAAATAATCTAAAAATTTATATGGAACCATAAAAGACCCAGAATTGCCAAAGCAATCCTGAGGGAAAAAACAAAACAAAACAAAAAACAAAGCAGGAGGTATAACCCTCTCAGACTTCAAACAATACTGCAAAACTACAGTAATCAGAGCAGTGTGGTATTGGCACAAAAACAGATATATGGATCAATGGAACAGAATAAAGAGCCCAGAAATAAACCCACACACCTATGGTCACTTAATTTTTCACAGAGGAGGCAAGAATATACAATGGAGAAAACACAGTCTCTTCAGCAAGTGTTGTTGGGAAACCTGGAAAGCTGCAGGTAAATCAATGAAGATAGAACACTCCCTCACACCATACACAAAAATAAACTCAAAATGGCTTAAAGACTTAAATATAAGATATGACACCATAAAATCCTAAAACAAAACAAAGGCAAAACATTCTCTGACATAAATTGTACCAATGTTTATTTAGGTCAGTCTTCCAAGGCAATAGAAATAAAAGCAAAAATAAACAAATGGGACCTAAGCAAACTTATAAGCTTTTGCACAGCAAAGGAAACCATAAGCAAAATGAAAAGACAACCTATGGACTGGGAGAAAATATTTGCAAAGGATGAGGCTGAGAAGGGCTTAACTTCCAAAATATGCAAACAACCCACACAGCTCAATAACAAAAAGTCAAACAATACAATTGAAAAATGGACAGAAGACCTAAATAGACATTACTCCAAAGAAGACATACAGACGGCCAACAGGCACATGAAAAGATGCTCAATATTGCTAATTATTAGAGAAATGTAAGTCAAAGCCACAATGAGGTATCACGTCACTCCAGTCAAAATGGCCATCAAGATTTTCAGATCTTGGAAGATGGCAGAAGAGTAAGACTCGGAGATCACCTTCCTTCCCACAGATACAGTAGAAATACATCTACACGTGGAACTGCTCCTACAGAACACCCACTGAACACTGGCAGAAGACGTCAGACCTCCCAAAAGGCAAGAAACTCCCCACGTACTTGGGTAGGGCAAAAGAAAAAAGAAATAACAGGGACAAAAGAATAGGGACGGGACCTGCACCAGTGGGAGGGAGCCGTGAAGGAGGAAAGGTTTTCACACACTAGGAAGCCCCTTCATGGGCAGAGACTGCGGGTGGCAGAGGGGGGAAGCTTCGGAGCCACGGAGGAGAGCACAGCCACAGGGGTGCGGAGGGCAAAGCGGAGAGATTCCCGCACAGAGGCTCGGCGCCAATCAGCACTCACCAGCCCAAGAGGCTTGTCTGCTCACCCGCCGGGGTGGGAGGGGGCTGGGAGCTGAGGCTCAGGCTTTGGTCGGATCCCAGGGAGAGGACTGTGGTTGGCGGCATGAACACAGCCTGAAGGGGATAGCGCACCACAGCGAGCCGGGAGGGAGCCCGGGAAAAAGTCTGCAGCTGCCGAAGAGGCAAGAGACTTTTTCTTCCCTCTTTGTTTCCTGGTGCGTGAGGAGAGCGGATTCAGAGCGCCGCCTAAACGAACTCCAGAGATGGGCGCGAGCCGGGGCTATCATTGTGGACCCCACAGCAACAGGGGTGCAGAGGGAAAAGCGGAGAGATTCCTGCACAGAGGATCAGTGCCGACCAGCACTCACCAGCCCAAGAGGCTTCTCTGCTCACCCGCCTGGGCGGGCGGGGGCTGGGAACTGAGGCTCGGGCTTCGGTCGGATCATAGGGAGAGGAATGGGGCTGGCGGCGTGAACACAGCCTGAAAGGGTTAGCGCACCACAGCTAGCTGGGAGGGAGCCCGAGAAAAAGTCTGCAGTCCCCGAAGAGGCAAGAGACTTTTTCTTGCCTCTTTGTTTCGCGGCGCACAAGGAAAGGGGATTCAGAGCACCGCCTAAATGAACTGCAGAGACGGGCGCGAGCCGCTGCTATCAGCATGGACCCCATAGACAGGCATGAGAAGCTAAGTCTGCTGCTGCCGCCACCAAAAAGCCTGTGTGTGAGCACAGGTCACTCTCCACACCGCCCCTCCCGGGAGCCAGTGCAGCCCGCCACGGCCAGGCTCCCGTGATCTGGGAGCAACTTCCCCAGGAGAACGCACAGCGCACCTCGGGCTGGTGCAACGTCATGCCGGCTTCTGCCGCCACAGGATCACTGCACATCCGTATCCTTCCCTCCCCCCTGCCCGAGTGAGCCAGAGCCCCCGAATCAGCTGCTCCTTTAACCCCGTTCTGTCTGGGCGAGGAACAGACGCCCTCAGGCGACCTACACGCAGAAGCGGGTCCAAATCCAAAGCTGAACCCCGGGAGCTGTGCGAACAAAGAAGAGAAAGGGAAATCTCTCCCAGCAGCCTCAGAAGCAGCGGATTAAAACTCCACAAACAACTTGATGTGCCTGCATCTGTTGAATATATGAATAGACAACAAATCATCCCAAATTCAGGAGGTGGACTTTGGGAGCAGGATATATTAATTTTTCCCCTTTTCCTTTTTTTGTGAGTGTATATGTGTATGCTTCTGGGTGAGATTTTGTCTGTATACTTTTGCTTTATAATAGCTTTATTTTATTTCATTTTATTTTATCCTCTTTGTTTCTTTCTTTCTATTTTTTCTCCCTTTAATCTGAGCCATGTGGATGAAAGGCTCTTGGTGCTCCAGCCAGGCATCAGGGCCATGCCTCTGAGGTGGGAGAGCCAACTTCAGGACACTGGTCCACAAGAGACCTCCCAGCTCCACGTAATACCAAACAGCAAAAATCTCTCAGAGATCTCCATCTCAACATCAAGACCCAGCTTCACTCAACGACCAGCAAGCTACAGTGCTGGACACCCTATGCCAAACAACTAGCAAGACAGGAACACAATGCCACCCATTAGCAGAGAGGCTGCCTAAAATCATAATAAGGCCGCAGACACCCCAAAACACACCACCAGACGTGGACGTGCCCACCAGAAAGACAAGATCCAGCCTCATCCACCAGAATTCAGGCACTAGTTCCCTCCACCAGGAAGCCTACACAACCCACTGAACCAACCTTAGCCACTGGGGACAGATACCAAAAACAACGGGAACTACAAACCTGCAGCCTGTGAAAAGGAGACCCCAAACACAGTCAGATAAGCAAAATGAGAAGACAGAAAAACACACAGCAGATGAAGGAACAGGGTCAAAACACACCAGACCTAACAAATGAAGAGGAAATAGGTAGTCTACCTGAAAAAGAATTCAGAATAATGATAGTAAGGATGATCCAAAATCTTGGAAATAGAATAGACAAAATGCAAGAAACATTTAACAAGGATGCAGAAGAACTAAAGAGGAACCAAGCAACGACAAAAAGCACAATAAATGAAATTTAAAATACTCTAGATGGGATCAATAGCAGAATAACTGAGGCAGGAGAACGGATAAGTGACCTGGAAGATAAAATGGTGGAAATAACTACTGCAGAGCAGAATAAAGAAAAAGGAATGAAAAGAACTGACGACAGTCTCAGAGACCTCTGGGACAACATTAAACACACCAAAATTCGAATTATAGGGGTCCCAGAAGAAGAAGAGAAAAAGAAAGGGACTGAGAAAATTTTTGAAGAGATTATAGTTGAAAACTTCCCTAATATGGGAAAGGAAATAGTTAATCAAGTCCTGGAAGCACAGAGAGTCCTATACAGGATAAATCCAAGGAGAAAAACGCCAAGACACATATTGATCAAACTATCAAAAATTAAATATAAACAAAACATATTAAAAGCAACAAGGGAAAAACAACAAATAACGCACAAGGGAATCCCCATAAGGTTAACAGCTGATCTTTCAGCAGAAACTCTGCAAGCCAGAAGGGAGTGGCAGGATATACTTAAAGTGATGAAGGAGAAAAACCTACAGCCAAAATGACTCTACCCAGCAAGGATCTCATTCAGATGTGATGGAGAAATTAAAACCTTTACAGACAAGCAAAAGCTGAGAGAGTTCAGCACCACCAAACCAGCTTTACAACAAATGCTAAAGGAACTTCTCTAGGCAAGAAACACAAGAGAAGGAAAACACCTACAATAACAAACCCAAAACATTTAAGAAAATGGGAATAGGAACGTACATATCGATAATTACCTTGAATGTAAATGGATTAAATGCTCCCACCAAAAGACACAGACTGACTGAATGGATACAAAAACAAGACCCATATATATGCTGTCTACAAGAGACCCACTTCAGACCTAGATACACATACAGACTGAATGTGAGGGGATGGAAAAAGATATTCCATGCAAATGGAATTCAAAAGAAAGCTGGACTAGCAATTCTCATATCAGACAAAATAGACTTTAAAATAAAGACTATTACAAGAGACAAAGAAAGACACTGTATAATGATCAAGGGATCGAAACAAGAGGAAGATATAGCAATTGTAAATATTTATGCATGCAACAAAGGAGCACCTCAATACATAAGGCAAATACTAACAGCCATAAAAGGGGAAATCGACAGCAACACAATCATACTAGGGGACTTTAAAACCCCACTTTCACCAATGGACAGATCATCCAAAATGAAAATAAATAAGGAAACACAAGCTTTAAATGATACATTAAAGAAGATGGACTTAATTGATATTTATAGGACATTCCACCCAGAAACAACAGAATACACATTTTTCTCAAGTGCTCATGGAACATTCTCCTGGATAGATCATATCTTGGGTCACAAATCAAGCCTTGGTAAATTTAAGAAAATTGAAATCGTATCAAGTATCTTTTCTGACCACGCTATCAGACTAGATATCAATTACAGGAAAAGATCTGTAAAAAATACAAACACATGGAGGCTACACAATACACTACTTAATAACGAAGTGATCACTGAAGAAATCAAAGGGGAAATCAAAAAATACCTAGAAACAAATGACAATGGAGACACGACGACCCAAAACCTATGGGACGGAGCAAAAGCAGTGCTAAGAGAGAAGTTTATAGCAATACAAGCCTACCTCAGGAAACAGGGAACATCTCGAATAAACAACCTAACCTTGCACCTAAAGCAATTAGAGAAAGAAGAAGAAAAAAACCCAAAAGCTAGCAGAAGGAAAGAAATCATAAAGATCAGGTCAGAAATAAATGAAAAAGAAATGAAGGAGACAATAGCAAACATCAATAAAACTAAAAGCTGGTTCTTTGAGAAGATAAACAAAATTGATAAACCATTAGCCAGACTCATGAAGAGAAAAAGGGAGAAGACTCAAATCAATAGAATTAGAAATGAAAAAGGAGAAGTAACCACTGACACTGCAGAAATACAAAAGATCATGAGAGATTACTACAAGCAACTCTATGCCAATAAAATGGACAACCTGGAAGTAATGGACAGATTCTTAGAAATGCACAACCTGCTGAGACTGAACCAGGAAGAAATAGAAAATATGAACAGACCAATCACAAGCACTGAAGTTGAAACTGTGATTAAAAATCTTCAAACAAAAAAAAAGTCCAAGACCAGGTAGCTTCACAGGCGAATTCTATCAAACATTTAGAGAAGAGCTAACACCTATCCTTCTCAAACTCTTCCAAAATATTGCAGAGGGAGGAACACTCCCCAGCTCATTCTACGAGGCCACCATCACCCTGATACCAAAACCAGACAAAGATGTCACAAGGAAAGAAAACTACAGGCCAATATCACTGATGAACATAGATGCAAAAATCCTTCAACAAAATACTAGCAAACAGAATCCAACAGCACGTTAAAAGGATCATATACCATGATCAAGTGGGGTTTACTCCAGGAATGCAAGGATTCTTCAATATACGCAAATCAATCTACGTGATACATCATATTAACAAAATGAAGGAGAAAAACCATATGATCATCTCAATAGATGCAGAGAAATCTTTTGACAAAATCCAACACCCATTTATGATAAAAGCCCTGCAGAAAGTAGGCATAGAGGGAAATTTCCTCAACATAATAAAGGCCATATATGACAAACCCACAGCCAACATTGTCCTCAATGGTGAAAAACTGAAACCATTTCCACTAAGATCAGGAACAAGACAACGTTGCCCACTCTCACCACTCTTATTCAACATAGTTTTGGAAGTGTTAGCCACAGCAATCAGACAAGAAAAAGAAATAAAAGGAACCCAAATCGGAAAAGAAGAAATAAAGCTGTCACTGTTTGCAGATGACATGATACTATACATAGAGAATCCTAAAGATGCTACCAGAAAACTCCTAGAGCTAATCAATGAATCTGGTAAAGTAGCAGGATACAAAATTAATGCCCAGAAATCTCTTGCATTTCTATACACTAATGACGAAAAATCTGAAAGTGAAATTCAGAAAACACTCCTGTTTACCATTGCAAGAAAAAGAATAAAATATCTAGGAATAAACCTAGCTAAGGAGACAAAAGACCTGTATGCAGAGAATTAAAAGACACTGATGGGGCTTCCCTGGTGGCGCAGTGGTTGAGAATCTGCCTGCTAATGCAGGGGACACGGGTTCAAGCCCTGGTCTGGGAAGATCCCACATGCCACGGAGCAGCTGGGCCCGTGAGCCACAATTGCTGAGCCTGCGCGTCTGGAGCCTGTGCCCCGCGACGGGAGGGGCCGCGATAGAGACAGGCCCGCGCACCGCGATGAAGAGCGGTCCCCGCACCGCGATGAAGAGTGGCCCCCGCTTGCCGCAACTGGAGAAAGCCCTCGCACGAACCGAAGACCCAACACAGCCAAAAATAAATAAATAAATAAATAAATAAATAAGAAAATCCTTAAAAAAAAAAAAAAAAAGACACTGATGAAAGAAATTAAAGATGATACAAATAGGGGCTTCCCTGGTGGCGCAGTGGTTGAGAGTCTGCCTGCCAATGCAGGGGACACGGGTTCGAGCCCTGGTCTGGGAAGATCCCACATGCCACGGAGCAGCTGGGCCTGTGAGCCACAATTACTGAGCCTGCGCGTCTGGAGCCTGTGCTCCGCAACACGAGAGGCCGCGATGGTGAGAGGCCCGCGCACCGCGATGAAGAGTGGTCCCCACTTGCCACAACTAGAGAAAGCCCTCGCACAGAAACGAAGACCCAACACAGCCATAAATAAATAAATAAATATTTAAAAAAAAAAAAAGATGATACAAATAGATGGAGAGATATACCATGTTCTTGGATTGGAAGAATCAACATTCTGAAAATGACTCTACTACCCAAAGCAATCTACAGATTCAATGCAACCCCTATCAAACTACCACTGGCATTTTTCACAGAACTAGAACAAAAAAATTCACAATTTGTATGGAAACACAAAAGACCCCAAATAGCCAAAGCAATATTGAAAACGAAAAATGGAGCTGGAGGAATCAGGCTCCCTGACTTCAGACTATATTACAAAGCTACAGCAATCAAGACAGTTTGGTACTGGCACAAAAACAGAAATATAGATAAATGGAACAGCATAAAAAGCCCAGAGATAAACCCACGCACATATGGTCACCTTTTCTTTGATAAAGGAGGCACACATATACAGTGGAGAAAAGAGAGTCTCTTCAATAAGTGGTGCTGGGAAAATTGGACACATACATGTAAAAGTATGAAATTAGAATACTCCCTGACACCATACACAAAAATTAACTCAAAATGGATTAAAGACCTAAGTGTAAGGCCAGACACTATCAAACTCTTAGAGGACAACATAGGCAGAACACTCTATGACATAAATCACAGCAAGATCCTTTTTGACCGAGCTCCTAGAGAAATGGAAATAAAACCAAAAATAAACAAATGGGACCTAATGAAACTTAAAAGCTTTTGCACAGCAAAGGAAACCATAAATAAGACCAAAAGACAACCCTCAGAATGGGAGAAAATATTTGCAAATGAAGCAACTGACAAAGGATTAATCTCCAAGATTTATAAGCAGCTCATGCAGCTCAATAACAAAACAACAAACAACCCAATCCAAAAATGGGCAGAAGACCTAAATAGACATTTCTCCAAAGAAGATATACAGATGGCCAACAGACACATGAAAGAATGCTCAACATCATTAATCATTAGAGAAATGCAAATCAAAACTACAATGAGATATCATCTCACACCGGTCAGAATGGCCATCATCAAAAAATCTAAAAACAATAAATGCTGGAGAGGGTGTGGAGAAAAGGGAACACTCTTGCACTGTTAGTGGGAATGTAAATTGATACAGCCACTATGGAGAACAGTATGGAGTTTCCTTAAAAAACTAAAAATAGAACTACCATATGACCCAGCAATCCCACTACTGGGCATATACCCTGAGAAAACCATAGTTCAAAAAGAGTCATGTACCAAAATGTCCATTGCAGCTCTATTTACAATAGCCAGAACATGGAAGCAACCTAAGTGTCCATCATCAGATGAATGGATAAAGAAGATGTGGCACATATATACAATGGAATATTACTCAGCCATAAAAAGAAATGAAATGGAGGTATTTGTAGTGAGGTGGATGGAGTTAGAGTCTGTCATACAGAGTGAAGTAAGTCAGAAAGAGAAAAACAAATACAGTATGCTAACACATATATATGGAATCTAAGGGAAAATAAAGGTCATGAAGAACCTAGTGGCAAGATGGGAATAAAGACACAGATTTACTAGAGAATGGACTTGAGGATATGGGGAGGCGGAGGGGTAAGATGTGACAGGGTGAGAGAGTGGCGTAGACATATATACACTACCAAAGGTAAAATAGATAGCTAGTGGGAAGCAACCGCATAGCACAGGGAGATCAGTTTGGTGCTTTGTGACCACCTAGAGGGGTGGAATAGGGAGGGTGGGAGGGAGAGAGATGCAAGAGGGAAGAGGTATGGGAACATATGTACATGTACAACTGATCCACTTTGTTATAAAGCAGAAACTAACACACCATAAATAAATTATAATTATAATTATAATAAATTATAAATTTATAAATAAATTATAAATTGCTTTATAATTGTAAAGCAATTATACTCCAATAAAGATGTTTAAAAATAAAAAAATAAAATTAAAAAAGTGGCCATCAATAAAAAGTCTATGAATAATAAATGCTGGAGAGGGAGTGGATAAAAGAGAACCCTCCTACACTGTTAGTGAAATTGTAAGTTGGTGCAGCACTATGGAAAAATGTATGGAGTTTCCTTAAAATAAATAAAAATAGAATTACCATATTATCTACCAATCTCACTCCCAGGCATATATTCAGAGAAATCTCTAATTCAAAAAGATACATGCATCTCAATGTTCATAGCAGCACTATTTATAATAGCCAAGACATGCAAGCAAAGTAAATGTCCATCGACAGATGAATGGATAAAGAAGATGCTTAGATAGATAGAAGATGATAGATAGATAGATAGATAGATAGATAGATAGATAGATAGATGATAGATAGATGATAGATAGATAGATAGATAGATAGATAGATAGATGATTGATAGATAGATAGATAGATATAATGGAATGCTATTCGGCCATATAAAAAGAATGAAATAATATCATTTGCAGCAACATGGACCTAGAGATTGTCATACTAACTGAAGTAAGTCATACAGAGAAAGACAAATATATGCTATCACTTATATATGAAATCTAAAATATGACATAAATGGACTTATTTACAAAAGAGAAACAAACAGAAACAGACCCACAGACATAGAAAACAAGCTTATGGTTACCAAATGTAAAAGGGGGTAGTGGAGGAATTAATTAGGAGTTTGGGATTAAGAGATAAAAACTACTATATGTAAAATAGATGAACAACAAGGTCCTACTGTATAGCACAAAGAACTATATTCAATATCTTGTAATAACATATAATGGAAAAAATATGAAAAGTATATATATATATGCAAAATTAACATATAATATATATGTATATATTATATATGTGAACCACATTGTTGTATACCAGAAACTAACACAACATTGTAAATCAACTATACTTCAATTTAAAAATTCATATACATATAGAAAAATATAAAATAATGTATTCATAAATCTACTACAGAATGATAGTATATGACAGCTTAAAGTTGGTTACATCTTACATTTCTCTATAAAAATAAAGGTGTCTAGTGGTTACAACTTCTAATCAATATATGTAATGACATACTGTGACTAATAAAGTTAAAGAAAAAAACCTGTGTGCAAGAAATGAAAGATGTGTTTTTGATAAGAAAATGGATAACGAATATCTTTGTTAGGGACAATAAGAGAGTCATTTCGATATAGAGTAGAAAATTGGTTGTTCAAGATTGAGAAAGATAAGGAAGTAGGAAAAAAGTGAATGGACACTTTTAAAATTTTGTACAAAATTTGTGAGAAGGGAATTTTGGAAAAGGAATCTTGTCTAGCTGGATTTGGCTAAGATTAGATGGATATATTTATAATGTTTTTCTTAATTGGCCCAAGAATATTATAATGATGCAAAATAGGAATTTAGTTCTGTCTATCTACTGATGTAAAACATTTTTCAGGGATTATTAGATGTCTCTTATTAGAAATTGTGTTAAAAAATTTTTTCTTTCTTTACCTTTCAAGGAATCAGCCTGGGAAACCAAGATTTTGTATCTTTAAATAATTTCCTGTACTTCATGTTGCCTTTATCAGGTCTTTAAGTACTTAAGAAAGTGTTAACAAAGATGAAACAATTCTTTTTCTCCCTAACTATCTTCCAGAATTTGAATACTCTTAGTGAATATTGTTATTTCAAGGAAATATATTTATTTGCAGATATAAATATAATCTATATATTAGATTATGTTATAAATATAATTTATAATATATAAATATATTAGCAGATTCAATAGAACCTGTTATCCTTGTAACAGGCCATAATTGGAAACATTGACTATATTACCAAAGTGTTGACTGGAATGTCATATTTGCGAATGATGTGCATTGAATCAAACATGACCAGATAGATTTAAGTGACTTAAGGGGCTAATGCCGATAATGTTCCCTTTGGAAAACTGGCTTTAACCTGGCTAAATATGTTCCCCATTTTAGAGGTAAGGATAGCATCTTTTTTTTTTTTTTTTTAATTTTATTTATTTATTTTATGGCTGTGTTGGGTCTTCGTTTCTGTGCGAGGGCTTTCTCCAGTTGCGGCAAGTGGGGGCCACTCCTCATCGCAGTGCGCGGGCCTCTCACTATCGCGGCCTTTCTTGTTGCGGAGCACAGGCTCCAGACGCGCAGGCTCAGCAATTGTGGCTCACGGGCCTACTCGCTCCATGGCATGTGGGATCTTCCCAGACCAGGGCTCGAACCCCTGTCCCCTGCATTGGTAGGCAGATTCTCAACCACTGCACCACCAGGGAAGCCCAGGATAGCATCTTAATGGTAGGCCCTGGAAGCACAGGGCCTACCATTAAAATGCCTGGAACCACGGGATATTTGGGGGAACTCAAGACAGAGGAATTTGCTTAAATCTGTAAGTATTGCCAGCAAAAGCTAGTGGTAAGTGATGTGCTCGGCTTCCTAGCCTAAAGAGGGTTTTTAAAGCCTAACCTGAGATTCCTTAAGAAAAGTTCCAGCATGCAAATTCAAAATACCAATGTGGCCAATCATTGTCCTTGCTGCCTTAGGCAAATAATTAGGCAAAGTTTAGTAACACTAGACTTATTTTGAAAACAAATTCATCTGACTTTGTTTCTCTCAAATAAAAAAATGTGGTGATTATAGAGAGAAAAATTATGTCTCAATGAAAAACTCTAATGTACCCTTATGGGTTCAGGCCTACATATTTTGCCAGTCTTTGATAAACCTGAATTCCTCTAGTATTATCCAATCTCTGGCTACAGGTCACCAAATTAATGTTTCCATTTACTTAAACTGACTTGGAATCAATGAGAAATAAACGGGTGGGATAAGGAGGATGGGAGGGAGGCTCAAGAGGAAGGGGATATGGAGATATTTGTATACTTACAGCTGATTCACTTTGTTGTACAACAGAAACTAACACAACATTGTAAAGCAATTATACTCCAATAAAGATTTTAAAAATTTAAAAAAAAAAACTGCCCATTTCCCAATCCCTGCAAGTTGAATCTGCACGACTTGATATAAACTTCATGGAAATATCTACAACAGATAACAAATGGGCACCCTTTGTGCAAGCTTCTGTATGAGCCACTCAAAATTTCACCAGAACACCTATGCCATCACCACAGACACTCAAAGTGCAAACCAGTAATATCATGTATTGTTTCTGCTGTCCTCACTCCACCATCTAATGAGGATTTGATGCCCAAATTTAGACATCTTCTCCACTGGATGCCCTCTAGAATCAGAAAATGAATTTTAACTTTTATTCTTGGGTTTAATTTTCATAGAAACTCCCCTAATTAAACGCCTGACATCTAACACCAAATAGCATATCCTCCTCTGTCAAGTCTCAACAGATGATTTCAGCTGGTCCTTAATGAACAAAGAAAACCAAACAAGAAATGGGCTTATATTGTTTAAGGAAAGAAGAATATCCCCTCTTTCCTTTGAACAATAGAAGGCTGACAAAGTTTCTTTCTTGACCAAATTTTATCACACTCTTGACCTTCTCCTAGGCCCACCTGTGTACCCCCTTGTAAAATCCTTAGGAAGAACCCTACTAAGTCATGTAGAAGAAATATACCACCCTCTTTGCTGATTACCCTTGGTATGTGATGGAGCTTCTCACCGTACACCATCCACCAGGTGTTGTCTGATAAGGCTGGCTTGTCTTCAGCAAGAATCCTGTTAGGTTGTTTTTGCCAAAATCCCCTTATACTTGATGTTTCATCTTATTAGTCTTTCATTCACTGACTACCATCAGGCTACTCAGCTATAAATACACAATTGCCTGTGATGTATTCAGATTCAGATTTGAGCCCCCTTCAATACTGAGGTCTTTTTCCACCTATTGCAATAGTTCTGGAAAACAATTGTTTTTTCTACTTTAACGCATCTGCAAGCAGATTGGACACAAGGAGTGATTAGTGGAATCCCATGATGCTGAGGCCATGGATAACTTCATCCTGCCACCATGGTCATTTTGTTGATCCCATTCAGCAGTTAGAGGATTGGCTAGGAAAGAAACTGAAATCTATCCATGTGATTACTGAAATCATCTACTGAGGTGGGCTTAGTGATCATTCACATGGAACACAAATATTTTCATGTATATTTACATATTGAGAGAGGTTTATCCATATACTTTTCCCCCGAAGTTTATTGTTACCAATTTTCCAATCATGTTTCTTTCAAACCCCTGACTAACCATTGGTAACAACTCATGAATCAACATATAATCAAATATCTGGTCACTTAGGTCAGCAAACAGGTACATTGCTCAAAGTTCTGCCCATTAAGAGAATTTCCATTCACCATTGTCCCTCTAGGATAACCCAGAGAGTGGCTGTAGTGCTGCAGCTGTCCAGATTCAGGTTGTGCCTGTATATTGTGCAGAACCATCTATAAACCAGGTTTTAGATATTTCCTCTTTCTCTGTTAACTAATAGAGAGAACTCCCCATTATGGGCTATGTGTAGGCTGAGAATGATAAGGCAATATAGCAGCGATAGGGACCATATTCACTGGTGACAATGTTTCATGTAACTTATTTGTGTTTTCTTTGTGGGCCTGGACACATACCACCCATTTGATGATGGAGATTTGCTGTCCAGGGCCAACTTTATGACTTGGTGGGTCAGATAACATTCAATCATAATAGGGAGCATAGGACACATGGGAACTTAGTGGGCTATTGTCAAGTATTCAGTCTTATAAACCCAGTAGCAAGCCTGGAGCTGTTTCTCAAAAGTGAGTAGGTATATTTGCATGATATCAATACTTAGCTCAAAATCCTAAATGTTTGTGATGCCATTCACTTACAGGGGCTGCCAAAGTCCCAAAGAGCATCTCTATTTGCCAGTAAAACTTTATGAACCATTGAGTGTGCTGGAATATATGGCCAGCATTCTGGAATGTTTGCAGAGCCTTCTCTGGTTCTTGGCCTCATTCAACACTAGCGGCTTTGGAGGGCACTAGATAAAGGGGATATAATAACACCCTTAGATAAAAAATATTTTTTCTCCAAAATCCAAAGAAGCTCATCAGACATTAAGCCTGTTTCTTAACTGCATGAGGACCAGAAGCAACAACTTATCCTTAACCTTAAAGGGGATGTCTGAACATACCCCAACCCAGACCACAGGACCCTAGAAATTTCACTGAGGTAGAAGACCCTTGAATTTTAACCAGATTAATTGACACTCTCTGCCACATAAATCTCTTACCAATATGTCTCGAGTAGTTATTATTCTTGCTCACTAGGTCTAATCAGCATAACAGTCAGTGTAATGGACCAGTGTAATATTTTGTGTAAGGGAAGGGTAATCAAGATCTCTTCAAACTAAATCATGACATAGTGCTGGAGACTTGAGATACCCCTGAAGTAAGATAATGGAGTTGTATTGCTTGCCTTGCCATCTGAGAGAAGTCAGCTATAAGTGAGCCTTCTGGACATTTATGGAGAAAAAGACATTTGCTAGATCAATAACTGCATACCAAGTACCAGGTGATATGTAAATTTACTCAAGCACTGGCACAGCAGCTACAGTTAGAGTAACTACTAGGTCAAGCTTGCAAAAACCCACTATCGTTCTCCAAGATGCATTTGTCTTTTGTACACCTAAATAGAAGTGTTGAATGAGGATGTGGTAGGAACAATACCCCTGCATCTCGCAAGTCCTTCCATGATAACATGAATATCTGCAATACTTCCAGGGATTAGTATTGCTTTGGAGTTACTATTATCTTAGGTAGAGACAGTTTTAATGCCCTTCATGTTGCCTTCCTCACCATAATAACCCTCATTCTGCAGGTCAAGAAGCCAATGAAAATATTATGCCATGTGCTAGTTATCTCTATTCCAATTACGAATTCTAAAACTGGGAATATAACAAGATCAGCCTGGTGACCACAGGGATCATCTTAAGCTAAAAACCAGAGATCATCTGACACTCAAAAGCTCCGAGTTTGAATGGAGGGCCACAGTAACATTTTGGGTTTCCTAGAAACTATGTCAGTTCAGTTCAGTGTACATGAAAGTTCTGATTATTTTCTTTCTGCCATCACATATACCTCCACCAAATGCTGTAGGTCCCTTTGGGGAAATCTAGAGAAAGATTAACATGATAAACTTTTGGTACTGTACTAGGGTCTTTCCTCAATGGGACATGGACTCTCCTTCATTGAAGTAATATCTGGGTCTGTAAACTGAGTCAATTCTGGGAATTGATTAATTGGCCCTGACTCTCATTTTCATGATTCAAGTTAGACTATAGTTCACTTGCCCTACATATCAAGGAAGAATTTAGTAGGCTTTCTATTTCTTTCACTTCTAGGAATATTATATATAACTAGGCCACAAGTCTGTGCAATTCAGAATATTCTGATTGCTGCTTTGACCCTGAAACTAAGCCTACTTTGCCTTCAGTAGATAAGCAAAGCCACCTTATCACTGCCACCAAAGGATCCAACTACTCCTGTCACATTTAGATTTTCCAATTGAGTGGCTGTGGTTCTCATTCTAAGTTCTGGCCTAAAGAGAAGAACATCATGGACTCTTCAAAGATATTGGAACTCCACTCACTAATTTATTTCACAAAGTATTGGTGAAAGATGTGTCTTCTACACCTTCCCACTGTGAATTAGTAGGTCTTAAATCCCAAATCCACTTTAACATTCTAATGTTCCTAAGCTTTGGAAAATCTCCCTTTTTATTAAACCAAGGGAAATTGGACATATCTGTTTAACTTAAGGTGGCCCATTTTTTGATCCATCTTTCAGCCAACCAATCCCCCAAAATAATATATCCCTTTTTATCTCTCTGAGATGCAATATTAAATGCTTAGTGGCTCCATAGCAATAAATTTGGCCTAATTCAACTTTATGTAACTTCTATTATCCAACAGCTTTAATATCCTTTCCCTCACACATTCTCCCAAATTCTGATTGTATAAATTTTAAAACTCAAGCAGTTCTTTTGAAGTGCAATGCAACTCCTCATAGTCTCACTTTGTACCACACCTTTGGGGGCCTCGAATCTATTCATAGGTGGCAACTGTCTCAGAGAAGACCATTACTTTTTTCTCAGGCAATGTAAGGTCCACCCCCTCAGATTGAGGTGGAAAAGCTGATACCACCGTGAGTTAGGAGTGTGCTATCATTTGGGTGGGGATACCACTATAACTGAGGTTGACAAGGCCACTTTTGCTTGGGTTAAAGAAACCACTTCCATGGACAAAGAGGACTCATAATAATTTAGGGACTAAATGTCCCTGGCTTCATCAGGGTCTTCTGACAAGTACCCATCCGATTTGCAGGATCCCATTCTTTTCGAGTCAATGTCCTCACTCTAAGAGTAGACACCCTTTGAGCCTGGGATTTCAACCTGCCAAATTCAGCCAATTGAAATTTAATTTTCAGCAATTTCAGCCCTGCCTGGAGATGAGTCTCCCTTGGGCACACCTAGAATTTCTTAGGATATTTGTGCAATGTTTGAGATGAGAATTTCGAATTCTTTAGCTCATCATTTTCTTTGACCATTTTGTCCAACTCCATTAGAAGGAACCAACCAACTGTTTGTATCCTTTAGTTTTCAAAAATATGTTAGAAATTATCATATATAGAGTTACCTAACTTCTTGCTTCTTATAACTGGTCCATTAGAGGTAGACTCTGTAGATATTTTGCATATGTCTATGAACAATTTCACACCCTGGACTATCAGTGCTCTGTTTACTACTGGAAATAGTCAATAGCATCTTTAAATCTAATCAGATTCCAGTAACCAGGTAAGTAATTTTGAAAACTAATACTTAAATTTTGTTACTCTAGAGCCACTCTCCTTACCAAAGTCTATATTATGCAGATTTATCCCCAAAACAGAATCAATAGGGTATATACACATATAGAGGAAGAGAGAGACAAAGAGAGAGAGAGATGCATAAACAGATGTAAGAGGAGATTTAATATAGGAATTGCTCAGACATTATGGAGGTGCAGAAGCCCCATAATCTGTCATCTGCAGGCTGGAGAACCAGAAAATCCAGGGGAATAATTCAGTCCAGCATTGAAGGCATAAAAAAAGAGACCACTTGTGTAAGTCCCAGAGCCCAAAGACCCAAGAAAGTAGAGTACTGATATGCTAGGGTAAGAAAAGATGTACATGGAGCTCCAGAAAAGAGATAGGAATTTGCCCTTCCTTTGATTTTTCATTCTATTCAGGCTCTCTATTTGGATTGGATGATATTTGCTCACATTGGCAATGGAGGATCACTTACTCAGTCTACTGACTCAAATGCCAATCCCTTTCAGAATAAAGTCTCACAGACACACCCAGAAATATTTTACCAGCTACCTGAACTTCTCTTAAGACAAGTCAAGTTGACACATAAAATTATCCATCACATTTCACCCCCTGTCAACTTGACCCTATATATATAGCCTTAAACCATATTAACCTCCAAAAAAAGTAAATAATGAGGTCACAATTCTATCTAACATAATCCAACTATGCTGCATACAATAAAAAATGCACTAACTCCTTCTCCAGATGAAAAGGGAAAGTCCTTAATGAATGTGTACTCTTTATCCTGCAACAAATAATATGATGTAAAATTAACAATATTTAAATGCTATGACATATAGTTAATATATCTAGTGTTACCTGATAAGGCAATAGAAGAGGACAGAAAATAAAGATATTTGCTTAATATATGTTTATACACACACACACACAAACATATTCTTAAGAAAATAGGAGAAATATTGATGGCAACAGTATATACACATACACATGTACACACAAAGGTATTCATAACAAAATAAGGAGGACATACTCATGACAATTACAGTCCTCACTTCTCTAACTGGTCGTTAGGTCAAATTTGGTATGTATACCTGCCTACTTTTGGTGGGAAGAACCAAATATTCATTACTGAAAGGTCTGGGTAATTACTAGCATTGCTTGAATTGGGTTGTTGTCATTTCCCATTGATCTTAAACATAGGTTATAGTAATCCTGAGAGACATCTTAAGGGGTATTGCATACTTCAGATGTACTCTTTCTTTCCTTCATTGAGTTAGTTGGCTAAATTCCCTCTGGTAGGGACAAAGATTTTTTGCTTCACCAAAAGTTAATCAAGTTCCTGAACCTTTTCCTAGAACCATCTGTGCACATCCTCACAAAATCCTTAGCAAGAACTCTGCTAAGATTGTGTAGCAGGAGTGTCTCTTCATATATGTCTGATCATTTTTTTATATCTAATCAGGTTTCTCATCTTCTACCCTCTACCGGTCTACCAGTGATGTCTGATCAGACTGGCCTACCTTAAGGAAGAATTCTGTTAGGTAAGTTTAGCCATAATCCTCCTTACCCTTGATGTTTTCTCTTGGTAATTTTCCATCTATTGATCCCCATCAGGCTCCTTGGCTGTAAATTCCCACCTGGCCTTCCTGTATTTGGAATTGAGTGCAGTTCTATACTTAGGTATTTTTCTCCCATTGCAATAGTCCTGAACAAAATCTGTTTTACCAATATAATTTCTTTCCATTTCTACTTTATATTTGATACTACCGTGATGCAACTTTGATAGGATCAGTTTATCATTCGAGCCTCAGACACTCATCCAGGACCCTACGTGCACACCTTTGAAGTCTTTTGTTCATTCCTAACTGATTTATCAGGTATCCATTAGTGAGTCTGTCCCCTAAATCAATGAACCAGACCAATATCCCTTGTAGCTGGTAGGAACAGATTTTGAATCTTAAGATTTTGATTAAACTCTAGAAGCTAGTTTAGAGTCCCAGACAAACATGCTGGGTTATAGTTCAAGGTTTTTCTCTTTGTAAGAACTGGGTTAGTGTCCCATGCAAGCAGAGGCTGGGTTAGAGTTCTAAATTACACTGTTCATAAGTATATAGGAATCATAAGTTATGAACTTGGGAACTTATCAGTGACTGGAAGCCCCCTTCTTGAACCCCTGCTGTTAAAGCGCTTTGCCAATTGTGTCTTTTTCCTCTCTTGTAGGCATGATTTTACTAAGGATAATTTGGAACTTTAATGGCCTCTTTGGGAAAAACAATGTCTTTGCAAACTGGCTCCTTAAAACGCTCCCTTCCCATCACAGCTGTTCCTACTTTCTCCTTTTACTGCTTCAGTTCTTTCCTCCAGTTTCCTGAATCCTTTACTACATCCCCCTTCAAACCCTTACCTCCTCCATCCCTCCGTGAATCCTGCCAGGTTTTCTCATCCTACCTCAGCTCCTCAGCTCCCTACAAGTCACTTGAATGTTAGGCCTCCTACCCCCCATTGAGGGTCCTTAAGGGACTTAGGACCCCCACAAGCAACAACCTGAGGCTGAATAAAGAACAAGAAGCTATTTGGAAACGGAACAAGAATTTTTGTCCACTCAGTTGGGTTTTGGAGACATCCAGACAGCTGCTAGATATCTACTTAGTCACTGTTCTGAAATTTACTCCACAGCCTTTATTAGGTTATATATCAGGGAAAAAGAAAATCTTAAAAGTCTCCTCCACAAATAGTGGTAAACATGTAGTCTTAACCTGTCCCATTTGCCACAAAAACAATTCAGATAAAAATATAGAGTTGAGATAAGCCAGTGACATTATATTATTATGTTTTATTGACTCAAGTCTGAAATTTTAGAATGAAAGCTCTGAGATGTCTGTTTGCATCTGTCTGTATGTTTATGTATGTATGTGTGCCTGCATGAATGCATGTGTGTTATATATACCTGACATTCTTCTACTTCTGGATATTACCAAATTAATTTATAAAATCTCTTAAGAGAGTTATATTAAAATTGGCTTAGAGATAAATGAGTGCTTCTATAAATTATTTCTAAAAAAAAATCTCAGCTATATAGAAACTAATCCAACTTTTTAGGTTCACATGATCTGGGATACTCTTTGACAAATAAAGCTAGTTTTTAAAAAATTGTTGGTAAAATAAAAACTGGCCTATCTTCAGAGTTGTCAGCATTAAATATGACATGCAATACTTTTGTACCTAAGTTTAGATGTTATCTACTTTATGTTATCTACCTTATGTTTAGAAAACATACACAAACAAGTGTATGTTATCTACACTACATGTTTAAGATTATAAAACTATAAATCCAAACTAAGAGCAAAATTTACAATAAAAATGAATTTTTGATACCCGTCAAGTGTGCTAGTAAATTTTTACAAAAGAAAAGTAGAAAGGAAGAACCATATGTTAAGCTTATTAGGTTCTCTGCTCTGAGATTTTTTTTTTTTATTGTTACCTAATTTGTAAACAAGAAAAATAACTTAGAATGATGACTACATTTGTTTGTTTAGCTTATGAAATTTTCATGATCAATTCAAACATAATTGATAAGCACAAATGATTTAAATAGATGTGAGCTAACATTTCAGTAATTATGTTTTATAATATAATTCTCTTTTATACTCTTCCATTGGCATTTATTTTTTGTAACCACAGTTTTATTGAGATATAATTGCTATGTAACATTGTATTAGTTTAAGGTGTACTACAAAATGATTATAAATATATATGACTACCACAAAAAATTTAGTTAACATCCATCTCCTCACATAGTTAAAAAGTTTTCTTTCTTATGATGGGAATTTTAGTTCTATGTGGTTAATTATAGATATAGATAGATGGTAGAGGATAGATAGATAGATAGATAGATAGATAGATGATAGATAGATAAACTATAGTCACCATGCTCTATATTATATTCCCAGAACTTATTTATCTCATAATTAAAAGTTTGCACCTATGACCACCTTCACCCATTTCCTTCATCCCCTCTCTCCCACCTCTGGCAACTACAAATCTGCTCTCTGTATCTAAGAGCTTGGTTTTTTGAGGTAATACATTTAAGTGAGGTCACATAGTATTTGTGTTTCTCTGTGTGACTAATTTCATTAAAATAATACCCTCAAGTTTCATCTATGTTGTCACAAATGGGAGGATTTACTATTTCTTTATGGCTTAATAATATGCATATATTAATAATATATAAAATTTATAAACAACCTAAGTTGTTTCCATGTCTTGTACATTCCATGTACTTCAATGGAAGTGGAGTTATCTCTTCAAGATACTGATATTGTTTCCTTCAGGTAGATACCCAGAAATAGGATTGCTAAATCATATGGTAGTTATATTTGTAATTTCTTGAGGAATTTCCATTCTGTTTTCCAAGGTGGTTGCACTAATTTATAGTGCCACCAACTGTACACAAATGTTCCCTTTTAACACATGCTCTTCAACAGGTCTTATCTCTTATCTTTTTGATAGCAGCCATTCTAACAGGTGTGAGGTAATATCTCAATGTTTTGATTTACATTTCCCTGATGATTAGTGATGTTGAGACCTTTTCATGTCCATTTTGATCATTTGTATATCTTCTTTGGAAATAAGTCTATTGAGTTCCTCTGACCTTTTTAAAATCAGATTGCTTGATTTTTTGCTATTGAGTTGTATGAGTTCTTTATATAGTTTGGATATTAATCCTTTATCAGATATATGACTTGCAAATATCTTCTCCCATTCTTCATGTTGCCCTTTCACTTTGTGAATGGTTTTGTCTTCTGTGCAAAACGTTTTAGTTTGATGTAGTCCCACTTAATTATTTGTGCTTTTTTTCCCTTTGCTTTTGATTCAATATTAAAAATAATTTCCAAGGCAGGTGTCATGAACATTACTCATGAAATTTTCTACTAGGAGTTTTATGGCTTCAGATCTTACATTCAAATCAAGTCAATTTATAAAATTTATAAACATACTTATCAATCATTGTGATTTGTAGTATCTTATTTTTATGACATGTTTTATAATAATTATGTTTTATAATATGTCTACTTAAAAATAGTTTCATTAACCTTGTTGGTAACTTGAAACCTTAAAGCTGTACTAAGTTAAGATAAAAAGTGTGTAATCATTGAATAACTAGATGGTATTCAAATAAGATAAAATATTAAAACATTAATTGCTGAACATAAGTTTATCTGCACTTGTCATCTTGTACTATATGGTATAAAGGAGCTTAACATATTTGGATCTATTTTCATTTCTGGTTTTGTTTCTGGTTTCTTTTTTTTTTTATTGAAGTATAGTTGATTTACAGTGTTGTGCTAATTTCTGCTGTACAGCAAAGTGATTCAGTTCTACACATATATACATTCTTTTTAAAACTCTTTTCCATTATAGTTTATCCCAGGAGATTGGATATAGTTCCCTATGCTATACAGTAGGACCTTGTTGTTTATCCATTTTAAATGTAATGGTTTGCATATAGTAACCCCAAACTCCCAGCTCATCCCTCTTCCTCCCACCCTCCAATCTGGCAACCACAAGTCTGTTCTCTATGTCTGTGGTTTCTGTTTCTGATTTGTAGATAGGTTCATTTGTGACATATTTTAGATTCCACATATAAGTGATATCATATGGTATTGTCTTTCTCTTTCTGACTTACTTAACTTAGAATGATAATCTCTAGTTGCATCCATGTTGCTACAAATGGCATTATTTTGTTCTTCTTTATGGCTGAGTAGTATTCCATTGTATATATGTACCACTACTTATTTATTTATTCATCTGTCAATGGACATTTAGGTTGTTTCCATGTCTTGGCTATTGTGAATAGTGGTGCTATGAACATAGTAGTGCATGTATCTTTGTGAATTATAGTTTTGTCCAGGTATATGCCCAGGAGTGGGATTGCTGGATCATATGGTAGTTCTACTCTTAGTTTTCTGAGGAACCTCCATACTGTTTTCCATAGTGGTTGCACCAATTTACATTCCTACCAACAGTGTGTGAGGGTTCCCTTTTCTCCACACCCTCTCCAGCATTTATAGTGTGTAGACTTTTTAATGATAGTCATTCTGACTGTTGTGAGGTAGTACCTAATTGTAGGTTTGATTTGCCTTAGTGATGTTGACCATCTTTTCATGTGCCTACTGGCCATCTGTATGTCTTCTTTGGAGAAATGTCTATTATGGTCTTCAGCCCATTTTTTTGATTGGATTGTTTGTTTTGTTGTTGTTGAGTTGTATCAGCTGTTTGTATATTTTGGAAATTAAGTCCTTGTCAGTCACATCATTTGCAAATATTTTCTCCTATTCTGTAGGTTGTCTTTTTTTTTTTTTTTTAATGGTTCCCTTTGCTATGCAAAAGCTTGTAAGTTTGATTAGGTCCCATTTGTTTATTTTTGTTTTTATTCCTATTGCCTTGGGAGACTAACTTAAGAAAACATTGGCATGTTTCATGTCAGAGGATGTTTTTCCTATGCTCTATTCTAGGATTTTTATGGTGTCATGACTTATGTTTAAGTCTTTAAACCATTTTGAGTTTATTTTGGTGCATGGTGTGAGGGTGCGTTCTAACTTCATTGATTTACATGCAGCTGTCCAACTTTCCCAACATCACTTGCTGAAGAGACTGTCTTTTTCCCATCTTATATTCTTGCCTCCTTTGTCAAAGAGGTACACACATACGTGTGTGAGTTTATTTCAGGGCTCTCTGTTCTGTTCCAGTGATCCACTTGTTTGTTTTTGTACCAATATCACACTGTTTTGATTACTGTAGCTTTGTAGTATTGTCTGAAGTCTGGGAGAGTTATGTCTCCTGCCTTTCCCCCCACCCCCTCAGGATTGTTTTGGCAATTCTGGGTCTTTTATGGTTCCATATAATTTTTTTGGATTATTTGTTCTACTTCTGTAGAAAATGTCATGGGTAATTTGATAGGGATCGCATTAAATCTGTGGATTGCTTTGGGTAGTATTGCCAACTTAACAGTATCAATTCTTCCAGTCCAAGAGCATGAGATATCTTTCCATTTCTTTGAATCCTCTTTAATTTCCTTTATTAATGTCTTGTAGTTCTCAGCATATAAATCTTTCACCTCCTTGGTCAGGTTTATTCCTAGGTTTTTTGTTTATTTGGGTTTTTTTGGTGCAATTTTAGAAGATATTGGTTTTTTACATTCCTTTTCTGATATTTCATTGTTAGTGTAAAGAAATGCAACTGATTTCTGAATGTTAATCTTGTATCCTTCTGCTTTGCTGAATTCATTTATTAGATCTAATCATTTTTGTATGGAGTCCTTAGGGTTTTCTATATATAGTATCATGTCATCTGCATATAGTGACAATTTTATCTCTTCTCTTCCAATTTGGATAACTTTTACTTCTTTTTCTTGTCTGATTGCTGTGGCTAGGACTTCCAATACTATGTTGAAAGAAGTGATGAGAGTGGTCATCCTTGTCTTGTTCCAGATTTTAGCAGGAAGGCTTTCAGATTTTCACTGTTGAGTATTATATAAGCTGTGGGTTTGTCATAAGTAGCTTTTATTATGTTGAAATATGTTCCCTCTATACCCATTTTGGTAAGAGTTTTTTTCATGAATGAATGCTGAATTTTGTCAAATGCTTTTTCTGCATCTATTGAGATGATCATGTGTTTTTTTACTTTTCTTTTGCTGATATGGTGTATCACACTGATTGATTTGCCTATGTTGGACCAACCTTGTGATGCTGGGATGAAACCAACTTGGTCATGGTGTGTGATCTTTTTTATGTGTTCTTGGATTAGGTTTGCTAATATTTTTTGAGAATTTTTGCATCTATAATCATCAAAGGTATTGGCCTGTAATTTTGTTGTTGTTAATGCCTTTGTCTGGTTTTGGTATCAGGGTGATGGTGGCTTCATAGAGTGTTTTGGGAATGTTCCTTCCTCTTCAATCTTTTGGAAGAGTTTGAGAAGTATTGGTATAAATTCTTCTTTGTATATTTGGTAGAATTCCCCAGTGAAGCCATCTGGTCCTGGACTTTTGTTTGTAGGGAGTTTTTTTTAAATTACAGATTCTATTTCACTTCTACTGATAAGTCTGTTCAAATTATCTATTTCTTCTTGATTCAATTTCGGTGGGCTGTATGTTTCTAGAAAGTTTTTCATTTCTTCTAGGTTGTCAAATTTGTTGGCATATAATCGTTCAGAATATTCTCTTATGGTTTTTTGCATTTCTGCAGTTTTGGTTGAGATTTCTCCTTTTTCATTTCTTATTTTATTTATTTGGTTCCTCTCTCTTTTCTTCCTGGTGAGCCTAGCCAGAGATTTGTCAATTTTGCTTACCCTTTCAAAGAACGAGCTCTTGGTTCTATTGATTTTTTTCTATTTTTTTAAATCTCTATTTTATTTATTTCTTCCCTGATCTTTATTATTTCCTTCTTCCTGGTGACTTTAGGTTTTATTTTTTCCTCTTTTTCTAATTATTTTAGCTGGTATGTTAGGTTGTTTATTTTAGATTTTTCTAATTTTTTGAGGAAGGCTTGTATTGCTATGAACTTCCCTCAAAAGCTGCTTTTGCTGCATCCCATAGATTTTGTCTGGTTGTGTGTTCATTGTCATTTGTCTGAAGGGTTTTTTTTTAACATCTTTATTGGAGTATAATTGCTTTACAATGGTGTGTTAGTTTCTGCTTTATAACAAAGTGAATCAGTTATACATATACATATATCCCCATATCCCCTCCCTCTTGTGTCTCCCTCCCACCCTCACTATCCCACCCCTCTAGGTGGTCACAAAGCACTGAGTTAATCTCCTGAAGGTATTTTTTAATTTCCATTTTGATTTCCTTATTGACCCATTGTTTTTTAGTAGCATGTTGTTTAGTCTCCATGTAATCATTTTTTCTCATTTCTTTCCCTGTGGTTGATTTCTAGTTTCATGCTGTTGTCATCAGAGAAGATGCTTGAAATAATTTCTATACTCTTAAATTTGCTGAGGTTAGTTTTGTGCCCTAGTATGTGGTCAATTCTAGAGAATGTTCCATGTGTACTTGAAAAGAATGTGTATTCTGTTTTTTTTTGGGGGGGGGATGTAATGTCCTGAAAATATCAATTAAGTCTAACTGTTCAATTGTATCATTTAGGATCTCTGTTGCCTTCTTGATTTTCTGTCTAAAAGATCTGTCCACTGATGTGAGTGGGGTGTTAAAGTCTTCTACTATTATTGTATTCTCATCAGTTTCTCCCTTTATGTCTGTTATTATTTGTTTTATGTATTTGTGTGCTCCTATATTAGGTGGATATATGTTGATGAATGTAGAATCCTCTTCTTATATTGATCTTTTTACCTGGGTCAATTTTAAACACGAGAAATTGTACTGTGAAAAAGTCATATGCCTCTAGAAAATTATGAAATGGTGTATTTATAAATCTGCTACAGAATGATAGTACCTGCCAGGGAGTTAATAATTGCTTACATCCTGGTTTTCTCTGTATAAAAAGGAGACTATTGGTTAAAAACTCTAATCAATGCATGTAAATGAAACTACTCAGACTAATAAGGGTAAAGAAAAAAAATGTTAATGCAGAGAAAGTAAGATATGATCTTAATAAGAAAAGGTATGAAGGATGTGTTTTTCTAAAGGGAAAAGGAGTAATTTTTTTCCTAAAGTGAAAGAATGAATGGTTGTTCCAGGATAAGAACAAAGATAAAAGTAAGAGAAAAACTGAATAGACATGAGGAAAAATAAGTTGTGTAAGGATTATGAGAAATAAATCTTGGAAAAGGAATCTTATCGTGTGTGCTCAAATCTGACTAAGATTGGGACAATTTTTTAAATTAACCTTAGAATTAATACTACACTGATGCAAAACTAGATTTGATTCTCTCTGCTAGAACAAAGTTTTTATATTATTGTTCTGCTCTTACTAAGAAACTGTGAAAAAGTTTTCCTTTACTTACTAAGTATTCTGCCTGGGAAACCAATACTTTGTGAGTTAAAAATAATTTCCTTAGTTTTATGTTGTCTTTATCAGGTCAATGATTACATAAGAAAACTATCTTCTCAATAATAATAGAACCGAATGTTTTACAATTCTGTAACTTTCTATATTTGCCTTTGAAATCTTCGAAATGGCACTTTGATTAAATGGATATAGTTTCACAGTGACCCACGATCCTACTTAATCAAGTGTTCAAGCTTGACATTTTTGATAACTTCCCCAAACTAAATTCTAAATGGAGTCCTTTTTATTTCAAATTAACTTTTATATTCCCCAGAGTACTTCTGGAAATTATCAAAAGATTTGTATCTCACTTTATAAAAGGGATATGCTCAATTAATCATTTTTTAATTGAAGTATAGTTGATTTACAATGTTGTGTCAATTACTACTGTACAGCAAAGTGATTCAGTTATACATATATATTCTTTTTAATATTATTTTGCCATTATTGTTTATTATAGGATATTGAATATAGTTCTCTGTGCTATACAGTGTGACCTTCTTGTTTATCCATTCTATATATAAAAGCTTACATCTGCTAACCCCAACATTCCACTCCATCCCTCCTCCAACTCCCTCTCCCTTGTCAACCACCAGTCTGTTCTCTATGTCCATGATTCTGTTTCTGTTTCATAGATAGGTTCATTTGTGACATATTTTAGATTCCACATATAAGTCATATCATATGGTATTTGTCTTTCTCTTTCTGACTTATTTCTCAATTTGTATGGTAATCTCTAGTTGCATCCATGTTGCTGCAAATGGCATTATTTCATTCTTTTTTATGGCTGAGTAGTACTCTATTGTATATATGTACCACTACTTCTTTATCCATTCATCTGTCAATGGACATTTAGGTTGCTTCCATGTCTTGTCTATTTTGAATAGTGCTGCTATGAACATGGGGGTGCATGTATCTTTTTGAATTATAGCTTTGTCCAGGTGTATGCCCAGGAGTGGGATTGCTGGATCATATGGTAATTCTATTTTTAGTTTTTTGAAGAACTTCCATACTGTTTTCCATAGTGGCTGCACCAACTTACATTCCCACCAACAGTGTGTAAATGTTCCCTTTTCTCTACACCCTCTCCAGCATTTATATTGTGTAGACTCTTTAATGATGGACATTCTGACTGATGTGAGGTGGACCTCACTGTAGGTTTGATTTGCATTTCTCTAATAATTAGCAACATTGAGCATCTTTTTTTGAGCCTCTTGGCTATCTGTATTTTTTCTTTGGAGGAATGTCTATTTAGGTCTTCTGCCCATTTTTGGATTGGGTGTTTGTCTCTTTGTCATTGAGTTCTATGACCTGTTTGTAAATTTTGGAAATTAAGCCATTGTCAGTTGCATCATTTGCAAATATCTTCTCCCAGTCCATGGGTTGTCTTTTCATTTTGTTTATAGTTTCCTTTGCTGTGCAAAAGCTTGTAAGTTTCATTAGGTTCCATTTGTTTATTTGTGTTTTTTATTTCTATTGCATTGGGAGACTGACCTAAGAAAACATTGGTATGATTTATGTCAGAAAATGTTTTGCCTATGTTCTCTTCTAGGAGTTTTATGGTGTCATGTCTTATGTTCAAGTCTTTATATGCTCAACTAATTAGATTCACTTAGCATGTTAAGCAGGAAATATTAACAAATAAATAGTGATGATAAACCTTTTTAGGTTATATATGTGGGCGGATATATATTACTAATACAGGTATTTCAAATTTTTATGAAGTTCATAGAAACCTGTCAATACCATTGTTGTCCAGCTATTATGCTTAAATGTTGAATGCCAAAGAAATAATTCATTTTCTTGTCCATGAACTCTCATCAGAAGTTTAACCTTGGCCTTTATAAGTCATTTGCAATTCACATTTTTTGCTCCAATTCCTGTAAGTGTTTACAATCAGCTCTGGGCATAAATGTTTATGATAGCATAACTGTAATAACTTTGAGACCATGACTCTGGACTGAGTAAGAATTTCCAGAAGTAATAAAGAAGATATTGTATTCAGAAACTACTAATCTAAGATCTATTAGAACAAGAGTTAATTACATGAGGCTTAATGAACTGATAAGGATGATTGTACTTTTTAATAATTTTGAATAAACATTGCTTTTCTTTTTTTTAAGTTTTCCATGTATAAGGAAAACTTTTTTCTCTTAAGCTATGTAACTTACTGCAATTTGGTAAAGTAGAACTTTGTGAACAAACATGAAACAATTGCTTTTTCTCCCTAACTAACTCCTTCAGGACTGGAAACTCTTAATGAGTATTCCTATTTTTATGGCAATATAGTTATTTGCCTAAGTTCAGTAAGACTCTTTTATCCCTAAAAATGGACCCAACTTGAAACTTTGGTTATATTACCAAGGCTTTGAACGGCAGATCAAATTTGAGAATAAAGTGCATGGAATGAGACATGACCATACAGCTTTAAGGAACCTAGGTTGACTTTAAGGAGCCAATGCTTATTACCACCCCCACTTGAAAAAAAAAAAAAAAAACACAAAAAAACAGCCTGAACCTTTCACATAGGGTTCTCTACCTTAAAAGTCAGTATAAATGTCACTTCCTGGCAGGATCAGAAATCTCAGGATAATTTTTGGATCCCTAGAAGAGAGAAATTCACATAAATCTATAGGTATTGCATGAAAAATCTGATGGCAAGTTTCTGACTTGGTTTCTTAGCCTTGAGAGACTGAAAAATCCAGTCAGAGATTCCTTATGAAAAGTTCCAACAAAACAAACACAATTGACCTGTGTGGTTAGTCACCATCTTTGCTGCCCTTATGTAAACAATCACACTAAGTTAAATGAGTCTGGACTTATTTTGGAAAAAAAAAACCCTTACTTTAATTATCTTTGATTTAATAGTGATAACTATAGAGAGAAAAATTATGTTTCAATGGAAAACTATAATGTACCCTTGTGGGTTCCATGTTGCACATTTTACCAGTCATTGACAAATCTTAAGTCATCTAGTTTCCTCCAGTATCTGACAACAGCTCTCCAAATTAACGTTTCCATGTTTTCTCCTTTCTGACTTGGAATCATTGAGAATTAAACCTTCCCTTTTCTCAAAGTCCTTGAAGCTGAAGCTCAATGACTTGATGTAAATGTCAAGAATATCACAACAGATTATATATATATAGGCAAATTTCCCACTTGTTGCTGTGTGGGCCACTCAGAAAGTTCACCTGGGCACCTGATATCATCACCACAGGCAATCAAACTGCAAACAAGGAAATCCATTATATTGATACTATTGTACACACCACCATCTAAACATCCTTGAACTCAACATCGAGAAATCTCAACAAGCTGCCCTCTAGAATCAGAAATTGGGTTTTAAATATCAATCTTTGTGCTTTTTTTCCCCCATAGAAACCTCCTATTACTAAATGTCTGACAGCTTGCACCACACAGCATAACCACTACTACCAAGTCTCAACAAATGATTAGGCTGGTCCTTAAATGAACAGAAGGCAACCAAACAAGAAATGGACTTATACTGT
Source organism: Balaenoptera acutorostrata (assembly GCF_949987535.1). Taxonomy (NCBI): domain Eukaryota; kingdom Metazoa; phylum Chordata; class Mammalia; order Artiodactyla; family Balaenopteridae; genus Balaenoptera; species Balaenoptera acutorostrata. The sequence continues at coordinate 57,214,831 of NC_080066.1, read as the reverse complement.
TCAAAGGAAAGAAGAATGTTTTTCTTTCCTTCTTACAATAGGGGGAACTGACAAAGATTCTTTGCTTAGCCAAACTTTAATCAGGCTCCTGAACATCCTCATGGGTCCATCTGTATACTTCTTTCAGCAAGAACCCTGCTAATTCATATAGCAGAAGTCCCACATCCTCTATATCTTCTCACCCTCAGTATCTAATCAGGTTTCTCATTCTCCACCATCCTCCAGGTGATTTCTGGTCAGCCTGGCCTGGCTTCAGCAATAATCCTGTTAGATCTGTTTAGGCAAAATTTTCTAACAGTTGTTTTATATTAGTAATTATTAATCCACTGACTCCCTCAGAATCTTTGGCTATAAATAACTACTTGCCCATACTGTATTCAGAATTGACACTGGTTCAACACTGGACTATTTTAACCTGTACAGTAGTCCTGAATGAATCTGTTTTTACCATTTTAACTATTTTCCAGCTATGGGTTTTCTCTGACAGTAGTCACAATCACCCTAACCTGCATCCAAACTCCTTGCCTTACAAGTTGATTCAGAGGCATGAGGAGCTCTGTGTGGCCAGGTTTCAGTCTTAAACTTCATTCAGGGGAATTGTTGTTTTATCTCCTGATAGAAGCATTTCTTCCTCTAGAACTAAGGCCTCTAGACCAGCAAAGCATAAAAACACGGGAACAGGAAGCAAAAATGGTGTCACTCCAATTTTCACCACTTGATACCTAAAACTATGAATCCTTGATATAAAAGAAACAGCACCATATATCACCTCTGTACCTGAGTCTTTTAAAGGCCCTTACCATTCCATCAAGCCAGCTGCTTCAAAAGTGTAGGAAATATAGTGTGACCAGTGAATCCCATGAGCATAAGCTCATTTTCATACTTCTTTTGCTGTAAATGATTTTCTTCACTTGAAACAATGTTATGTAGAATACCTTGGCAGTGCATAAAGCATTCTGTAAGTACACAGATGGTTGTTTTGGCAGAAACATTGTATGAGGGGAAGGAAAATTCATATCTAGATTAAGTGTCTATTCCAGTAAGGACAAAAAACTGCCCCTTCCATGATGGAAGTAGACTAATATAATCAACCAGCCACCAAGGTAGCTGGCCAAACACCCAGTAGAGTGGCTCTACATGAGAGACTCAGTGTTGCTATCCAATGCTGATAGATTGACACTCAGACTTGCTGAATAGAATTCCATGTTTCTAAGCCCACACATAACCTCCATCCCTACCATCATGCCCTCTTTGTTCACGAGCTCTTTGCGAAATGACAGGGGTGGCTGGGAAAACAGGCTAACTGGTATCCACAAAATTTGTCATCCTGTTCACTTGATTTTTGAAATCTTCCTCTGTGAGGTCACACTTTGGTGGGCATCACATGGAACCCACTCTTTTTTGGCCCAGTGTGAGACATGTCCATATATTTCTTCCCCAAATTTTATTGTCAACAATTTTCTAAACATGTTCAAGTCCCTGACCACTGATCCAAAACATTGGCCAGAGCCCATGAATCAGTATATAATCACATGTCTGACCACTTCTCTTTCCAGTAAAGTGAATAACTACATGCACTGCCCCAAATTCTGCCCATTGGGAGGGTTTCCCTTACCCACTGTCCGTCACAGATGTCCCACAGATAAGCTGTAGTGCTACAGCTGTCCACTTTCTGGTGGTACTGCCATATCATGCAAAAACGTCTGTAAACCAGGTCTGCATCTTTCCTTTCTCTGTCAATAGATAAATTGTATGGAGCTTCCCATAAGGCTACAGGTAAAGGCTGAGAGAGGGGGGTATTAAATAGCAGTAGGGACAAAGAATATTTGGGCTACAACTTCCTGTAACTTACTTGTACATTCAGTGCCTGCCCAGGTCTGATCATGTATGTATTACTTTCATTTGATAATGCAGTAATCCTGTGCATGACCAACTTTACAACTTCATGAGTCAGATAACACCCAGGTCATGATGAATAGCTGAGGTTGCATGGTAACTTGATGGCCTATGGTTAAGTTTTTTTTTTTTTTTTTTAATTTTACTTTATTTATTTATTTTTGGCTGTGTTGGGTCTTCATTGCTGCATGCAGGCTTTCTCTAGTTGTGGCAAGTGGAGACTACTCTTCATTGCAGTGCATGGGTTTCTCATTGCGGTGACATCTCTTGTTGCAGAGCACGAGCTCTAGGCACATGGGCTTCAGTAGTTGTGGCACGTGGGCTCTGTAGTTGTGGATCACAAGCTCTAGAGCACAGGCACAGTAGTTGTGGAGAATGGGCTTAGTTGTTTCGCAGCATGTGGAATCTTCCCGGACCAGGGATCGAACCTGTGTCCCTTGCATTGGCAGGCAGGTTCTTATCCACTGCACCACCAGGGAAGCCCCCGTGGTTAAGTATTCATTCTCTAAAACCAAAGGAAAGACTTTGGAACAAATCACAGCCCATTATGAGGGGCAATGACAACCGCTTATCCTAAAAGTCTGCCCCTCCCAGGTGGGCCAGCTTTGGGCTTCAGAAGGATTGGAGTCAGCCTGTGATACCAAACTGGGCCTCAGTCTTAGCTCAGATCCCTTCCTGCCCCCAGGTTCGTGGGGAGCAAGGATCTAGGACTATAGCCCCTGGAGGCTTGCTTCCAGGATACCTCCTTCCTACTCAGCTCTCTACAATCCAGTGAACTATGGGCATAAATTTTGCCAGCCTCTGGATCCAGTTCCTGTTGCTATTCTGTAACTCAGGAGGAGGGAACATCTCAGAGGGGCTTCAAAGCCCTATAGTCAGTCCTCCATGCACTGTCTCCAACATGATACTAAAGCAACAAAGGAGGGGGACTCGGTTCCTCATTTTTTGGCTGGAGATGCTTTTGGAGCCTGGGTGATGGCCCATGGTTTCTCCACTCATGTGACTGCATTATCAAGAAAGACCTTTGTTTGCCAAATAAAGATTTGACTCAGAGGGAAAAAAAAAAAAAAGACCAAGAGTTGCTAGAGTTGTTACTCAAAAGGACAGTAGTTATTTGTGGATGATAGCAAAGCCTTCCTCCAAAATCCTAATATCTGCACTGTGATTCACCTACGGATCTGCCAAAGGCCTCAAACAGCATCTCTATCTGGCAATGAAACTTCCAGAACTATTAGGTATGCTGGAATATATGGCCCAAGTCACAGAGCAGCTTGCACAGCAGCCTAGAACTGTTATAGAACCTCTCTTGTCCTGGCCCCTACACAAAACTAGCAGCTTTTCAGTTCACTTGAAAAATGAGCCAAAGTAGTAACCTCAGCTGAGGAATAAGCTGCCTCCAAAATCCAGAGGAGCCCCCTAGGCACTGTGCCTCCCTCTTGGTTGTGGGAGGGGCCAGATGTCAAAACTTATCCTTCATCTTTTTTTTTTTTTTTTTTTTTTATCCATGTGAAATTTTGATTACATCAGATTTATTGGTTAACTTGGGGGGAACCGACATCTTTTTTTTTTTTTTTTAAGAAATTCACGTTCTTTTATTTATTTATTTATTTATGACTGTGTTGAGTCTTCGTTTCTGTGCGAGGGCTTTCTCTAGTTGCGGCAAGTGGGGACCACTCTTCATCGCGGTGCGCGGGCCTCTCACCATCACGGCCTCTCTTGTTGCGGAGCACAGGCTCCAGACGCGCAGGCTCAGCAATTGTGGCTCACGGGCCCAGTTGCTCCGTGGCATGTGGGATCTTCCCAGACCAGGGCTCGAACCCGTGTCCCCTGCATTGGCAGGCAGATTCTCAACCACTGCGCCACCAGGGAAGCCCCTATCCTTCATCTTGAAAGGGATACCTGACATGCTCAACACCACTGACCCCTAAATATTTCATCAAATTAGAAGGCCACAAAATTTTAGTCATATTTGTTCTGCACCCTTTGACACTCAAAAGTATATCAAGTCTAGTATAGTACTATTCCCACTCACTCTGTCTAATCAGCATAATATTATCATTGTAATGAAACAGTGGGATATCTTGTGGAAGGGAAAGGCAATCAAGATCTCTACAAACTAAACTGGAATATAAGGATAGAGAGTTGATCAATCCATGAGGTAGGACAGTGAAGGTGTATTTTTGGCCTTACTGGTAGAGAGAAAATGACTTTTGACTGGCCTTTGGATAGATATGGAGGAAAAGTTATTTGCCAGATCAGTAGCTGAATGGAGGTACTAGGGGATGTGTGAATTTGCTCAAGCAATAAAACCATATCTGGTATAGAAGCTGCAATTGGAGTTGTCTGTAGGTTAAGCTTATGATAATCCACTGTCATTCTCCAAGTTCCATCTGTCTTTTGCACAACCAAATAAAGAGGTGAATGTGGATGTGGTGGGGATCACCACTCCTGCATCTTTCAAATCTCTGCAATTTATCTAGGCATGTTGTATTGCTTTTGATTTACTATTTTCCTAGGTATAAGCAGTTCTAATGGCTTCTATTTAGCCTTTCCCATCATAATAGCCCCAATTTCTCAGGTCAGGGAACAAATGTGGTGATTTTCTCTATTGCTAAGTATGTCTATTACAATTATGCATTCTAGAACTAGGGAAATAACCACATGATGTGTCTGGGAACCCACTGTGAGATGGACCTGAACTAAAATTTCATTGGTCACTTGACTCTCAAAGCCCCAACCCTGAGTGTAGTGCCACAGTGACATTTTGGGTCTCCCAGTAACAATGTCAGTTCAGCGCCAGTGACCTGTAGTCCCTGAATTGTTTAATTATTTGCTTTCCCCCAGTACACAGTTACCCTGGTAAAAGGGTATCAGTTCCTTTGGGGAAGGCTGGCAGTAAGATTTTAACAATACTCTTTAAGTTTTGGTAGTGTCAGGGTCTTTCCTCAGGTGGATCTGGTCTCCCTTTCATTCAGGGGATTCTGGATCTGTAAACTGGTTCAAGTTTGGGGATTGGTTAAGCGTTGACTTTATATTTTTTGTGATTCAAGTTACACCATTGTTTGACTTAGACCATTTCTGTTTAGAAAGATCAAGTAAAGATTTGGTGGGTTTGCTATCGTTTATACTTAATGTAACACCATGATTAACTAGCCAATACCATAGGTCTGTGCCAGGCTATTCTGATTGCTGCTTTGACTTTGCTGTTTTGTATAGAGTAACTTTGTATTTGCTTTTGACTTTGTTTAGACGAACTATACCTACATAGAGTTTAATGGTTGGGCAAAGCCCCTTGGATCTGATTACTCCTATCACATTTAGATTTTCCAGTTGAGTGGCTGCAGCTCCAAAAGCAAAGTCGGGCCCACAGAGAAGAACAATCATAGTGCTCATCACGGATGCTAGCATTCTACACACAAATATATTTCTCAATGTATTGTTGAAAGGTATGTCTTCTGAACCCTCCCAGAGTGGTGAGTAGAACTTAAATGAAAAATCCACTCTAACATTCCAATCTCCCTAAGCTTTGAATCCTTTTATCTACATTGAACCAAAGGACATCTGTCATTTAAATTTCACTCATAGTGGGCCAACTTTTGATCCACGCTTCAGCCAATTATACCCGCAAACTGTTAGAGCCCTTTCTAAGGACCCAAGATGCAACAATAAATGCAGAATCTCTGCTTAGTTGGCCCAAATCAATAAATCTGGTCTGACCCAACTTTATCCTACATTGTTAACCAGTCCCACACTTATTCCATAGTTTTATGCTTGTATAAATTAGAAAACTTAAGGATTTGCTTTGGATTGTAGCACACCTTCTCAAGGGTTATGCTTTGATCCTCATCTTTAAGGACCTGCTGGGACTTGAGTCTAGTCATAGGCGGCAACTGCCTCAGGGAAGACCGTTATGGTTTTCTCTGACATTGCAGGGTTAATCCCTTCAGACTGAGGTGGAGAGGCTGATTCCTCTGTGCACAGGGATGCTGCTACCCACTTGGAGTGGGCATGCTGCTGCCACTGAGGTTGGGGAGACCACTTACACTGGCAACAAAAACTCATCAGAACTTAGGGGCTCAATGCCCCTAGCTTCATCAGGGTCTTTCCACATACCCTCATGCCACATTACATGATTCCATTCTTTCCCAATCAATTCCTTCACTTTAATAGAAGACACCCATTGAGCATGAGAGTTCAACTTGTCTTGAAATTCAGCCAATTACAGTTCATTTTCAGCAGTTTCATCCTTGCCAGGAATAAAGCTCTCTGACAGGGCACACTGACAAGCTCTTATGTCATATGCAATGCTTGAGTTTAGAATTTGAATCCCTGAGCTTATCCTTTTATTTGTCCAAAGACATTAGGAGAAATCAATGTCATCATATTCCTTAGATTTCCAAAGTGTTTGAAAGTGTCATATAGAGTTACTTAGTTCCTTGCTTCTATAAGTGGCTAATTAGGATTATCCAATGCAAGTATTTGTGTATCACTATAAACTGTTCAGACCATGAATTATCAATGTTCTGTTTACTACTGAAAACAATTATTAGTGTCTTTAAATCTAATCATAATTAGAGAGCCACTTCTAGAATCCCAGAACCAATTTAGAAAACACTTTCTTAAAATTCTCTTCCTCTAGAACCACTCTCCATACCAAAGTCTATATTAGCCAAGTTTCTCCACAAAAATAGAAGCAAGTGTATATATATAAAGAGGTCTACATAACAGGAGATTTATTACCAGTTTAGTTCAGGAGTTTATGGAGGCCAAGTTGTCCCACAATCTTCCATCTGCAAGATGGAGAACCAAGAAAGCCAGTGGTTGAATTCAGTTCTAGTTCAAAGGCTGGATAATCAAGAGTTGTGATCTGAAGGCAGGAAAAGATGGAAGCTCCAGCTCAAGAAATGCTGCCCTTCCTTAGCCTTTTTATTCTAGTCAGGCCCTGAAGGGACTGGATGATGCCTGACCACACTGTTGAAGGGAGATATCTTTATCAGACTACCTAATCAAATGCTAATCTCTTAAAGCAACACCCTCCAGACATACTTAAATATAATATTTTACCAGCTATCTGGGCATTTCTTAGCCCCATTAAATCAACACATAAAGTTAAACATCACCCTTATTCTATTTAATTCTATTCTAATTCCAATTAATTAAATATCCAAACATTTTGACATGTTTAGAGGACTTTCCAAAATAAAATTATAAATAAAATCTTCTTTACCTTGAACTGACTTTGAGATTTCCCATAGGGCCCATGGAAGAACTCAAAGGATTTGTTCTCTCGCCTTATAATAAGAGAGATATTAAACTAATTAGATTTATTTGATATATCAAATTGCATGGGAAGCATTGTCAGAAAAGAGAGACTTAAACTTTCCTAGGTTACATTTGTATGTGTAAGTTATTATTTCTGAAATTGTATAAAATTCCTATAAATTTGTCAGTGCTCTCATCATCTATGATATTTCCTTATATAATGTTATCAATCATAATTTTAAGTATTTAAAATATTATATATCACAAAACAATAAACTTTCCTTGTCAATTGTGTTATTTGGAAATGGACCCTTATCAGGTCTTTAACTATGGCTACTTCAAGTCTTTTATCATGCACAGAGAGTGTTGTTTTACTCTGATGCTTTCCTAACATCTGGTAGAATCAACTAGCTACAGGTTAGAGTACTTCAACAAAAAGAAACTGTCTTGGAAACCAAAGGAAAAGAACGATGTCAGGCAGGCTGGTATACAGGCTTCGGATATCATTATTTAAATAAAGTTGATATCATACCAATGGGCTAAGTCAGAATTTCCAAAACTCTAATATTAAAAAGCTGATATGTTCATAAAGCTGTTAACCTAATGTCAAGTAAAACAAAATTAATTACATGAGACCCGGTAAGATGATAAAAGATAATTATACTTGTTATGGTTTTTGTTTGAAATATCACTGATTCTTTAAAGTTCTATTTTCTAGGTGTAAGAAAACCCTTTTTCCTTTTCTCTTAAGCTATCTATGACTCATAACAATGTAGTAAATTATATTTTTGTAAACAAAATTGAAACATTTATTTGCTCTCCCTGCCTGATTCCTCCAAAAATTAGAAACTATTGAGTATTCTTATTTTCATAGCGATATAGTTATATTCATAGATTCAAGAAGAATCTGTCCTTGTGACAGGACACAGTTGGAAACAATGGTTTTATTGCCAAGTCTTTGACTAAAATGTCATGTTTTAAAATGATGCACAAAATCAGACATGACTAGACCGTTTTAAAGAATTAAGTTTGACTTTATGAAGCCGATGACTATAAAGCACGCTCAAGATATATGGCTTGGTACTTGGCATGCAGGCTTCCTATCTTTACAAATGAGTTGGGGAGGTTACTTCCTGGCAGGTCCAGGAAACTTAGGGTATTTTGGAGACCTCAAGCAGAGAGAATTCACTCAAATCCATAGGTACTGCCGATGAAATCTGATTGACAATTATTAGCTTGGCTCCCCAGCTTTGAGAGGCCTTTAGAAGTCCAATCTGAGTTTCCTTATAAAAAGTTCCACAAAATAAATTTAAAAGGCCTCTATAGTCAATTACCTTTCTCACTTTCTCAATGAACTTATGTAAATAAGCCAAATTTAATGAGGCAAAAATTATTTTGTAATCAAGAATAACCTTACTTTGATTATATCTGATCAAAATGAGTGATGGAGACAAATCTTGTTTTTTTTTCATAGTTACATTTATTTTGTGGTGAGAACACTTAAGCTCTATTCTCTCGGTAAATTTCAAGAATACAATACAATATTGCTGACTATAGTCACCATGATGTACATTAGATACCCAGAAATTATTTATCTTATAACTGAAAGTTTTTACCCTTTGACCAATATCTCCCCAATTTCCCCACTTCCCAGCGCCTGGCAACTACCAATCTACTCTCTGTTTCTGAGTCAACTTTTTTAGATTCAACATATAAGCGAGATTATAAAGTATTTGTCTTTCGGTGTATGGCTTATTTCAAGCATAATTAATGTCTTACAGAATTATCCATGCTATTGCAGATCAAGGCATTTTCTTCTTTATTTACATTTAAATTTAAAAAGTATAAACCACCTTTTTGGATAATAAGATCCTAATCCTATTTATTTTATTTGAGGTTTTATTACCTTCCTGTAAATACAACAGAATTCTGCCATCTTACACATTTTGTCATCATTTATCAAATCCTCAGTCCTTCTAGTTTCCTTCAACATCTGGCTACAACTCTCCAAATGAATGTTTCCAACTTTTCTACCTCCGTCCTGGCTTGGCATCACTGAGAACAAAAACCTTACTGTGAAGATCATTATTGTGACTCAGGTGGTCTTGTAGCTGTTCTTTCCTCCCAGGATATGAAAAAGGTCTGCAAGCAGAAGCTGAACATCTTGATATAACTTCAAATAACTCATCACCACAACAAATCATGTGTTGGTAACCTCTGTGCCTGAAACTGCTGCTACATGCATGGGCCATTCAAAAGTCCACTTGAAGTCCTGCATTTTCCATGCTCTGTTCCAGAAAACAACCAACCATGACTGTGACACTGATATTTATGCCATCACCACAAATGTTCAAACTATAAGCCAAGAAATCCATCATATTACCACTGCTGTCCTCACTCCAGCATCTAAAGATGCTTAGAGCTCAATGTCTAAAAATCTTCTCAACCAGCTGCCTTCTGGACTCAAATACTGGGTTTATAATCTGCTCCAAACATTAATCTCTTTTTCCCCTTTCTGTGTTCATATAGATGCTCTCATTAAATGTCTGACCACACATACCATCCAGCAAATATCCTTTGCTACCAAGTGTAACATATGGTTCAACTTGTCCTTAATAAAAAGAGGTGATTGAGAGAGAAATAGGCTTATATTGTTCAGAAGAAAGAAGAATGTATCTTCTTCTACCCAGGCTCCTCTGAAATCTCTTCTTTACTAAGTCTGAACGTTGGCCTATAAAAACTTGAACAAATAATAATATAGTTTCTAACAGCTTAAGGTAGCATTTTTTTTTAACATCTTTATTGGAGTATAATTGCTTTACAATGGTGTGTTAGTTTCTGCTTTATAACAAAGTGAATCAGTTATACATATACATATGTTCCCATACCTCTTCCCTCTTACATCTCCCTCCCTCCCACCCTCCCTATCTCACCCCTCTAAGTGGTCACAAAGCACTGAGCTGATCTCCCTGTGCTATGCGGTTGCTTCCCACTAGCTATCTATTTTACGTTTGGTAGTGTATATATGTCCATGCCACTCTCTCACTTTGTCACAGCTTACCCTTCTCCTTCCCCATATCCTCAAGTCCATTCTCTAGTAGGTCTGTGTCTTTATTCCCGTCTTACCACTAGGTTCTTCATGACCTTTTTTTTTTTTTTCCTTAGATTCCATTCTTATGCGGACTTAAACTCTTTTAAAGTGCCTGCCTGAGAAAACCCAAGGCTACCAAGAGAATTTTCTGTTTGTTCCAACCTATACCTGAAGGTAGCCCCCCTGCGTCCCCATCTCCCTGTCTCTGTGGGAAGGTAAGAGTGCCAGTTAACAAACTCAGATGGGTTTCACATGGACCAACCCCTTCCTGCTTTTTGTAATTTTTCACTTTCCTGACTCTACTGAGCCCCCTCTCATGCCCCTCCTCATTCCCTCATTTTCCCTTTTTTTTTTTTTTTTTTTTTTTGGCCATGCTGTGTGTCTTGCGGGATCTTAGTTCCCCCACCAGGGGATGAACGGCAGTGAAAGCACCAAGTCTTAACCACTGGACCAGCAGGGAATTCCTTCATTTTCCTTTTAAAATGTCCAGTCACTTCTGAGCAAATCCAAGTGGAGTTCAGCTCACACTGGATTCTTTTCCCTATAATAATAGTGTGTTTCTGACTAAAATCTGTCCTTACCTTTTTACGAGCATCCAACCTTGTTTATCTGTGACATATCTTGCTACCTTGCCACAGGCACCTATTGGAGTGTTACTGTTTTATGTATCAAATTCAAATTCTTTTAAGTTTTTAATTGAAGTATAGTTGATATACAATATTATATAAGTTACAGGTGAACAATATAGTGGTTAAGGTTATATTTCAATTACAGTTATTATAAAATATTAGCTATATTCCTCATGCTGTACAATATATCCTTGCAGCCTATTTTATATATAAGTTTGTACCTCTTAATCCCTATCCCTATATTGCCCCTCTCCCCTTTAATTGTTTACTTTAATTGTTGCCTTGTTTGACCTTATCTGCAAACATGCTCTCTAAGGGTGACTCAAATTTGTCACCACTCTTCACTTATCTGTAAATGACCACAAAGGTGCCACAGCATTGAGTTGGGGGTTACAAATAAATTGTAGGAGTAGGTGGATTTGCAAATACTGAATCCACAAATAATGAGGATCAACTGTCTCAAAACAAAATGAGGTGTGAACATTAGTTTCTGAAGTAACATAATGGGCAAGTTAATTCTTAAAAGGTGAATACAACATAACCATACAAAATCTATGGGATGCAGCAAAAGCAATTCTTAGAGGGAAGTTCATAGCAATACAGGCCTTCTTTAAGAAACAAGAAAAATCTCAAATAGACAAACTAACTCACCACCTAAAAGAATTAGAAAAACAAGAACAAACAAAACCTAAAGTCAGCAGAAGGAAAGAGATAATAAAGATCAGAGAAGAAATGTAAAAAACAGAGATTAAAAAACATTGGAGGGACTTCCTTGGTGGTGCAGTGGTTAAGACTCCACACTCCCAATCCAGGGGGCCCAGGTTCGATTCCTGGTCAGGGAACTAGATCCCACATGCATGCTGCAACTAAGAGTTCTCATGCCACAACTAAGGAGCTGGTGAGCTGCTACTAAGGAGACTGCAAGATGCAAAAAAGGAGCATACATGCCACAACTAAGGAGCCAGTGAGCCACAACTAAGAGCTGGCACAACCAAATAAATAAATAAATAAATAAATAAATAAATAACAATAGAAAAAAATCAATAAAACCAAGAGCTCATTCTTTGAAAGGGTAAAAAAATTGACAAAGCTCTGGCCAGTCTCACCAAGAAGAAAGGAGAGAAGACCCAAATAAACAAAATAAGAAAGGAAAGAGGAGAAATCACAACTTATACTGTAAAACTACAAGAAAAAAAAAAAAAAAAAGAGAATACTATGAACAATTATATGCCAACAAATTCAACAACTTAGAAGAAAAGGACAGCTTTCTAGAAACATACAGCCCACCAAAACTGAATCAAGAAGAAATAGATAACTTGAACAGACTGGTCACTAGGAAGTGAAATAGAATATGTATTAAAAAAAAAAAAAAAACAAAAACTCCCTACAAACAAGAGTCCAGGAACAGGTGGCTTCACTGGGGAATTCTACCAAACATACAAAGAAGAAGTTATACCAATCCTTCTCAAACTCTTCCAAAATATTGAAGAGGAAGGAATACTTCCAAAACATTCTATGAAGCCACCATCACCCTGTTACCAAAACCAAAGACACTAACAAAAAAGAAAATTACAGGCTAATATCTTTGATTAATATAGATGCAAAAATTCTCAAAAAATATTAGCAAACCTAATCCAAGAACACATGAAAAAGACCACACACCACAACCAAGTTGGATTCATCCCAGGGTCACAAGGATGGTCCAACATAGGCATAACAATCAATGTGATACACCACATCAGTGAAAGAAAAGACATGATCATCTCAATAGATGCAGAAAAAGCATTTGACAAAATTCAACATCGATTCATGATAAAAACCCTTACAAAAGTGAGTATAGAGGGAACATATTTCAACCTAATAAAACCTATTTATGAGAAACCCACAGGCAATATAATACTCAATGGTGAAAAGCTGAAAGCCTTCCCACAAAAATATGGAACAAGACAAGGATGCCCACTCTCACCACTTCTCTTTAACATAGTTTTGACAGTCCTAGCCACAGCAATAAGAGAAGAAAAAGAAATAAAAGATATCCAAATTGGAAAGAAGAGGTAAAATTGTCACTATATGCAGATGGCATGATACTATATATAGAAAACTCTAAAGACTCCACACAAAAACTACTAGAACTGATAAATGAATTCAGCAAGGTAGCAGGATACAAGATTAACATAAAGAAATCACCTGCATTTCTTGAACTAACAGTGAAATATCAGAAAGGGAATGTAAAAATCAATACCTTTTAAAATTGCATCCATAAAAATAAAATACTTAGGAATAAACCTCACCAAGGAAGTGAAAGACTTATATGCTGAGAACTACAAAATGTTAACCCTGGGAGGCATAACCCTCCCAGACTACAGACAATACTACAAAGCTACAGTAATAAAACAGCATGATATTAGCCCAAAAACAGACATATAAATCAATGGAACAGAATAGAGAGCACAGAAATAAACCAGTACACCTATGGACAATTAATCTTTGACAAAGGAGGCATGAATATACAATGGGGAAAAAACAGTCTCTTCAGCAAGTGGTGTTGGGAAAGTTGGACAGCTGCATGTAAATCAGTGAAATTAGAGCATATCCTCACACAATACACAAAAATAAACTCAAAATGGCTTATAGACCTAAATATAAGACATAACACCATAAAACTCCTAGAAGAGAACATAGGCAAAACATACTCTGACATAAATTGTACCAATGTTTTCTCAGGTCAGTCTCCCAAGGCTATAGAAATAAAACCAAAAGTAAACAAATGGGACCTAATCAAACGTATAAGCTACTGTACGCAAAGGAAACCATAAATAAAATGAAAAGACAATCCATGGACTGGGGGAAAATATTTGCAAATGATGTGACCAACAAGGGCTTAATTTCCAAAATATACAAACAGCTCATACAACTCAATAACAAAAAAACAAACAACCCAATAGAAAAATGGGCAGAAAACCTAAATATACATTTCTCCAAAGAAGACATACAGATAGCCAATATGAACATGAAAAGATGCTCAATATCGCTAATTATTGGAGAAATGCATATCACAACTACAATGAGGTACCACCTCACACCAGTCAGAATGGCCATAATTAAAAAGTCTACAAATAATACATGTTGATGAGGGTGTGGAGAAAAGGGAACCCTTTTACACTGTTGGTGGGAATGTAAATTGGTACAGCCACTATGGAAAACAGTAGGGAGGTTCCTTAAAAAAAAATAAAAATAGAGTTACCATATGATCTACCAATCTCACTCCTAGCCATATAGCCAGAGAAAACTCTAATTCAAAAAGATACCTGCACCCCAATGTTCATAGCAGCACTATTTACATTATCCAAGACGTGGAAGCAACCTAAATGTCCAGCACATCAACAGATGAATGGATAAAGAAGATCTGGTGTGTGTGTGTATATATATATATATATATATATATATATATATATATATATATATACATATATATATATACATATATATATATACATATATATATACATATATATATACATATATATATATATATATATATAAAATGGAATATTACTCAGCCATAAAAAAGAATGAAACAATGCAATTTGCAGCAACATGGGTGGACCTAGAGATTATCACACTAAGCAAAGTAGCTCAGAAAGAGAAAGACAAATACTATATGATGTCATTTATATGTGGAATCTAAAACACTACACAAATCAACATAGCTATGAAACAGAAACAGACTCACAGACCTAGAGAACAGACTTGTGATTGCCAATGGGGAAGGGGGGTTGGGGAGGGAAGGATTGGGAGTTTGGGATTAGCAGATGCAAACTAATATATATAGGATGGATAAACAGTAAGGTCCTACTGTACAGCACAGGGAACTATATTCAATACCCTGTGATAAACCATAATTGGAAAAGATATAAAGAATAATATATATGCGTAAATGTATATATATATATATATATATATATATATATATATATATAACTAAGTCACTTTGCTGTACAGCAGAAATTACACAACATTTTAAATCAACTATACTTCAATAATTTTTTAAAGGTGAATACAGATTTTCAGTGTACAGAATAAGGAAAGGAAAGAACATGCAAGTGGAGAGGAAAATTTGCAAGTGTAATGAGGCCAGGAGGAGCATGGCACACAGACAAATTCCAAAAGGATCAAAATGCTCTGTTCATAGAGTTGTTAATGAAGGTTTGGAGGAGGAAATGAGACCAAACTGGTAAGGTAAACTGATGTCATTTTACCTTGATGCAATTAGGGGAAACTGAGGAATCATAATGTAGGAAAAGGTCTAATGACATTTTTCAACTTTAGGGTGGTGCTACTTAAATGCTAAATTGTGCCTAATTGGGAAAAGGGAAGATGGCTATAAGGAAATTTTTGCATGTGTACAAACAAAATTTAAATGGCAACTATGTGGCATGTACTTTGTTATATTTAGTGGATGAACAGGTGAATGAAAAATACAGCTTTCCTCCTGTCATCAATGGAGTGGAACTCAGATAAATGAATAGGCAATTAAATTGTGGGTAGTGACAGGGTTCAGGACACACTACCCCAAAATACAGTACCCTGGTATATTGAGTATTTTAAGCTGAAGTAATTTGAGAAAGGAAAGTTGCTGGGAGGATTCTCTGACCTTCTTCCTTGAAGGAGGTAATAAGAAGGCTCAAGTGAGAGGTTCCCTCCCCACACTCGGCGGAAAGGAACATTCTTATCTCTGAAGAAGGAGGAACACCAAGCGGAATGAATAGGCCTTGATAAATTTCCAACTGTTTACTACACTTAGCTCATATCCTTTTGTCCTATCACATTTTCCCATGATTTTCCATTCTTCATCAAACCTCCTATAAAAACACTCAGGTTTAACCATTTCTATGCATCCTCATTTCCTTATGAAGGCTCCTGTATCATGTAAAACAAATAAATTTGTATACTTTTCTCTTGTTAATCAGTCTTTTGTTACAGAGACCCTGCTGAGAACCTAGAAGGGTAGAAAGAAAAAGATTTTTTTTCCTCCCCTGCAGTAGGAATGCTGTGATTTGGATTGTGCACAGCACTGGAGGATTTCAAAGGGTGTATGGGCATGCAGTCTAGATTTAAGTGGTATAGGAAGGCTTCCTAGAGGAAGAGACATATGACAAGAGACATAAAGGATAATTAGTAGAAACTTAAGGAAAGTAGAACAGGGAAGACAAAAATGGGATTCCTGTTCAAGGTAGGTAACAGGTTATAAAAAATGACAAAATATTTGAGGTACTGTAGGTAGAGAATATTTCATCTACCTGACAAGTTGAATACATATGCTAGGGCTAGATTTTGAGAATGACACTTCAATTACTTGATTTTATGTTGTTTTTTCTTATGCATTCATTAGCTACATTTGACATCCTCCTAGGAGGAATGCTACTGGTGTGAATGTAAATTGAAATATTTTGGTTTCTTGGTGTCTCAGATGTTGTTAAAGCAAACCCTTGGTTTTAGAGAAAGAGTCTGTGCAGGCAAAAAGGTAGAGGGTTTGACAGAGGAAAAAAAAAAATCCTAAGGGCCAAGGGAGAGGTCACAAGGAATTATGGTTTATAGCTTGCACCATTCTCTTCATTCACTTAGATTTTCCCTTGCAGGATCCCAAATTAGTTCGTGAATATTCCATGTACTATAAGTTACTTCAGTGCCTTCATCATTTCAGAAATGGAAACTTCAATTGGTTTATAGGATTCAGGGTTGCAGCACCATCTGGCAGCAAAAAAATGAGAGGCCAAAGTCAGCCTCATTGTAAAGCTCACAGAGGGTTATCAGTAGCTGCTGGGGATAATGCTGAGTCATGATGGAAGGAATAAAGTCTCAGAATGCTGAAAGAAGAAAAAGTCAAAACAAGGAAAAGATGGGCACAAGAACCAAAAATAACTGTGTTCATTTGAGCAAGAATCTTTCTTTTTTTAATTTTTATTTTAAGACTGAAGAAAAAACACAATTCAGAATTAATCACAGTAAAAAATTCAGGGAAGCCTGGCTCCATATCCATTTATTAATGCCACTTTCTAGAGTTAACTGTTGTTAATGTTATTGTGAACCCTATTAGGCTGACTGATTTCATTTACAAACATGGGCATACAGGAGTGTGCTTCCATGGACACACATACATAGTTCATATTTTATTATAAAACCTGTGCAGTTGTGTTTGTCCTGTGTTAAATTCTTCCTTCCATAAGTGTGTGTGTATGTATGCATGCCATTTTCCTCAAGAGTTGCAAGATGGTTCATAAGATGAATGTAATTACATAGCCTAAATCCTTGGTAGATTGTTTTTAAAAAAGGTTTCCAACCTGACTAAGAAAAAAAAAATGACTTTATTTTCACCTTGTTGGAGGTTCTCTAAGTGAACTATATTCTCATGATTGTTTTTCTTCTTTTGCTAATTTTTCATCGGAAGGGGTCTAGTTACTAAATTTGAATTCTTCTATTCTTTCTAACAACTGAAGTTTTGTTAGCATTTTATTTTTCCAGGCTTTTCTCTATCCACTTTTTCTCTATAGCTCTTTGAAATCTTTGTAATAGAGTCCAAATTTTCAGATTTCCTATCATGCTTGAAAAGGTACTCTTAGGTCTGAAGTTAAGATACTTTCTTTGTATTGAAATTGT
The DNA here is from genome assembly GCF_949987535.1 of Balaenoptera acutorostrata. Taxonomy (NCBI): domain Eukaryota; kingdom Metazoa; phylum Chordata; class Mammalia; order Artiodactyla; family Balaenopteridae; genus Balaenoptera; species Balaenoptera acutorostrata. The sequence continues at coordinate 57,197,296 of NC_080066.1, read as the reverse complement.
AACATTTGATTTAACTTTGCCATTTTATGCTCTTAGAAATGTCTTGAGTATTTTCCCCCAAGCCAACCGATTAGGTTTATTATGCTGAGATTTAGTTAAGGTTTTAATTGAAATCTGTTCATTTTAAGCCAATTTGCACAGCATCTGAAAACTTAAAAGAGGACAAAACCTTCTTGAAGTCTGTGATTTTCTTTCAGTATATGGGTACATAATAAGTTTTAATTTATAACGCTTTTTTGGAAGAGTCAGTTTTATGGTACCTCGCTTTTGAATTAAGTGTTAATTTGAAATTCTTATTTATGAACCACCTGCAGGATATCGGATAGTGGGAAACCAAAGACTATGTGGCCACTGTCCCAAAGCCTAAAGGGCAGGAGCTGTGGTCTCGGTTCCATCAGCGCGCCCCACCTGACACTGCTGCCAGCAAGAAAAGCACTACTTGTCTGCAAGCTGGGTCACTCGGCACCTGAGAAGGTCCAGGGACTGGCCAGGAGGACTGTGTCCCGCAAGGTACCATCCCGGGAATAAACTCGAGCTGGGGGGCAGATCCAGGTGAGACTTCCCTCCACCTCCCAGCCTCTGTCTTCCAAGCTTCTGTGGGATCCTTCAGTTTGGGGAATTTCCATCAGAGACCACCAATAGTGCTCGCCTAACTCCCCTACTGGTTCTCTCCTGGGAGGAGGGAGGGGAGGAATTCTTGTGTTGTGATTTTAGAATTTTAGCATATAATCAGCCTTTACTTAGAAAAATAAAGTACTATTTTTATATCCATATACTTTTTATTTTATAATTATGGTCTGTAAAAAGTCGCTTATAAACTTAAAATATTGTTTTCATTTTTTTATCTAATTTAACTGGTCTGCATTTTCAGTGGGAATACCACTTTAACAAAGCTAAATTTTAGGTTTTGTCTTGCATTCTTGGGTATTTCCTTTTTAAAAAAATCCATAAACTAACTCAAGAACATTTGCCTGGATGGGAAAAAAATTCACCTGAGTTTCAAGATTTATGTGAAAAATGTGAATTTTGATAATTAAAAATGTTCTTTGACATGTTTTTGTGTGTTTTGTCAACTTTTGAAATAAATAAGTCAGAATTCTTTCCAAAGTAACTACTCAACTTCATTTATCTTCACCCCTACTGTATGCATCACCACTCCCTTTCCTTCCTCTCACCAGCTTGCAGTGGAGCACATATTGCTGCCTCAACATCATTGCCCAATGGACCCGTTTCTCCACTGGCTGTTCTCCTTCCAGCTTCATTGCATTTTACAAAAATATGGCAGAAACTTTTATATGTCGTATTCCACTACATAAATAAGTCAATACTTCAATCTACTCCAAAAATTGTGAATTCCTTATTTCCTTAATGTTAATTATTTGGAGGTTAACTTTAAAATTTTTTAAAGTAATGATTGAAAACATTAGGACTACTGGAAAATTAAGGGGGAGGCAAGGAAAAATTCCAACGCAATAAAACTAGTGTCATAGTTAGGAATGCTCTTCAAATATTTCCAGTCCTCTTTTTTTTTTTTTTTTTTAGTAATCAGAGACATGTTGGCTGTATGTATTTTTTTCACCATGTAGACTTTATTTTTAAGGAGTGCTAATGTTACAAATTGAAAGAATAACCAATTCAAAAATTAGGAAATGAAAGTCCACCTCAGCCTTCTAAGTTGTGCAGGTAAACCTTGTAGCATCTGAATTTTGGTTTCTTTCTGCTCAGATCTACACTTAAGAGATGCCCTCATTGAATGTTTCTATGTATGCTTCATTGTATAAGTGTGTATGTATTATACAGTTCATTCAGTGGCAACAGTGTTAAATTAGCCGGTAGCAGCATGTATTTGTTCAGGATGTAATATGCCAAGTTTGTAATATAACTAAAGAGAGGGAAATTTCCTTACATGTTGCCTTTTTTTGTTGGGGGGCTGTCAATGATTCAATTCCTTCTGAATCAAACACTTCTTAAAGGGGCATATGTTTTACGGTGGTGTTATGCTGTCTTAATTCTTTAAAACTTGTATTTTTGGACTCTTCTGAGGGGAAATTACTCATTACTTGATTAACTTAAGTAATGAGTAATTCCAAAAATTTTTTTTTTCTGGTCAATGTAGCCTGCTTAGAAAATTAAAACCATTAGAAAAGTTTCACTAGAAGATCCGCGCTTACTAAGTCCTTCCCGTGTCAGTCTTTACCAGCGAGACCAACCGGCACCGCAGCCCAGATGCAATACGTCATTACCCGGCGCGGCTGGCTTGCCCGCGGGGCACTCTGGGAAGGTGACGTACCTAATGGGGTGAGGGGTGACCGCGGGGGTGTGACTTGTCTGCGTCTGCACGGTGTGGCGTGGGATGTCGCTGCACTTCTCTGTCTTCATTTCCGCTGCCCAGGGAAGCCAACACGTTTCATAATTGGGTTTTTTGATCCTTCGTTATTATGTTCGGGATTTAGTTTTTTAAAACATGAATTCGCACCTACGCACTTAGAAGTGTACCCTATATAATACAGATTTTTTTTTTTTTTTTTTTTTTTGGCTGCGCTGGGTCTTCGTTTCTGTGCGAGGGCTTTCTCCAGTTGCGGCGAGCGGGGGCCACTCTTCACCGTGGTGCGCGGGCCTCTCACTATCGTGGCCTCTCTTGTTGCGGAGCATAGGCTCCAGACGCGCAGGCTCAGTAGCTGTGGCTCACGGGCCCAGTCGCTACGCGGCATGTGGGATCTTCCCAGACCAGGGCTCGAACCCGTTTCCCCTGCACTGGCAGGCAGACTCTCAACCACCGCGCCACCAGGGAAGGCCCCTAATACAGATTTTAAAAGACCTCACTTCCCCTTTTTATCTCTTATTTTCTTCCTTTAGTTTTGACATTACAAAATGTGGTTTAAAGAGAGCTTTGGATTTTATACAGAACGATATGAAAATATTTTGCATTGTTTCTATGGCTATAGAAATCATCTGTGGGCAAATATGTGTGCCTTCCTTTTAAAATATTATTTTGTGCTGTTTTTAATATATTTGACAAAATGTTTTAAATGTATTTCTGTAAACTTGATGGTTGAGTTCATTCTTTTGTTTTTTATTTTAATGAGACTCCTTTTATTTAAAAGAAAAAAAAGTATTCAGAGTTTTCTTCTGATTCTACCAGTCACTTTTCTAAGTATTCCTGCATACATACAGCAGAGACAAGGGCTTCTTAAAGGAAATTGCCGCAGTATCATTTGCTTTACATTTAAAGATCATACAGGTTTTGCAGATCAGTATATAGTTTCACTTTCCTGTGTGTGTGTGTGTGTGTGTGTGTGTGTGTGTGTGTGACAGAGAGAGAGAGAGAGAGAGAGAGAGAGAGAGAATGGAGGAAACTGAACTTCTATAAACTTTCCTCCTATCTGTATCTCCCCTTTCCAATGAACACAAAGCACATTTTTACATACTTTCAGATTTATACACTTGTATTTTGAATGAACTGATAGATTTTCTCTTTGTAATTCTCAACTTCAGCAAAATGAAGCTGAATTTCCTCTGGATGTTTTGCTGCCCCTTTTTCCAGTCATGGGTGGTACTTTCTCTTATGTAAGTAGAAATCTTACATATCTCTAGCCTCTCACTGATTACCCTCCACTTGCATGCACACCCTGTCTAGTCCACCACCTCCTCTATTTGTTATGGATGCTAAGAAAACTTTTCTTAATCTTAGAAACATTTTTCATATTGCTAAAGCAATCATCATTTCACTTAAAATTTAATCACACAGTTTAGCCCTTTCCTCATTTTTAGATATTTGCTTTTTTTTTTTTTTTTTTCCTGTGGTTCTGCTTGAGTCTTCTGTATCTCTGGCAAGGCAGTGATTTCCCCACTTGACTGTGCATCAGCATCAACTGAGAGCTTGTTAAAACAGAGTGCAAACACCCACCCAGGTTTTTCTAATTCAGTTGGTCTGGTTTGGGGCCTGAGGATTCATATTTCTAACAAGTGCCAGAGTTGATCTGAGGACCACACTTTGAGAGAAGTAATAGTTCAAACAGTGGGACTGGGGTTCACTAACTTGGGGTGGAGAAAATCACTAAAGTGCGCCAAGTCTGAGAGTGCAGAGCTGAAGCCCAGTTTAATATTGGACTCAGCATGTAAGCCAGTTTCTTTTTGCTTGTCCTTGTATTTTGAAGAAACTTTTTGTGCTTAACATACCTACCAGTATTACTGTTATGACAACACATATGTGTGAAAATATACTTTATTTTTTATTTTTGTGTAGGTGTTCTGCCTTTACAAATATCAGTGTCTACCCCTAGAAGACTCAAATATCTCAATTTTTGTGGTTGAGTACTGTAATATCCTGTAAATATATCCTAAGCAGGTTTGTTTTCAGCACTAATGGAAAACACCAGTGTCAGTTTTTGTTGTTGTCAGCAGTTGTATGTTTGCTGATTATTTATGACCTGAAACAATATATTTCTTCTTAGAAGACATTTTTTTACATAAGGATGCCTTTTTTAAACAAAAGAATAAATTATAGCATTTCTATTGAAAAAAATGAGTATGCTTTACATACTCAAACTTTCTTAAGGCAAATGGGGGAGGGGTTTTAGTCATAAACTCAACTCTGGAGGCAAGGGAGTTGTTCAAGATCCCACAGCAGTTTAGTTAAAATTAGGAGTCTATCTACATCTGCCTCACTGGCAAGTAAGCCCTTAAGCAATATGCTAGACCTTTGTTACTCAAAGTGAGGTTTGTGAACCAACAGCATTGGCATCACCTGGGATCTTGTTAGGAATGCAGATCTCAGCTCCCACCCCGGGCTTACTGAATCACAACCCACAGGGTAACAAGCTCTCTGGTGAATACTATGCTCACCAGACTTAAACTGCCTCCCAAATCTCAAGTCCCAGAAGCAGAGTTCAGCCCAGAGAGCATTTGGATGGCTAATGCTTTGTAGTTATGTCCTAAGTCAGCTGCTGTTTAAGATTTGGTTTGGAGAGTTACCCAGGTGTGGGACCCTTTCAAATAGACAGGGATGTAAAGCCCTAGAGGTATAGTATCTTCTCTTTCTACCTCAGGACACCTTCTAACTGACAGGGCAGAGACATCCCATGATTTGCCTGGTGGGGACACTCACAAGTTCTGGGAGCGGTGTATATCCAAAGAGGGTTACGATATCCCAACTGTGCAAGGCTCTTCTGACAGGATCACCTTCATGCATGACTGGATCTGACCCAAAGCCAATGGAACCAGAACTAGCTCTGCAAGTTGGATTTGTGAAGGATTCTGAAGCACCCAGGTTTAAGAAAATTGACATCAAGCAGGTGAACCGAGTTTGACCTGAGGCTTACTCAGGAATCAGTAAGGAAACAGGTGCGTGCTTTAATATGCTTGAAAAACACATGTCCTGAAGGAGTTGTAGACCCTCCCGGAGAATGTTGCTGCAGAATAAGCTGGGAATCATTTTCTGTTTGCACTCAAGAAGAGTCTTCCTTCTATTAGTCTAAGGAGACCCCGACTGATTATTCAGGTAAGCAACAGTGATGCAGAATCCTGAAGCATGAGGTTTAATTGTAATACAGATGATGTGCCGGATCAGTTTTTCCAAGTCATCCTGTAGTTAAGGGGCTCCAGCCAGAGAGATGAGCTGAACTCCTAGGGAAGTGAGTAGCCCAGGGCTTGGTAAACAACATGTATGTTCAGCCCTGGGCCTGTGATCATGTCAGAACTCAGAACCTGCTTCCATTTTCTGGTCAAGCGACCAAGGCTGATAAGAAGGTGGGCACAGCCATCCAGACCAACTCACAGTGGTCCTCCTTGGCACATTAAAACCGTTGCACTTTTGAGCAGAACCTAGGATTATTGGGGTTTGAGTACAACAGAGGATGTGAATGGAACCAGTACCAGCCAACATCTATTGAGTACTTGCTCTATATTGGTCACTTGTTCTTGCTCTCCATGGAATATTCCATTTTACAGATGATAAAAATGTCATACAGGGAATTCCCTGGTGGTCCAGTGGTTGGGACTCCATGCTTCCACTGCAGGGGGCCTGGGTTCAGTCCCTGATTGGGGAACTAATCCCACAAGCCGCACAGTGCAGCCAAAAAAAAAAAGTCATACAAAGAGGCTAAGTGCCTTATTCAGGCCTACACACAAGTGAAGAAATAGAAGATGCATGGCTCTCCTAAAACTACTGGGTATCCCTTCCCAATCTTGACCTCCTCTTCCAACAGAGATAAATCCTCCATGCTGTTCTTTATAATTTTATCCCTTGTGATTACCTATTTAAGCTATAGGAATACAGTTGATATAGTTTTGCCTGCTCTTAACTGTATATATTTTTCTTTTTTCACTTAGTATTATGTTTTCAGTATTCATCCATTTATTTGTAACTACAGTTGTTCATTTTCATCTCCAGATAGTATTCTATCATTATCCATCTGTGTCTATCACCACTATGTCTATATCTCATACCACTATATATGTATAGATGTGTATATATACATATATACTTATGAATATTTGTGTGTACATAGTAATGTTAAATATATGTATATATGTATGAATGATACCATTATATCTATATCCCACCGTAGATGTGCCCCTTCTATACCTGACTATTGTTTGGATCATATGAAGTCTGCAGTTTTCACCAACACTGCTGCCATGAATATCTAAGTATGTGTATCCTTAGACCCTAGCACTTAAATGTAAGAGTAGACCAGACACGTTCACTTAGCAATGTGAAAACTGACAAATGATGGTTGTTAATAGATACCTACATGTCCAGCAGGAGGTTTTGGTGAGGATTGAGGCCTCTGGTTTAGTTATGGTGATTTTCTGGCTACTTAAATACAAATTCCATTAGTTCCATCTATCTCTTTATTAGACTGTGAAAACAGTAATGGAAAAATCCATATGATTATTTTCTTTGTTGACTTAAACAGGATTGTGTGTATGAAAGCTTATACTGAAGTTATTCAGGACTGAGGCAGGAAAAGCTAAAATTTCAACCTCTTTTTTCTTTTCATCTATGCCTCCAAGCATATGGTACACATGTTAGTTATTTGTCTATAAAGGGCTCTTGGGGGAAAGACAGTTTCCAGTGTTTTATGTAAATCACAGAAGAAGTATCTGTATGCCTACAGATTTTGTAATTCTTCGATTCTCAAAATTAGGATTGCTAGCTCCCCTTGTGTACCCTCCACACTCTACTGGCTCCACACTCCCTTTCCTCTGCTACCATTTCTGCAAATGTACTCTATGAAGTTTTCAATATTGTACTCTTGGAGTCTTCCTTTCTGTATTAATTTTTCCAAATCATTTAGAAGGACGTTTGAGAGAGGAGTGGGGCTAGAAACTGTAATCCATGTGAAAGTAATGGTGCCTCAGAGCATGATAAACCAAATGTTGCAAAATATTTAAAATTAGTGAATCTGGGTAAAGAGTAAATGAGAATTCTTTTTAATATTCTTGCAATTTCCATGTGTTTAAGATTGTTTCAAAATGAAAGTTAAATAATAGCATGGATATACCCATTTGTTTAAAATTTAAAAAGATAAGATTTATGTAAACTTATATATGCGTAATATTCCTCCAGGAGTGTACACAGACACTGTTTACACGGGTGTTGATGTAAGTCTTGGTGTGGCAGTCTGGTAAAGGAACAGGGATCTAAGTATCATCCAAACTAGCATACTTCTGGAAGAAGGGGCTATTCATAATCATTCCAGGATAACGGTTGTAAACTGAGTCTTTACGAGGCAGATAGGGATATATGGTCATCAGAGGTTAAAAGCAGACTTATCACTGTATGTCATTTTGTGCATTTGATTTTTTAAAAATATATTTATTTATTTATTTATTTAGGCTGCAATAGGTCTTGTTACGGCATGCAGACTTCTTAGTTGCTCATGCATGAGGGATCTAGTTCCCCAACCAGGGATCGAACCTGGGCCCCCTGCATTGGGAGCACGGAATCTTACCCACTGGACCACCAGGGAAGTCTCACATTTGATCTTTTTAAACTATGTGAACATATTAGCTATTCAAATACATAAAAATAACATAATTAGATAAGGAACCACTTGAATATTCATAAAAATAATTAGCATCAGGAACTGGCTGAATTATTGGAATATCCTTAGAGTTAAGAGAATTAGGTAGATCTGTTCTATGAGTACTCAAAAAATATAAATCTAAATATCTATACTTGTTTCAGAACCCAACTTTTTCTCACAATAGAAAAATTTTTTATACAATACAAATACTTGTATACTTACATAACTAATACATACATATTCTACATATTTTAAATTTTTTAAACAAATGGGTGTAAGTGCTCACTTGGGCAACACATGTATTAAATACATGGGTATACTCTAACCATGCTATTTTTATTTTACTTTTATTTGGAAACAACCTTAAAATTATAGAAATTACAAGAATATTATTAAGAACTCTAATTTACCCTTTACCCAGATTCACTAATTTTAAATATTTTGCCACATTTTGTTTGTCATGTCCCCCTTTCCCACTATGTGTAAACTTTTTTGTTTGTTCTGGCCAATTTGAGAGACTGTTGCAGACATCATGCCACATATGCTTATATACTTCCTAAGAACAGGGATGTACATTTATGTACCCACAGTACAGTTATTAATTCAGGAACTTTAAAATTTATGCAATTATTTTATCTAATCTACAGTCTATATTCCAGTTTCTTCAGCTATCCCAATCATTTTCATTATAGCATTTTTTTTTTTTTTTCTGTTACAAATCTAGTTCAGGACTATAGATCAAATCAAGCTGCCATGCCTTTTTAAGATTATCTTTAATCTGGAATGGTTCCTTAGCCTTCTTTGATTTTCATGTGGTTATTATTTTTGAAGCATACAAGCCAGGTATTTTATAGAACGTCCTCTGTGTAGGTCTGTCTGAAATGTCTTCAAGACTGTGTCACCTTGGCAGAGAAATATGCCAAGGAATCTTTGAAGGAACAAGATGAATCAGATGATGATAACATGTAACAGTTACTTCATTTACTTCTATTTTAAATTTCTAATACAGTTCCATGTAACTGTTTAGCCCTTTGGATTATTACATACCCACTGACTAATTTTCATTAAATTTTTGTCTTGTAATGATTAAAAAAAAAACTTGCCAAGCGCTATTTAGGTTGAAATCATGATGCCTTTTTGGTTTGCATGAAACAATTTTTTACTATCATAGTCCAAAATGATGTTTTATAACTACATCATTCCTTCAGTATTTTGTAGTTGACATTCTATAAGAAAGGACTTTTCTCCCCCATCCTCCCATCTTGCCCCCCACTCATTTCCTACAATGTGGAAAGGTATTTAGAAGCTAAAGTCTCAGTGCTACTAATAGATTATTGCTTTTAGGTCCTTTCAGATATATAGACATAGCTATGTATATAACTATAACTATATATAGTATATATAACTATATGTAGTTGTATATAAGTATATATAGACATATAAAACTCTGTATGGGGTTTTGTATTTTTTTCAAGTATATATAATGTGTTCAATCCCAATTCAGTCCCACAGGATTTTTCCTTGCCTTCTTCCATTCCCTATTTGTATCACCTCCTTCCACATTGACAACCCTCTCTCCCAGTGTTGTCTTCTCTCCTCCTCTTTCTCCCCTTCCTTTCCTCTTCTCCATTCCCCTTCCCTACCATTGCTTGTCAGGCTGGAGGAGCACAATACAGCCATCAAAGATTTAATATCAAACTTTTGAAAATGTCACAGAAAATGAAAACAGGCTTCTGGAAAGTGAGAAGGGCTTGATCCAAGAGGAAGAGGAATAATTGTAGGCACCCAGGGCCTCGAGTGACCTTGGCTCAGGGGCAGCTGCAGGGACCCTGTACCACCCTCGCGACAGTGGTAGCCTATTTGCCTGAGCCTTGCGTGGCAGAAGAAGCCTCAGACCCTGGGCTGAGTCCCAGCCAACCTTCCTTGGGGCTGCCACACAGTTTCCTATGAAAGTCATATTGACATTTTCTTCCAAGCTATGCCCAACATTTCTTTTTCTGTTGGATAGTGAACACGAGGTCTGGGTTCAAGCAGTGATTTTTCTGTCAGTATCAGAATCTGCAACAGGAGAAAAATCATATTTTTCAAGTAAAGTTAAGTAAACAAATTTCAAGTTTGCCTACAGAAGAGAATGAGAAACCTACTTCTTTAAGATTGAACTTTGGTGTTCTGAGTAAGGAGGTCTCTGAGTAAATGTTGAATAGGTGATTTATTGTTTTTTAAAGTTTCCTTGGTGGAATGGACAATTATATATTGCTTTATGAAAGAGAGGGAAGGATATTTTATGCATAAATATTTTTCTTTTATTGTGCCCATGTCCTTAGTTTAAATTCTTGGAAGATAGATTACTATCTTCATAACTCTATGAATCTATATCCTGTTATATCTATACATTATTGGAACTGAGTTTTAACAATTTTAAAAGCTGTTTTGTAATTGAAAGTACATTGCTACAAGCTAATTTGTTAAAATTTATTTTTAGTTATTTTAATTACAATTGCATAGTCTTTGATTACCAGTAACTTCACAATTAGTTTTGCTTCCACTTTGTTGCTTAGTTTTTAAATTAATTAATTAATTAATCTGTCTGTCTATCTATTGGCTGTGCCACGTGGCTTGTGAGATCTTAGTTCCCCGACTGGGGATTGAACCCGGGCCCCTGCGGTGAAAGCACTGAGTCCTAACCATTGGACTGCCAGGGAATTCCCTGTTTTTGTTTTTAAATTAGAGTGTTTTATTTACAGAAAAATCACAGAAAAGGATTACAGAAAAGTCCAGAAAAGGATTAATACAATTTTACGAAAACAATTTTGTTGGTAATAACAGAATCAAGAGTAGTTTAATATATAATATCATTTGGTATATAATACACATTAAAATAGTTTTCATTTTATGAAAGTTTATAAGTTTATCCATTAGTTTTCATGCTAACTCTATCCATTAGTATTTTATATTCCTTTTTTTAAACAAATCTAAAACGAAGGCAGTATACATGAAACAGATTTGATAAATATTTTAAAATTTTGCTATCTTCTGTATCAGATACTACTTTAATTTTAGAACCATCTTCAAATAAAATGGTCTGCCCATTATAATTCCTAAATGAATGAGTTAAACATCAAATGGAAGTCAAAATACGTAAAAGAAACTGTCATAAAATTTAAATGGAAAATATTTCATTATCAATATAAATTAACGAAGAATTTTTAAAGAGTACTGCATGAAGTAAGGTACATTAAATGTTTTGTAATGATTAGGTCTAGAATATTTTTTACTTGCATTCTTTTTTTTTTTTTAAAGGATATTTATTTTACTTTTTTTTTTTAAAGGAATTCCTTTATTTTAATTTTTTATTTATTTATTTATTTATTTTTGGCTGTATTGGGTCTTCGTTTCTGTGCGAGGGCTTTCTCTAGTTGCGGCAAGTGAGGGCCACTCTTCATCGCGGTGCGCCGGCCTCTCATTATCGCGGCCTCTCTTGTTGTGGAGCACAGGCTCCAGATGCGCAGGCTCAGTAGCTGTGGCTCACGGGGCCAGTTGCTCCGCGTCATTTGGGATCCTCCCAGACCAGGGCTCGCACCCGTGTCCCCTGCATTGGCAGGCAGATTCTCAACCACTGCGCCACCAGGGAAGCCCTTTACTTGCATTCTTGTTCGTACAGTTTAAAACACTAAAGCACTGACTTGAATGAAAGAGGACTATATTAAAATGAATAAGATTGCAGCATATGCCATTTTAAGAATAAAAGAAAGATGGACTAAGTGCTTTGATTTTATGTTCTTCATTCAAGTAGTCTTCAGTATTTCTGTTATCTTTGAATAACAGTAAGTATTGTGCACTTAAAGAAAAAGACCATCTTTTTACTCATAGAAGAATTCTAATCTTATTTGGATTGAATCTTCTAGATGTCTCAAGGCAATTCCTTTAAGTAATAGCAGTTCATTATAAGGTGGCCAAAAGTAATCACTAATTTTGACATATGGATCATGTGGGATACCAAATAATCTATTTATATGAATCTCTAACATTTCATGTAATGCTATCAGTTATGCAGTTGATTTTTTAATGATTTTCTTTTTTTCTCCATATTTTTGTTATCATTTTTAAAGTAGTTCTTTTTAATTAATTTATTTTCAAAATTTTTTATTGAAGTATATTTGCTGTATAATACTGTATGTTACAGGTGTACAATATAGTGGTTCACAATTTTTAAATGTTATGCCTTATTTATGGTTATAAAATATTGGCTATATTCCCTGTGTTGTGCAATATATCCTTGTAGCTTATTTTATACATAATAGTTTGTGCCTCTTAATCCAATACCCCTATATTGCCCCTCCGCCCTTCATTCTCCCCACTGGTAACCACTAGTTTGTTCTCTATATCTGTGAGTCTGCTGCTTTTTTTGTTGTTGTTATATTCACTAACTTATTGTATTTTTAGGTTCCACATATAAGTGATATCATACAGTATTTGTCTTTCTCTGACTTATTTCACTTAGCATAATACCCTCCAAGTCTATCCATGTTGCTGCAAATGGCAAAATTTTGTTCTTGTCCATGTATATATGGAACAAAATATATGTTCTATATATACATACAATGGAATATTACTCAGCCTCTTTATCCATTCATTTGTTGATGGACACTTAGGTTGCTTCTATATCTTGACTGTTTTAAGTAATGCTGCTATGAATATTGTGGTGCATGTATCTTTTTTAACTAGTGTTTTTATTTTTTATGGATATATACCCCGGAGTGGAGTTGCTGGGACATATGTTAGTACTATTTTTAGTTTTTTTGAGAAACCTCCAAACTGTTTTTCACAGTGGCTGTACCAATTTACATTCATACTGGCATTGTATGAGGGTTTTCTTTTTCAAGTCCTGGCTAACATTTATTATTTGTGGGTTGTTTTTTTTTTCTTTTTTTGTATTTTGGCTGCACCACACGGCATGCCGGATGGTTCCCCAACAAGGGATTGAACCCAGGCCTCTGCAGTGAAAGCGCCAAATCCTAACCACTAGGCCACCAGGGAACTCCCTTATTTGTGCTATTTTTGATGATAGCCATTCTGACAGATATGAGGTGATACCTCATTGTACTTTTGACTTGCATTTCCCTAATGATTAGCCATGTTGAGCATCTTTTCATGTGCCCTTTGGCCATCTGTATGTCCTCTTTGGAAAAATGTCTATTCAGGTCTTCTGCCCATTTTTTAATCAGAAGGAGAAATTAAGGAAGCAATCCCATTTACCATCACATCAAAAAGAATAAAATACCTAAAAATAAGCCTACCTAAGGGATCAAAATACCTGTACTTGGAAAACTATAAGACACTGATGAAAGAAATTGAAGACAACATAAACAGATGGAAAGTTATACTGTGTGATTGGACTGGAAGAATCAATATTGTTAAAATAACCATATTACCCAAGGAAATCTACAGATTCAATGAAATCCCTATCAAAATACCATGGGTGGGACTTCCCTGGTGATCCAGCAGTTAAGACTCCATGCTTTCAATGCAGGGGGCCCAGGTTCGATCCCTGGTCAGGGAACTAGATCCCGCATGCCACAACTAAGAATCCAGCATGCCACAACAAAGATTCTTCCTGCTGCAACTAAGGCCTGGCACAGCCAAATAAATAAATTAATAAATATTAAAAAAAAAAAATACCATGGGTATTTTTCACAGAACTAGAACAAATAATTTTAAAATTTATATGGAAACACAAAAGACCCCAAATAGCCAAAACAATCTTGAGAAAGGACAGTTTTGGAAGAATCAGGCTCCCTGACTTCAGGCTATACACAAAGCTACGGTAATCAAAATGATATGATACTGACACATAGGTCAATGGAACAGAATAAAGAGCCCAGAACTAAACCCAGGCGCTTATGGTCAATTAATCTACAACAAAGGAGGCAAGAATAGACAATGTTTTTCTGTTTCAATTTTCTATCAGTTACAGGGAAATGGTCTTCTCAAAACTCACCCAAGGTAATCAAGAATTTCTCCTTAAATTCTTTTTTTTAAAAAAAAACATCTTTATTGGAGTATAATTGCTTTACAATGTTGTGTTAGTTTCTGCTGTATAATAAAGTGAATCAGCTATATGTATACATATATCCCCATATCCCCTCCCTCTTGTGTCTCCCTCCCACCCTCCCTATCCCACCCCTCTAGGTGGTCACAAAGCACAGAGCGGATCTCCCTGTGCTATGTGGCTGCTTCCCACTAGCTATCTATTTTACATTTGGTAGTGTATATATGTCAGTGCTACTCTCTCACTTCATCCCAGCTTACCCTTCCTCCTCCCCATGTCCTCAAGTCCATTCTCTACGTCTGTATCTTTATTCCTGTCCTGCCCCTAGGTTCATCAGAACTTTTTTTTTCTTAAAGATTCTATATATATGTGTTAGCATACGGTATCTTTTTTCTCTTTCTGACTTACTTCATTCTGTATGACAGACTCTAGGTCCATTCACCTCACTACAAATACTCAGTTTCGTTTCTTTTTATGGCTGAGTAATATTCCATTGTATATATGTGCCACATCTTCTTTATCCATTCATCTGTCAATGGACACTTAGGTTGCTTCCATGTCCTGGCTATTGTAAATAGTGCTGCAATGAACATTGTGGTACATGACTCATTTTGAATTATGGTTTTCTCAGGGTATATGTCCAGTAGTGGGATTGCTGGGTCATATGATAGTTCTGTTTTTAGTTTTTTAAGGAACCTCCATACTGTTCTCCATAGTGGCTGTATCAACTTACATTCCCACCAACAGTGCAAGAGGGTTCCCTTTTCTCCACACCCTTAATTCTTTTATATTAAGCATTTTTGTTTTCAGCTTATTAAAGGTTCTCAATTCAGAAAAAAATGTCACTATGTGATGTTTCATTGTTTACTATATTAAGAGATTCCAGTATCTGTTGCTGTTCATCCAGCCACTATTTTTTCTTTATCTTTTCATTCTTTGACATTACCATTCTAGACAGTACCATTTCTAGATCATGTCTTAAGTTTTGGAACTCTTCTTTTCCTAATATTACTAGAACATCTTCATTCAGTGGGATTGATTTAGGAGTTTCTTTTTGCCATTGACTAATTCCAGTGGTGGTCAAACATTTCACTGACATAATTAATGATAACTGAGCATTTGAATCAGTGAATGTCTCAGTTCCAGCAAGCAATGATATATTCTGACATTCTTCCATATCATTTCATATTTCTTCACCTTCTTTGGTAAGTTCTTCTTCAGCATCTCTAGTGTCTTCCACATCTGTAGTACAGTCTATATCTTGCTGATTCAGTGACTCGCGCTTATGATTTTCATAGCCTTCTGATAATTTTAAAAAGTTTTGGGACCTTAGGCAATCCCTTAAACCAGTGGTCCCCAACATTTTGGCACCAGGGACTGGTTTCGTGGAAGACAGTTTTTCCACAGACCGGGGTGGTGGGAAGGATGGTTCAGGATGGTTCAGGTGGTAATGCGAGAGATGGGGAGCAGCAGATGAAGCTTCGCTGGCTCACCCGCCACTCTCGTCCTGCTGTGCGGCCCAGTTCCTAACACACCGCGGACCAGTACCAGTCCACAGCCCGGGGGTTGGGAACCCCTGCCTTATACTATCTGTGCATGAGTTTCCTTATCATTCTATTCAGAGGATGTGCTAGAGAATAAAGGAGTACTTGAAGGGAAGCCCTCAAGTTAATCAGTTTCCTCAGTTCCCTACCACTTTGTCTTTCCCTCCTAACAGGTGGGTTTCTGGAGCTGTCATTGGTGCAGGAGCTAGATAAGAGTGGCACTTGAAGCCTGGCTGGACTTTGGGTATTAAGGATTCTGCAATTCCCAATTCCAGCATGTGGGAAGTTTTCCCCCACACCACCAAGCAATTCTCTGACACTCCTAGGTGTCCTGCAATTCAACTCAATTCTGACATTATCTATCCAGTGATAGCATCAGATTCCACAGGTTAAGGACTCAGTCCCACAAAACTGCCCCCTTCTGCTTCAGATATCAATCACAAGTTTAGGTTGTCACCTGTGTCTCTGATCAACTGGCTAAAAATCAGAGGTTCCTACGATCCCCTCCTTGGGTTCAATTAATTTGCTAGAATGGCTCACAGGACTTAGAAAACCAATTTACTCACTAGATTATCAGTTTATTACAAAGGATATTGAAAGTTAGGAATCAGCAGCGATAGGAACAGATACCTAGAGTAAGGTCCTGAACAAAGGAACTTCTGTCCCCATGGAGTTTGGGTCCAGCACTGTGGCATATGGAAGTGTTCTAGTTCACAAACCTGGAAGTTTTAGAAACCCCATTCTTTTGTTTTTTTATGGAGTCTTCATTATATAGGCATGATTGATTAAATCATTGACCACTGGAGATTGATTTTAATTTCAGCCCTTCTCCCCTCCTCAGAGGTCTGGGGATGGGACAGAAAGTTTCAACTCTCTTATCAGTTGGTTATCTTGGCAACCAAGCCAGCCCTCACCCTTCCTTACCTTCCAAAGTCACCTTATTAACATAACAAAAGATACCTTTTTCAATCTCAGCACCTGAAATTCCAAGGGTTTTAGGAGCTCTGTGCCAGAAAGAGGGACCAAATATATATTTCTTATTCTAAGTTGCAGTATCACAGGTATCCAATTCCTGAGTGTTGCAGGAAAGAAAGTGGGGCCAGAGAGAATGGTAACATCGCAGGTCACATCCAAGTCCCTGGGATAGCCACCGAGTGTGGGTTCTTGGCTTCATACAGGAAAGAATTCAAGAGCGAGCCATAGTAAGGTGAAAGAAGGTTTATTTAGGGAGATACACACTCCATAGAGTTTGGGCCATCTCAGAAGGGGAGAGGCACTAGGATAAAGGGTTGTCAGTTTTTGCAGGGGTGGGTAATTTCATAGGCTAATGAATGGGAGGGTTATTCCAACTATTTTGGGGAAGGGGTGGGGATTTCAAGGAATTGGGCTACCACCTGCTTTTTGGCCTTTTATAGTCATTGGCCTCAGAACTGTCATGGTGCCTGTGGTTGTGTCATTTAGCTGATATATTACAATGAGCATACACTGAGACTCAAGGTCTAGTGGAAGTCAATCATCCACCATCTTTGACCTAGTTGGTTCTAACCAGTTTATGTCATATCCTCAGTTGCTGTCATTCTTTTAAAGGTAGTGCCCTGCCCCCTTCCTATCTTACCAGCAGTAAGGGGTCTCTCCTTCAGGGCTGGGTCTCCATATCCTGTGAACTGCCAGGCAGCCCCAGTGGCAAGTTGCAACCATTATGGCACTCTCCTCATCCCATCACTTACCACCACAGAGCCAGTGCTTCTGTTTTTTAGTTTTGCCTGTTGGCCCTCCTCTCCTAAGCCCCTGTCTATACTAGCAATGATGCCAGATATACTAAATGGTTTCTAGCTTATTTCAGTCTTCTTCTTTGTTAATTATACTGTGCCTCCCAGCAGTGAGAGTCATTGATTCCGTAATGTTGATTGAACGTTTACTTTTTGTCAGCCCATTTGTGGAATTGTTGGCAAAACAGCTATGACTCTTGTGGGGAGCTAGTTTGGAAAAGAGAGAGGGCAAACAATCAGACAACCTGCTGTCTACGAGAGGAAAATGAGCTAAGTGCCTGGTGCTTAGGAGCCTAGTGGAGGGTGATCAGGAAGAGATTCTTAGGAAAGGCAATAATTGGGTTGGGGCTCAGGGGTAAGCCCGGGGTATGGAAATAGAGGGATTTGATGGAAGTTCACAGACAAGGAAACTGAACACATCAGAGGCATTGCCAAAAAGCAAAAGACCTGCCTCACAAACATATGGAGAGAGAAGGGAGAGCAAAAGTTTGGGATTTAACATGTTACAGGCCCCATAGAGTAGAGGGAACATGGCATGCATTGAAAGATTTTTATCAGTGTTGTTCTCTAGTGAGATATGGATAAGTCTACAGGATAATTGGAGAAACAGAAAGAATGGGATCATAGAGATACATTTGGGACTGATTCAAACTGTATTCATTTATACTGAGGGTCAACAAAGTACAACCTGTAGCCAAATCCAGACCTCTGCCTTGTATGTATAAGGCTTGTGAAATAAAATTGGTTTTTATATTTTTAAGTAGTTGAGAAAAATCAGAGTACTATTTCTTCAAATTTCAGTGTCCATAGTAAAGTTTTATTGGAATACAGTCATGCAAATTTGTTTACACATTGTCTATGGCTGCTTTCACACTACAGCAGCAAAGTTGAGTAGTTGCTACAGAGACCTATATCTCTTAAGGCTTAAAATATTTACGGCTCTTTACAGAAAAGGATTACTAACCTGTAATTTACAGAATTAAACTATTTTTGAATGCCCATGTCAAGGCAGCCTATCAGTTATTCATGTATATGTTGTAGGGGATCACAGGTTAAGAAGACAAGACCCCTTTCCTGTTAGAGCTTCCATTTTGGTGGAAGTTAAATTTTACTTAATAGGTGGGTTTATCTGAAATCTAGATAGAAATACTGGCATATGGAATGTGCTTTATGTTATGGCATCTCTGCCTCCGAAAACCTCCTCAGAGACTTCCTGAAGGTCATGCTGTCCAAACTGAGACAAGGATGGAAAGAGGTTAGAGGCCAGAGGCAAGAGTCTGAGCTGAAATTCGGATGTGATAGGACCATGGAGGAATGGGGAGTGTTTCTATTACCAGATTCGTCGACTGAACCCATGCTGGGGTCCTAGCCTGGCTGAGACCCCTTGTCTCAGCCAGGGAGGTTCTTTTTCTGATCGGATTCATGCAGTCAATAATGAAACTGAGGCTGAGACTGGAACAGCAGTGGCCAAAGAATGGAGAAGCCCGAACCTAGTTCACAAATCAACTTCTCAACCCAATTCAGGCAGAGACACCAAATATATAGGAGAGTTGAAATAAAAGGGAGGGTTTTGGAAAGAGTGAGAGGGATATTCATGAGTTATCTGAGACAGGTGTGTGGTTTGGACCCAAAACTGATGCAACGCTCCTTTTTAGTCCTTGTGTGGAATTTTCTGGTTGTTGTCATGACAATCATCAACTGTTCTGGCGCTGGTGGGAGTGTCATTTAGCTAATGTGTTACTCTGAGTGTATAATGAGGCTCAAGGTCTACTGGAGGTTGAATCTTCTGCCATCTTGGGCCTAGTTGGTTCCAACCACTTCTTGTCTTTTTTTCTCTATGCAGCTTCCTCCTGAAACTTAGATAAGTGTAATTGGTTTCCATTTGAGAGAGTGGCAGGGGTATGATTCTTGGGCAACACCCTTGGTAACATTTCTTGTCTTGTTTGTGAAGTGGAAAGCATTTTTGGAAGAGAGTAAGGAAGGGAGAGGAGACATTGAAGGATCCCAAGGAGAATGACCCATGCCAAGTCATCTGGATTGGAGATCACTTTGCTCTAAGCATGTCATTTCTAGCATGTGTGGCCTATTTGGAGTAAACACAATCAAGGGAGGTTCTAAACAGGAGAGCTTTCTGTGCAATGGTATCTGAAAAGTTGCCCCCCAATAAGGTTAGGTATTAGAAAGCTCTTCCTGCTTTTGAGAAAAGTGAACTATGGGTGTTCACTCTTTGGGACTAAGGCAGAGAAGTATTATAAATTGTGTGGCTTATGTTCTTTCTCCTTTTTGCACTCTTCCTGCTCCTTCCCACTGAAGATTCCCATGAGTGGCCTCTGAATTGTGTAATTAATGAACCTCTTGCTGAAATATACACTTACTTATATTCCATGATTTTGTGTAAAACTTGTCTTTAAGAATCAGGGACAGCTTAACATGCCCTTTGGCATCAAGATCTGGGAGGCCAAGTTTGGTGCCTTATAAACTTTCAGGGAACCCAGATTCCTGATATCTGGTAAGAAGGGTGGTGCTGAAATGTGAAGGTGTTGGGAACCAGAGTCTCAGTGGAGGGGAGTCAGATTTTGATCATAGTGCATGTTTGGACCAATGGACTAATGATGGTTGGGGCCAGGGTAGTGGGGACCAAAGAAATATTTTACTTATTTTAAATTATCAACAGAATTTATTGTTGATACAAAAATTAATTAAATATATTTTACCAATAACTTATAAAACAATTGATAGAACCAAAATAATTTCCCTGGAAAGGTATAATACTGACTTTCTTTGTGTTTTTAAAAAATTTGCATCTGGACTTGCTTTTCATGAATCTAATAATTTGCTTACTCATCATAATGCTCTGCACTATTTTTTTTTTTATTGTGGTAAAATTTATGTTACATAAAATTTACCATTTAAATGTACAGCTCAGTGGCATTGTGTGTCACATTGTTCTGCAATCATCAACCATACATCTCCAGAACTCTTGCAAAACTGAAATGGTACCCACTAAACACAATTCCCCATTACTCCCTATTCCCAGCCCCTAGCAATGACCATTCTACTTTCTGTCTCTATGAATCTGACTACTCTAGGTATCTCGTATAAGTAGAATCATACAATATTTGTTATTTGCTGTCTGGCATATTTCACTCACATAATGGCCTGACATTTCATCCATGTTGTAGCTATGTGTCAAAATTTTCTTCCTTTCCAAGGTTGAATAATATTCCCTTGTATGTACATACCACATGTACATACCACATATGGTATTTCTGTTTTGTTTTGTTTTTTTCCCCAGAAATAACATAGAGATGAATCCACAGCAGATGCACCATTTTACCTTCCCAAGAGCAAGGCTCAAGAGTTCCAGTTTCTCTACATCCTTGCCAACACTTGTTATTTTTATTTTTTTGTTTGTTTTTAATATAATAGTTATCCTAATGGGTGTAAAGTGGTATCTTGTTGTATACCGATTTTTACTGATTGGTATATCTTCTTTGGAGAAATGTCTGTTCAAGTTCTTTCCCCATTTCTTAACCAGGTTGCTTTATTGAGTTGTAGGA
Source organism: Balaenoptera acutorostrata (assembly GCF_949987535.1). Taxonomy (NCBI): domain Eukaryota; kingdom Metazoa; phylum Chordata; class Mammalia; order Artiodactyla; family Balaenopteridae; genus Balaenoptera; species Balaenoptera acutorostrata. Next base: position 57,176,341 of record NC_080066.1, on the reverse strand, counting down.
GTTCTTTATATATTTTGGATATCAGTTTATAAGATTGCAAATATTTTCTTCTATTCTGTGGGTTGCTTTTTTCACTCTGTTGATTTGGTACACAGAAGTTTTTAATTTTGATATGCTCAAGTTAATCTATTTTTCTTTTGTTTCCTATGCTTTTGGTGTCATATTCAAGAAATTGTTGTCAAATTTAATATTATAAAGCATTTCCTAATGCTTTCTAAGAGATTTATAGTTTTAGCTCCTAAGTTTAGGTCTTTGATCCATTATGAGCTAATTTTTGTGTATGATGTAAGGTAAGGGCCCAACTTCATTTTTTTTTTTTGTTTTTGCATGTGGATTTCCAATTTTCCCTGCACCATGTGTTGAAAAGACTGTCCTTTTCCTATTGAATGGTCTTTGCACCCTTGTTGAAATAATTTGACCTATATGCAAAGGTTTATTTCTTGGCTCTCTATTCCATTGGTCTATATGTTTTGCATTCTTCTTTAAAAATATTTTTTAGGCTTTACATTTCAAAATCAGCATTCCTAGTACAGCATATAGGAATAAATACAGTGGGGAAGATTTTTTCAAGTTTTATTCAGAAATAATTGCCATACCTCTCTTTATAAGTTTAAGATGTTATAGCATGATGGTTTCATTTACATATATTGTGAAACGAAGATTTTTAAAAATATTTATTTATTTATTTGGCTGCTCTGGGTCTTAGTTGCAGCATGTGGGATATTTGTTGCGGCATGCGGGATCTAGCTCCCTGATCAGGGATGAACCCGGACCCCCTGCATTGGGAGCATGGAGTGTTAACCACTGGACCACCAGGGAAATCCCTGAAAGGAAGATTGTTAATTACACTATTCTGACTAGGAATCCCTGACAACTTTTGTGATGTAAGTCAGGTGACGAACATAGAGATAAGCAAACTTTTTCTCTAAAGGGCCAATTTATTGGAGAGACAGAGATTTATTTTAAGAAATTGACTCATGTGATTGTGGAGGCTGGCAAATCCAAAATCTGCAGGGTAAGCTAGCAGGTTGGAGACCCAGGGAAGGGTTGATGTTACAGCTTAAGTCCAAAGGCCATCTGCTGGCAGAATTCTATCTTTCTTAGGGTACCTCAGTCTGCTTTTGCTTAAGACCTTCAGCTGATTTAATGAGACACCTACATTATGGAGAATAATCAGCTTTACTCTAAGTCTACTGATTTAAATGTTAATCCCATCTGAAGAATATTTTCACAGCAACATACAGGTAGTGTATGTATACAGGTAGTGTTTGACCAAATATCTGAGTACTGTGTCCTAGTCAATTTGACACATAAAATTACCCTCACAGTCAGATAGTAAATATTTTTGGCTTTGTGAACCAAATAGTTTCTGCTGTGTAGGGGAGGAAAAAGCTTTCCTCAATGTTCCCCCTGGCTGGGTCTGAAAATTAAACTGACAAAGGCATGCAAATTTATTTATGACTTAAAAAAATTTTTTTGGCAGCACCGCGGGGCTTGCAGGATCCTAGTGCCCTGACCCGGGATGGAACCCCGGATCCTCGGCAGTGAAAGCGTGGAGTCCTAACCACTGGACTGCCAGGGAATTCCCCATGCAAATTTATTTAATGTGAGTTTTATGTGACATGGGAGCCTTCATTTCTAAGGAAATTAATACCCTAGAAACAGACCTTGAGTATTTTTATGCTAGGTTTGATGAGGAATAGGCAGTTGTGTAGAAATATGATAGGTCAGAGAGGATGAGGTTAGTGTAGAAAACTGGGGGAAATTTATTAAAACCTGTTTGTTCTGATTCTTCTTGGCATCCTTTTGTCTTTGGAAATAAGGATGGTCCTTCCCCCCAGGGTATAGGGAGGGCACATCTCACATGAGGCTTTTATGAGTTGTTTCAGAGGAAGAGGGTTGGGAGAAGATCAAAGTGACCTTCCTGCTTCTGCCATTTTCTCAAACACCTTGAGCTTAAAATATTCAATATGCCAAGGTGCCCTATGTTGGGGTAGTATGCCCTTAACCCCATCAGTTGTAACTACTCAACTGTGCAGCTGTAGCCATAGATAATATGTAAACAAATGTACAAAGCTGCTGGGGGATAATAGAAAAAATATATATCAGTCTCTGTTCCCAGTTCCTGGCATAGAGCTCCTAAAACCTTTTAAATTTCCTAAGTAATAAGAACACTAGGAGCATCTCTTTTTCTAATATTTGGTCTTTGACCTCATCCTTGTCACAGGGCTCCTAAATCTCTTGTAAGTTCCTACATGATAAGAACACTTGGAGCATTGTCTATTCTAATGAGGTGACCCTGGGTGGGCTCCTGGGTGGCTCCTGGTCACCAGAAAGACAAAGCCATGCTTAGAAGCTTGGAATTTTTCAGCCCCACCCCTCACCTCTCCTTAATAATTGACCATGCCTACGTGAGGAAGCCACCATAAAAATCCCCAAAGTACAGAGTTCCAAGAGCCTCTAGGTTGGTGAACATATCAATGTACTGGGAGGGTAATGCACCCCAGGTTCACGGGACAAAACCTCCTATGCTTAGGACCCTCCCAGACCTCACCATAAGTATCTCTTCATCAGGCTATTCAGTTGTATCATTTATCATATCCTCTAATAAACCAGCAAATGTAAGTAAAATTTTCCCTAAGTTCTGTGAGTTGCTCTAGCAAATTAATTGAACCTGAAGTGGGAGGAGGTTATAGGAACCTCCAATTTGTAGCCAAGCCAAACAGAAGTGTCAACTGGAAAAAAAAAAAAAAAAAAAAAAAAAAAGGCACAACCTATAAGTTGAGAATTATGTTTTATTCAGCAGATTTTCTGAGGACTTAAGCCCAGAAGACAGCCCCTCAGATAGTTCTGAAGGACTGTTCCCCAGAGGTAAAGGAGGAGCCAGGATATATAGAAATTTTTGCAAAAAACAAACAAAAACTCCCCCAAAACCAGGTAGTGGGAACATTAAAAGATTACTGTTAATTAAAGAAAAACCAACTATCTCAAGTTAATGAATTTAACACTTTTCTTTGGGAAGATGCAAGAGTCTGGGCTCATTGAAATCATTCCTTTGATATGCACCTTAACCATCTAGGGCCAGCATCCTGTTTTTCTCCATCCTGAATCCCCTCAGGGTGCACAGTTGGGGGCGGCTGCTGTGGCCGATGGCTTCCTGGTGGCAACATCCTTTGTTTACTGATATGGCAGTCTACATTCTCTGTCCACAGAAGTTATGGGTAACCTGGGGACATGTTCCTTGCATTTGGAATCTGATGTGGGGTGGGAGCAGTCTTGTGGGACTGAACTGTGGGATCTGACCTGTGGGATCACACTGTATTGAGGTGGTTAGTGTTAGAATTGAGTTAAATTGTAAGACACTCAGCTGGCGTAATGGATAATTGCTTGTTGTAGAGAAAACCCCACACACATTTGGTGACAAAAGTGTCAGAAGTGAAGTATTGTATGTGAGCCTGGTAATTGTGTAAGGCTAAAGGAGAAACACACAGGAGTTAGGGACCTGGATTTATCCCTACTCAGGGAAAGCCTGGTTTTTTTCTTTTTTTTAAATAAATTTATTTATTTTTGGCTGCATTGGGTTTTTGTTGCTGCGCACAAGCTTTCTCTAGTTGCGGTGAGCGGGGGCTACTCTTCGTAGCGGTGCGCAGACTTCTCATTGTGGTGGCTTCACTTGTGGAGCACGGGCTCTAGGTGCACGGGCTTCAGTAGTTGTGGCACACGGGCTCAGCAGTTGTGGTTCGCGGGCTCTAGAGTGCAGGCTCAGTAGCTGTGGCACAGGGGCTTAGTTGCTCCGCGGCATGTGGGATCTTCCCGTACCAGGACTCGAACCCGTGTCTCCTGCATTGCCAGCCGATTGTTAACCACTGTGCCACCAGGGAAGCCCGTGCCTGGGTTTTTCTATTCAGCTATGTTCTGCATGCACTTTATTCCTGGATACTGAAATTTGAACTTCATATAATTTTCATGTGTCACAAAATAGTCTTTCTTTTGATTCTCTCCCAACTGTTTAAAAAATGCATAGGCTGTAGGTGGGATTTGATGTAGTTATCTGACAGTGTAGAGAATTCTTGTCCCAAAGCCTGGAGACACAGTGAGAATGTGTGCAAAATCTGTGGGTGGAAGTGTCTTTTTATTGCTTGTGTCCTGTTTGACCATTTTCTAGAGGAGTAGTTACTTTCTTCCTCTGTTCAGCCTCTTCCTGAGTTGGTCCTGGGATTTTCCAAGAAGGCTGCTAATAGGATAATCTCCCTCCTGCAGTTCCGAGGATCGGGGAGGGATCCTGCAGCAAAGATTTCTCTCTCCTGTTCAGCTTTCTTGTGAACCAATTGTGCATGTAGTGAAAGACTGCCACCCAGTGCCTTAAGCAAGGAGCCTAAGGGGGCAGTTTTTGGGCTTTTGTGCTGTTTTCTCTTTTCTCCCAGCTCTCTGCTTGGGCTTGAGGTTCATATATGTGGATTGGTACACATCCTTTGTGGAATTAAAATTATAAGGAAGAGAGTCATTACCCCTATGAGACAGTCATTACAGCATACAGTAGTGGTTAAGAGCAGAGGCACAGGAAGCAGGGTGCTGGGCTTGAATCTGGGTTCAACCACCTGTGAACTGTGTGACTTTTGAGTGTGGTTCTTCACTGCTCTGGGTCTGTTTCCTAATCTGTAAAAGGGTTGGAGATTGGAAATAACTTATATGGTTGTTATTTGGACTAGTGTTAAAGTACTTCATAATGACTGGGCATCCTTGAAATTTTTTTCTTTGAGGTTCCCTTTTCCTTATTGATTTCTATAAGTTCTTGATGTAGTGGGTAGATAATTAATTCAATATATAAGTATCTAGCAAATGAGTTCTCTTGTTTTTTTTTTTTCTTTTAACTTTGTTTATTGTGTCTTTTGCCAGACAAGTTTCCTTGAACAACTTTTTCTGTACCCTTTACTTTTTATTTCATACAGTTCATAAATTCGAATTACAGAAAAATATCTTTTAAATTAGAATTACAGAGATTTTTTTCAGTGGGATGTCTCCCTTCTACCCTTGTCTGTGAGCCTTCTTCTCCTTTATAGGCAGTCATGTTAAGATATTTTTGTATATCATTTTCTGATCAGTTTTATTCCCTTAATCAACTTTAATTTCAGAGTAGTTTTATATTTACGTAATTATTTTGAAGGTAGTACAGAGAGTTCCCCTGTACCTCATACATATATTCCCCTATTATCAATGTCTTTCTTACATTAGTATCGTACATTTGTTACAATAATGAACCAATATTGGTACATTATTATTAACAGAATTTCATACTTTATTCATGTCCTCAGTTTCTCCATAATGTCCAGGATCTCATTCAGGATAATACATTACATTTAGTACTTCTGTCTCAAGGTTCTTCTTGGTTGTGACAAGACTCAGAAAGTTTCTCAGCCTTTGTTTTTGATGCCCTTGACAGTTTTGGGGATTACTAGTCAGGTATTTTGTAGAATGTCCCTCAATTGGGATTAAAAAAGAAAATTGATTTATAATGCACATACCAGAAAACCTACTTCTTAAAAATTGCACAATTCAGTGCTTTTTAATATATTCCCAATGTTTTACAACCATCCCTACTATCTAATTCCAGAACATTTCATCATTCTGTAAGGAAACACTGTAACCACTAGCAGTCAATCTCCATTTGCCCTTCTCCCATTTCCTGACAATCGCTAATCAGCTTTCTGACTCTATGGATTTGCCTATTTTGAACAATTCATTTAATGGGCTCATAAAAAATATGGCCTTTCACTTAGCATATTCAGGGTTCATCCATTTTGTAGCGTGAATAATACTTCATTCCTTTTAATGGACAAACGCTATTCCATTGTACAGCTATGCCATACCACATATTTTGTTTATCCATTCATCAGTTGATAGACATTTCGGTTGTTTCCACTTTTGACTGTTATAGCAGGGTTGCTATGAAAATTCATGTACAAGTTTTTGCACAGATGTATGTTTTCATTTATTTTGGGTTATATACTTAGGAGTAGAACTGTGGGGGGTCATAGGGTAACTTTATGGTTAAATTTTTAGGTACTCCCAAACTCTTTTCCTGTATGACTACACTACTTTACATTCCTATGAGCAGTGTTAGAAGGTTCCAATTTCTCCACATCCTCCTTAACATGTGTTATTGTCTTTTTGATTATAGCCCTCCTAGTGAGTGTGAAGTGGCATCTCAACGAGCTATTCATTTGCATTTCCCTAAAGACTGATGATGCTGAGCATCTTTTCATGTGCTGATTGGCCATTTGTTTGCCAGTTTTTGGTGAATTATCTAATTCAAATCCTTTGTCCATTAAAATTTTTTTTTGTCTTTTTAGTGTTGAATTGTAAGTCTTCCTTTATCAGCTAGTATATGATTTGCAAATTTTTTTTTACTATTATGCTGGTTGTCTTTTCATTTTCTTAATAGTGACCTTTGAAGCAAAAACTTTAATGTACTTGGGATGAAGTCCAATTTATCTTTTTTTTTTTTTTTTTGTGGTTGCTTGTGCATTTGATGTCATATCTAAGAAAGCATTGCTTAAGTCGAGGTCACACAAATTTACATTTGATTCCTCCAAGAGACTTACATTTTACTCTTACATTTAAGTCTTTGATCCATTTTGAGTTAATTTTTGTATACGGTGTAATGTAGTTCAGGTTGGTTTTTGCAGACTCCAGCTTCAGTTGTATACAGAATAGTTTTAGTCCAGATTTTATGTTCTTTAACCTCATATCTTTGAGTGTTTGAATTGGGATGTCTCGACTTTTTTTTTTTTTTTTTTTTACAAAAAGGAATGGTTGGGAGACATCAGGTTCTAGCTGCACAGTTCTTATATCATAGTTTGCTGGGAAGTCTCCTTTTCTGTATATTCACTACCAAATTGCAGGATATGCTCACCAGGTCTATAAACTGATTTAAAATATTCGCTTTCAATAAATGAGTGAGCCAAAATGGCTGCTGTCTCTAGATCGTCTGTAAGGTCAGGGATCCTATCATGCCTTCCCCGGCATCCAAAGGCAGCTTCTTAATACTATAGAGCAGCCAAGAAATTAGGAGAGTATTCAGACTCGTCAGAAAGCAGGTTAGAAAAGGGTGAAGATGAGTCAGGAAACTGACAGTCAAGTACATTAGAGCTTAGAGTGAAGTTTAATTTTGTTTTATCTTAATAATACTGATTTTTAATTCTTAAAGTAATTAATGATCACTGTAAAAATATAAACATGGTAAAAGTTAAAAAACAAAACCAAAAAAATCTAAACTGTCACAGCCAAGAGGAGTTTAAAGAAACATGACTACTGAACATAATATTTGTGTTACCTTTCAACAGGAAAAGGACACTGGGGAAAAACCTAAGGAAATCTGAAAAAGGTACGGACTTTATAAAGTTCACAAAAAATAAATAATTCCCACTCCCCTGGGTGGAAGTACCACTGTAACATTTAGTGCGACTCTAAGAGCCATTAACTGCAGGCTGGTGGTGGCTCCTGGAGTCCCCCCACCCCTAAGGCCCCCGTGCTTTGATCACCTGGGGTCTGGAAGATACCATCCCCCAGTTTTTCCTGTCAGGTAGGGCGCCGGGGCACCTGCAGGGCTGCGGCACCTCGCTACTGCGGCAAACAGACGCGCATGCGTGCCCAAGGCCCGGTGGTGAGGGGGTTGCCGCGCACGCGCAGGCAGAGCCGGCGTATTTCTTGGTGCCGCCCCGGCAAAGGCCGCGTAGAGTGGAGCTGCTGCCGGAGATGCCTAACGGTGTGTTCTGAGGAGCGGCCAGCGGCGCGATGGAGCGGGCCAGGTCAGCTGTGTGGTGTCTTCCCTCAGAGGCAGCATGGGAAACATTTTTGTTTGCATGATATCCCAGGCTTCCAGAACTAGAAGTATTTCAGTATTTACTGGGGATCTGGGCCCTCAAGTTCTTTGTCCGGAGGCCGGATAGGACACCTTCTGGAGGCTTGGGGCTGGGCTGACCCTCCTTGGGGGTATTCTGTCCGCGTCTTGTCAGGTCTTGGCGCGTCTGCACCACCCTGTCGCGTTCCCTCAGACCCTCTCTAGGGTGGCCCTTTGTCCTTGAGGTCCAAGGCCGTGACTGTGGGTGGCGAGGGTACATCGCGGTGGCCACCGCGGTGTGTGAGGTGGGGGAGGGTACACGGGGTGGGGTCAGTGGGGCCGCAGTACTGGCCAAGGGGCAGCAGGTGCTGTGTCCACGGAGGCACTGGTGTGTGGCAGTAGTGGGAGGGGGTGGTTGGGGTGCCTCCTATGGCACTGATATGAAGGGGGCGGCGGGGTGACCGCGATGGCTGTGGCGGGGGTGATTGGAGGAGGCGGCGGGTTGACCGCGGTGGCTGTGGCGGGGGTGATTGGAGGAGGCGGCAGGGTGACCGCGGTGGCTGTGGCGGGGGTGATTGGAGGGGGTGGCGGGAGTGTGGTGGGGTGGCCTGTGTTGCCACGGTGTGTGGGGACGGCGGGGTGACAGCGATGACGGGGGCCGCAGGGTGGCGGTGGGGCCGTGACAGGGCTGCGGGTCTCACAGAGTGGCCCTCTGGGCAGGGGCAGGGGCGGGGGCGGGCAGTTGGAGGAGGCCATTCGTTTGAAGAAAAGAGAGAACGTTCAATTTTGTGTGACTGGTGGTGCTCTTAGAATTTGAATACTGTGGCGAAACTCCTACCCTGCGCCTCAACTGAAGGGGTGGCTGCAGAAATGCCCGGTCCTTATATACGTAACTCCTTTATATTTCTCCCATTTGTGGGTTTGGTGTAAGATGAGGGATGTTATGTCCACAGCCTATTTAGTGCATCTTGCGGGGGACCTGCCACGTTCTGGGATGTGACACGTAGGGGCGTCTGTCGTTCGCATAGGTTTTCCCTGCGTTTGGAATGAAAATTTCGAAGGCCAGCCCGGGAGTGCGCGGGGGTCGGTGTCACGTCACTGCCATTGTGCAGCTCCGCGAAGATGGCTGCTGCCGCAGCTGTACGGGTCTGCGCAGGCGCGAGGGGTGGGGGGGGTGCTGCCCCTCCCCCCCAGTGCCGCAGTGTGGGAGGGGCAGCTGTGCCACTTCTGCCTGGCAGGGGTGTCAGCCGCACCCTCTGCAAAGCGACGCGCTAGGTAGAGGAGGTGGGCCTGGGTGGGCGGCTGCCGCGTCCTAATGCCGCAGTAGGGAAGGTGTGGGTTGAGGGTGCGCAGGCGCAGCAGCGACGACACCACCTCCCCCCTGCAGTGGGGCATGCTGCGGGGGACGGGGTTTGCGCAGCCTTTGCTGTGTGGGGCGGCCAGCCACCTCCTTCGCCTGTGTGCCCAATCCCTGTTTTCTTCCCTACTGTGCTGCAGTGGGGGTAGGGGGAGGGGAGGAAGGAGACAGGTTTGCTCAGCCTCTGCCTGGCATTCCACCATTTCCCTGCAGTGCCGCAGTGGCGTGGGGAAGGTGGGGAGACCAGAGATTTATACAGGGGGCAATTTGTACATTCTGTGCCTGCCTGGAATGGCAGGGCAGCCGCACTGTGCCCCTGGTTTTCTGTCACGCTTAAGGGAGAGGTGGGGGCCTGGAGGCCAAGAGAGGTGAGGGCATTCCGGGATTTTACTGTGCTACTTAAGACAGCCTCCATCACCGGTGCAGGTGCTTTTCCATTTTTGTAGATTCTCCCTAGGTTGTATTGTGAACAATCTTAACTGTTCGCCACATTCAGGTAGCTTAAGTATCCCTTTAGACAACTCCCGTTCCTATAACCTCTGATTTCAACTTTCCAGGTTATATAATTCCACAACTGCATCTCTTTTAAGTGTCTGTCGTATTTCTTAATCGCTGGATATTCCATTGGTGATGTCATCTTTATAGATAACTTTCCTTAAATCAGGGGGTCGCAGCTCCTCCAGGGCTCCTAGGAACTGAGGGCTGAGTTGTGCTTGCTCAAGGAGGACTGGAGAGAGAAAAGTAGAATGTGGGTGTATGTGGGATTAGTGAATTCTTGCCCTTAATCGGATTTTTAAATTAATGGTTTCGTTCCATCATTTTTGAAGTTGGAGCTGCTGTGAATATTTGCTGAGAAAGGATAATTAACAAAGTATTCCCGTATTATGTATTCCACTACTTTGACTTTTGGGGGTAAAGTTTTAAGGACTTTCTTTGCAGGATTTTGATGGGCTTGCCTTTTTTCTTTTTTTTCTCATGCATCATAAACAGTACGCCTGTTTGTGTGCTGAGTTAGAATGTAATTAAGGAAAATATAAATTCAGAAGCCTGGGAAGCTTTGTTCTGGAATTATTTTCGAGTAGTTTGAAAAATAGCAGGAGTCTGGTATTTTGCGATACTTATGATTTGCACCTATTTTTTTCTGCTTGTAGGAAGATAGTGCTTCAAATATGAACTTCTGATCATTTGGCCCTTTGCAAGATGAGTGTGCATCATTCCTGGTCCGCCATTTTGTAGTCTTGCCCTCGGGCTGAGGACCTCAATATGGCGGCCCCTGTGGAAAGCGCTGAAGTTTGAAGGTCTCTCTCCTGACTTGTGAATATTTGGCATAGTACCACGGCTTTTTGAGGATGGGGAGGGAGTGTGAATGCTTTCTGAAGTTTAGAGCAAGGACACTTAGTCGAAGGACTGACTGTGTGTTGCTTTCTAAAGCAAGGTATGTTGAGCAAGAGTTGTTGACGGTTAAGGCCGCATCCTTCACTAATAAAGGTTTGGCAGAGAAGTTTATTTTCTGATTCCTGAATGCTGGGTGGCTCAGAATTCTTTTTGATGATTCTATAGGGTTTTTTTTGGAGACACTGATCGTCTTATATTTGTTGGAAGATCACAGACTGGGATTACCTCACATTATATTTGTGTTTTTTATTTTTATTTCTCATTCTTGAGGTCCTAGTCATTGAGTTTATAATTGAGGTTTTTTTGGGGGGAGAGGTGTAAGGCATCCTAAATATTTGATAGACTATTAGGCCGTTTATAATTGAGGTTTTTTTGGGGGGGAGAGGTGTAAGACATCCTAAATATTTGATAGAATATTAGGCCGTTAGGAAAAATATTGTGTGATCTCATCACATTTTCTTTTCAGTGCATTTCCAGATTAGTATTTTTTTAATGAAAGTGATTTTGGAGCAAAAAATTAACATTATGTACATATAACAACATTTTATTTCCTTAAATGCTAATTTTCTGAAATGTTCACTTTTGATGAAATCCTATTTATGGATTTCTTTCTCATTAGGTACTTTAGGTGTTGTCACATTGTCTAATCAAAGGTCAAGGAAATTAGCAAAGTATTTACAGTAGTTTTACCATTTAAAAATCTGATATGTGATTTTTAAAAAAATGGTCTTTTCTACTGCTTGATTAGAACATTGAAGTTTTTGAAGCAAGAAAACAATTTGGGGTCATTGGTAGGCTATTTTGGTTACTTTGCATAATCTAAATATGAATTCTAAAAGCACAGGTTCAGGGAATTATCTTTTGGGATGTGTCCTTTGAATTCTGCCTTTGAAAAATTACATTGCATGACTTGTGTAAAATGCCTTTCTCTCCTTTCTGATTTGACATTTTAAAATTTCAGTTTCATGAGTGGTTCCTGTAGTTTCTAATCTGGATGACCCAAGTAGATTTCATGTTCAGATCCCTTGAGCAGACATTTTGTGCGCTGTTCTGCAGATTATAATGTCAGTGGCTATGTTTCTTTTTTTTAAACAGTTTTAAAATTTCTTGTTTTGCAAATCCTAAGAAGCATTTGCACAAGAGGTTGCTTAGACATTTTGAAATTTAAATTTTATTCTTTATTCCACTATACGAAATGATCTATCATAGTAAACTATTTTTCAAACCATTTTTAGAATCAACGTTGTTATTTTTTCAGGGATATGTAGGTATGGGTAGTATGCCTGTATATAAATGTATCTCTGTAAGTGTATAGTTTTATATCTGTATGTGTGAATATATGTAGGAATACACAATTTTGCTTAATTTTTTGATAGTTTTTCTTCCAAGTTTTCTGAGGTCAAAGGGATGCTAAAGGGAGAAAGTGGTTTTAGGATAGATTTTTGACTATTGGTGGATAAAGATATTCTAAGATTTCAATTTTACTTTTTTTTCTTTTCAGTTTTATTGAGATATAATTGACATACATCACTCTACCGTGTTTTAATTAGATTTAATTAGGTTAATTAGATGGAGTTTAAAAACTCCCATCATACTAAATACAGTTCTGAATATAATCTTTATTTATTTATTTATTTGGCTGCGTCGGGTCTTAGTTGCGGCACATGGGATCTTAGTTCCCCGACCAGGGATTGAACCTGGGTCCCCTGCATTGGAAGGCAAATTCTTAACCACTGGACCACCAGGGAAGTCCCTATAATCTTTAAATAAATGGTTATTTCAAAAATTGATGACGTGTATAAAACAAATCCTCTTTCTGCTTCAGGGACCGTTTACACCTGAGACGGACCACAGAACAGCACGTACCAGAGGTAGAAGTCCAAGTCAAACGGAGAAGAACAGCCTCACTGAGCAACCAGGAGTGAGTACAGTCAGCGTTGAGAACCAATTTAGGGCATTTTCAAATTGGAACAAAGTATCCTGTGATCAGGGGCTTGAAATGAATTTAATTAATGAAAGAAGCTTGTGCATGTTATATCGATATAGCAAAAAAGCAGTTAAATCATCCTTAACCGTGCCATCCTAACTTAACTCAAATTTGTTAAAATTTTAGTAATATGTATTTCCCTTTTTTCCATATATGTGTGGGTGAGTGGTATCTTCATAAAATTCTACATCCTTCAACATATTTATATTAAAATTATTTCTGCTGTATTTATATTGTTACTAAGTCACTTTTTCTGTGCTTGCAAAATGTTCTGTGCTTTGAAGAGATGTTAATTTATGTATTCATGCTTGCTTTGCAATATTTAGAATTTTATTTTTAGTTAGTACATTTATCCAGTTAAAAACTTGTATACATTTTTTCCCTTCATTTATTTAGGATATGCATATGTGTTTCTAGAAGAGACATTTCAATTAAAAATATATTAACATTTCTAATGACATGGTATATATTGAGTCTACAGTTATGTGCATTTTGTCATTACCACAAATCTTGACAGTATCTGTGGGTAACATCATTTTTCTTTCCTAAAGCTGTTATTTTTCAAAATTATAAGTATTAGTAATATATGAATATAATCTCTTCTTAACACATAATTTTGAGATAAAAAGTGAATGCCTACTTCAGTATACCACTAGTCCATTCCCCTTCTCTCTCCAGATATAATCCTCAGGTACTTTGATCTCTATTGTTTCAAACCTTTTCCTATGCATTCTTGCATACACACATGGGGTGAGGGGAGGCATCTTTGTGATTTGTTTGTTTACATACATGAGATTTATTCTGTAACAATGTGCCTTGGGGATCTTTCCATGTCAGTGCATATAAATCTACCTTATTTTACAAATTGCAGAGTATGGGTGCTGTAATAACATAGTTACATTTATCATTAGCTTACTGATGGATATTTAGGTTGTTTGCTTTTCTTAGTTATTACAATGAAGGTAAGAGCAGTCAATCTGAAAAATAATATTGCAGTTGTCCCTTGAATAACAAGGGAGTTGGGGTGCAACCCCCCATATAGGCAAAAATCCCCATATATCTTTTGAGTCCCCCCAAATTTTTTTTTTTTTTTTTGGCTTTTTTTTTTTTAATTTATTTATTTTTGGCTGTGTTGGGTCTTCGTTTCTGTGCGAGGGCTTTCTCTAGCTGCGGTGAGCGGGGGCCACTCTTCATCGCAGTGCGCGGACCTCTTATTGTCGTGGCCTCTCTTGTTGCAGAGCACAGGCTCCAGACGCGCAGGCTCAGTAATTCTGGCTCACGGGCCTAGTTGCTCCGCGGCATGTGGGATCTTCCCAGACCAGGGCTCGAACCCGTGTCCCCTGCATTAGCAGGCAGAGTGTCAACCACTGTGCCACCAGGGAAGCCCCCCCCAAATTTAACTGCTAATAGCCTGCTGTTGACCAGAAGCCTTACTGATAACATAAACAGTTGATTAACACATATTTTTATGTTAAATGTATATCTACATATATTTTATGCATTCATGACATACCTAACTTTTTCTTTTTTTGATATTTCTATCCTCTGTGGTTTGTCTGCAAGTTTTTTCAAATTGTCACAAATCTCAAAAAACTTTTCCAATATATTTATTGGAAAAAATATCAACATATAAGTAGACCCACGCAATTCAAACCCATGTTCAAGGGTCAGCTGTAGTTATTAATATTTATTTGTATTTTATTTCACTTCAAATATAAAGCTTTTTACAGAAATTGTTGTAAAAAGTGGGTAACATTTTGTGTCTTATTTTTGTTATTTGTTCATTTTATATGTGGAAAAATTTCAGTATATTTGCACATTTAAAATTATTGGTTAGGCGAAAGATTTCTCCATTTTCCCATGTTTATTTTACTTATTCTTCATAGTTCATTATTCTTTGTTACATTTTCGTTTTGGAAATTACTTTGAAAAGGAATATTTAAGAATGAATATTTTATATAGTTTGTCCTTTATAATAGGCATTTGCTTATTTTCTTTTATATGGTAATGTCATTTTTCCCCTTCAGTCTCTTGTAACTTCAGAGTTTTTAAAAGTGCCATTTTTTCCTCCCCAGACTCTCTAGAAATATCTTGATGTAGTTTAGAGATTGGTGGAGGTATGGGTGGAGGGGATTTCTTGGGGGAGGATCTTTGTTAGTGGGTGAAGGTTCTATCATATTTGTTATATTTTATTAGAGCCTTTATCCAGTGCAGCATCAATGTGGACCAGTATAACAGATTATCATGTCCTAATCTTGTAAAAGACTGCTTTAGGTGTCATTAGTTTGTCAATATCTATGGAAATATTTTGTTGCTTTTGAAGAAGAAATAACTTCATTTTCCTGATGTCTGTTATGTATATTATGTAAAAATACTAGAGGATGCTGCACTAGGGGAAGAATCTGAGGGGAGTTTTGAGTTAGGAAAATAGTGTAATTTCCCCAGCCACCTTTATCCACTTTGTGAGTGGATTATAGGAACAGGTAAGCAGTATTGATATTCTCTAAACCCAGCTTTAATCCTGAGTCATCTAGTTAACATTAACTTTGGTGTGATCCCAGAGGCCCACCATGAATAACAAAGATACTGCTATCACTTGTTAAACTCAGATGATTAGAGGTTACCTCCTAGGAACCATGGACAAAGTCCAGCCTAATTCTTTATTATATAACAGAATGTTAACAATGTTATTTAAAAACTACAGAAAATAGCGGAAAACCTTTTATCACAGTCCCATTTTCAAATCCAGCTGCTGTTGAATATTTTCATATATGTATACTTATCAACAAGGGCAGAATTGGCTGGTGATTTTTTTTTTTTCGTGCTTGTATTATTAGCCAGCAACTGTGTAACCTCCTGCATCTCTTATCCTCAGGATCAGATTCACAGCCAGATGACTGATAGGTAGGAATATGTTGAGCATTTTTTTCCAGAATTCCCTGATGACTAATAGGTGGTTGTTTACATAGTTTAAGAGCTTAAATAGCCTGGGCCCTGGAAGTTCTTTGTTTTAGGTAGTGACTTCTTGTCAGCATGAATGACAGCCTTAATGTCTCACTGGAAATGCCTTAACAAATGCCCACCTCCCTCCTTGGGGGTTAAAGAATTGTTTCCAGATTGGAAAGTAAGTAGTGGATATTATACTGACGGTACTTTCACAGGGCATTTTAAACAAAAAGAGCTCTTTTTTTTTTTTTTTTGAAGTTCCTTGCTAGTATCCCCAAAGAGGGTAAGTATCCCTCAGTCCCAGTAACTGTGTGGAGTCTCCTGTTTTATACTTTCTTCATAAGGTAATGGCATGCTCTGACCCTAAATGAGGATCTCCTTAAATGTAAGGGTCTCTGTGTTTTCTTTCACATTGTTATCTATATAGGAAAATGTCTTTTCATTTATGTGTATT
Source organism: Balaenoptera acutorostrata (assembly GCF_949987535.1). Taxonomy (NCBI): domain Eukaryota; kingdom Metazoa; phylum Chordata; class Mammalia; order Artiodactyla; family Balaenopteridae; genus Balaenoptera; species Balaenoptera acutorostrata. The sequence goes on along the minus strand of NC_080066.1, from coordinate 57,160,362 downwards.
GTGCTCTTGTCATAGGTGTCACCTGTATCCAAGGCGATCTCAGCAGCAGCAGCAGCAAGTACCTGTGGTGGATTTCCAGGCGGAACTGAGACAGGCATTCTTAGCTGAGACACCAAGAGGTGGTTAAAGCAGTATTGGAACACCCAGGTAGCTGATTCCAAGAGAGAAAACAAAACAAAACAAAACAGGTTAGAGTTGTTGCAGTCATGATCAAGAATAAAGAACTAATTAAAGGGTAGGGTGTTTGGAGGTCATTTAATTATTTGGGATATGTCCAAAGAAATTTTTTTTCTTAAAGGCTTCATACAAATAAACACATAGCAGAAAGTTTAAAAAAGTAAAAGCAGGATCTTAATGCTTTTACCCTAACACTTGTCATGTATTACTTTCCAGACATTGTATAGTCCTTGCTTTTTAGGTAGTTTTATTCATATTTAACTTGTACTGATTTTCAAGTTAACATATGAAAAATATTTCATTATAAATAGCTGCTGAATATCCTGCTAATATGTTTTATAATTTCTTTTTGTGAGAGACTTCATTTTTTCTGCTGGTAGTTTGAAATAAAACTTCAGTGAATTGCTTTGAATAAAACTTTAGATAGGATCATTTCCTTGGATATGCAGATGTAAAAATAAATTGAGGCAAGGAATTTGAAATTAAGGTACATTTTCTGAATTGTATTATGAATTATTAGTCTTTATTATCATGAAAAAATATAGTGTCAGTTACACTTTCATCTTCATTGCTTATGTTAATTATATATAATCTGTTTCTATTGAATTATAAATACACATCACATCCATTAGCAAATTAGAAGCTAAGTATTTCCCATGCTTATTTACTAATTATTTTTTTGTTTTATCTTTTTCTTACCTTTTTTTACCAATGTGTTCGAATCAGCTGACAATGTAATAAAGCTATTAATCTATGATTTTTCAATGTTACGTAGATTTATTTACAATGTGTCTTCTTGTGTTGGTTGCTTAGATTTTTAGGAAAACGCTATTAATTTTGATTTAATACTTTATTTTTCCTTTCCGACTTTTTAAAAATTAAGATCTCAATCCAAAGGGTTTAATATATACTTTTTAGAAACCACGAGAGGAAAGGGGTTTATAGATGAGTTTTCTTCTAGATTTTCTTTATTTCCATTTTGAAATATAACCCCTCAACTCAAATTAATTAGGCCTGTTTACGGCCATCATTTCGAATTTTAAAGCAAAGGGAAAACCCTCCCCAGCTGAATCCTTTACCCAGCATTCTCCAGTAATTGATTGGATTTGATTGCAAGACAGTGGAATTGATTTCAGGCGATAGAATCTGATCATTGTCCTCAGCTGTTCCCCAGAGTAAGGGCATTTTTAAAAGAGTAAGTGTGCATAATTGACTATTTTTAACCAAGAATTTTTTGGCTCCTCAGTGCAGTTTACATACTCTTGTAAGTTCCTGAGTAAAGTAATATTTAAATTATACATTATGATCTGTAAGTAGGGCCATCCAATTTTCTGTGTTTCAAGTGCTCGTTTCATCTAAACAGTACTAGGTACTAGGATTGTTATAGAGCAGGAGTTGGTAAAGTATCTGGCCCATTTATTGCCTGTTTTTGTAAATTTATTGGCACACAGCCATGTCTATTTATTTATGTATGGCCTGTGGCTGTTATTGTCAGTACAGTGGCAGATGGGAGTATTTGTGACAGACTGAATGGCAGGCAAAGCCTACAATATTTATTATCTTTCCCTTTAAAAGAAAAAGTTGGCTAATCTCTCTCTTACTCTCTTAGAGAACCACTTTCAAAGATGAAAACACTAAGGTGGAGCCAGTAAGGGAGTGGTGATAATATACAATGTGGTGGAGGGAAAGGGGTTGTAGAAGGAGAGTATATGAAGTAAATATTCCAGGGTAGAGAACCAGATGAATTTTTGGGATAAGGGTCAGGTCTGAGACTAGTGCTAAAGTCTGCTATACATGTAAATGGGTAAAGGCATTTTAACAGTTGATATGTTTTCTTTTTCATTATAAAAATCTAAATCATGTGAGTGATAGCCAAGAAAAATGGGAAAGTAAACCACAGACTTTAAATACCCATGTTTCAACGGCAGCAGCATGAGGTTGAATTTTCTTTCATTTTGCCCTTCTGCTTTTTTTTGAAAATGTAGTTAATTGTAATCATGCTTTTACACTATTCCACTTACATGTATATCATTAATGTTCCTTCATTTTATTACACAGTAGTCACAATTATCATTTGTAATGAATAAATGATGGTCCATTCATGATTTACTTTTCCTTTGTACTTGTGTTTTTTTTCCTCTAGTTTGCTATGCTGTTATGAATCTTAGTTCTATATTTTTAAGATATATTTGGTATTTTTAATTTATTAGGGTAAGGATCCAATTTTGGGCTTAGGGTATAAATACTAGTATGATTCTTAAATGTTTTGTTATGTTGCTTTCTAACAGCATTATAAGCAGTATTCAAGCAGTATTCTTGATTGCCATCAAGAATACTTGCTAGAGTGATAATTTCTTAGTACTACCTTTGTTGTCTTTTTTTTCCCTTTGATAAATAGTTTCAAAAAGGGAAAAATTGTTTTCCTCTGGTTTAAATGGCATTGCTTTGTGGATTAATAGTTTCCACTTATTTGTGTTTTCTCATGTTAGACTTTTTGCATTTTTTTTCTGTGAAGGGTCTGTTATTTAACCAGGAGAATGAACACTAATACATTACCATTATTCTGAGACTTCTCATTTCTTACATGTTGCTTGGCCAAGTCTGACCATCATATCCTTTGATTTAAGGAAGCTTTACATATTTATGTAGTTTAATTTAACATTTCAAACTCCACACGTTTCAAAAGTTTGAGAACTTCCTTCTCTGAGGAATCCCAGGATGTTTTTGGTCAGGGTCTCGGGGCCATTTTTTTGCTTATGTGCACTTTCATCAGGAGATTTACTGTAACTGCTAATTCCTTAATTCAGTGTGATATTGCTGCTCTTGTTTTCTTCCTCATAAAGCATTTCGTTCTCCTTTACTGTGGAGATACATTTAATCATTCTACAAAGTGATATATCTCCTTTCCCCTACAAGAGTTCACGATTATGGTCTGCTAAATTCAGGGACGAGAGATAATTGTTCCTAAATTTCAAGTCCCTTTCATTAAGGGAAGCCTTTCTTAACCTCCCCAGTCAGTCAACCCCTATTCTGAGTGAAATGTGTATCTCCTATTATGCAAATTATTTTATACATATTACATCCCCAGTTCTGAGGTCTCCAGTTCTTTAGTCCATGACTCAAATCACCAGATGCATTTTTATACTTGATAACTGGGTAACAAGATAGTGCGTATGGGAGGGATTTGGAACCTCAAACAGGTTAGATGGACAGACGCATGCCTGACTGGCCTTCCTTTTTTGTTCTGATCCACTATACCAGGAAATCTTGTTTGCATTTGTTGATCTCTTAATAGCTAAACTCTATGAACTAGGGCTGATGAGGTATGTGTTCACTGAAAGGCCAAGCGGGATAAAACCTTTGAAATGGGTTGGATTGGGAAATCTCAACTCTAAAATCTGTTTGGCACTTGAAGGTAAAAGCCCTGTCTCTGAATTTTAAACTTTTACTGGAGAGGTGACTACAAATTCCCACCTTAAATGCACATTTGATACTGGTTTCCATTATATTAATCTTTACATCTGAAACCTTTTTGTGATTGCATTTCTTTCCTTTAAATGAAGTTTTGAAAAGCTACATCCAGCTACATCCTTTTTTTTTTCCTAATAATCACTGTCTTGTGGCTCATTGTCCGGTAGCACGTCTCCATTGTTGGTAAGGGAGTGAGCTTCAGTAGTAGTGTCTTGTTGAACGTTTAGCTGTGTTTTTTTTCTTTGAGGGCACCAATGGCAGTGTAAAAAGTAATCTTACTATGGATTTTGACCATTATTTGAAAGTCCAGACAGTTTACTTTTTAAAAACAGCTTTCTTGGTGTATAGTTCCTATACCATAGAATTTACCCAGTTACAAACAAGTGCTTTTTAGTAAATTTACAGAATTTTGCAGTCAATGCAACACATACTCTTAGTATTTTCCATTACCCAAGTAAGATCCCCTCGTGCCCATTTAATTCATTCCCCATTTCCACCCCTAATTCAGACAACCACTTAATTTACTTCCTGTCTCCATGGGTTGATGAAGATCTTAAATCTTAGATATGCTATCATAAAAATGGAAATTGGTAGTGATTCAAACATATACCAAGTATTCCTGAATTTATAGTCTGCTTTATAGAGAATCCTATCAGAATTCAGAACATCTGAATTATAGGCCTTAAACTTCTCATGTGAATTTGGATTAGAAACTACATTTATTGCGGGGAGGATTGACTTTCAGGAAAAGCTGCACAAAGGATGCATGGCAGTTTGCATGTGGAGAACAAAGCTTGGAAGATATTCTGAGTAATGATCAGTTTATTTTATTAGAAAACCTGATACCCTCCAAGTTCTCATAAAAATGTATTGAACTGCCATCAAATTTTGGTAATTATAGGGAAACATCCCCTCTGCATTTTACCATCCTTACTGAATTATTTATTTTATATCATTATGATATCTTCTAGTGTTATAGTTCCACATGTATAATGGTATCCTCACCATTCTTTTACCTTATTGTTTTGATGTTGCCATAGTTCATAACCACTATTTAAATGATTTCATTTTCACATCCTAAAATAGATGATTTTAAATGAACTTAAGCAGTTTACTGTTTGTAAATTTTCTCTATTGAAAAAACAGTGGAGACAACAATCTTACTGGAAATGTTTGCATTGTTAAAAGTACAATTATACCAGATTTTGTTTATGATACTGAGTTACTTTTATGCATAAATCCAAATTCCCATTCAAAAGGAACATAATTTGTGTGTTTCCTTTTAAATGAGTATGATTAGTTTGAGACCCTTTACCAGTTTTGGCTAGGTTTGGTTCTCATACTTATTCAAAGCATTTTCTTAAGTATATTGGGGGAAAATGAGAGTATTGTTCTAATGCTTATTTCTTTGATTACTTAGAAAGTTGACTGTATATCTGTGTAAGCATTTAGTAGTTGTATGTCCCCTTTTAACAAAGGACATCTTAAGCAGGTATATGATAATACATTAAGTTCTTGGTGAAGGGAGATTTCCTAGCTTATTTTGAAGGGACTTTGGCTTAAGGAAAGGGAACACTGAGGTAGAAAACATTTAGGTGGTTCAGCCAAGGAGCAGAAGTTTGGACTAACTCAGAGGGAGAAACTTAAGGATACCAAAATGTTGAAGTTGAGATGACTTGGTGTTAATTTGTGACCAGAGAATGAAACACTACCTTAAATAAGGATGGAAAGAGAAAATAATACATTTTGGGAATGGAAAATGAAGCTTATTTTTGAAACATTTAAGAATTTCTGTGTAAAATTAAATTTAACCACCTGTTAACTCTGGGTGTGTACAGTGTGGGAGTTAAGGTGATGGAATGGTGAAATTTGGTGTTTACTTGGTGCGTATGAGAGCATGAGGGGATATTTTTGAATGTCTCTTATAGTGCTTTTCATGCAAAATTGTCTACCTGTTTTAAAACATGGTAGATTGCAGTGCAGCTAGATCATGCTTTCCTCTGCAGGCTCCATCTACTATTCGAAGCTTCCGCCCCAGCTTGCGTTGTTTGTAGGAGAACCTGCGTCATACCTTTATCTGTAGCCTTCCCTTAGGTCTTAAGGATCCTGAAACTTCCCTGTGGACATTGGATTTGGTGGAGCAGCAATCATGGTAAGATGTATATTAGGGCAGAGGGGTGAGAAGCTAATGTAAATGCCCAATATAATAGATTTCCAGAGTGTGGGGTGTTTGGGGGTTCTTAATATGGAATTAATCTATAGAGATGATGCATCATTTCATGGAATAACAACTGGTGAAGACCTATGTCTGTTGTCCTGTTACAGTGGTATAATGGTTTGGGAAACATCTTAAGAGAAATCTTGCATTGTGAGGAAATACAGAAGAGAGTTTTTGGTCATAATTACAGTGGTAAGGGACCGTCCTACAGATGGGGGACTCTGAGGTCAGATTTCAATAGATAAAAAGACTACTTTAAAAATGGAGGGTCCAGCGAAACCACAGCCAAGGGAAAGGCCTTGGCAGAATCAGCAGGGAAAGAAAAATGGAGGGGTTTGGGGCTTTGAGGCTTGATTGGTTCAAAGGAAGGCTGTCTGTAGAGAGAAATACAGCATTCTAATCCATTTTGTGTTTCTGTTTAAGTTTAGCTAATCAAGAACATATATTAACTGGAAAGATATCCAAAGGGACTGAAAATTAGTTTTTGAGGAATGGGAAGAATGTTAGATTTTACGTGGTTTGTGGTCTTCCAAAGTGCCACAGTATGTAAATAGATACAGTATTTCTGCATATTAAAGTTTCATTGGAGTGGGCAATTAAGATGAAAATATTTTTAAAAGGTGCCTTAGCGGGACAAAAATGAAAGAAAAAGAGTTTGAGGAACATTGATCAAAGTTCTGAATGATATGGGATGTGGGGTGTGGTGGAACTAGGACAGAGACCTTTAAAAGGGAACTGAGAAATGATACATCGTATTTGCATTGGGTCGATGGGAGTTGCAAAGTTTTTGATGGAGATAGGAGTTTCCCACCATTTGGCTAGGTGTCTAGAGGAAAAGAAATAGCCAACAGGGTAAAGTATTCTGTAGGAGGGTGGGGCTTGGGATTAGAATTGGGGAAAGGACAGGGATTAAAATGATGGAATACTAAAAGGGAGAACTGGGTTTGGGAATCTTTACTGGGGAGGAAATATATTTAGGGCAATGGAAAACTGCATAGGGAGGGATTCTGAGAAGCAGAGGGTTCCATAGGGGAGTATAAATGGCCCTGGGTCCAAATTTGGTCTAGTATCTTAAAGGTATGGAGAAAAGAAATGGAGGCATGATATTTTTGTTAAGGAAGCCAGGTTTGGATTGGTATAGGAGTGGAGAAGGAACAGGAAAGGGTTAGAAAGTAGCTGCAGACAAGCTGATGACTAACTCTTCTCTTACTCCTTCCAGACTGTGGGAAAGAGCAGCAAGATGCTGCAGCACATTGACTATAGGATGAGATGTATCTTGCAAGATGGCCGGATCTTCATTGGCACCTTTAAGGCCTTTGACAAGCATATGAACTTGATCCTCTGTGATTGTGATGAGTTCAGGAAGATCAAGTAAGGCCACTTGGGTTTGGGCAGTGGGATACTGAGGGAGAGGCAGAACAGTAGTGAGGGTAACTGAAGGAGGTAGGGAAAAGACAGGACTGGTCTCTTGTCTAATGTCCTGGCCTCATCTCTGAATTGGATGAATCTCCCAGTATTAAGAGTCAGCTGTATCCACACTACTGTTTTAATTTTGGAAATACAATTATGAACTAAACTGGGAATAAGACTGTATGGTATGATCAAAATAACAAGTTATATTTATTTAGAAAATTGAGAAATGATAGGTAACATTAATCTGCAACATTCCTTCAGATTGAGGGAACCTTAAGAATAACAATTACTCTTCATGGTTGAGGAGTTGAGATGTGAATAGAATAATTCAGGCTGTGTCTAGCAATTGTTCGGCCAGCCTGTTTTCATGCCCCTTGTTTTGTCTGAATCCTCATGGTGAGTGTTGATTTGGTCTCAATCCCTAACCCCCTTGCTTATTTATCTTTGTGATTTGCCCATGCTGTTTCTTCAGAAATAACCTCTGTGTGTTTGTGCCTTACCATAGGAGGTCACCCTCTTTGCACCTGTGATTGGGGAGCTTCCTTTAACAATAAGAGCATGCCACTTGCTAGATCCCAGGGACATTCTACTTCCATTCAGTTGACTTTTCATTCAGAGTATTTGGGTCAGTGCTTGTAATATCTCCAGACGTTCAAGATGGCTTTGTTTCAGGCTCTTGGCAGAATTTACAAGGCATCACCCTTGACCATTAGCTTTATTTCTTCTATTTCCACAGTTAACGATATACTGTCCAAAAATTTAATTTGACCACTTCATTTAGGGATTTCAGATATGAAGAGAAAGGTGATGATGACCTTTGCCTGCCTGCTATAAGTCTGTTCTTCTCAAATCTGAATAGAATTAGTAACATATTCCTGTCCTTCCCTTTTTATTCATTCTTAGTCTTCTTCCTGCATACAAAGTTGGATCATTTCAGAAATTCTAGGATGGTGAATGCTTCAATGTTAATTTTTTGTTTAAATAATCTGCCATTTTACTGAAAAGAATTTTTAAAAATACTTAAAATGTTGATGAATACTAAAGACATTTGATGAATGCTTTAGGTATATTCTTAATTTCTGTTTCACCCTTCAGTAAGTTACAGGGATAATCTCACCTAAATGATGCATTACCTATAGTATGTAGTATAAACCTCATGCATGTATGATTTTTGCTGCTGACAGATGAAGAAATTAGAATCACAGAGGTTAGAAAAAGTTTTCAAAAAAATTTCCCATGGTTATATTGTATGTGGTAAGTCCAGGAATAAACAGGTGTCTGTTATTAAAAACTTTCTGGTACGCCGTCATTGCCTCTTGCTGTTCCCATCCCTTATTTCAGTTGTCTGTCGTCAGTATTTACTTATATAGTTAAAAAATGATTTAAATCCCATCTTAACATGAAAACTCGAGGTTTCAGTTTTGCCTGTCTTTAAAGGCTTAGCCAGTGGCGATCATTTTATAATGTATAGAAATATTGAATTACTGTGTTGTGCATCAGAAACTAACATAGTGTTGTAGGTCGCTTATACTTCAAAAAGAAACTCATAGAAAAAAGAGATCAGATTTGTGGCTGCCAGAGGCAGGGGATGGGGGAGGGTGAGTTGGATGAAAGTGGTCAAAAGGTACAAACTTCCAGTTTTAAGATAATTAGGTACAAGGGGTGTAATGTACAATATGATGAATATGATTAACACTGCTGTATGTTATATATGAAAGTTGTTATGAGAGTAAATCCTAAGAGTTTTCATCACAAGGAAAAACATTTTTTCTTTTATAAGACGTGTTGGATGTCCACTAAACGTATTGTGGTAATCATTTCATGAAGTATGTAAGTCATTATGCTGTACATCCTAAACTTACACAGTGCTGTATGTCAATTATATCTCAGTAAAACTGAAAGAAAAAAGTAAAATTCCAAGTTTTACAATCAGTACTATTAAAAAAAAAATCCTAGCTACGTTATTTGCATCTGTGTTTCACAAAGAAATTAGTTTTGCTGTAGTATAACATTGAGGGAACATTCTGGAAGATTGAAGTACGATAGGAAAAGAGCCGTTCACCCTTATATGTCAGTTGAGTCTAGTTTTGTTTGTCATAACTCATTAACTGTTTGAGCATGAGCATCTGGGCATCAATTATTGTCTTCATTGATACTTATCTATAAAAATGTTAGTGAGTGATCCATAACTTATCATACTAAAATTTTCTTCTGATTTACAGGCCAAAGAATGCTAAGCAGCCAGAGCGTGAAGAAAAACGGGTTTTGGGTCTGGTGTTGCTGCGTGGGGAGAACTTGGTTTCCATGACTGTGGAGGGACCACCCCCCAAAGATGTAAGGAAGATGTAGGACAGGACAGAACATTAATGTGGAAGGACATCACATTATTTGAAATATTTGCTAAATCAGGGTACAGCAGAGGCACAGTATAGTGTGCCTTTGTCAAGTAAAACGTGCCTGGCACTTGATGTAAGTTCTTGCTTGTCTATACTGGGAGATTAAGGGTTTTCTGATGGGTTAGTCTACATGCTGGCTGCAACCTAGATACGGGTAGGAGTTGGTGATTTATTTCCTCTTGGTGGGGTCGTGAAAATATATGGGCTTACAATTTGACAAATGTACAATTTAATCTGTAGGATGCCTCCTGTGATGCTATTTTGAATACAGAACTAATATGAGATAGGTGATAATGGGAAAATGGTGGGGAAAGGGTAGTTTTTTAGGAATAAGATTATTGATAACTTTCATAAGTCATTTGATTTCAAGCTATAATTTTTTTGTTTCAGACTGGCATTGCTCGGGTACCACTTGCTGGAGCTGCAGGAGGCCCTGGGGTTGGTAGGGCAGCCGGCAGAGGTGTTCCAGCTGGTGTTCCAATTCCCCAGGCTCCTGCTGGATTAGCAGGCCCTGTCCGAGGGGTTGGGGGGCCATCCCAACAGGTGAGGAACCATTAGTTTTTATATTATTGGGAGAAAGTGCCTATAACCTGAGGCTGAGGAGATTAAAAAATCTGAAAGTACATGCTATACTATGTAAGCAGCGTATGCTGTAGAGGGAAGAGAGGTACAGATGCACATTAGGAAGGCAGTAGATTAAAGCCACCATGATAATAGTAACTCACCACTGTTGGTGAGTGAAGAGGAATATGGATGGATAAACCGGAGTTGAGAAAATGCAAAAGGGCTGATTAGGTTAAAAGGGGGCATGTTCAGTTTAAAGGAGAATGTGATAGTGTGCCAAGATTTTTTTTAAATGAGAATAACAGGAGAAGTGCAGAATTGCACTTCTTAATTTTTTGTTTAATAGTCTGTGATCATCCTCTTATTTTCTGTATTTGAATGATGCAAGGAAGTGCCTTACCTTGACTGTCTTTCTAACCATTCCTTCTCAGGTAATGACCCCACAGGGAAGAGGCACTGTTGCCGCTGCTGCAGTTGCTGCTACTGCGAGTATTGCTGGAGCCCCAACTCAGTATCCACCAGGGCGCGGGACTGCACCTACACCTGTTGGTCGAGCAACCCCACCTCCAGGTAAGGAATTGATGGACAAGAATTAAAACAATTTGATTCTTAGATATAGGTGTGGATCTGTGAAAAAATTGTATCATCTTGAGGAGTAATGATGAAAAATACTCTAAGATACTGAATTAAGGCCCAGCCTAACTACCTAACTAGGAACTTGTAATATGTTTTCCACTTTTGGACACTGATTTTTAGTGAAAGGCTATGGACTCTTTTGAGTTGGGATGGCCAGCATGGCAGTGGTCAAGGAGAAATTGTTCAATTCTACTTACTACCAGGCTTATTTCTTTAAATATTATCTTGTGTTTAATGCTCCCATCTTAGCTGATTTATGAGGCCTTTATTTCTGCCATTTTTCATTCTAGGAATTATGGCTCCTCCACCTGGTATGAGACCACCCATGGGCCCACCAATTGGGCTTCCTCCTACTCGAGGGACGCCAATAGGCATGCCCCCTCCAGGAATGAGACCCCCTCCTCCAGGAATAAGAGGTGAGTGGGTATACATATTCTCAGTGGTGCTATCCAGGCCCCTGAATATTTACATGTTTTTCTATTTTTTTATGATCTCATGGAATTTTGCTTTTTCTTTTCAAGGTCCACCTCCCCCAGGAATGCGTCCACCAAGACCCTAGGATACTATTGATCCTTAGTCACTTTTTTTTCCTGCAATGTGTCTTGTGAAATGTGTGGAGTGTTTGTGAGCTTTTGTCTCCTCTGCTGCATTAATATTAGCTAATAAATGCATAAATTAAACTGTGAGGTACTGTTGTACATTTTTTTGCCTTTTGTTTTTATTTTTGAGGTCAGGGTGAAGACTGGGATTTTTCTGGTCTTGAAGTTATTTTGGATTAGGTAAATCCTGTTAACCAACTCATTTAAATAATTTTCTCTTTAATTCTTATGATAAAATGGTTGTGATACTTTTTTCAGCTTCATAACTTTGACTTTGTGCACTGACTGGTGTCAGGTAATAACCTTTACACGTAATGAAACTTGACCCAGGGGGTTAAGTGGTTCATCTAAGATTCACACATAGCCCCCTCTACTTTACTACGCCATACATACTTGAAGGAAAGTAGGGATGTGACGAAAGGCCTTGTAAGGCCATCTATAGAAGGAAACTATGGTGTTGAATTAGACTTTGTTCATTCAATCAAAGCATTTGGAATAGGAGGGTACTCCTTTTCCTTGCAAGTTTACCTCAGTTGATGAGCTTTTTACAGTGCCCTGTGCCTGTGCGGTCAGAGAGATGACACTATCCTGGAGTAATCATCATTCCCTACTAGTGAGTATTTACTTACAAATTTTTAAATGAATGGCAGAGCGTGGGTCTTGGGAGCTGGGGAGACTGCATATTTGAGACAAGTTGTGTTACTTAAAGATAACTTACACTCTGAAATATAGTTGACACTTTTTTCTTTTTAATTTTACTTTTTGGCCGTGCCACATGGCATGTAGGATCTTAGTTCCCTGACCAGGGATTGAACCAGCGCCCCCTGCATTGAAAGCATGGAGTCTTAACCACTGGACCGCCAGGGACAGTTGATACTCCTAAGTACAAATTATGATTATATCCAGCTGCATCAGTTAGTGATGTATGGGAAGTGTTCAGAGAAGTAGACATTATCTTCCAGTTAAATAGTTAAGGAATGGCCAGATATCTAGATCTAGTTAGAATTGGTTAGGGAACAATGAAATCACTTTTAAACGGAAGAGGTAGGAGGTTTTAAGCTTTACAGCTAAGGTTTCAACTAGACAATAAATGAGTCCTTATTGATTGTAGGAATTAGCTTGTAAAATACCACAGTTAAAGATTGGTAGTAACTCCTTAATAATTTAAGACTGGTAGTCTGATTGTGTCTTCTCCTTCGATGTTTATCAGCAGAGGTTGTATTTGTGTTTCCTTTTCCAGCTTTTAAATCATGGCCTTTCAAGTAATAGTCTCTGGAAGAAAAGGGGCCTTCAAAATGACTACAGTTGCTGGCACCAACTTTATGTGGTCTGTCCCAAAGTAGTTTTTAAGATTAGTGACCACTATGAGGTAAGGAACAAAAGAAGCCAAGCCTTCCTTGGTTTAGGAGATTTTTATAATACATATGTGATACTTTTTTCAGAGTTTGTGAATGTTACAAAGGAACTGTGGTTATCAGAGCCCCAGGCATCTGGATCACTGTAGACAAAACTATTCTTTTAGGATAAAATTGACCCTGATATATATGACAGATACAACCTTCAGTTTTTAGAGCAAGAGTATGTAAAGAGTCTTATTTTCTGAGCGGTCTCCTCACTGGATCAACTTCAAATAATTTGTGGTACTCTTTTCTGTTTTTGGAGGGAAGACATTCATCCTTGTATACATCTGCTGGCATGCATGGCCTTTAGATTTTGACATGAGTGGTCACGGCATATTTGAAGAAGACTTGTTCTCTAATATTCTTAACTAAAGATGGCCTCTTTTGTAAGTTAGAGGTGAGTGACGAGAGCTCTAGATTCTGCAAGATGCTTATTTCTAATGGCTGTTTTTGTTTGGTGATAATAGTATTCTTCTCTGCCTAGAGCTTCCTTGAATTTTTTTTGAGAGCTCTTAATTGTGGGAAATATACTAAGAAAACTTGGGACACAGATATGCATGTAATTGCATGTCGGTATAAGGTAAGTGTGGGTATTTTGTTATGGATTGCTAATTCAAAGCTTCTGCAGAGTTCCTTTGGGGTCATGTACCAGTATACTCAGTTTGCAAACATTCATGGAAGTAAATACTTGATGTCCCTAAGAATTTTTCCTGCATTCCTCCATTTAAATGAATACATGTTTCATCTAAAACATGGTTAGACAACAACTTCCTGGTTTCCTGTTCACATTTATTAACTGTGACTCCATAAATATGTACACATTGCATAGCAATACATATTTTCAGTGTGGTTTACAGTTTCAATTAGAATTCTGGGACTTTTTAAAGCTGAAGTAAGAATTCTGGGATATAATAGTTATACTACCTTAAATAACCTTTATGCTTCTGAGTTTTTTGTGGTATTCTGTGCTTATGTGATAGGTAAACTGGACTTGGTATAAAAGCATGTCAGATGTGACATAGTTCCCTGCCTTCATAGACTCATTGTTACTTAATCATGTAATCCTGTCAAATTTTAAAGTCCTGTAATTTTTTCCAACTTCATTGATATCTAAGTGATAAATAACATTGTATAATTTTAAGGTATGCAGCATGATGTCTTGTAATGTGTATATATAGTGAGAAGATTACCACAGTAAGTTTAGTTACCACGTCTATTACCTTATATAGTTACCATTTCTTTTTTTTGTGTGTGTGAGAATATTTAAGATCTACCATCTTAGCAAAATTTTAGTATACAATGTAATATTGTTAACTAGTCACCATGCTGTACATTAGGTCCCTAGAACTTATTCATCTTATAATTGAAAGTTTATTACCTTTGATCAGCATCTCCCTATTTCCCCCACCCCCTAAGCCCCTGGAAGCAATCACCATTCTATTCTTCAGATTTATTAGATTCCACATTATAAGTGAGATCAGAAGTCTTTAATTTTTGTAAACAAAACTGATGTTTTGTTTTATAGGTCTTTACTGGTAGAAGTAATTTATGGAATTATGTGAAAATGGTAGTACTTGTCTATAATTTTCAAAATCTTACACAGATCAGGAAAAAAAACTTTATTGTATTAATTTCAAATAAAATTTTTACTGATTTCAGCACATAGTCAGTTATAAGCCTCTACTGTATCATGAAATTTTCAGATACATGGTATTCAGTTTATAATACATCGCCAGATTCTGTTTTACTCATCTTTGCATTCTAATTCCCTTGGGACTGGCCATAAATATAATAATGTTCAGTATTTGTATTTTCTTAAAGCAATGCATGCTATCATGGTTTTTTTTTTTTTTTTTTTTCTTTGGTCTTGAAACTTTTGCAGTCATATGCAATGCCAAAGGAAGAGAGAATTTGGTCATTGAATTTTCTGAAATGTCAGTGTGGATCCTACCCAGTAGTGTTGCAACGAGGCTAAAAGTCGTATTAGCTGCCTTTAGGACAGAAACAAACCACTCCTTTTGTGGACCAAACCACAAGGTAAAATAACCTTGTTTAAAGAAAAAAAGTAAGAGTGTATTGCAGAGGCCTTGGCTAGGTTTATGATGACACAGGACCTTGTCTGAACATGATGATTTCAAAATTTGAGCTTAAAAGGACACTCTGAAATCCAGTCAATGTGCCTCAATAGACTTTTCAGAGGACATTATTCTTGGCAGAAAAGGTTGGCTTGACATGTGAAAACTGAATAGCTAGAAATGGCAGGTGTAGTCATACACTTTGCCAGTTCTTCAAACATCCCTTTTTTTCTTTTCATAGATTTTTCTGAGCTAATTATTTTCTTTTTTCTTTTTTTATATATACATATATATACATATATGTGTGTGTATATATGTGTGTGTGTGTGTGTGCCCACACACACTGTTCAAAGCAAAAATGGGAGCTCACCCTTGGATCTCAGAAGGCACACAGGTGGCGAGATGGAAACAAAGACATAAAAAGGAAGCTGCCACCTCTTGGATCAAACATTGAATGACAGAGTTCTAGGTGTCTAAGTGATGTCCAGAAAGAATATTTATGGAACACATATGAAACGCAATGAGTGTGGTAAGTGCCCTCACAGGGATGTTGGTGTTTAAGGATAGTTTATTTTGTTTATTTTTTTTTTTTCTTCAGTTGCTTGCAGTTGGTCAGTGGGTTCAGAACCTATCACAGAGTAAATGTTTAAGAAATATGACATTACTGATTTTTTTAAATGTTATTAGATACTTTACAGTTAACTTCTTTTAGTGAAATATCTGAAATTAGAATCTAGGGCTGTCTGATAATCTATTTTCATACTCTTAATACTCAGTAGTCTCAGTAGTCAGTTTGGCCCTTATCTGGGAATAGCTATTTAGTGTATACCAGGATGTGTTTCAGAAAAGCTAAATACTTTGTCATGAAGTTTACGATGTATTTATAGGGATACATTTTAGTCATTTTTGGTCAAAAGTGGAAATAAAGTGCTGTTTGAGTTCATAGGGGTGAGAGTACCTCTCTTGCTTAGTTGCATGGTGAAGGCCTACTAGAAGAGCAGTATTTGAAATCCAGTTATGTTTGTTCTAGATGTGAATGTTAATATACAGCTTCAGGTGTTCACATGGCCAGTCCATCTTTGCCAGCAGTGAATAGGAGCAGTTAGTACAGGGGAGCTGCTGGGTTTTTGCTACAGGATACTTCATTCAGCTTCTCAAATGGTAGATGAAGAAACCTTGTTTCTGTGACTTCTGCCCTTCAGTCATAAAAATGACCAATAAACAAAAATTTCTAGGAAACAGTAGATGTTTTAACAAATATTTCTAAGAGTAGATATGATCTCAGTGAATAGTGTGTTGATTTCCTAGATGTGGTAACTTCTACCTATTACTTTTAGGGTAAGGTTTATCCAGTTTATATTCTGTTTTAGTCACTGAACTATGCATAACTTGAATTACTTTGCATTTAGGCATGTATATTTTATTTTAAGCATTCACTTCTGGGTCATTTTAAGTGGACCATAAACCGGCAATACCAATAGATTTCCAGGTGTCCTGTTTTCTGGGGAAATCTCATCAAATATGTTATAGCTTAGCAGTAAATAAATACTCTGTTGGCCATATTGGTTATTGAAATCTAGTACTGTTTTCTAATGATGGTTCTCTGTAGTGTTAGTGTTATAATGAACTGTCCACTTTACTTATGAAATCTGAAAATTAGTCACTTTAGTTGGGATTCCTCTAGGTTTGTAAGTGGTAAAGAATATAAAATGAGTCAAAACAGAGTCACTCCCCATGCTATAGCACCTGAAGAATGAACCCAGAGTTGAAACAAGGAGACTTCATTTCCATGGCTTGGACTGAATAAAATAAGAAATCACAGAGGATTTTTAAAAATTGTGATATGATTACTATGAGAATAAGTTATTGCAGTGATACTGATTTTTCTTTTGTAGGATGGCAGAAAATTCAGGCATTATATTTTTCTAATTATCTTTTGCATAATGTATAACCCTCTCTAGAGAACTTGGCTGGACACTGGATTTGAATTTTAGACGGGGTGTTTTCTCCACTAAAAGAGTGAATTATGGCCCTAAGTGATGTCAAAGTAACAATACAAATATTCCACCCCCCAAAATTGCTGAAGTCACAATGAAGAAACTTTTATAAAGGCCTTGAGTTACTGAATAATATTTTTGTTTGTCTAAGATTATAACATGACAAGTTTTGGAAAAATGGTTACAAGAATGTGCATAGATAGAATGAAACATTAATGGTTCACTAGAGGTCTTGGTGTCATTATGACTGTTCTTTTTCCAAGGCCTGTCATAAAAGTTGACATCTAGTAGGTTTTTGATGGATAGTAATTTTTGTTACATTGTTGTCTTAATTACTGGTATAATCAACACATGAATGAACAAAAGGTACAAGAAATTTGCCTTATAGTATAGGCAAAATTTGGCTTCCAGTTTAACCTTTATTTTCTGATTTTTTTTTTTTGTAAAGGTTGAGTCAAGAAACAAGGAAGTTTATTGTGCCACAGCCTGGGAGCAGGGAATTGGGTGGTACTTTCTCCCCCGCCCCGTGGCCTGCACTGTGTGGCTTATGGGATCTTAGTTCCCAGACCAGGGATTGAATCCAGGCCCTCAGTAGTGAAAGTGTGGAGTCCTAATCACTGGGCCGCCAGGGAATTCCCTGGATGGTACTGCCTTCAACTCACTTATGTGAAAGTGCCAAATTTCGATTTGGGGCTTTGGTGGAAAGAGAAATTGTTGTCTCTTCTTAAGGGACACCTTTCCCTGTTTCAGTCTAGCTCGCTGGAGAATAAATCTTCATGTATAGAAACAAAAGGCATGTCTTTATTTGAATTTATTTCTAGAGCATACCTCTTAGAAATCAAGAGGGCATAGTTGTTGAGGCATATACAACAGAGTTTACTTACTAGTGGCTAACAGAGTACTTGACCACATAAAAGTATGTGAAAATTCATCTGTGATATTATTTAGGTTGGCAAAATATATTGATTATTTATTCTCTTGGTTTTTATAATGCACCTTAAACGTTGTCCTACAACTCATTGTAAAAGAAAAGACTTTGAATACTTGTTTTTGAAATGACAAACACATGTACAGATAATTCAAAGAAAATAATGGCAAATAAATGGGAAATATCTCAAATTAATTCATAAACATCCTTTTAAAATCATTGTGTAATATATATTTCACTATCAATTTTACAGAGATTTGAAACATGATGTCAACTAGAAGGTGACTGGCTATCATTCATGGACATGAATGGAGCCTAAGAAAGATGGACAAAGGATTTCATCCAGGAACTTAGAATCTTTTTTGCACAATAGATACTCCAATATAGATGGCTGTTTTGGAGCTACCTTTCATATTGAAACTTCTAACTGGTCCCCTTACTTCTAGCTTCAGATTCTCTAATTGATCTGTCTGCCATAGCAGTCTTTGGGAAAGATGACGAAACCACATCATGTCCTTCATAAATCTGCAGTTGACATGTTTTAAAAGTGTTAGGAATAAGCAATAATCAGAGAAGAGGACAAAGATTATATAAACTGATAATATTTAGAGCATCTTTTGCCACTGTCAAAACTGGAAATTTTCCAGTTCTAGTGGCTGAACGTTTGGATTCATAAATTTCAGACACTCCTTTCCTCTTACCCTTTGATCCATAAGAATCTCAAGAAATTTGCACAGCAAGATACAATGTGATTGCAACCCAGGATGATTTTAGGGTAGTTTCGCAAACCATTTTTCTGTTAACATAGATGAGCAGATTTTTCTGGAGTATCCTGAGCAATGGTACTTATGGACTGCTACGGAAGTCTACACCTCATGCGAATTTAAGGGGTCTTTGGCCAGGGCCCTCCTGTAGAGACATTTTCTAGATCTTTTAATCTGTATTGATTTGCCTGATCCAACAGCATTAGGACAACATCTCTCATTCCAGGTTTCTCCCCAAGATTCAAGTGTGTGAAGGGTATCTACTGAATTGAAAATTATTTCAGCCGGGTAAAACTTGAAGTATTGGCTAGTCTGTACAAACTCAAGTAAACATAAGCTAACCCTGTAGGAATATGTGGATAGGAAGGGAAGGACAACGGATCTTGAGTTTAGCTGGAAGCTTCACCAGCTTTAAAATTACAGACCAAATAGAGATTTATACTGGCCTGTACTTCATCTTGGCTCTTGTATATTTTCATTTCATTGGCAATCTTTGGATTGGTGGGGTGGAGTATTTTCCTTGCCATGGAATACCAACTTGCCTTCGAAAGTTACCAGTAAAAAGCCCTATATATGTTGCATTTTTACGCATATGTGATAAACCTTATTTTCCCCCACGGCATTTTAAAACAACTTGAAATCTAATCCCATTAACTAATTAACTGGATATATGTACCTTATGAATTTATTTAAATACTTAGAAAAATTGTGTTTGGGTAACGGTATTGAAATTAAAATACTCAGTGAATGATGAATATGTGTGAACTGTTCATTGAATGTTAGGAGATGAAGAGAATGAAATTCAACATGTAAGGGTTTATTGTATTTTATTATTTCTTTGCTTAATCTTTTGTAATCTAATACTCAAGTACAGAGGCCTACATTTATAAACATAAATCTATTATTTTTAGATACTTTTTAAGATGAATGTTGTAATAATGCAGCTTGTTTCCTAAGGAAGTTTCTAAAAACATGTTTGGTAAAATTGTCTTCTGGAAAAGACTTAAGAAAGGGATTCTGAGGACATTTTGTAAGCTATACACAATTCTGTATTGTTTATGGATAGCAGAAAAGAGAAGGACATGGGAATGTTTAATACATCAATCATAAAAGCAAAGGAAGGCACTAATTACTGTTTATATGCATTTTGAGAATACTGTATATGAAATAACCAAATATAATTGCTTTGTGATATTTCTTAATGTATTGCAAATGCTAACAAAGAGTTTGCTAATATATGTAGAAGAATTATTTTTAATACATGATTATAGAAATAAGGATTGTTAGAATATCTCTGAATGATGTACGTTTGAAATCATTTGATTGGATTATTGTGGTGGGTTTTTTGGGGGAGGAGGATTTTTCTGTATACAATTGTTACCTAAGAAATTTTATTAAGGGTGCTCTATTTGGTTGTAGATGTTATCCTGTAAATGATTTTTATGTTAAAATTTGTATGGTATGAGATTGTCTTATCATGATGGAATTTTTGCACAGGAGAAGAGCCTCTATGAACACTTGTATGATCAGGGTTGAGTGGGTGTTTTTTATTGCTTTGTATATAGTAGAAAGACTACTGTGCTGTACCATCCTATCAGTCATAGAGGTTGGTGACATTTTGGGCACTTAAGTTACTAGAATATAATGTTGGTTACTGAGAGGAATTTCTAGACCGCTTTGTATTAAAAGTAAATAAAAGCTGAATTTAGGAGATAGAGAATTAGGGGGTTTTGGAGGGTTGTGTGTTTATATGCATATGCACAGAGACAGTTCTTAAACAGCATACGGGCTTTACTCCATGCTCAGATGTTGGGCATCTACATAATATTTTATAAATATTCTAATGTTAAACACAGGTAGAATTTTTTTCGTTTTGCCAGTGGAATTGCCTATCAATATTAATTCATTTCTGGTAGAAATTGTTAAACAGTTTGTTATAAACAATGTTATAATGTTTTCTTGTTTAACCTCTGATTTTCTTTTTCTTTTTTTTTTAACCTCTAATTTTCTACATGTATAAACATCATTGTAAATACATACCAACCTAATAGGATAGAAATATTTTTGTTTGCCAAAAAAAATGTTCCATTTAGCCTCTCATTGTGTTCATTGGATCACTAGACTCAATTTTTAGATTGTGAGAAATACATTGTGTAGTATTTAGTATAAATATATCATTGTTTTATGACAGGATTCATCATGGTGAAAACGTCACTGGACTGCCTTTGTTTATAGTTTTCAGATATATTTGTGTACAAATAGAACACAGCTCTTTGTATATCTTAGAGAAAGCTCCACATGTGGTAAAATAGCATAGGTTAGAAAAGTTTTCATTTGTGAGTGGAATTTGACTTTTAATGAAAATAGTGAATTGTTGTTTTAAAGTACTTATTTCTAGTTGTATAGGCAATTTGTAAATTTTTATGGATGATGTTAGTGATGGTATATCACACCTGAGCTCATTAAATAGTGGACTGACCAAAGGGATGTTTTTGTATTATGTGTATATAATAGACACCATTATTATATGTTTTTTAGGCATATGAGCTATAATTTCTGCATGTTTTGTAAAATATTAACTATATAGAGTGAAAATTTTTGCTAATTGTCAGGTTATCTTAGCTAATATTTGGCCAGCTAAAGGGGTGTTTTTATAGATGGTTGTTAATAAAATAGTTAGAATATATAATAGTTTTGCTTTAAACTTTTCGTCCTTGGTTTATAGGGATTTCTTAACATATACATATGTATACATATACACACACATATGAATACATGCACATTTGTGTTTTATAAAACTAGTGATATTAAAAGTCATAGAATGGAATTATTTTTTGGCCTAAACAATTACCATTTGGCCTTGAGGGCAGATATAGGAGGTTTTAGTTTATGAACTTTGTTTAGTTGCTGGAGGATACTGTGAGGCTGCTAGATATGTGGTAAACAAATGTTGGTTTTGGTTTTTTTTAAATAACATCTGCCTAGGATTTGCTGAGTAGGCATATATTTTGTGAGTACCAAACTGATAGACAAAGGTGAAAACACTGTTTTGGTAAATTGAATTGCTAAACCACGTCTATTTGGGATATATTTGGTTGCTCGGGATTGTATTATTACTTTGTTTTCTGTATTGAAGATACATGTTATTTCATGAAATAATTTTGGATATATAATTTTTGTCAATTTTGGAAATACCTTTTCACTTAAATGTTAAAGTTGTAATCATTGATCATAGATCTAGTAGAGTAAGCATCTTCATGAATTAGGCTTGATTTTTGAGGGTTTTTTGTTTTTATGTTCTTGAGGTTTTGTAATTAGACATTCTTTGTTTAAAGTGTAGAAATCATTGCCATTCATATTTTTAAATACGTAAACTTGTACAGTTTTTCTTATTCCCATCAAATTTTTGAGTTTTAAATATTGGGACAGAGAAGGGAAGCATTTGCTGTGTGTTGAACAGACAAGCTCTTCTATAACAACTTCCTAGGTGTTTAGGAACTCCCTCTCCATACACACACATACACACAATTAATATATTAATGTTGAACTAATGGTGAAAAATATCTATTACCAATAGAAGTGTTACATGACCCCTATGTGTTTATACTTCGTCTGTATGGGAGGGGGGGAATTATTAGGTAGTTGTGTGCATGAGATCAGATGTTTGTTTTTTATACCATATAATTCAATAGATGTGCAGAAATTTCTGTCATAGTTTTGAACGTATATTTACCTAAAATTAATAGCACATAAGCTTTTTTATTCTTGTAGAAATGAAATGGTACACTAAGTCTCAGCTGAGCGACATTGACTTCTGTGTATGTAATTACCTTACAAACCATGTTCTTTCTAGATATAGACATTTCTGATATACATATAATTTTACCTCTATTTGTGGGACATGTAGGTATAACTTATTTTCCCAGATGTGCTGAGGTTCATGATGAAATTCATTTTTCTAAAGAACATTTTATAGAAATGTTTCTGTGTTCATTTGTTACATGGCAATAACCAAGACAAATTTGTAAGTAAGGGACAAGAGAAATAATTTAGTTTTAAACATCTGGTATTTCTAGATGTACTGAGAGTCTCAAAAAGTATACTTTTGTAAAAACTTTCATTGTAAATGTGTTAGTATTGATACTGTTGTCTTTTAAAATCAACATGGCAATGACGTTGACAAACAGGCTCTTGGAGCTACGCAAAATTTATCATATATTAGTTTGGTTGTTAAGAGGAAATGTTGACAAGTTTATGCATTTACCCTGTTCTCATATAGAAGAAGAATTTGCTATTGTATCAAGTATGTATATTTAAAACTTACACCATGTAAATTCATTTGGTGTTTCTGGATGTACCGAGATTCCTGATATAGTTCATTTATATTATTATTTTTTATTAAGACTTTTTATTAAGGGCAGTTTTAAGTTCATAGAAAAATTGAGGGGAAGGCACAGAGATTTCCCATATACCCCCTGCCCCAACACATGCATAATCCCTCCCCCATTATCAACCCAGCACATGTATAATCCACCCCTATTATCACATTCCCCCATCAGAGTGGTACATTTGTTACAATTCATGAGCCCATATTGACATATCACATCATAAATCACCCAATGTCAGTAGTTTATATTACGGTTAACTCTTGGTGTTGTACATTCTGTGGGTTTAGGCAAGCATATAATGACATGTATTCATTGTCATCGTATTTTAATGGCCCTAGAAATCCTTTGCTCCAACTACTCATCCCTCCCCTTGTATTTTTTTTTCCCTTTATATTCAAATTAATAAATGACTTTGTCAGAGATTTTATACTACCTCCTGGAACTATACACAGTTCTGTATGTGTTCCCTTGGTTGCATGACAATATTCAAGACAACTTTGTAAATAGGCAGATACGAGTTTTTAATTTTTATCATCTAGACTTTCTAGATGTATAGAGTCTCACAAAGTATAATTTTGTAAATAATTCACTGTAAAGTTTCATTGTTTTCTTCTTATGTCTCAGCAGTGAAATTGATGGAACTGTGGATTTCTTGAGCTGTATACATATTTCGGGATCTGTTGAGTTATGGGAAAGCAAAAGTTAAAAGGGTACTTTTTCACTTCTGCGTTCTCATCTAAAAGAAAATTTTACATTTTAATCATTGTTTAGTGCTTGGATTTTTATACATTAAAAAAGCCAAGTCATAATTTGTAGTTGTGTTGCTGATAGGGCATTACATATTTTAATCAGAGGAGATTTTATTCTCTTTGAATTATACAGTTTTGTGTTTAATTGGACTGCATGACAACATTCAAGACAACCTTGTAAATAACAGTAAATTTATCATTTAAAAATTAGTTTTTCTAGATGCATGGAATTTCACGAAGTACAAATTTGTAAATATCTCATTGTAAAGTATCATGAGGTGGCTTCTATAAATGTTTTAGCAGTGTAATAGGTAACTAGTAATTGGCCTTTTAGGGCTTTGTAACATTTTGGTGTTTATGTAGTGAGTTTTTGGGGATAGGGGTACACAGATTGTCTCCATATCTTCAGATTTTTAGGTTCTCATGTTATAAGAAAAGATTAGATTGTATACTTTTAACAAAGAAAAATGCCCATGGGATTTATTTTCATCTTTAGGAAGAAAAAGGAAGACATGAGAAGGGAATTATCGTTTTAAACCGCAGGTATATTCATAGTTACATAACATTGCTGAAGTAATGGTTATTTTGCTATGCTATATAAACCTACTATTTGCAAATTTATATATGTATATGCATATGCATGCATATTATAAATGTATATATATGTACATATGTAAAATTAGTTTTAGGGGTATAGATATGATAGTGTTCTTTCTCATTTATTAGCTTATTGCTTTACTTGTTTTTTTTTTTTTTTATGGAAATAGTATTTCAATTGTAAGCTTAAACGTGTAGAAGCCCACTTCATGTTATATCTAAATGAATGTTAATTTTTATATAAAATGTTTAAGCAGCTGTGGATATGTTTTTTTAATGTTTCCATATATACATCTGTATGAGAACAGAATTTCCATGATTATGAATATTTTTCTGAGAGCTTTTGAAAATTTTCTGGAGAGTAGTTAATTTGTATGTTATAATCAGTAACCAATGTTAAAACTATTCTCAGTTGCCTATAATGTAAATAATGAAAATTTCTTAGAATCCTATCCAGTATTATCAAAGTGTAATCAGTACATCTTTTTGAACAACAGTTTGGCAATGACAATCAAAATTTGAGTGTGTAAAATTTTTGAAATGATATAATCTGCTGATGGGTTTTTATGTATTCCTACTCTCAAATCCATAAAGAAGAAAGTATGTTATAGACCAAGTATAACAAATAATTTGAATGTATGAAATACACATCATTAAAAGAACGATTGTAATGATAGCTAATTCATATGAATATCATTCAAACACTGGAAAAGTATTCTGATATTGAAGGGTGTTTTAAGTTGATTTTTACATTGTCATTTTTGTACAAATATCAACTAAGTGTGTGTGCTGAGGTGTGTCCATATGCCTCTGGTTTTTCTATTTGAAACATTAATGGTTACTGTTCCTTGGGAATGGGATTATTCAGACATGATAATGGAGTTAAGTAATGCTTACTCATTAGTGTTACTACCATGGTGATTATTTTAGCATTCTTTTTGAAATTTTTGTACATGTGTAAGTTAAATACTAAAACATTATTTATATATTTGTGTATTGCTACATGGCAATCTAAAATACAAATGTGAATTATTGAATAGAAAGTTGTCTGGAAAAACATGGCAAAATTTTAACATTACTGTATAAATCAGAAAAGAAGGGACTGCTGCCACTTTCTGCCTTTAAAACTTTAAAGGTATTTCAGAAGCAACATTTAAACAACAGAGGAAATTTTAAAGATACAACCAATTTGTGCCTGTCTTCGTTACCTATTGACATCTCGGAAGTGTTGGGCTGTTGTATCCAAGTTTGTATTCCCAGTGACTGTTACAAATAGTTTTTGAGTGATCATGAAGAGCGTGTGACTTAGATACTAGTGCTAGTGCGGCAGAGAGTTTTACACAGTGAAACAGAGTATTGGACTATCCATGGAAAGAAGGGAGAAGATGGCATTTGAGGTAGGTGCTAAACAATTACATTTGGGTTGACCAACACAACGGGTAATTTTATAAGGCAGTGCCATATTTGTGGCATATTGTACAGGGGAGGAATCTCTTGGGATAAACTCGAATTACTCTTAGTAATGGGCATAATTGGAGAATGGATTGTTTTCTTTTACGGTAGTTGAGTCTGTCAGACGGATTTCAAATAGGTCTTTATGGCTTTTTAGATTATTCAGAATTGGCATGAAAAATGTTTCAGTAGTCTCAATGTTTGTGCTAAAGGTACTCTGAAAAGGTGAAAAAGTAAAAAAAAAAAAGTCTCTTTGGGCAGTCATATTTGCTAGTTTAATTATTTCCATTCACTATTCCTATCAGTTCTAAAGTCAAATATTGTATACTTGCTTCTCAGGTGAACATGATGAAAGAAAGACATAACATGCAGATAACCTGAGGATGCCTGACATCATCAGGAACATTCTTCCTGTGAAGTTCCTTAATTTATAAATCTCAACTGTAAACCACAGGTAAGAAGGTTCTGGATCAAGAAATGCTGTATTAGGATGAGATTTTGGCTAGGCTCAGGAAAATAACACTGGGGGTAGACTTTGTTCTTGAGTATCTTTGAGTTACAAACATTCCTGAGAATAAGTAAACCAGTTATTTAAAAATATAATTTTATTAAAGATGGAGTCCGTGAATAATGTAGGTGGTTACTTACTCCTTCCTTCAATTAATTTACTTATGACTAAACATGACAACTAATATTATAAAGGAAATGATCAATATTTTAATAATTATAAATTAGAGACTAGACCAGCTATGTTTGCATGTGTAGTTTTGTGGTATGATAAAGAGAGAAGTTCGTGGCAACCTAAAAAAGATACTGATATAGAATAGTAGTAGTAATAAAGTCATGTTGAAGTTGGAGAGTTGAATCAGCTATAGGATTGATTAATGAGGAACTGTTACTAAGCCTTAACTGAAATTGTAACAAAGTTCAACATGAGCCTCCATTTACCTGCTACTTCAGTGTTTGGTCAAAATGCTATGTATTTTACCTTATAATGTTTCTTGTTTTTCTCTATAGGGAGATGATAGTTCCAAGAAAAGACACTTTTGCCATCTTTGTTTTTAATATCAATAATTGGTACCATGAGACCTGTTGGCAGTATTCCTCTTTTCAAGTGTTCATCACTCCCATCCATCCCTGGGCCCAGGAGAACCCCTTGGCGATAATGATTGTGTAAGGACACTTTGAGTGCTCATTTGATTCAGGGAGGGGCACTTTGGTTAGACAGGAATTGATTATTCTGCTTTTCTTAAGCTTGATGGATTTTTGGTGGCAGCTAGTGGATATTGTTCAGGGTAACATATAAGTAACAAATTATCCTAAAACTTAGTTATGGATAATATATTATTGTGTTATTTCCATGGATTCTGTGGGTGAAAATTTCTGCCAGAATGTCTGTGGGATCAATTGGGAAGGCCCAATCCAATGATTGAGAGTGATTCAGACCACTGGAGTCTTCTGGATACTTTTTCACTCACGTCTGGCACTGGTTTTAGATGACTTGGAAGGTTGGGCTTAGCTGAGGCTTTCAACTAGAGTACCTTCACACAGCCAGGTTCCCACATGAATCATAAAAATAAGTGTTAGAAGAGAGCCTTGTGAAAGTGGCATGGCCTTTCTGAACTAGTTTCAGAAGTCATGTAGCATCTTTTATGCCATATTCTGTTGGCTAATGGTGCCGTATGGCCAACCAAAATTCCATAGCATGGTGGGATAGTGCCAAGGTGACTGCAGACCCAGACAGCTTGTAAAACCAGATGAAAGAAGGCACAGTAGGTAAGAGCTACAAATGTGGTGCTTCAGTAGTGTTTGTTTTGTTTTCTTTTTGGGGGGGTGGTCCTTGATTTTCAGAATTCTGCTTCTCTCACACTCAATCCCTTTCCAACAAATGTCTTATTCATTGCCTGGCATAAAATAAAGTCCTACTGAATTGTTTTGTGATTTGGGGAGTAAATTAGGCAAAAGATAAGAAGTTAAAAGTTAACTTGGTTTTTGAATTAAGTCAGTTTGGGGAATGCAAAAGGGAAAAGGCCCAGGTGCAATATGTTGATACCAAAAGGTACAATCTTAGAACTACAAAAGCTATGGAACTGTTAAAAAAAGAATGAGTGGGGACAGTTGTTGATGAAATCAATAATGTTATAACACATACTGAATCCCTGCTTTTAACACACCAGGAGTTTTTCCCTTCATTTTTTACTATACCCCACAGGAAGGTTAATAATTCATGGGATGTGCTGTGAAGAGTGAATGCTGACAAATTCCTTAAACATTCTTTCTCAGAGAGCCTCATTGCCTACCTGCTGTCCATGGGATAACCTTGAAAGTGAAAGTTTTAATCAGAAAATGTTTCTTTTTTCCTCAGGATAAATCATAGCTAAATAGAAGATTAATGGTTTTTTGGGAGGTACCTACTCAGCAATTTTGATGGACTCTGGAATAATGAATGGGTCAGGAGCCAAGTCTTTTCCGAAGTTCCACTGTAGTCTCTATATCTTTAATATAGTTACTGTTTTTCTTGTCAAATGGACTAAGCTCCTTGGTTATTTTCATTGCAATGTTTAGGCACTGTTATGTTTCTTGTACAGAAATGTATGTAGATTGCATGATATCATGAGTGAGTGATCTGGAGATACAAGAAACCATACATAGTAAAAAAGAAACAGGCAACATGAAGAGAAAGTTTGAAAGATCAGTCCATTTAGCAAGATGTAAGAAGAAAGACTCCCAATATCGGGCTTTCTCATTGTTAGAAAATTCCAAAATGAATTTTGATCCACCTGTTATTTCTTCATAATAGAATAGCTGTTGCATCATGAAGTATGCTACTAAACTTTTCCCATTTTTTTCCCCAATGTGTCCTCTCAGGTGATGACTGAATAGGAAAAACTGATGCCATTGCTTCTGCCACCATCTTCAGTAAAACCAAAGACAGTCTTCATTATGTATAGAGATTCCTCATTGATGTGTTGCAATGGACACTCCCTGTAGATCGCAAAAACAGGCTGAGAAGGCTGAAGTTTCAAAGTGACCTAAAGGGTGATAGTGGAGAGAACTGTAACCAGGCATGTTGACTGTTTTCATTGTTGACATTGGACTAAATCTCAGGAGCTTGAATGATGGAGGCATTATTACACAGAGAAGCTCAGGATGGTATAATTTCAAGGCTTCATTAGAGTGCTCCCATAAGTATTAGGTGCACATTTTTAAATTTTTCATTTATCACAGGGAAATTTAAAATTGACTCATAAAAAATCATCTTTTTCAAGATTTCAAAGGACATGGAAATTTGTGAAGTATAATATTTTACTTAAATGCCTTTTTTCCTCTTCTAATTCTGCTACCTCTGTCTGTGTTATCTACTATTAATGAAATTTTGTGCACATCCTTTTGGGTGTATTGATAAATTAATATGCAAGTTATTTTTGGGGGAGGTCTATATACTAGCTACAAATTTTCTACACAGTAAACATGGTTTATATATAAATTGTAAATTTATCCAACTAATTTGTTGAAATAATTCCAGTGAATTGGAACTGCTAGGAATAGGGTATCCAAAATTTATAGTTTTGAGTCCAAACTGGTTTTCCCTACTATACAGACAAGACCTCATCAATCTTGTTTCCCCAGTGTTTATGTGGGTATATTTCCTAAAACTGTACAAATGTTACATTTTTAACCTTTGGTAATATGGTATTACAAAGAAATTGCTTTTCTTCTGTTACTGTTCAGCTCTGTCATCTTCATATATGCTTAATCCTTACTAGTCATTTGTGTTATTTCATTTTCTTCTGTTTTTTTTTTTTCCATTCCGTTGATATATCAATGTCTTTGTTACTGGTTTCTAAGAACTCATTTATTATTCAGGATGTTAACCATTTGTCATGCAGTGCAAATGAAGTACCATATTTTATTGCTATCAATTTACTATGGTGTTTTGTATTTTGGTTGTGTATTAAAATATAATCATGTGCTTTATGCCTTTTGAGTTTTGTGTTTTTCTTAAAAAACACGTTTGCATTAGTATCATTTCTTGGTCTGTATTTTCTTTTTTGCATCAAATATTTTGTCATGTTATTTCTCTTTCCATTAATCATTACTGTAGTTTTAAAGCATTACATATTCAAATTACTCACCTTAACCTAAGTAGTTACCACTTATTTTCAATTCTACCATAATCATATAGAAATTCCGACATAATTGACTGCATTTCTATTTATTGGTTTGCCTTACCTTCTATTGATACTTTAAAATTACTGTTGTCTTACCTATTCCATTGAGTTCTATCTCATTTCTCTTCTCTTTCAGAATATTCCCTGTCTGTACTTGCATTTTTTTCTCTCAATTGACGCTTAAAATTGCTTTGCAAGTTGGAAAAAATAATGCAGTTTTTATTTCATTTGCAACAAATTTAATAGATTAATTAGGAGAGAATAGATCTCTTTAAAATTGAGTCTTCCTATCAAACAGCAAGGTATGTCTTTCTATTTTTTATCAAATTGTTATGTTGGGATACTGCTAGTTTAGGTTTTTTTAAGTTCATTCCCAAGCATTTCATAGTTTTCTTAATGTAATGATGGGGATTGTACACTTAGTTTATTTTCATATTGATATAGGAAAGCCATTTGTATACTTTTTAAATGCAGTTTCATCGAAATTCCAAAATTATGGGGTTTTTTCCACAATTTGTAAGTACTTATGGGTCATTTTAGGAATTTTTGTATCTTTAATTAAGGATTTTTCACCAAATTTGGTGACAGGTTTAATAAAACGTCTCGTGTTTTACAGTTGATCATATTTGCCATTATAATTATTGATTAGGCTAAAAATTGAATTTTTCTAAAAATGAACATTTTACATCCAGTGAATATGTGAACTAAATTTTGTTCATTTTTCTATTATGTTCTCCCCTATTATAGTCATTATAGTTTTAATTGCACTTTCTGAAAAGATAATCCTAAACAAAGAGCTTTATTTTGTTCTGTTTTTGTTGGAATTTTATATTTGGTTTATTGGCTCTATCAAAACTGTTTTGAGTATTTTTTTCATGAAGTAGACTGAAAACAAGAAATACTAGCATTATTTTATTTTTAATTCTATTTTGATATAACCTTATACCTACAAAAATGTGGCAAAAATAGTACATAGGTTTCTTTTGTTGTTGTTCATCTGGGTTTTTAATATTTCCCAGCTTCTTATGTTAACATCTTACCTATGCAGGATACAATTATCTAAAACAGGAGACTTCTATTGATGTACTACTATTAACTGATTGTTTTATACATCCAAAGTGAGATCCAACATTACATATAGTTGTCAAAGTCTCCTTTTCATGATTTTGACACTCGAAGAATCTGCAAATATCTTAACCATGAATGTCTCTCAGTATAGGTTTGTTTGATTTTTTTCTTTGAGTTTGAGGTTGTATACTTTTGGCAAGAATACTACAGAAATGTTGTAGTTCTCAGTTCATCACTAGGGATCACATAATGTTGATAGTGCCTTATGACTAGCAATGTTACTTTGCTTACTTAGTGTTGTAATTAATAAATATCTTTTGGGAAAGATACTGCAAGTACTGTTTCTT
The DNA here is from genome assembly GCF_949987535.1 of Balaenoptera acutorostrata. Taxonomy (NCBI): domain Eukaryota; kingdom Metazoa; phylum Chordata; class Mammalia; order Artiodactyla; family Balaenopteridae; genus Balaenoptera; species Balaenoptera acutorostrata. The sequence continues at coordinate 57,128,951 of NC_080066.1, read as the reverse complement.
ATGATACTTGCATATGCTAATTTTAGCATTTATTGAGGTTTCCTGTCAAATCATGATTTTAAAAAAATTCTGTCAATCCTACATTTTATTAATTGGAGTTGTCCAATTATTTGGAGCTGTCCATTCTTCTCCATTCAGTTTTTCAGTTATTCATTTCAATGTAGACTCATGGATATTTTCTTTATCCTATGCAGAAAGATGGATATCTACTACATTACTCAGTTTTTAAAAAAACTTTTTAAGTTATCCCACATTTGGCCTCTGTGTCTTTTTAAAGTGTCCCTATCCTTTCTCAAGCACTTACTTTCTGGCCATGTAACGGTGTCCAGGTTCATTTTGTTCTTATCTTGCTCTAGCCATTTCTCCTAGGATCCCTGGTTCCTTATGGGAAATAGTATTTGGAAAGCAAGATATGTATCAAAAGTTCAGTTTTCTTTTTATGGCTGAATAATATTCTATTCTATGTATATACCACATTTTATATGTTGATGAACACTTGGGTGTTTCCAGTTTTTGACTTTGAATAATATGGCTAGTGGCTACCCACATTGAACAGTGACACTATGAACATTGGTGTACAAATGTTTGAGTCTCTGTTTTCATATCCTTTGGGTATACACTTAGGAGTAAAATTGCTAGGAGTGATGGTTATTCCATGTTTAGCTTTTTGAGGAACTATCTTAGTTTTTGTTATGAAAAGTTTCAAAGACAAATGAGAGCATAATAAACTTTCATGTATGTAGGAACTGGATATTTTGCCATATTTTGAAAATTAGAAACAGTAATATTTCAGTCCTGAATTTGTATATGTACAGATCACATTTTTAAATAACTACAATGTTATATCCCTAGTTTTATTAACTAGAATCCCTTAATATGTTTTAAAATAAATCCTTATGTAAATTTGTTAGTCATTCCAAAGATATCTATGATAGTTGAAAGAAATCTGAATCCAAGCTGGGACCATACATTTTTATCTAGGCCACTTTTATCTTAGTTTTAGCAAATTTATTAATTTATTATCAATATTCAACCTCATTATTTTAATATAGGACATTTCCCTTGCTTTTTTATGTGTGTGTTAAAAACTTAAGATTTGATCCTTTGTAATTTATTTCATTTGGGAGTAATTTAATTTTCATGTTTGTTATATTCTTAATGATTTTATCCACTATATTTTAGTGTATTGAATGCATTTTGGTGAGCTAATTGGTTTAGGTTATTTCTACCTTGAGATTTTCTCTGTCTCTATCTCTGTCTCTATCTCATATATTCTCTTTCCCACATACATATACTTGTATGTATTTATAGACTATGTAAATACCTTTATAAATTATATATATATACATTTATATTTATATAGACCATAACAGAAGTACAGCCCATATTTGTAGCTGTGTTAAGGTTGCTAGGAAAGATGCATATTCTCCAGTGTAGAGTTCTATAAGTGATTGTTAGCATGGTTAACTGTAAACTTGTTAGAGATCTGTGTCTCTATCATTCTATTCTGTATCTCTGTCATTCTATTAGAGATCATTTTAGTCTTACTAAATTGACTTGCTATTGATTTCCTGACCTTAATTTTCTTTTTGTTTCATTTCATGTAGAATATTTGATCATGCTTTCAATCTTCCATGAGCTCTTAGCTTATGGAATGTCTTAAAATATGTCCCAAATAGAATCTGATAATGCATCTTCCATTTTCCCATCCTCTCATTCAATAAATAACAACTAAGATCTAGTTTTCTTTTATTTCTTCTGAATGTGTTTTTTTTTTTTTTTAAATTTTTATTTACTTATTTATTTATTTATGGCTGTGTTGGGTCTTCATTTCTGTGCGAGGGCTTTCTCTAGTTGCGGCAAGTGGGGGCCACTCTTCATCGCGGTGCGCGGGCCTCTCACTATCGCGGCCTCTCTTGTTGCGGAGCACGGGCTCCAGAGACGCAGGCTCAGTAGTTGTGGCTCACGGGCCTAGTTGCTCCACGGCATGTGGGATCTTCCCAGACCAGGGCTCGAACCTGTGTCCCCTGCATTGGCAGGCAGATTCTCAACCACTGCGCCACCAGGGAAGCCCCTGAATGTATTTTATTACCTCAAGATTTGGGGACACCAGTCTTTTTAAGACATACCATCATGCTGCCTCTTGAAAAATATAAAATATAATCATTCCATATAGTATATCATAGCAGGATACCTAGTCCCACCTATGAAATATTTCTTGATAAAAATTCTCATTTAAACTTCTGTATGTGTTTTTAAGATAGTTGTAGTGTTCAACTCAGCAGTTGAAGAATTACGCATTCCGTCTCCTTTGGTTTGTTAATCTATGGTTCTGCAGCATCCCTTGGTTTTTAATTTTTTTCATGTCATTTCCCTTTGGAGGAAATCAGGCTATTTTCCTTTTAAACTTTTGCATTTCTATATTCTGGTCATGGTAGATGGCATGCTACCTATGGTGGTATTTGATATTTTCCTCAATTTTCTATGGTATTTAGATTTTAAATGCCTTATCAGACTGGTTTTATTCATTCTTTAATCATTTATTTTAGGACTGTTTCCAATTGTATCACATCATAATTCATTATAAGGACATTATCACATCATAATGTTTGTATATCTTTCTACAATGTCAAGAATCATTCAGTATTTAATTTTAGCATCAGCTTTTCACTTAAAAATCATGGCCTTTATTCATTATTTCATTAATACATATTTGCTCTAAATAAGTGATAAGAAATTTCTTAATTTAAATAGGAATTTTCTACAACTGTTAAGTTCTTAATTCAAATGGAAACACAGGATGAATCCTTGATTCTTTCCATTTAGTTATCAGTTATAGGATAATGAATTTGATGTCCTATCAGTCTCCAAAGATGATTAGTATAAATTCATGTACTGTAGTCTAAAGACAGAACTGCATAAACTTGAGTATTTAACAGTTGTATTGCTAATATAATAATGTTAGTATGGCAGTTAGGAAACCCATGTGTACATACAGACAAAGGATAATTCTAACTATTCAAATTCGTATTCAGTTTTTAGAATTCACTTGTACAGCTTGTAGTTAGGATATTTTTTCTCAGCCTTTATAAAATTCATTTTTATTCTATTCATATATGTATAGCAAATAATGCTTGGTTTTTACTTACCTTTTAAATGCTTTTTATTTACCTTTTTGTGTTCCTTTCTCTATTTTACAAAATGTTTCATTATGTTTCCATTTGGTTACCTTTACTTATTTTCACTATCTCATTTTGGAAAGATGCAGAATGTTTTTTCTTCATCTAGCTCATATACTTTAAAATAGTCTTAAATATATATTTAGCTTTCAAAGAATTCGTGAATGTGTTATTTTTGATATTTTTTGGCTTGAAGGTTGAAGACAGTAACATGTTCTGTCTTACTGTTCATGGGGATAAGGAGGTGATTTGCACTAATCCTGTATACAGACAGAAATGTGAGGTCTCCATGTGTGCCAGAGATACATGAACTTAAAAAAGTTATCAGTAACTCACTTCCAAGTGTATAGTTACGGAGCTAGGACAACGCAACTGCAATAAAAACTACATAATGTAAGGTGTTGAATGTAAGATACATAGTAATCACTGTTCCTTAGAAATTTAAAAATTGCACTGGGAAGATACTGTGAGCACCCTTGGTCTTGGGGGTGGAGAATATTTAAGTAAATCTTGAGAGATACTCACTTGTCCTTTGTTCTTCCTGACCCTATCTAGGCCTCTGACACATTGTTCCACTCCTGTTATCCTGCTTAATTATTTCTAAGATAGGCTATGTGAGAAATACCCTCCAGGGCTGCTGCACAGCTTTCTCTACTCTGAGAGAGAAAGCATAACTCACTCTAAAATGTAGCATTAAAAAAAAAAAATTAAAATGTAGCATGCCAGTGTTGTTTATGTTCCAAGTGTTTAGATACTTTCCTTGTGTCTTCCTTGATTTCTCATTTGAATCCATTGTCAGAGAACACACTCCGTTTGATTTCAATTATTTTAAATTTGGTTAGATTTGCTTGTTTTGTGGCTTGAGCTGTGGTCTGTCTTGGTAGATGTTCCTTGGGAACATCTGCCACGGTTTCATGGAGCACACTATGGATGTCTACTAGATCCTGTTGGCTGATTATGTTGTTCAGCTTTGTATATCCTTGCTGATTTTCAGGATAGTAGCCTATCAATTGCTCAGAGTGGGCTGTGGAAGTCTCCAACTATAATTGTGGGTATATACTAGCATTTCTGTACTTGTTTGTTACAAGAATCGGTTCATATTATACACATGCTACATCATGCTCTTCTCACCCAACAATGCCTTGTGAAAATCTCTTCCAGTCAACCATAATAAAACTAATTCACTGTTTAAAGAAATGTAGCATGCCTGAAATGTGTCATGGGCAGAAGACTTTAATAGGTTGCATATGATTCTCCTTCATTTCTTACCTGTGTTGATCATAGAATCAAGTGTTGAAGCAGAGGTGCCACAAAAGGAGAATATCCTGGAACAATAAGCTGTAACATGGAGTAGAGGTCTTTTCATGCATGAAAAGTACTTGTTTTGTTGAGCCAGTGAGACTTTGAAGTTGCTTTGGCTTTGACTAATATAGATGGATAAAATGCAGACAAGAATTCAAGGATTGGTGGATGAATGCATAGAATGGAGAGTTGGATTGATGGTTTAAAACTTGGTTGTAGGAGTGGATAGATGGAAGGAAAGATGTAATAAGGAGATTTTCTACATAATCAAGCTTATGTGGATTTAAGAATTAGTGGGTGAAATAATGCAAGGTTGGATATTTGGAAAGAAAGAAGGCTGGGAGAGATGGATGCTTTACGGAATTTAGGGTACAGTAATGCATGAAAGAATGCAAAATTGGCTGAATGTAAGACCAAATGGAAACTAGAATATATATGAGTGGATGGCTGGATGCAAGAATCAATTAATATTTTGGAAACAAACAGTTGTGAATATGGATTGAGGGACTCAATATTCAGTGAAGGTGTAGATAGATAGATAATCTAGACATCAGAATTTGAGTGGATTCCAGAATGGAATGTTAGATGCATGGATCATATGCGTGTTTAGATTGTCAGATACAAATATGTCTGGCTAGAATAATGGATGAATGTAGGGATCAATGCATATAGATAGATTGATTGCATGAGTGGATAGAGGTATCATTGATGGTTTCAGGGTGGCCTGCTAAGTGAATTAATGCGTGGATGGATTGATTCAAGTAAGGATGGTACAATAATTTCATCTTTGGGAAAACAGACATACAATAATAAAATCACATATTTAAAGTTGAATGAATAGATGGATGTACTGTTGAGGAATATAGGCTAATTTATTGTTACTTTTAATTTAATTTAATTTAATTTAATATATTTTTGGCTGCGTTGGGTCTTTGTTGCTGCACGCGGGCTTTTCTTTGGTTGCGGTGAGGCGGTGAGTGGGGGCTACTTTTCGTTGCGGTGCGCAGGCTTCTCATTGTGGTGGCTTCACTTGTTCCGGAGCGCGGGCTCTAGGCACAGGCTTCATTAGTTGTGGCGCACAGGCTTAGTTCCGCGGCATGTGGGATCTTCCTGGACCAGGGCTTGAACCCATGTCCCCTGCTTAACCACTGAGCTACCAGGGAAGCCCTGTTATTTTTAAAATTAGAAAAGTTTAGTGATTGTATTCAAACAGTTGTGATAGTAAATAAGAAAAAAGAAAAAGAAACCAAAATCCAACTGTAGTGAGTTCACAAGAGTATTTTTATCTAATGATGATTTTTTTTTATATTTTAGTAAGTTGGATACTTTTAGGTAGTTGATCAAAGAGCCAACTTTACCTTCTGTATATTATGTTGGTCATGGTATGTGTCACAATTTTCCCATATTTCCCACCGTTTTAACTGAGGTGTTATCAATTTAAGAAGTGAGACCTTTTCATGGGTCACTACCTGACATTTCTATAATTGATCCAAATATTTGTACTTGTTTATCATTTCTATGGATTTTATTCTTCAAAAGTGCTGGTAAGAATTGGTAATGCCAGTGTACTCTTTGTTCCTTTTTTGATCAGTTTAACGTGAAATCCAATTTATGAATGAATTCCATAAAACATATAATGTTGTCAAATTGTGATGTGATTGCCAATTGGATGCAATAGAAGAGATAAAAAGGCTCTTAAATTTTGATATAGTATTGGTACATAGATCATATAGATTTTGATTTACTACTCTTATCTCCTCTCACCATAGAATTTGATATTATCTAGACAGAGGCTATAATCTCTGTCTGTACATTCAGTAAGTTTTACTTTTATTTAAGTATTAAATGTTTTGGAATAAATGCATTAATGGTAGCTGGATAGAGGGAGACAAGGAAGGACATCAGGCAGGTAGGAAAATGTGAAAGGGGTATAAAAAGACATCAGAAAGCAAAACGATTAGAAAGTAGAATTTTCTGCAGATAATGTGGGTCTTAATGACAGCAAGAGGTTGAATTTTATTCCCAGATGTATGAATTGTGGTATTACTAACATTGTCAATGGGTAGGTAAGGTGGGTGTACAGGAGGAGTTAAGGAATATTCCAATATTAGTGTGATGGAAGGAGGTTCTTAACACCCTTTCACTTGATGAGTGAATGAAGATTCTTCAAATATTTTTAAGCTTTTCTTTTCCCTCTCCCTCCTTTAATCCCTCCCTCCCTTCTTTTCTTTCTTTCTTTTTTTTTTTTAAACGGCCAGTAGATGTGTCCATTCACAGGGCAGTTATTTTTTATTTATTTATTTTTTAATTAATTAATTTATTTATTTATGGCTGTGTTGGGTCTTCGTTTCCGTGCGAGGGCTTTCTCTAGTTGCGGCAAGCGGGGGCCACTCTTCATCGCGGTGCACGGGCCTCTCACTATCGTGGCCTCTCGTTGCGGAGCACAGGCTCCAGACGTGCAGGCTCAGTAATTGAGGCTCACGGGCTTGGTTGCTCCGCGGCATGTGGGATCTTCCCAGACCAGGGCTCGAACCCGTGTCCCCTGCATTGGCAGGCAGATTCTCAACCACTGCGCCACCAGGGAAGCCCCTTCCTTCTTTTCTTTCTTTCTTCCTTCCCTTTTTTTCTTTCTTTCATAAGCATCTTTCATACGCAAGGGACCAAAGAGATTTGGGCTGTAGGTAAGAGCATTAAGGCCTATATTCTTATGTTTAAGATAGCCTTTTAGTTATATTGATGATGGATTGATTCTTGTTTGAGTTACTTGACACTGTATTTCTTTTTCATCAAATCTGTTATGTGCCCTGTCTGATTCTTTGAGTTTAACCCCAGATTTTTGAGTTGTCTCTTGTTAGTGAAAAACACTTAATGAAGTCACGAATTGAAATACAAAGAGTTTTCATCCAGTTATGACCATCAGAAATTGCACAAGCAGGGAGAATGCGGATATTGTGATAACGGGTTTTGATTTTGGAAAGATTTCCATGAAATTCTATGGAATTTACAGACCACATTATTACCTTCTGCTTGTGCCATTGTCTTTTTATTTTATTTTTAATCCTGAACTGGTCTATAAATTAGCACTAAAAAGTTACTTAGGAAATGGTGTTTCAAAGAATATGTGTGATTGAATGGCATGGAAATAATTTTGAATAGAAGATGGGTACTGAGATCACAGTAAATGGGCTGAGGAAGGAAAATTATGGTTTCATCATTTTTGTACATAAACCTGGTTTTCGTAGCCTGGAGATATTTAGCGTCAGGATCATGGGAGTTGTTTTCTATCGAGTACCAGTAAAATCTTGACTCAAAGATGATATCCATCTGTCACGAGGCATAGCTATGTGATAACCTGTTGTTTATTTTCATTTGCAGTCTCTCCCTCTGTACTCTTCCAGGTGGTGAACATGTGGACAAGAGGATCATAGATATCTTCTGCAGTGGTTCCATCCACAGCATCACCCAAATGCTGTCATTATTTCCCCCTTTCGGAAGCTTATTGCATCTTTGTATCCCAAAGGGCACAACTTTTATATGTGTCCTCAGGAATAGAAGTGACATGCTTTTGAAAAGTAATTGCCTGGAATATTGTTCGTATTTCTCTGTGCTCTGAGTATATCTTGTGTTTTTCTTTATTGTTGTATTTACCTCATTACATTTTTTTATCCATGTTTTACTTTACAAATGTGAGATTTGTGTCTGATAAATGTAATTAATGCAACTCCATGGACACCTTGGTCATGCCCCAAATAATAATCAGGCTTTCTCACGAGCCCAGTGCCTCCCATGTGCCAGTTCTGGTATCAATTGTAAGATACTTTGTTCCTCATTTGAATCATGAGCCCGCAGTTTTTAGAGTGGTTCCAAACAAGATCCTCATAAAACATTTGCAATACCTGCAACAGGCCATCTCCAATTTTCCTTTTTATTGAACCTACTAGTTCTCATTCTAGAACAGGATCTGAGTCTGACTGTAGTTGTCATCTTCCCCATACACGAATTTAAGATCTGGATGCCATCAGAACTCTGGTTGTGTAAAGGAGAGCCAGACCCTTGCATTGACATTTTGAGCCATGATGATGCAATCTTGTAGAAAAATGTTTCCATAATTTTCTTGGCTACACTGGCATTTTCTTCTTTGGGATTGGAGTAAAAAGCTCATGAGGTTTTCCTTTAATCCACATTACTCTGATTTTCACTTGTTTTCTGTTTAACCTAAGTGGGCTTAATATAGATGGCTGTGTTTACTGGAAGTTTTGTCTACTTCTGGAATGTCAGATGCACTGTCATCAGGGAACTACTAACTGCATTGCCCAGCCTGTCTCACTAGACAAGCCTGACACCTAGTGCATTGAAATGGGGCCACCAAGAATGAAGGGTTATTAAACAATCTAAAGCAAATTGTAGTCATTCATCCTTCATCTTCCATTCCTACTTTCTAGGGGTGACAAGAGTTAACTATTTGTGGTATAGTGGTCAATAATTTGTCTAAGCTTATATAAGTTTATGTTGAATTTATTTTACAAATACGCCATCATTATGGTATTTGTTGTTTAGCAACTTTATTTTTTTCTTTAATATTTTGCAGACATTTTCCAAACCAATAAATATAGCTTATCTGCAGACTTTCCATTGGCTGTATAAGTCCATATTATAATGGGTTTATCCATTTCTCTGTTTGGAAATGCAGGTTAACTATTTGTTTATGTTGCTGCATATAATACTATAATGTATGTAATTTTATATATATAAAATTGGTCTCCTAATTCTATGATAGATTTTTAGATGTGGCATTGTTGGATCATCAATTCTTCATACTTTAATTTTAGTAGATATTGTGAAATTGCTCCTGAAATGTTTTCTAGGCCAGCACACGTATATGGAGTAATGGCAGTGCTAATTTTCATAAAAACTTTTACATGATGGATGTTATCAGTCCTTTAAGATTTTAGCCAATCTAATAGGTGAAAATAGTAATGGCATATATATGGAGTAATGGCAGTGCTAATTTTCATAAAGACTTGTACATAATGGATGTTACCAGTCCTTTAAGATTTTAGCCAATCTAATAGGTGAAAATGGTATTTTTAACTTAAGTATAAACAGTCAGTGGCCATGGGTAAAAAGGCCAAATAGTGATGGATTATTTATTTTTAAAAAAAGCAATAATCCGTGTTTCCTCTAATCACAAGAATTGTCAGAGGTAGAAACCATAGACCTCTTCTAAATGCAGTGCTTCTTGGGAGTTCACAAACTTCCTCAGTATATCTTATACCAGTGTTTATTATTTTTGACTGTTTATTTTTGAAATAATTTTAGATTTAGAGTTGCAAGGATCATATAGAGAACCCCCGTATACTCTTCACCCAGATATTTCTACATTCCTGTGTTCTTTCTCTTACTTTTCCTCCCTTCCTCCCCCGTCTCTCCCTCCCTCTTTCTTTCATTCTCTCCCTGCCCAATTATTGTTCTTATTTGAAGAATTAATTGTAACTTCCAGATATGTGTCTATAAACCAAAATACTTCAGCGTTCACTTTCTAAGAGCCTGAGCATCCTTTTAAATTAACCTTGTTACAGTTTTCAAAATTATGAAATTTATCAATAGTACAAATATATTACACTAATATACAGTCCATAGATGTCACCAGTTCTAGTAATGTTCTTTCTGTAATTTCTCCCCCTTTCGGACCCAGAAAAGGATCCTGTGTTGCATTCAAGTGTCACAATTCTTCAGTCCCATTTAATGTGGAACAGTTTCTCATTCATCTTTTATCTTTGATGACTTTGGTATTCTTGAAAAATAATATCTCATAGTTTAAAAGTTCCTCAAATTCTTAATTTTCTCTTATTTCCTCATACATAGGTTTAAGTTAATGTATTTTTGGCAAGAATACTTCAGATTGATGTGTCTCTACCTCAGTGATTCACATCGTATGGCAAGTGATATCACTTTGTCCTATTATTGGTGACATAACTGTAATTGCTTGGTTCAATTGGTATTCACTTGGTTTCTCCATTTTAAAGTTAACATTCCTTTGTAATTAATAAATATTCTAGGGAAATCATTTGAAAGTATGTAAATACCCTATTTGTCAACAGACTTTTACACCATAGTTTTAGCAGTCACAGGTGATTTTTAGCAGAATCAATGGTGATTTTTCAAAATCTCTGTTACTGGTTTATGTAATGTATATTAGTTGGTGTTCTGCTTTAAGGAGGAGTTTGTATATCATGGCTTGTGAGAAATGGTCAACAAAATATTTTCTAACTGAAAATACTGTGTGAAAGAATGAGATGGTGACCCACAGTTCAAAAAAGGGAAAGGGTTATCTAAAAGGTTTAATGGAGTTTATGCCTAAACTAGGGAGTGGAATGTGAGTGGCATGTGGAACTCTTTAAGAGGTAGTTGGTAGAGGGAGAAGGGTGTGTTTTTGGTAGTAAGTCCCAACTAGGGAATGCAACAATACCATCATTATTGGCAAGATGTTCAACAGTTTTCTTGAATTGTTATTATTTTGTTATTGCTTTATTAGGTTTTCATAATCCTTTATAGTGTCTGACATTGATGGTGAATGAACTCCAGCCCTCTGTGGTGCTGCGTATAGATGATACAGACTGCTACAGTGGTTATGTTGCCTAAAATCTGTATGTCCCTAAATTTTGTTCTGTGTTCTCTGTAACCAGGGAAACTTAAGCAATCTATAATCATAATCCCAAATTTTATTCTACTTAAATAAGATTTCCAGAATAAAGATATGCTGAGTTTTGAAAAAGTGACCTGGTTGAATTGATGAAGTGTTCTTAATTATCCTGAATATGATGAGTTTCAAATCTGGCTCATTATTGCTGAGGTGCAGTCTAGGAATGGAAATGTCATACGAGAGTATAAATTATAAACCAATGCAGTATATTTACAGAGGCATGGGGATGACCTCAGGCTTTGGGTCAAAACAGTGATATGAGTATTTCCTGCTCCCTGTTTCTAACTTTGTACTTAGTCTCTGATGACAGGCTTGTAGTGGAGGCTCAGTAAATATTGTCCTTACGTGCTTGAAGAGGAAAATGGAAGTGAAGCCAGAATTACTGATTATAAACAAATGAAGTATGAACTAAATGAACGTGCAAATAAACAGGCAAATGAATTTCCAGTAAAGAAACTTGTTTGTCATCTAAAGAAGGCAAAACAATTGAAGACAGTCAGGGACAAAGGGAAGTTTGTCATCATTTTAATATAAATATGGTGCTTTCACATATAATAAGGGTATCTTGGAAAATTTGAAATCAGTCTGGCTAAAACACATCCTCCTCTCTTCCATGAGGTCATATATATATATATATATATAGATTATTGTTTTGGTGTTGATGTTAAGACTTTTTTTTAAACCATATTTGTAGATTCAGCCTCAATCTAGCAAACCCTTAAAATTTCCATGGTATGAAGGAAGTCTTTAAAAAATAAATAGGAAATCACAACAGAAAAGCATGTTACTGTTTAATTATTCTCTGGAATGATAATAAAACTGTGCTGCCAAACACTTTTTAATACAGGAGGAAATGTAGAGTAGTCCCAAAGAGAATTCAGTCTCTCTAATTTAAAAATAAATGGAATGCCCTTACCTTGGAGAAAAGGGCAAGAGGACAGCATGGCTGGGTCTTTTTCACGAAGAAAGGTACTTTCAAGACAGCATCCATGAACATGAAATGAAGATACAAAGGAGAGTAAACACATGGATGACCACAGAACACAGTGACTCCTCATTAAAAAAGAAACCCAGCATTTACTTGGAATCTCTCCAATCAGAATGGAGCCTCTTCCTCCCATATGGAGCAGAATGAGTTAGACCAATGAAAAGTTTAAGGAGAAGATTTTAGCCCTTATTTCTCCCCATATCTCTTGAGTTTTACTACTCTTTGATAAATCATTTGTGCAAAAATCCAGGACTGTGACTTTTCTGGTATTTGGTTTAACTAAGACAGGACACTAAGTTAATTCCAAGGCAAAACTACGCAGTTGGTTAAAAACACTGTCTCCACATTTATTTGAGCAATTTAACTATTCTCTGCTATATTCTACCTAGTTCATCATATGGAATTATAAAACAAATCCTGTTATCTTTATTTTAACTTTTCCATAAAATAATTAAATTCTAAAATTGATGTTTATTTTCAAGGATTATAGACCCTAAAAATGTCTTCCTTCCCATAATGCCTCATTCAGTAGGACTCTGGGGCCTAGAGGGGAAATTGGGGATTGAGGTATTACTTTGGAATAATCAATAGAAGACTTACTTATGGCCATGGGGAAGGATGAGATGTAGGCATGGAATATATGTAGGAATAAGAATATATTCACCTGAAGACAGTGCCTTTAATGTTCTAGCATTTAGATACTGAGTTAATAAGGAGGATCCAATAAAGGAGACTGTCAACAGTGGCTAGAGTCATTGACTGAAAACCAAAAGATTGTGTTGTCCATGGAGAGAAATGAAGACTGAATTTCAAAATGGAATACGAGGGATAGCAGGTGGCTTTTGCATGGCACCGAAAGGCACAATTAAGTTTGGAAATGAAGAAAGAGAAGACCATTGATTTTTAGTAAAAGTGCTATATGGAAAGGGATGGTTAAGTAGTACTTTTAATATTTGCAAGGCCAATTCAAAGGATCCTTCTGAGTCAACAGTTTGCCCTGTAATACTGTTACCAGTGTCAGTCTGGTACAGACACATGCTGATAGCTTGTGAAATGATTGCTTGAATCATGAAAAAATGAAGATGCATCTCAGTTGTACAGGTTGAGATCTACTTCAGAATTCCACATTGTATGCATCCTGGGTAGAACTGATTGTCTTTATTACAAGTCATCAGTATTGCCCTGATAACTTTCAGGCAACTTTATCTTTTCAGTTCCCATTTATGTCTATCTGTTCCTGCGTCCATTGGCCGTGGTAAAATATCTCATTAAGGCAAGATTGCACAATAGTTCCAGAGATTTTGGCTTTTGTGAGATATTAAGCAAAGACTGTTGAAAAAAGGAATGGGTGAGGAGCCAAGTGAAAGAAAAAGTAACAACCTAATCATGAAGAAGTGAAAAAGGATGGTGCTAGGAATCAAGGGAGCAAAGTCAGATGGAATGTACAGTAGGTAGAGTTTTGAAGGAAAAAGCTGCAAGGGCAAGGCCAAGGTGTGCTGAACCTACATTTTAGATAGTAGTTCTAGAGGATAGTAAATGTCAATAACATCACTAATTCAAGGAGAATAGAGGACTGTGGAAAATGATCTTTCCCAATTGAGTCTGGAATATTGCCAGAAATTTATTGTATAACTAGTGGTTTGGAAATGAGCCTGAATTTTTTTTGGTCCAAACTGTCTAAATTGCTACCATTTAATACACAACACGCATTATGTCTCTAACATTTCAGTTGCTAAATTTTGTTTTATTTTTGTGTCTGTTTAAATAGACTAGAAATAATGAGCTCCTTTTTGTGTGTGTCTGTTTAAATAAACTAGAAATAATGAGCTCCTTTTGACAGGGATATTTTCCTATGCATATTTAACTTTCCATTCATTATCTTATAGAGCCTACCATGTAGCAGATGTATAATTTTAACTGTGTTGATTAAACTCCTTGTTCAGTGTTTGGATGAGTGAAAGTTTGATGATTTAGCCAATCACTTAAAGGGCAAGGAAAGTAAGAGTTTATAGAGCCCCTGCCTGTGGCAGTTCTTTGAGGATGTTTTTGGGAATGTTCTGGCCATGAATGAGGAAATTATAGATTTTATGGCTTAAGCTGAGTTGGAATGTGCAAATATAGATTTAGTACTGGGGAATCGAGCATCTGCTGGATTAGACTTTTTATGATGAAAATTACAGGTTGAGTTATAAATCCCTATTAATAGTTGTGGAGTAGTATAATGCAACCCTTCTTTTCTTTTTTTTTTTTTCTTTTTTTTTATTTTTAAACATCTTTATTGAAGTATAATTGCCTTACAATAGTGTGTTAGCTTCTGCTTTATACCCTTCTTTTCTTTCCTGCTTGTAATAGCATATGCCAGAGGTGGCTTTTTTTTTTTTTTTTTTCCTGCCATTTTCTTTTAAACAAAACAATCCAGAGAGGAAGGTTTATAGATAGTAGACTTTTTCCTCTGGATCGAATCAACATATTTTACAGTATTGTCCTTTTTATGTACCATATGTCCCTAAAAATATTCATCTTTTCTGTAATATAAACTTTTCTATTTTTAAAGCTACTTTGAAAGTGAAAAGCTGATTTTGAGGAAAGACTGTGTACATATCAATAATAAGACATTAAATTGTAGAATACAGTCCATTATTAATTGTTTTCAGTCATAAGAAGGAAAAACAGTACAGTCTGTATGGCTGATTTCAGTGAGAACTTTAAGTGTCCCCATAATACTGTATTTACATGTCTTCGAACTTCCTAACTTTAAAAAATTCTTCCCTTGTGTATCTGTATGCCATCAAGTATTATGGGTTTTTCTTCCAAGTATGATAGTTATATTCACCTTTGTGACCCAGTTCACTTGTTTAGTGTTGAAATTCGAGGAATGCTGAAGAAATGTATACTGTTGATAGGTGGGGAAGGATCTGTGTCTCAAATGGGAGACCAAGAAAGACAATAAGGAAAAGAAGGAGGGGATTGTATGTGAGCCTTTCACCACATTACTCTTAGGTTCACAAAGTCCAAAAGAGTAGGAATACTCACTTTTATGGAGATTGTGAAGAGGGGGAAAATGTCCTATCAGCAGCAACCTGACCAAGTAGTCAGAGAGTGTTGATTTCTAGAAGGACATTGAAACACTAGGTGAATAGGAGAGGTACCTCTTCCTCTTGCTTTCACTAGGTGAACACTAGGTGAATAGGAGAGGTACCTCCTCCTCTTGCTTTCCTTTTGGCTTTTAATCAGCTATTCTGAGTAAGTTTAAGAATTCTTCTGAGTTTCTTAACTTGAGAAAAAGTACTGCTGTTGATTCACATTGGAGTAGTGATAGTAGTGATAGCTTCAACCAAAACCCCATTAAATTGTCTATGGTTATCAACCATAGACATGGTTGATTCATGGTTATCAACATTCATAATATGAATTCATAATTCATAATTCCCATCCACATCCCCTTCTCTTAGTGGAGAAAATGCTGGTTTGGAGAGAGTATCTGAAAGGATCATGATAAAATGGTAAATTTGGGATGAGAGCATTGTTGAATGGCACTCAGATCTGAAGTATCTCAGGATTGTTCAATATGCCTTAATGTAAATAGCTGTAAGTATTGAGTCCTATTTGCTTTGGCTCCCCACTTTACCCTTAAATGTTGTATTTATATCCTTATCAATACATGTACCAATTTTGATTTATTTTATGTCTTGTCTCCTTTTCCTAAAATGTATATAATGAGCTCCTACTTGACAGGGATTTTTTTTCTATTGTCTTATGCTGCAATTCCAGAAAATAAGAATTTTGTTGAAGTTTGTTAAATAAACATATTTATGAAGGAGTGAGCGAGAGAGAGGTTATAAATAATGAGAGACTATAACAATAAAGGAACGATAGTGTTATTCAGATAGACATGTGATGTTATTTGAGTAATTTGGGAATCTCTTGTGTTTGACAATGTTGAAAGAAAAGAACATAGAATTTAGTGATTTTTTTTCTGAGATGGAGGCATGCAGATGTTAACTCTTGGGTTTATTTTAATATAAGTAATAGCAAAAACCATTAAACTATCTGCATTTGGGAAATCAGAAAAGGATCACTCTCTGGGGCCTCCCTCCTATGTTGGTTCCATGTAAATTTATAAATCTCAGTTTGTCATGGCTCCCACTTTGCTAACTCTTTTGAATTTGTCTAGGAAAGGAGAGAAGGGCACCACTGATAGTACTATGAGTCTGTCTTCAGATTTACTGGTGTGCAGGGAAATGAACTCAGTGGATTAGAAAGTGCTCTCTTTTGCCTGTAGAACCACAAGGCTTAGTTGTTGTGGTAGTTGCTACTACTTTGTTTGATACTGTTTAAGAAATCTATATTCCTAAAATTTGTTTCCCCTCACACTATATTATCCCACCTTTATGTTTTCTTCTAGGAGTATTATGATTTCAGATATTACATTCAGGTCTTTAATCCATATGGAGTTGATTTTTGTATATGGTGTAAGATAGGAGTCCAAGTTTTATTCTTTCACCTGTGACTGTCCAGTGTTTCCAACACCATTTACTGACACAGCTATCCTTTACACATTGTGTATTCTTGGCTTCTTTGTTGAAAATTAGTTGACCATATGTGCATGAGCTTATTTCTGGTCTCTCTATGATGTTCCACTGATCTACATGTCTGTTTTTATGCCAAAACCATACTGTTTTTATTACTATAGCTTTATAATATAGTTTGAAATCAGGACGTGTGATACCTCTGGCTTTGTTCTTCTTAAGGTGGCTTTGGCTATTGGGTCTTTTTTGGTCCCATACAAATTTCAGTATTGTTTTTTTTTTTCTATTTCTGTGAAAAATGCCATTTGAATTTCTATACAGATTGCATTGAATCTGAAGACTGCTTTGGGTAGTATGGACATTTTAACACTTAATTCTTCCAATCCATGAACACAGCAGAATATCTTTCCATTTATTCGTGTCCTTTTCTATTTATGTTATCAATGTATTATCGTTTTCAAAGTATAGATCTTTCACCTCCTTGGTTAAATTTATTCCGAAGTATTTTATTTTTTTCAATGCTATTATAAATGGAATTGTTTACTTAATTTGTCTTTCTGATAGTTTGTTGTTGGTATATAGAAAGATAATTGACTTTTTGTATTCTGCAACTTGACTGAACTTGTGTATTAGTTCTAACAGTTTCTTGGTGGAGTCTTTGGAGTTTTCTATATGTAATATCATGTCATCTTCAAGTCATGACAGTTTTACTTCTTTTCCATATTGGATTTCTTTTATTTCTTTTTCTGGCCTACATTGGCTAGGGCTTCCAATACCAGGTTGAATAAAAGTGTCAACAGTGGGCATCCTTGTCTTATTCCTCATCTTAGAGGAAAAACTTTTAGCATTTCTCTGTTGAGTATGATGTTTGCTGTGGACTTGTCATTTATGCCCGTTATTATGTTGAGTTATATTCTTTGTGTACCTTGAGGTGTAATGTTAGTTTGTTTGAGATTTTTTTTTTTTCTTAATGTGTTTATCACAATAAATGTCCTTCTTAAAACTGCTTTTGCTATATTCCATATGCTTTGGTATGTTATGTTTCCTTTTTTGTTTATCTCAAGATATTTTTTTGATTTCTCTTTTGATGTCTTTATTGGTTGTTCAGGAGCACATTGTTTCATCTACATATATTTTTGAATTTTTCAGTTTTCTTCTTCAGATTTCTAGTTTAATATCATTGGGGTCAGAAAAGATGCTTGATATGATTTCAGTTTTAGTTTATTAAGACTTATTTTGTGGCCTAACATGATCTATCCTAGATAATGTTCTATGGATTCTTGAGAAGAATGTTTATTCTGGTACTGTTGAATGGAATGTTCTATAAATATCTATTAAGTCCATCTGCTCTAATGTGTAGTATAAGTCTAATGGTTTTTCTTAGTGATTATTTCTGTCTGGATGATCTATACATTGTTGAGAGTGGGGTATTGAAGTTCCTTACTATTACTGTATTGCTGTGTAATTTTCCCTTCAGATTTGTTAGTATTTGCTTTATATACTTAGGTACTCCTATGTTGGGGGTCTAAGTATTTACAATTGTTATATCCTCTTGATGAGTTGACATTGTATATAGTGACCTTGTTTTTCTCTTCTTACAGCCTTTGGCTTAAAGTCTATTTAGTATGATAGGAGAATAGCTATTCTTGCTTTGTTTTGGTTTTCATTTGCATGGAATATCTTTTTCCCTCCCTTTGCTTTCATTCTATGGGTGTTCTTAAAGCTTAGGTGAGTCTCATAGGCAATATGTAGTTGGGTCTTTTTTTTTAAATCCATCTAGCCAGTTTTTATGGCAGCCACCTGAGGGACAGGCCCCAATATCACCTAGCTTTTTTTTTTTTTTTTTGGCCAGGCCACGTGGCTTGTAGGATATTTGTTCCCCAGCCAGGGATTGAACCCGTGCCTCCTGCATTGGAAGTGTGGCGTCTTAACCACTGGACAGCCAGGGAAGGCTGCTCACCTAGCTTCTGATTGGAGAATTTAGTCCATTTACATTAAAGTAATTATTGATAAGTATGGACTTATTATTGCCATTTTGTTAATTGTTTTCTGGCTGTTTTGTAATTCCTTTTTTCCTTTCCTCCTCTCTTGCTCTGTTTCTTTGTGATTTGATGATTTTTTGGAGTAGTAGTATGCTTTGATTCCTTTCTCTTTATCTTTTGTGTATTTAGTATAGGCTTTTGCTATGTGGTTACCATGAAGCTTACATAAAACATCTTTTATGTACAGTAGTCTATATTAAGCTGATAATAACAAATGCATACCAATGCTCCCCCACCCCTACATACTATGTTTTTGATGTCACAATTTGCATCTTTTTACATTGTGTATCCAATAACAAATTATTGTTGTTGTAGTTATTTTAATATTTTTGTCTTTTAATCTTTATTCTAGAGTTATAAGTGATTTACCCATCACCATTACAACATTAGAGTATTGTGAATTTAACTGTATATTTACATTTATTGGTGAATTTTTTTACTTTCATATGTTTTTCTTCTTCTAATTAACATCCTTTCATTACAGCTTGAAGAACACCCTTTAACATTTCTTAAAAGATTGGTCTAGTAATGATGAACTCTTTTAGCTTTGTTTTCCTGGAAAACTCTTTATTTCTCATTTAATTCTGAGAAACCAGTTTGCTGGGTAGAGTATTCTTGGTGTCTTTTTTTATTTAAGCACTTTGAATACATCATTGCACACCCTTCTGGCCTCCAAGGTTTCTGCTGAAATATTTGCTGATAGTGTTATGGGGTTTCCCTTGTACATAACTTGCTTTCTCACGCTGCTTTTAAGATTCTCTCCTAGTCTTTAGCATTTGACAGTTTAATTATAATGTATCTTGGTGTGGGTCTCTTTGGATTCTTTTTTTTTTTTTTTTTTTTTTGATATTTTCTGAGATTCCTGGATCTGGATGTGTCTTTTTTTCCCTACATTAGGGAAATTTTCAGCCATTATTTCTTTGAATAAGCCTTCTGCTCCTTTCTCTCGATATTCTATTTCTGGGACCTCTATAACACATATATTGGTTTGTTTGCTAGTATCCCATAAGTTCCGAAATCTATTTGCACTTTTTAATTCTTTCTTTTGACTTACCTGAGAGGATGACTTCCACTGCACTGTGTTCAATTTTGCTGATTCTTTCTTTCACTTGATCTAGTCTACTGTTGAACCCCTCTACTGAATTTTTTAGTTTGGCTATATTCTTTAGCTCTGTGATTTCTGTTTGGTACTTGTAAAATTTTTCCTGTGTCTTGGTTAAAATTCTCATTTTGTTCCTACATTTCTCTCTTGTCTTTGATGAGCATCTTTATGACCATTATTTTGAACACTCTTTCAGGGAAATCACTTATCTTCATTTTAATAAGATCTGTTTCTGGTTGTTTGTTTTGTTGTTTTATTTCAAATATTTTCTTGTGTTTCTTCATTTTTCTTGACTCTCTGTGTTGTTTCTGTGCATTAGGCAAAAGAGCAACCTCTCCCAGTCTTGACAGAATTGTCTCATGTAGGAGATGAACCTTGTTGATCAGCCCAGCCCAAGCTCCCATTTGTCAATCCAGCCTTTGTGATTGTCCACGCCTCCTTTGTTCTTAGCGGCTCCCAGTAGTTTTGGATGTGCCAAGACCTATTTGTGTCCCAAAGGGAGTTCACAGTTAGCACCTAGATGCTGACTGAATAGAAGCTTGTCCCTCAGGCAGCAGCTGGGATAGTGTGTAATTGTCTTTCAGTAATAAACTGGGAGGTGGACATTTTTGACTACTCCCTCTGTTGTGGACCTGGGTGTATAAACATGAAGTGGGGGTGCTCCTGCATCCATTAAGAACTATTTCTGTGTTTGCTAAAGTCATGTGGGACTTGTGAATGCAAGTCCCCTTCGGTGGTAGAGCTAGGTGATATTGGGGCCTGTCCCTCAGGTGGCTGCCGTAAAAGCTGGGGCACTAGATGTGGGTAGAAGATGCTTCCTGGGCTATTGGAGTGGGCTAGAGGGAGAAGGAAGAGTGTCAGTGTTCTTTTTAAATTGAAGTGAAGTTGAGGTACAATATTATGTACAATATTACAAAAATTACAGGTGTACAATATGGTGATACACAATTTTTAAAGGTTATACTCTATTTATAATGATTATAAGATACTGGCTACATCCCCTTTGTTGTACAATATATCCTTGTAGCTTATTTTATACACAATAGTTTGTATCTCTTAATCCCTTAGCTCTCTATTGCCCCTCCCCAGTTTCTTCTCCTCACTGGTAACCACTAGTTTGTTCTTTATATCTGTGAGTCTGCTTCTTTTTTGTTATATTCACTAGTTTGTTGTATTTTTAGATCTTACATATAAGTGATATCATTACAGTATTTGTCTTTCTCTGGCTGACTTATTTCACTTAGCACAATAGCCTCCAAGTCCATTGATGTTGTTGCAAATGGCAAAATTTCCTTCTTTTGTACGGCTGAGAAATATTCCACTGTATGTGTATGTGTATGTATATATGTATATACACACCTCTCTATCTATCTCCCTATCTCTCTCTCTATCTATCTATGTATCTCACATCTTCTTTATCCATTCATCTGTTGATGGACACTTAGGTTGCTTTTGTATCTTAACAATTGTAAATAATGCTGCTATGAACATTGGGGTGCATGTATCTTTTTGAATTAGGGTTTTCGGTTTTTTGGATATATACCCAGGAGTGGGATTGCTCGGTTAGATGGTAGTTCTATTGTTAATGTTTTGAGAAACCTCCATACTGTTTTTCACAGTGGCTGTGCCAAGTTACATTCCCACCAACAGTGTACAAGAGTTCACTTTTCTGCACATCCTCGCCAACATTCGTTATTTGTGTAATTTTTGATGATAGCCATTCTGAAGGTGTGAGGTGATATATCATTGTGGTTTTGATTTGCAGTTCCCTGATGATTAGCGTTGTTGAGCATCTTTTAATGTGCCTGTTGGCCATCTGCATGTCCTCTTTGGAAAAATGTCTATTCAGGTCTTCTGACCATTTACTGTTGTTGTTTGCTGTTTAGATGTTGAGTGGTATAAACTGTTCATGTACGTTGGATATTAACCCCTTATTGGTCATATCATTTGCAAATATTTTCTCCCATTATGTAGGTTGTCTTTTCGTTTTGTTAATGGTTTACTTTGCTGTGCAAAAGCTTTTAAGTTTGATTAGGTTTCATTTGTTTATTTTTGCTTTTATTTCTTTTGCTTTAGGAGACAGATCCTAAAAATATTGCCCCGATTTATGTCAAAGAGTGTTCTGCCTATGTTTTCCTCTAGTAATTTTGTGGTTGCCAGTCTTACATTTAGGTCTTTAATACATTTTGAGTTTATTTTTGTATATGATGTTAGAGAATGTTTTAATATCATTCTTTTACATGTAGCTGTCCTGTTTTCCCAATACCACTTATTGAAGAGACTGTCATTTCTCCACTGTGTATTTTTGCCTCCTTTGTCATAGATTAATTGACTATAAGTTTTTGGTTTCTTTCTGGGCTCTGTTCTGTTCCATTGATCTATGTGTTTGTTTTTGTGCCAGTACCATGCTGTTTTTTTTTTTTTTTTTTTAATTTATATTTATTTTTGGCTCTGTTGGGTCTTCGTTTCTGTGTGAGGGCTTTCTCTAGTTGCGGCGAGCTGGGGCCACTCTTCATCGCGGTGTGTGGACCTCTCACTGTTGCAGCCTCTCTTGTTGCGGAGCACAAGCTCCAGACACGCAGGCTCAGTAGTTGTGGCTCACGGGCCTAGTTGCTCCATGGCATGTGGGATCTTCCCAGACCAGGGCTCGAACCCGTGTCCCCTGCATTGGCAGGCAGATTCTCAACCACTGCACCACCAGGGAAGCCCTGTTTTGATTATTGTAACTTTGTAGTATAATCTGAAGTCAGGGAGCATGATTCCTCCAGCTCTGTTCTTCTTCTCCAGATTGTTTCAGCTATTTGGGTTTGTTTGTTTTTCCATGCAAATTTAAAAATTATTTGTTCTAGTTCTGTGAAAAATGCCATTGGTAGTTTGATAGGGATTGCATTGTATCTGCAGATTGCCTTGGGTATTATGGTCATTTTAACAATATTAATTCTTCCAATCCAAGAATAAAGTATATCTTTCCATCTTTTACAGTATACAGGTAAACCTCTTTCAGGGAACGATTGGGAGATGGGTAATTTTGCTTTCTCCTTCTCACTGAGCCTAGGGGATAGCCAGCTAGGAATTGCTCCTTTGTTTTCTATGGTCCTGTGGAACTTGTGAATGGAACCCCCTTTAACTATAAGACTGATGGTCTGGTGACCCATTTCTCGAGCAGAAGCTATAAAATCTTGGGTGTAGGCATGTGTACAAGGCTATTCCAGGGAGATACTAGGAAATTAGAGCCATCTGGAGTGGGGAGGAGTTGCGTCCACTTCCCCGTTCTCTGGGGAGGATCACAGCCAGCCCCTAGTGCCTGCTAAGTTAGAAGACTGGCCTTTAGGCGGCAGCTTTTAAAGTATGCAGATACTCTTTCAGGGGAAAACTGTGAGGTGTACAATTTTGCCTGTTCCCTCTATGCTGATTGCTGGAATGATAGCCTTGGTGAGTGCTTGCATGCTTATTAAGAATTGTTTCTTTTTTTGCTATACTGTTATAAGTCTTGTGGACACAAGCTCCATTGGATTTTAGAGCAAGGGATTTTCTGAGCTTTTCCCTCTGGTGGGTCTTAGCAGTTGGTGTGCTAGATATGGAGTCCAAGCCCTTTGGTTTTCAGGGAGAAGCTAGAAGTTGGGGCTTCTCTCCTGATTGTAAGGCACTGTGCTGAGGGTGGAGTTGATGCCAAGAGTGTGGAAGGAACAGCCTTTCCTACCTATTTTGATGTGCGTATTTTCTCATTTGTCCTACTTGTAGGAGTTGCTCAGCTAGTTTCTGGGTCCCTTTCAGAGTAAATTGCTCCATGTGTAGCTGTACATTTGGTGTGTCTGTATGAGGAGGGGAGCTCCTTCGTCACCATCTTGTTGACTCCCAATTCCTAAAGTTTTGTATCTTGTTTTTCAGTCAGAATTTTTCCCTTTCCTCTAATATTTTTTGAAACTTGAAGTACTTTCTTTAATAAGAATTTAATCTTCCAAATTTTCTTAGATTTGGGTAGGGTGCCCCATGTTAATGACAGTAAAAATATTTTTTCTGTCAAACCTCTTCCTGAGGTGTGGGAACAATATTCTAGGGTTGCATTTCAATCTTGTGCTGACTTACTCTTGCAAGTAAGGATTGTTTAACTCTAAAGCTGAACTAAGTTAAGATCATACAATTATGAAAAATCAGAGAAACTTTTATTAGCTACACGAATTTCATTAGCTATACAAATATGTAAGTCCTTCACTGTTTCCTTTTATTCTTCAAAGACATTTTATTGTATGGATTTCTAATTTTCATTATGATCAGTGAATATATTCTACATTAGTTGAGGGATTTTAAAAATTTTAAAGATTTTGGCCTGGTATATAGTTTATCTTGGTGAATATGCCATAGACACTTAAAAAAGTGCATTCATTCTAAAGCTGTTTGCTATAGTGTTTTATAAATGTCCATTAGGTTTAAATGGTTGATATATATTGTTCATATCTTCTATGACTGATATTGTGTTTTGGTCTATAAATTACTGAAAGAGTAGAGTTTAAAGTCACCAACTATGATTGTGGATTTGTCTGTTACTCCCCTTATTTCTGTCAGTTTCATTTCATGTAATCTGAAACTTTGTTATTAGTCATATAAATTTTCATGATTATTATGTCTCCCTTATAAATTGACCCTCTTATATTATGAAATGTCTGTATCTCTGGTAATACATTAACTTGAAGTTCACTGTATCAGAAATTAATATAACTACTCTAGGTTTCATATGCTTGCTGTTAGTATGGTGTATCTTTTCATCTTTTCTTCCTTTTAACCTATATCTTTATGTATAAAATATTGTCATTATTAGATGGCATAAAGTTGGGTTATGTTTTAACTGTTAACAGTTGGAGTGTTTATTCAATGTTCACTTAATATAATTATTGAAAAAGTGGATTTAAGTCCACCTCTTTTATTGTTTTTTTCTATGTAAGTGTGTACTCCTTATCAGTGTCTATCTTCTGTTTTTTTGTTCTTCCTTCCCTTCTTCTCTGTCTTGCTTTTGATTGTTTATTTATTTATTTATTTTTAACATCTTTATTGGAGTATAATTGCTTTACAATGGTGTGTTACTTTCTGCTTTATAACAAAGTGAATCAGTTATACATATACATATGTTCCCATATCTCTTCCCTCTTGCATCTCCCTCCCTCCCGCCCTCCCTATCCCACACCTCTAGGTGGTCACAAAGCACAGAGCTGATCTCCCTGTGCTATGCGGTTGCTTCCCACTAGCTATCTATTTTACGTTTGGTAGTGTATATATGCCCATGCCACTCTCTCTGTCACATCTTACCCTTCCCCCTCCCCATATCCTCAAGTCCATTCTCTAGTAGGTCTGTGTCTTTATTCCTGTCTTGCCACTAGGTTCTTCATGACCTTTTTTTCCCTTAGATTCCATATATATGTGTTAGCATACTGTATTTGTTTTTCTCTTTCTGACTTACTTCACTCTGTATGACAGACTCTAGCTCCATCCACCTCACTACAAATAACTCCATTTCGTTTCTTTTTATGGCTGAGGAATATTCCACTGTATATATGTACCACATCTTCTTTATCCATTCATCCGATGATGAACACTTAGGTTGCTTCCATGTCCTGGCTATTGTAAATAGAGCTGCAATGAACATTTTGGTGCATGACTCTTGTTGAATTATGGTTTTCTCAGAGTATATGCCCAGTAGTGGGATTGCTGGGTCGTATTGTAGTTCTATTTTTAGTTTTTTAAGGAACCTCCATACTGTTCTCCATAGTGGCTGTATCAATTTACATTCCCACCAGATTGTTTAATTTTTTTTTTCAGATTTCCATTTTCCTTAACCTTTTTAACTCTACCTTTTTGTAGTTTTTTAGTGGTTTTCTAGTGATTTCAATATACATGTTTAGTTATTTCAGTGTTTAAGACCATTAAATCACTTCACATAAACAGAAGAATCTTGGAAACATACATACCTATTTACTTGGTCTCTGCCCCTTGTTATGCTAGAGATGTCATATATATTATATCTATATCTACTCTAAACCATATAGCCAATGGAATAATTGTTTTAAATAGATATATTTATTTTTAAGAATTTAAGAGGGAAAACATTTCATAATTACCCACATATTAACCAGTTTTAAAGCTTTTCATTCTATCCGGAAGATCCATGTTTCCTTCTGTTATCATTATTTATCTTCCCAAAGAGCTTTCTTTAGCACCAGTAGTGCTGGTGATAATTTTTCTTAGTTTTCTTTTATCTGACAGTGTCTTTTTTTTAGTCCTCTTTATTGAGGAATATAGTTACTGAATATAGAATTATGATTTAACTTTTTCCCCTAGTACTTTAAAGATAATATTCCATGGTTTTCTCTGCTTCATTGAAATAAAATCCATTTTTGGGGTAGTTGGTATAGAAAATAGTTGAAGCAAAAGTTTAGGCTAGCAAAGCAGGATGTGATAGATGCTTTAACAAACAGTTGTTATGAAGAGTTCTTAACTAAACAGTTTGTTTTTATGTGTTGCTCTCTGTGTCTCTTGACAGTTTTGAAAAATGAGCTCCCCTTGACAGGGAGTTGGTTTTATTTATATTCTTGTCTTACCCAGAAAGTCATACAGAAAATAATCATTCCATACTTTTAAATGGCTAGTTTTGCTTTCATGGTATTTACAATAAAATAATAAGTTAGTTAGAGAGTAAATGGATGACTCTGTTAAAGAGAAAAAGCAAGGTAAAAAGATTGGAGTGAATTGATGTTAGAAATATTTCATTTAATTAATTGATAATATTACCATTTGGTCAAGGCATAGAAATACGGAATATTTTGTGAATTGTGCTGTGATGTAAACATTTGGTATGAGTTCTCTTAACACAGAATTGATCCATCTCTTGAAATAATATCCCTTTATTGAAGATAAGTGGGACATGGGTACCTCACAACCTCTGAATTTAGGGAGGATGAAATTAACCTTTGAATTGTATGTGTTTGATTTGAATGGCATATTTTTTTTCTTTCACATGATTCCCACATGTGAACTCCTATGACAATCATACAGGAAAGAGGAAGCTGTTGTAGTTTTTGCAATGTACATTGTCACCAAAACATACTACCATCCTTGATCTTTTGAGAAATTTAGAAATAACATTCCAATGGACATGTAAGATAAATAAGTTTCTGTGGAAGCAGAAGTGCTCAGTTTTGAGAAGCACTTTGGTGTTGTAATGTCTTATGTTAATGATTCTCAAATTCTGCCCCATTCTACTTTATCATCTATCTGTCTGTCTATCTATCACTTTATCTTCTGTATTTATCTGTATATCTCTACCTATCATCTGCTTATTAACTTATTAATAGATAAGTTATCATTCAAGTTCAATCATCCATCTTATAAACGATCTTTTGTGTATCATCGATTTATCTATCTCTCCATCCATGCCTTTATTAGGTATAATAGGCAGAAGAGTATGGCAATAGGAAAACAAGGGGGTTACCTCCCATGTGAAAGGACAGTGATGACAGTGGTCTCTGAAGTGATGATGTATAAGGAGAAAACAAGAAGAGAACATGAGGACTGTGGACCAGTAACTCAGGGACCCATCTAGCAGGAACTCTGGACTTACTACTATGCTCACATTTGAAAAATCAAAATAGAGTTGCCTATATTCTGTGTCAGCTTACGTGAGAAAATTTCATCTAAATATGAGAGCTCTGCCTTTTCAGTCCACCTATGCTTCCATATTTTAAAACTCAGTTTTAATTACATGGAGTTATCACCTCAGTTTACTTTAGACCATGGATTGGTAAACCTTTTCTGTAAAAGGCCAAATAACAAATGATTTCAGCTTTTTAGGATTTATGAACTCTGTTGCAGCTAATCTACTCTTCTATTGTAGCGTGAAAGCAGCTAAACACAATGTGTAATTGAATGAGTGTGGCTGTGTTCCAGTAATACTTTATTTACAACAGCAGGCTGTGGGCTTGAGTACCACATGCTGAACTAGAGCACTGGTTAAATCAGAACCTGGAAAATAATCGGATTAACCCCACTACATGGTAAAAATATCTGAAAATTATTTCCCTATTTTATTTTCATGAAAATTATTTTAGTTCCTCTGCTAAATCTCACTCATAAGAGAGTGCTATAAATGAATACTACATGCCATCATAACCTAAACAATGTAAAACTGTGTAAATGACTGGAGTGATATGAACCCCTTTCCAGTTGTAACCAATAAATTATATTTTTAAGTTGAGCATATTTCTCCCACATTCCATTTATAAAGTCCGCAAGGATTGTGTCCAAAATCTTGCCTGCCTTCTTTTCTCCTTCAGCACATTTCAAGTCAAAATGTTATCTATCAGTTTCCTTGGTGGTATCCAGTCTCCTTAGGCATTGACTTCAGTCTATTTTGACATCATTTGAACAGTTTTTGTAATTGTTTCAACATCTCAGAATAGGATTTGTATCTTCCAAGGCTATTATGTAACCTAGTTTGTAAAAATGTGAAAGATTCAACAGTATAAATAGCTAATGGATACAATCTTTAATCCAGTTAAACTGTGTTTTCCAAGTTTTCTTCATGTTATCTGCATTGGAGGGTTTAGAGGAGAGAAAAAAGTATCTAAAACGCGCTAACTTAAAATTAAATTTGAGCTATTGCTTATTCTGCAGTCAATTGAAAATGTACCTGTATATTTACATATATGACCAGTTTAGTGTTAATATTCTATGAAAGGCTCACCCAAATCAATTAGAAAAAGACAAGCATTCCAGTACAAAAGTGGGAAAACACATAGATGAGCAATTCATAAAAGGTAAGTATTGTGAATGGCCAAGAACACATAAAAATATACTCAACCATATCTATCTTTATAATGAAATATTAAATATATATTAAATAATTATCAATCATTATACATATATAATGAAATAAATATATGTATGTGTGTTTAAACAGACAGAAACACGCATAGTAAAATAAATCAACAGTTACTTTTTCACCTATTAGATTAACAGGCACATTTGTTAACAAAGTGTGGAGAATTTGGGACTCCTTGTGTGTTACAGTCTTTTCAATAGACAGTGGAAAAATATGTATTAGATGGAAATTAGCACATTTTGACTAACAATTTTATTTTTAGAAATTTACCTATAAGATATAATAAGGAGTGTTCAAATGTGTATATAAACTCAAGGGTACTCATGAGAGCCTTAGTTATACTTGTAAAATTATAAGTAATCTGTTTATCAAGTCATAATATTAGGTAAATTAATGATGATTCATTTATCTAACTGAATTGTATTCAGTTATATATGGTAATGTATACTGAAATTAATTGATATGACAATCCAGATTTTTCAAAAGTTCATTTGTCCATCAGTTACTGAGTATCAACTATGTTTGAGGCATTAATATTGTATTTCATTCACATAAAATGATATATGTATGTGATTGTTTGGATATGGTCAATAAACGAATTTTACAGGAAGAATGTTCAAAAACTGTTGATGGTGAGTTTGGGTCATTATTTTACTATTATCTATGTGTGTGTGTGTGTGTGTGTGTGTGTGTGTGTGTGTGTGGTGTAGTTTCAAATATATATATTTCAATTATATATAGCAATTGAATTCTTAGTATGTGTACTACCACATGCTGAGATAAATACTTTTTCATGGATTATCTCATTTAATGCTAATGATAACCATAATAACAGATTAGAATATTCATTCCTTTTTATAAGATAAGAAGATAGAGACTGAGTTTGAAACTAAATTTGATTGTGCAATTCATTCTGTTATTCACAACTTAAAAAAACCCACACACTCAGTGTCACAGCCTTTGGTAGATGATAATTAAAAATACTTATATTTTGCTAAATCTCCCCATGTTTGGGGAAAAGACACACATTTCTGAGGTCATATTTGTTTTCTCTGTGTTGTTAAGGTCAGAGCCATGAGAATTCTCAAGTTTAGTTCTTTAGGCTAAAAAGTGTATGTGTTGAGATATTGCCGGAACAGGAGAAAAAGATGAATAGGGCATTGGTTTGTGGGAAATTCTGTGGTATAAATCTACACAGAATGACCTCTAGAAATATGGGGCACCAGTGCTTGGGTGATGGGACAGTGTTCTTCGGCAGAAACCATTTCATAGATAGAGAATGGGGCACAGATCAAAGTCCAAAGAGAAATGGCCAGTAAGAGGAGTATCAGTAAATGGAAGAAATCAACTTTGGATCAGACTTGGTGATAGGCAATAACAAGACAAATACTGTAGATATCAGGGAAAGGACCAATGAGGATCTTGGAGTGAAGAAATAATCCCCAACTGATATGGATTCAAATGCCATAATCTCCTATTGGAATATTTTTCAAATTGTACTTTATGACCATATGGTCTGGATTATAAACTATCTACCTCATATGAATATGTGTTCTATAATCAATTCACTTTTCTCCAGTTATCTGTATCCATTCTAACACTTTTCTAAAGTCAACACTGTGTCTTACAAGTGTGGTTCATTAGTAATTCTCAGCTAGTAACTAAAATGTTGGCCAGAATGATAAGCAGAGTGAATTGTGACATAAGTTTTGCCTGACTGTGCCATAACAGTGGCTAAGGTATGTTTAAAAATTTGGGTGGTTTATAGCAAGGTATGTGCTATGCTATTCTAACTTTGCCTTTTTATCTTCTGGTATCTTGAGGGGAAATGGACCTACATAAGATACTCACAGTTGGGGCTCTGTAACGTTGAGACTACTGAAGGAGGAAGATAAGTACAGAAGGAAAAACCAGTCATATATGGGTAAGGCTGCATCTGTCAAAGAGGACTGCTGGACACTGAGCTGTTCAGCCTCTGGTTTTGACTGGTACAATTTGGGGATGTTTGGAGCTGGTAAATCTCTTTAAGGATGATAAAACTGATTAATGATGTTAAGATGTTTATAATATTATTAAACTAATATGTGAATGAATGAATGAATTAATAGGGTAGAAAGTAAAGTTCTTTACTACAGAAAGCTGCAAGGAACATTATAGGAATGACAGGATATAAGAACTCAACATTTGGCAATAATCATAATATTCAAAAATTGTTTCAACCAGGAACATCAAAGGATGCTAGAACTTATTGGAGAAAATTTGAAGAGAAACAGGATACTTTTTAAAATATTATTTTTAAAACATTTATTTAAGTATAGTTGATTTACAGCTATAAGACTTTAAGTCTGAAATTAGGTCAAAATGATAGTATAAAATAATATGTAAAAAGAAGAATATCTTGAAGCGTATGGCTTCAGGTGTACATACATGCTCAGGAAATATGAAAGTGTGGAGTAAGTGTATGAATACTATGATACCAGTGAGTCTTATCTGTATCTGCATTTGAACCATTTCCAATAGAACAAGTCTTTTTACCCACAATTCACTTAGCATAATATTTTCAAGGTTCAGCCACTTTATGACGTATATCGGAACTCCATTTCTTTTTATGGATGAGTAATATTCCATTTATAGATATATCACATTTTGCTTATTCATTCATCAGTTAGTGGCTATTTGGGTTATTTCTACTCTTTGGCTGTTTTGAATAATCTTGCTATAAATACCTGTGTAGAGATTTACTTCTTTTAGGGATGAGAATATGGTAACTCTATGTTTAACATTTTGAGGAGCTGTCTGACCAGGACTTTAAGATCATACTTGTTTCATTTGAAGGTGTACAACTCTGTGCACAGTGAATATCTTGTTGAATATTGGTGGAAAGTCTTACTGTAGAAATAATTAAGTAAATTGAAAAACCAAGATAAACACAGTTGAAGCCCATTGCCTCATACCTGGTTGATTCAATGGGTATATATACTTTTTATTATTGTGCATTTTTGCTTTTATGTTTTTTGTTTTAAATGTTATGGAATCAATGTTGGTTTACATACAAAGCATTTCCTTATCTTACAACATTAATTATGATGGAGAAAGGGTCTCGAATAAGTGAATTAAATATTATTCAAGGACAGTAGGATCATTCGGATCAGTAGAATTTTGCCACAGAAATATATTGATTTTACTCATAATGTTCATGAAGAACTGAAATGAAAAACTTTCTCTCATTAGTTTAATAGCTGGTGTAGCCTCCCTTATTCATTGTCATCTTCAATTTTCACGTGTAAATCAAGTGGTTTAGTATGTTTCCAGGGTTATGTATGACTGTTATTTTTTGGGTGTCTTCAGGGTCTATCCTTTCTCACAGGCAGCCAGCAAAAGGTGTCCTTTTGTATGAATGTGTCCGGATCATATATTCATACATTGTGACAAATCTGAAGAAAATGAGAGACAAAATCACTGTTGTTGAACAGTACTGTATTTCTATTATAAGCAAGTGAGGGAAGATGTTAGCTAACTCATTTTAGTGTTAGCTCACAGTTTGGGTAGCTTTGAGTGCTACAAGTTTTGCATGTATTCAACATTTGATATCTGAGTATCTGGTTCCTTATTAAATGGTATTCCTTTGAGTGTGTGCCTGCTAACAAATATATAGGCTCAATACACGAGAGTGTGGAGTGGGTACATGAATACTAGGCCCAGTGTTCATTCCAGCCTTTCTTCTTTTTTAAAAAAAATATTTTTAAATTAATTAATTAATTTGACTGCATCAGGTCTTAGTTGCGGCATGTGGGATCTTTGTTGAGGCACGCGGGATCTTTTGTTGCAATGCGTGGGCTCTTCATTGCGGCGTGCGGGCTTCTCTCTAGTTGTGGCGTGCTGGTTTTCTCTTCTCTAGGTGTGGCGTGCGGACTCCAGAGCGTGTGGGCTCTGGAGTTGTGGTGCCCGGGCTCCAGAGAGCATGGGCTCTGTAGTTTGCGGCACGCGGGCTCTCTAGTCAAGGCGCGTGAGCTCAGTAGTTGTGGCGCACGAGCTTATTTGCCCCACTGTATGTGGGATCTTAGTTCCCCGACCAGGGATTGAACCCATGTCCCCTGCATTGGAAGGTGGATTCTTTACCACTGGACCACCAGGGAAGTCCCTGTCCCAGCCTTTTTTCAATTTTGTATTTGTACCTCTTATATACTTTTTATTTTATGTACAGTAAAACACACCCTTTGTCGTGTACAGTTCTGTGGGTTTTGACAAAGGTATATAATAGTATATCTAGCACCACAATCATGATGTGGAGGGTTTCCATTACCCCTAAAATCCCCTTGTGTTTCTCCTCCTTCTACTCCACAATTTCTTGCAATCACTGTTTCTATAGTTTTGCCTTTTACAAAATGTCATTTAAATGGAATTAAACATTACTTAGTGTCTAGGGTCTAGTTCCTTTTACTTAGCACTCTGAGTTCCCCAGTTTACTTGCAGGCCTTTATCCTTCAGAGACCTCTGTTAGGTTGTAGATGTACTACTCCTAGGATTCTTAATTGCATTCTGTGTGGAGAAAAGACAAGCCAATCTTACTCCATCTTAATTCCACTTATGTCTTACCTCTCTCTAATGTCTTTTTTCATTTGGTTCTTTTTTTTAGAATTTCCATTTATCTTTTGAACTGTCTCATCTATCGATATTTTTCTGTTCTTGCCATTGCTCCATTCATTTCTATATGTTGCTTGTAATAGATTTTCAGAGTTCTTATCTTACTTCCAGAATATAGGTCTCACAACGCCTTTATCATGTGCTTTTCATTTGACCCATCACAAAGCATTTTCACAAAGTCTTTATTTGGTGGAATACAACTTTAGAATTTCTCACTTAAAAAGAAAACTGTTATGCCACTAATTTGCATAGCATTGTAGACAGGATTACTGACTATTTGCAGAGTGAAGAATTCAGAGAGGAAATAAGTGAAGAAATGAAATGACAAAGGTGATAAAGGACCAAGGAACCGTGATTTGTGTGACGAGGACTAGACATGTGGGGATGCCTGTACAATAACTAATTACATAGAACCAATTGTTGTACTTGATTTTAAATGAATTTCATGTATTTTCTAATCTGATTTATATTCTTTGTGATGTTCTGCTGCAGGTCAAAGGCTAGAAAGTTATCATACTTCAAGGAGGAAAGGTGAGCAGCTACTCGGGTGCTATTGAAAGTTTTGGTCTGTGTTCTGGCCAGTGATGTGAGAAATTCAAGTCCTGTCAGCTCATTCTTTCAGGCGCTCAGAGAGCATGCTTTTATGATAGATTTTTCCCTATAGGTATGCCTACTTTGTTAATGGAATCTTCATTATTGTTTCTTTCCTTTATTAAATAAAAATCTCTCTTTGAAGTAACTTGGTTAACATTTAAGAACCATTGATAGATTTCCTTTTTATACCATTTTATTATGTATGAAAATAATCTTTTAGTGAAATTTAAATGTGCCAAAATATTTATTTATCTTTTTATTACTAGCATTTCAGAACTTAGATTTTTTACTCATATTTCTACGATAATCAAACCTTATTTGCTACCTCATTTACAAATATTACCCCACTACTCCTTGAATTTTTAGTTGACTTAATTTTTTTGTATTTTCTCAATATATTTTATTTTATTTTATTCGAAAAATCCATGGTTATGTGCCTACTGGGCTGTGTAGTTGAGGGTTCCATTGTTCAACCACTAAACAAAATGTCTACTGTATCTGTGCTGTTTTTTATTCATAATGCAGTAGTTAAGCCTGAAGAAAATAAGCCTGGCTATGGAAATGGTTATTTGTTGGGAGGGTGCTTGTCTGGATCGATGATGAGAAAAATTGTCTGAGGATGCTGAGGGACTCATTCCAGATGTCAATCTGAGGTCCAGATGAATGCCCCTCTAATAGGACAAATAAGACCCTCATAGCCTGGCTTTATTTGGTGACCCCCTCATTGACGACATAATACTACTGCAAGCATGCCTTTTCTTTCTCCAGGGCAAGGCATTATTAGCATCCTATCTTATGAGGCAATATTCGCTGTATATATGCTAAGTGATCCAAGACTTGCTTCATTTTGCTCACTTTGAACAGAGATGTAGATAGAACTTGTTTAAAGGAAATGTTCTTGAGTAATAAATGAGGAAACAAAAGAAATGTTGCATTAATAAGGGGTCAAGCAATTGTGATGGGTACTGAAAGCCTCATTAGTGTTGGGCTAAAAGAAGGGAAACATGCATGCCTATAATAAATATTGACCATGGAGTCAGTATTAGTGCTTTGTTATTTTTAGTGTTGAGTATTTTTTGAGACTATATCTTTCTTTTGTTGTTGTTGTTGTTGTTTATTTATGGTTTTCTGAGGAAGAAGGGCTGAAATGAGGACCTCCACTTCAGAGAATAGGGGTGAGTAACTATACCTGAGTCCTTTAAAATTCATATGTCATGTGCTCTGTGCCACACCCTGAAGTCTCTGTGTTCATCTGTTCAATGGCTTACTCAATTATATCTTCATGATATGTTATTTTCTTTGGTTATTGCCTCTACCTTCATTTCCAAATTTTAAATTTTATTTTATCAGAGTTTTGGGTGGACTGACAAATGGAGAATCTTGGAAAATTGTTGGTTTTTTAATACATTTTCGTATTGCAGTGAAATATCCTTTGGTGAAATTAAGCTGTGCTTGGGAGTTTCCGTAACAAATTATGGTTTCAGAATGTTGACCCCATGA
Organism: Balaenoptera acutorostrata; assembly: GCF_949987535.1. Taxonomy (NCBI): domain Eukaryota; kingdom Metazoa; phylum Chordata; class Mammalia; order Artiodactyla; family Balaenopteridae; genus Balaenoptera; species Balaenoptera acutorostrata. The sequence continues at coordinate 57,093,499 of NC_080066.1, read as the reverse complement.
TTGAGATCATCAGAGTTAGAGCATTTTGGTCAGATCCATAAGATCATTATGGGTCATTATTGCTACTCTTCTCAGTGTTGAGTTTGACTTTAATTAGGCGTTTCTCATTTTTTGATGTGAAAAATTATATATTAAACTTTCTGAGATCTTTCTAAGGCCATGAAGATTTTAAATGATACAAAAGCTGGAAGTACTTCATTTTCCTGAAACACAAAAAAATTCAATTTTCCATAGTATATTAATCTCACAAAAGATATCGGGTTGGGTTAATCAAGTGTAGAGATAGTGAAATTTCATATATTAAATAATTAATCATTATTTGTTGTTAAAATTGAAACATCCATCAGTAAGGAAAATGGTCTGTATATTCCTTGGCATGATTACACAGGTTTTTTGTTACCTAGGGCCTGGTGTTTAATACTTTAGAAATGGGTAAACTCTGTTTTTCTCTTGACAAAGTTATGGTCGCAAATTCTTTGAAGTAATAATTGTTTTTGTTATTTTTATACTTATTTATTTATTTATGTATAGTAATATATATTTTCACTTCTCCAGAACCTAGCAAAGTAATTCAAATTAACTCAATAACAACTAATAAAATAGCCATGAACATTAATAATTGTAATGTTAGGGAGGAAAAGAGACCTACCAGATACTGACATGAACTGTAGAAACTCATATCATTAAAAAACATTTGAATATAATTATGAATGACAGGAACACTAGAACATATTTTGGTCTCATAAATATGATCCTAAAATTACATAATTGTTTATTCATCCATGTTAGTATATAAGTAGATTTGTAGTGCATGTTTGCTGTCTTAATGTGTAGAATTAAATTGATACATAGTATTAATGCTGTAAATGGCAAGTATTAAAATGTACAACCCAGGGTGTTTTAAAAAGGAAGTACTTTTTCCTAGGATTGGGAACAAGATGATGTCCTGTCTCATCACTTCTTTTTTTTTAATTGAAGTATAGTTGATGTACAATATTATATAAGTTATAGGTATAAATATAGTGATTCACAATTTTTTTGTTTTTTGTTTTTTAAACATCTTTATCGGAGTATAATTGCTTTACAATGGTGTGTTAGTTTCTACTTTATAACAAAGTGAATCAGTTATACATATGTTCCCATATCTCTTCCCTCTTGCATCTCCCTCCCTCCCACCCTCCCTATCCCACCCCTCTAGGTGGTCACAAAGCACCGAGCTAATCTCCCTGTGCTATGCAGTTGCTTCCCACTAGCTATCTATTTTATGTTTGGTAGTGTATGTATGTCCATGCCACTGTCTCACTTTGTCCCAGCTTACCCTTCCCCCTTCCCATATCCTCAAGTCCATTCTCTACTAGGTCTGTGTCTTTATTCCCGTCTTGCCACTAGGTTCTTCATGACCTTTTTTTTTTTTCTCCTTAGATTCCATATATAAGTGTTAGCATACTATATTTGTTTTTCTCTTTCTGACTTACTTCACTCTGTATGACAGACTCTAGCTCCATCCACCTCACTACAAATAACTCCATTTCGTTTCTTTTTATGGCTGAGTAATATTCCATTGTATATATGTGCCACATCTTCTTTATCCATTCATCTGTCGATGGACATTTAGGTTGCTTCCATGTCCTGGCTATTGTAAATAGAGCTGCAATGAACATTTTGGTACATGACTCTTTTTGAATTATGGTTTTCTCAGGGTATATGCTCAGTAGTGGGATTGCTGGGTCGTATGGTAGTTCTATTTGTAGTTTTTTAAGGAACCTCCATACTGTTCTCCATAGTGGCTGCATCAATTTACATTCCCACCAACAGTGCAAGAGTGTTCCCTTTTCTCCACACCCTCTCCAGCATTTAATGTTTCTAGACTTTTTGATGATGGCCATTCTGACCGGTGTGAGATGATATCTCAGTGTAGTTTTGATTTGCATTTCCCTAATGATTAATGATGTTGAGCATCCTTTTATGTGTTTGTTGGCAATCTGTATATCTTCTTTGGAGAAATGTCTAATTATGTCTTCTGCCCATTTTTGGATTGGTTTGTTCGTTTTTTAGTTATTGAGCTGCATGAGCTGCTTGTAAATTTTGGAGATTAATCCTTCGTCAGCTGCTTCATTTGCAAATATTTTATCCCATTCTGAGGGTTGTCTTTTGGTCTTGTTTATGGTTTCCTTTGCTGTGCAAAAGCTTTTAACTTTCATTAGGTCCCATTTGTTTATTTTTGTTTTTATTTCCATTTCTCTAGGAGCTGGGTCAAAGAGGATCTTGCTGTGATTTATGTCATAGAGTGTTCTTCCTATGTTTTCCTCTAAGAGTTTGACAGTGTCTGGCCTTACATTTATTTCTTTAATCCATTTTGAGTTTATTTTTGTGTATGGTGCTAGGGAGTGTTCTAATTTCATACTTTTACATGTAGCTGTCCAGTTTTCCCAGCACCACTTATTGAAGAGGCTGTCTTTTCTCCACTGTATACTCTTGCCTCCTTTATCAAAGATAAGGTGACCATATGTGCGTGGGTTTACTTCTGGGCTTTCTATCCTGTTCCATTGATCCATATTTCTGTTTTTGTGCCAGTACCATACTGTCTTGATTACTGTATCTTTGTAGTATAGTCTGAAGTCAGGGAGCCTGATTCCTCCAGCTCCATTTTTGGTTCTCAAGATTGCTTTGGCTATTCGGGGTCTTTTGTGTTTCCATACAAATTGTGAAAGTTTTTGCTTTAGTTTTGTGAAAAATGCCAGTGGTAGTTTGATAGAGATTGCATTGAATCTGTAGGTTGCTTTGGGTAGTAGAGTCATTTTCACAATGTTGATTCTTCCAATCCAGGAACATGGTATATCTCTCCATCTATTTGTATCATCTTTAATTTCTTTCATCAGCGTCTTATAATTTTCTGCATACAGGTCTTTTGTCTCCTTAGGTAGGTTTATTCCTAGATATTTTATTCTTTTTTTTTGCAATGGTAAATGGGAGTGTTTTCTTAATTTCACTTTCATATTTTTCATCATTAGTATATAGGAATGCCAGAGATTTCTGTGCATTAATTTTGTATCCTGCTACTTTACCAAATTCATTGATTAGCTCTAGTAACTTTCTGGTAACATCTTTAGGATTCTCTATGTATAGTATCATGTCATCTGCGAACAGTGACAGCTTTACTGCTTCTTTTCCAATTTGGATTCCTTTTATTTCTTTTTCTTCTCTGATTGCTGTGGCTAACACTTCCAAAACTATGTTGAATAATAGTGGTGAGAGTGGGCAACCTTGTCTTGTTCCTGATCTTAGTGAAAATGGTGTCAGTTTTTCACCACTGAGGACGATGTTCGCTGTGGGTTTGTCATATATGGCCTTTATTATGTTGAGGAAATTTCCCTCTATGCCTACTTTCTGCAGGGCTTTTATCATAAATTGGTGTTGAATTTTGTCGAAAGCTTTCTCTGCATCGATTGAGATGATCATATGGTTTTTCTCCTTCAATTTGTTAATATGGTGTATCACGTTGATTGATTTGCATATATTAAAGAATCCTTGCATTCCTGGAATAAACCGCACACTTGATCATGGCGTGTGATCCTTTTAATGTGCTGTTGGATTCTGTTTGCTAGTATTTTGTTGAGGATTTTTGCATCTATGTTCATCAGTGATATTGGCCTGTAGTTTTCTTTGTTTGTGACATCTTTTTCTGGTTTTGGTATCAGGGTGATGGTGGCTTCGTAGAATGAGTTTGGGAGTGTTTCTCTCTCAGCTATATTTTGGAAGAGTTTGAGAAGGATGGGTGTTAGCTCTTCTCTAAATGTTTGATAGAATTCTCCTGTGAAGCCATCTGGTCCTGGGCTTTTGTTTGTTGGAAGATTTTAATTCACAGTCTCAATTTCAGTGCTTGTGATTGGTCTGTTCATATTTTATATTTCTTCCGGGTTCAGTCTCAGAAGGTTGTGCTTTTCTGAGAATGTGTCCATTTCTTCCAGTTTGTCCGTTTTATTGGCATAGAGTTGCTTGTAGTAATCTCTCATGATCGTTTGTATTTCTGCAGTGTCAGTTGTTACTTCCCCTTTTTCATTTCTAATTCTATTGATTTGAGTCTTCTCCCTTTTTTTCTTGATGAGTCTGGCTAATGGTTTATCAATTTTGTTTATCTTCTCAGAGAACCAGCTTTTAATTTTGTTGATCTTTGGTATCATTTCCTTCATTTCTTTTTCATTTATTTCTGAGCTGATATTTATGATTTCTTTCCTTCTGCTAACTTTGGGGGTTTTTGTTGTTGTTGTTGTTGTTCTTCTTTCTCTAATTGCTTTTGGTGCAAGGTTAGGTTGTTTATTTGAGATGTTTCTGTTTCTTAAGGTAGGATTGTATTGCTATAAACTTCCCTCTTAGAACTGCTTTTGCTGCATCCCATAGGTTTTAGGTCGTCGTGTCTCCATTGTCATTTGTTTCTAGGTATTTTTTTATTTCATTTGTAAAGGTTGTACTCCATTTGTAATTATTCTGGAATATTGCTTATATTTCCCGTTGTGTACAATATAGCTTGTAGCTTATTTTATACTTAATAGTTTGTACCTGTTAATTCACTACACCTATTCCATCCTCTCCCTTCCCTCTCCCCAGTGGTAACCACTACTTTGTTCTCTATATCTGTGAGTCTACTTCTTTTTGTTACATTCACTAGTTTGTGAGGCCCTTGTGATGTCCTTGTCTGGCTTTGGTATCACTGTTAAGTTGACCTCATAGTATGAGTTAGGAAGTGTTTCTTCCTCCTCTATTTTTTGAAAGAGTTTGAGAAGTATTGATGTCAATTATTCCTTAAATGTTTGGTAGAATTCACCAGTGAAGCATATGGTCCTAGGCTTTTCTTTGCTGGTAGTTTTTTTTTTTTTTTTTTTTTAATTTCTGACTCAGTCACTTTTTTATTAATCTGTCATGGTCCATTTGGGCCGTCATAACAGACACCACTGATCAGGTAGCGTATAAACAATAGAAATTTATTTTTCAAGTTTTGGATGCTGGAATACCAGCATGGTTGAAATCAGGGGGCTGGTATGCTCGGGTTAGGGCCCTCTTCTGAGTTGAAGACTTCTTGTATCTTCACATGGTGAAAGGAATAAAAGAGTTTAGTGGAGGTCTCTTTTATAAGAAAGGAATCTTATTCACCAGGTCTCCACCATTATGGTGCAAACACTTCCCAAGGGCCCCACCTACTAATCCGTTAACTTTTGGGGGTTGTGATTTTAAAATATGAATTTTGGGGGGATGCAAAAATTCAGACCATAGCAAGGTCAATTAGGATTTTCAATTTATTCTTGAGTTATTTTTGATAGTTTTTATGTTTTTTTTGGAATTATTCCATTACATCTAGATTGTTTAATTTGTTGGTATACACCTGTTCATAGTATTGTTTATAACCCTTTTCATTTCTTTGAAATCAGTAATAATGTGCCTGTGTCCATTTGTGACATTAGTAAGTTGAATCTTCTCTCTTTTCCTCTGGTCAGTTTAGCTAAAACTTCCTGAATTTTGTTAAAGTTTTCAAAGAATCAGTTTTTGGTTTCATTGATTTTTTATTCAATTGATTATCTCAATCTTTAATCTTTATTGTTTTCTATGCTAATCTTTATTTTCTTCCTTTTCTTGCTTTATGTTTGGGTTTCTTGTCTTCTACCTTCTTAAGGTATAAGGTTATATTATTCACTTGAAATCTTTCTTCATTTTTTAATGTAAGTTTTAACAGCTATAAAATTTTCCCCTCAAGTACTGCTTTTGACATCTCATAAGTTTTGGAATGTTGTATGATAATTTTTATTGATCTCAAATAATTTAATAATTTACCTTGAGAATGAGAGAAGCTTATTTGATTCATTGTTTATTAGGAATGTGTTTCTTAATCTCCACTTGTGTGTGAGTCTTCTAAAATTCCTTGTGTTACCGATTTCTAATTTAATTCCATTGTGGTCAGTGAACATACTTCGTATGATTTCAATGTTTTAAAATTTATTTAAACTTATTTTGGGTGTTATTTCTGGTCTATTCTGAAGAATGTTCCTTATGCACTTGAGAAAAATGTGTAATCTGCTTTTAGGTGGAGTTTTCTGCGTAAGTCCGTTAGGTGTAGTTGATTTATGGTGTTGTTCAAGTGCTCTATTTCCAGAATGATCTCTCTAATTTTTCTATTGGTTATTAAAAGTAGGACATTGAAGTATCCACATATTGTAGAGATGTCTGTTTCTCTCTTCAATTCTGTGCAATTTTGCTTCAAATATTTTGGGACTCTGTTGTTAGGTGTGTAAATGTTTATGATTGCCATATCTTCTTAATCGATTGACTCTTTTATCAATGTTTAATTGACCCATGAAACAATTTTTGTTTGAAAACAAATTTTATCTGATATTAGTATAGTCACTCTAGCTCTCTTTTGGTTACAACTTATACGAAATATTTATTTCATTCTTTAATTTTCAACCAGTTTGTCTCTTTGAATGCAAAGTGTGTCTCTTGCAGATAACATACAGTTGGATCATGTTTTTAAATCCATTTTGCCAATCTCTGCCTTTCACTTATACATTTTATACTATTTCTGGTTAATGTAATTACTGATAAAGGAGGACTACTGCCATTTTGCTGTTCATTTTTTTCTGTGTCTTACATGTTTTTTGGTCTTCACTATTGCTTTTTTTGTGTTAAGTAGATATTGTTGAGTGCACCATTTAAAATTCTTTATTTCCTTGTTGTTTTTACTATATATATTTTAAGTTATTTTCTTAGTGGTTGCCCTAGGGGTAACAATTAACTTCTTAATTTATAACAAACTAGTTATAATTAATACCAATTTAATTTCAATAGTATATAAAATCTTTGCTTCCATATTGCTCCATTTCCTCTGTGTGTTGGCATTGTCACAAATTATGTCTCTATACTTACGTACTCATCACCACAGACTGATAATTTTTGTTTTATGCAGTTATTCAAGCATATGATAAGAAAAGAGAGGAGTTACAAAAAACACATTAATATTGGCTTTTATATTCACTTGTGAAGTTACCTTTACTGATATTATTTATTTCTTGATGTGGATTCAAGTTATTGTATATGGTCCATTCATTTCAGCTTGACTTCCTTTGACATTTGTTGTAGGGCAAGGCTGCTGTCAAAGAACATTCTCAGTTTTTATTGTCTGAGAATGTCTTAATTTCTCCTTCATTTTTGTAAGGCATTATTGTCAGATCAAGAATTCCTAGTTGAATGTCTTTTCGTTGCATAACTTTGAAACTATCATCCTACTGCCTTCTGACCCCATGTTGTATGATGAAAAATCACTTGTTATTTTATTGAAGATCACTTCTATGTGATGAGTCCCTTCTCTATTGCTGCTTTCAAGGTTCTCTCTTTGACTTTCTATTTGAACAGTTTCATAATGATGTGTCTCAGTATGAATCTGTTTGAATTTATCCTACATGGAGTTCATTAGACTGCTTGTATAGGTAGTTTATAACTTTTCATCAACTTTGGGCAGTTTTGTCCATTATTACTTGAAATATACTTTCTGTTCCTTTCTTTCTTCTTTTGTGACTCTCATTATGCATAGGTTGGTACACTGGATGGTAGCCTCATAGGACTTTTAGGTTATGTCCATTAAAAAATAAATTTTCTCTTCCTATAACTGGATAATTTCTGTTGACTTATCTTCAAGTTAGTTTTATTTTTTCAGCTCAATTTGTCATGGAGCCCTTTCTGTGAGTTTTTCAACACTTGCTATTGTGCTTTTCAACTCCAGAATTTCTACTTGATTTGTTTGAAAACTTTCTGTCTCTTTATTGATACACCTATTTCATGAGACAGTGCTTGTGGCGTTCATCTAGTTCTTAAATATGTTTTCCATTAGCTCTTTCAACATATTTAAAGTAACTGATTTAAAATATTTGTCTTTGCGTCCAATGTGTTGGCTTTTCAGGGAGAGTTTCTATTGCTCGTTCTTTTTTTTTTTTTTTTTTTTTCTCTGTGTGTGGGACATACTTCATTGTTTCCTTGAATGCCCAGTACTTTTATGTTGAAAATTGGACATTATGAATATCATAATGTGGCAACTCTGGAAATCAGACCATCTGCCTTCCCTGTTTGTCTGTTGTTGCTTTTTGTTGTTGAAGTTGTTTGTGGTACGTGTTCACTGAAGACTGTTTCATTAGATTTGTGGTCATCTAAAAATTGGACAAAGATTTCCTTAGAAATCTTGAAGACAAAAAATTTCCCTGTCTTTTCAGAAGTCTCTCTGTGTATGTTAGTATATGCCTTTAACACTTAGCCAGGCATTTTAAGCTTTCCCTTAGCCTCAGTTTTTGCTTGTCAAGAGCCTCAAGTTCACTCAAAGAGGAGACCTTAGGCCTTCTCAAGTCTTCCCTGAATAGGCACATAACTCTACATCTGTGCTGCCCTTATAGATTATGAGGAACACATGGAATCACCTGATAGCCATTATTTCAAAAACACAAAAAATTCATTCCTGAACTTTCCTCATAAGGTTTTGGTTTAATTTATTTTCTGTTACAACTGGAATCCATTGCATTAAGCAGCAGTGAAAAACAATGCAAATTACCACCAATCTAGCTGCTATAGCATTGAGTGACTTCTGAATTAGAAGAAAGAAAAGCAAATCTTTGAACCAGTGTTTTAGGGAGCCAACATAAATCGTAAATTAAAAGAGGAAATTACAGTTCTTTGGATATGAGGTCAGTCTGACTCTTTCCACTACAAGAACCAGGAATGTGGAGTGTTATTCTCAATAATATCACTGAGTTGGGGAATAAGATATGGGACTAGAGTCAGTTAAACAGCCCAAAGTTTCTGGATTTTAGAAATTGAACTATTTTTCTTGATTAAGAGATTGCCTAGTGACAGCTATTACTTGGTGAATTTGCAGATTTGCAAAAAAGTTGATAGTGCAAGCATTTACCACTTTTTCATTATTGTTTATGAAGGGACAGGTGTTGGAGTTCCTCATGTGTCAGATTTGGTGCTGTCACTTCTCATTTCCTTTTTGATTTTACCAATCACTAATGAAGTTCATCATATCTTGAAAGAATTATAATCACTTGTGTATCTTCTCTTGAGAAATGTCTATTCAAATAATTTCAACAAATTTTAATTGAATTATTTCTTTTCTTCTTCAGTTGAAAGAGTTGATTATATGGTACGTGAGGAAAGATTTTACCAAAAATATAATTTGAAAATCACCCCCTGTGATTCTGCTGGTTACAGTTTATCTGTAAAATTAAATCCTTATATCACAAAATACAGTAATACTGGTAAAGAAAAATGTATGTAAAATTTTCATTTAACTTTTTGTGAAAAAGATATTTTATTGCTATTGTTCTTTTTGCATTCTGTGAATAGGATAGTTTACCTTTTGTAATAACATGAAATGGAATATAAAATATGTTGCATAACATATGGTGATTCATAATAAAAAACAAGTCTATGGATAATCTTTTTAAAACATGCGATAAAAGAGCACATAATATTGGAGGTATTTTCCACAAAGGTGTTATGTTCAGGAAAAAAGATAATATATATTTTTATCATCTTTATTGGAGTATAATTGGTTTACAATGGTGTGTTACTTTCTGCTCTATAACAAAGTGAATCAGCTATACATATAACCCCATATCTCCTCCCTCTTGCTTCTCCTTCCCACCCTCCCTAACCCACCCCTCTAGGTGGTCACAAAGCACTGAGCTGATCTCCCTGTGCTATGTGGCTGCTTCCCACAAGCTATCTATTTTACATTTGGTAGTGTGTATATGTCCATGCCACTCTCTCACTTTGTCTCAACTTACCATTCCCCCTCCCCCTGTCCTCAAGTACACTGTCTATGTCTGTGTCTTTATTTCTGTACTGGCCTAGCTTCTTCAGAACCTTTTTTTTTTTTCTTTTTTTAGATTCAATATATATGTATTAGCATATGATATTTGTTTTTCTCTTTCTGACTGACTTCACTCTATATGACACACTCTAGGTCCATCCACCTCACTACAAATAACTCAATTTCATTTCTTTCTATGGCTGAGTAATATTCCGTTGTATATATGTGCCACATCTTCTTTATCCATTCATCTGTCAGTGGACACTTAGGTTGCTTCCATGTCCTGGCTATTGTAAATAGAGCTGCAGTGAACATTGTGGTACATGACTCTTTTTTTTTTTAATACCTTATTTATTTATTTATTTATTTATTTATTTATTTATTTATGGCTGTGTTGGGTCTTTGTTTCTGTGTGAGGGCTTTCTCTAGTTGTGGCAAGCGGGGGCCACTCTTCATCGTGGTGCACAGGCCTCTCACTATCGCGGCCTCTCTTGTTGCGGAGCACAGCCTCCAGATGCGCAGGCTCAGTAACTGTGACTCATGGGCCCAATTGCTCTGCGGCATGTGAGATCTTCCAAGACCAGAGCTCGAACCCGTGTCCCCTGCATTGGCAGGCAGATTCTCAACCACTGCACCACCAGGGTAACCCCCATGACTCTTTTCGAATTATGGTTTTCTCAGGGTATATGCTCAGTAATGGGATTGCTGGGTCGTATGGTAGTTCTATTTGTAGTTTTTTAAGGAACCTCCATACTGTTCTCCATAGTGGCTGTATCAATTTACATTCCCACCAACAGTGCAGGAGGGTTCTCTTTTCTCCACACCCTCGCCAGCATTTACTGTTTATAAATTTTTTGATGATGGCCATTCTGACCGGTGTGAGGTGATACCTCACTGTAGTTTTGATTTGCATTTCTCTAATGATTAGAGATGTTGAGCATCCTTTCATGTGTTTGTTGGCAAAAAAAAAAGATAATATTTTAAAAAAGGAACTCTGTGAGGGACATTGCTTAAGGGTTTTTAAAAGTCCATGAACATATCAGGTGAGAGGTACAAATTATGTGTTGGGAAGGGCAGTGATACATTTTCATGGGAGAATATAACATAGGATAAAAAGTATGAAGAATGAAAAATAAGAAGGTTTGAAAAAAATGTGAAGATTTTGACTTAGGCGGCAGTTCCTGGCATGAAGCACAAATCATAGTGTGCCTGGGAATTCTTTGCATTTCACATAGCACAGGTCACGGTGATGTGTATAAGGAATGCCACTTCACTACAAACACAAAAACACAAACGAACAAACACCTACAGGCAAACGTAAGTGACTAATGTCCTACAGTCCTGCCATCAGACACGCATTCAGTCCTCCCTACGGGAAAGAGTTAGTTGGAAGCAGGTGCAGCGCTTACCCTCAGGTAAACATTGGCATGAATCTTCTTCTGTGAGGACTCGGGTCCAATTCTGAAGCCCACGTGTGATTTCTGTCCTCTTCTCAGGTGGAGTTGCCAGGCGAGGCTGGCCGTCCACTAACACAAGAACACCTTCGCGTGGTATGATGACTGGAGGTATGAGGGAGACACGAAAGAAGTGGGGCGGGCCCAGGGTGCTGAACCTGGCCATGGATCTCTCAGGGCCGTAGGCATTCCCCCACCCCAAGATGTGCTATTGGACATTAGGGTTTCCTCGGATGGGCCCAGTGACTGCAAGCATGGATTAACTCTTCCTCTTAATGAGTGGCCTGGGGGCTGTGAATTCCCCAGGCTGTTGGAGTACTCCGGGGTCACTGGATCCTCTGCAGATCCACTCGGCCTCACAGTTGGATTCTGCAGCGTCCCAGCACATGCTCGGATGGATGATGACTCACTCATATGCATTCCTTGGAAAATCTGAACAAAATGAGTGAGAACGCTCTACCGTCTCCTCATCGAAACTGAGGTCCAGCACGTTGCCTCCCTTGGGGGTAGGGGACAGTTAGGAGTGAGGGCCAGCGTTCCCTTGCTGACATGTATGCAAACACCACTCAAGGCGCCAGCATTGGAGGGGCTCCTGTCTGAGGGTCGACTATGTCTGCACAGTACCTGGGTAGGCTATGATGCCAGGTCCTTGGTGAAAGGCCCGTGAGGGATTGCGAGATGGCAGGCTCTCCTGCTGGTCATAGGAGTTGGAGTGTGTGCTGGTCTAGGCCCAGTGAGCTCGCGGCTTGGAGAGGTGTGTTTTGTCGAGGTTCCTGCTTTGGGCGTGACACTTTGAGGGTGTATCCACTGTGCCCTGGCAGGCTTCCAGCTCCCCTCGCGTGGCAGAGGTCTTCCACTGGAAGTCTGTCTGTGGTCCTCGGGTACAGTGCCTTTGATCTCTGTGAGGTCCTCAGTAGTGTCACTGTGGCCATGGAGAAGTGCCAGGATGCATGGGCTGGGGTCGGCATCATCAAAGCAGATATGCTTGTGGTCTGTCTTCCGTGGTGTACAGTGTCCCCGTGTTCACATGATGTCTGTGGCTTCCAGTAGGGTCGAGACGCCCTGCGGGCAGGAGGAGGGCACTTAGGACGATGCTGTCAAGCATTTGAGCGTTTCCTCCGGGTTCAGGGCCACGAAACCTGCAGGCTGGGAGCTGGCCGAGACGTGGCTGGAAAGGTGGCCTAGTTTCTGCCGTGGGGTTCGAACCTGGGTCATGGTTGCTGAAAACCAACACTTCCCGTGGTGGGCATTCCCACTGGTCCACGGAAAGTGACTTGCCCTCGTTGGCGAGAAGTGGCACTTGGGCTGAAGTCTGTTAGCCCCTTGAGAGGTGCCGGGCTGCATCTTGCCTGTAGCCAGCTATAGGTAGGAATCGGCCCCATCCATGGGAGGTTCCCTTGCTTCCAAAAGCGCTGGGAGTGGCCCCAATTACACATAAGATGTGCTACTACCTGGCAGGGTCTCCAGGTCCAGGTAGATGTCACACCCACGGCCGGGAGGCAGGTCTCGTCGAGTCTTTGTGCGTTGGTCTGAAGACGTGGCTGTGGGAGAGCAGGAGTCCGTGGCCTATTTCAACAGCCCCGGGGGGTCAAAGTTCGCATGCGGCCTCTTGAGGCTGACAGGGGTTTCTCTCCATTCGGGGGGGCTCCAAAGCCAGGGTGCTGTGTATAAACAGTGGCTTTTACTGTTCAACTTCTCTGCAGAGGGCCACAGGGACATAGAGAGACCAAGACGCGGATTCACAGGAACACACAGAAACCCACAAGAGAGTCCTCGTGTGCAGTCACAGTCACACACACGCACACGTGGGAATGCACACATACAACCTCACACACCCCGGGCAACGTACGTGCCTAACTTCCTGTAGTCGTGCTGTCAGACATACATTCAGTTCTTGGTAAGGGATAGAGGTCCTTGTGAACCAGGTTCAGGGCTCGAGCCCAGGCAAATGTTCGCATGAATCGTGTTCTTTGAGGACCCTGGTCCAATTCTGAATCCTGTGTGATTTCTATCCACTTCTCAGGTGCAGTTGCTTGGCAAGGCTGGCCGTCAACAAAGACAAGAGGACGTTTGCGTGTTCTGATGATTGGAGGTGCTCAGGAGAACTGGAAAAAGTGAGGTGGGCCCGTGTTGCCTAGTGTGGACGTGGATAACTCAGGATGGTAGGCATTCAACTACCCCAAGATGTGCCATTGGATATTAGGTTTTCCTTAGACGGGCCCAATGGCTGCAAGATTGTATTGACTGTTGCTATTGCTGAGTGGCCTGAGGGCTATGGATTCCCAAGGCTTTTGGAGTACCCCGGGCTCATGGCTCCTCTGATCAGCACCACGGCCTGCCCGGTTGTGTTCGGCAGCGTCCGAGCATGTGCTTGGATCCATGATGACACCCTTGTATGCATTCCTTGGAAAATCTGAACAAAATGAGTGAGAACACTCTACCGTCTCCTCATTGAAACTGAGGTCCAGCACGTTTCCTCTTTCGGAGGTACGGGACAGTTAGGAGTGAGGGCCAACGTCCCCTGCCAACATGCATGCAAAAACCACTACGGGCTCCAGCATTGGTGGGGCTCCTGTCTGAGGGTCGACCGTATCTGCACATAAGCTGGGTCATCTATGAATCCCCTGTCCCTGCCTAAAGGCTGTTGAGGGAATGCAAGGGGTCATGCTCTCCTGCTAGTCTTCAGACTTGGAGTGTGTGCTGGTGTACACCCAGTGAGCTTGCAGTTGGAGAGGTGTGTTTTGCCAGGATCACGCTTCATGCTTGCCGCTTCGGGGGTTGATTCTGGAAGCTAAAAATGAGCAAAGATCCCTGGTTGGAGCCTGGAACCTCAGGCCAGGTCTGTGGCCCTCTCTGTTGTTGTGTTTGGTGAGGTGAAGTTCTTGAGTGCCTGGTGGGGCTTGAGCAGTGAGCGGGGGTGGGCAGCAGTTGGGCAATGGCGGAAGGGGGCTGAGGGATTAGGCCTCGGTGTTGCCCCTGTCAGCTTCTCTGCTGAAGCAGCCAGCGCAGTGTTGGCTCTAAGTGGATCATCTTGGAGTGGGGTAAGAATCAAGTGCTGCATTTAAGACTGTGTGGTGGCTGCAGGCCTGGAGAGCAAAAGGTATCATGAGGACAGGTCCTGTGTGATGTTGTGGGATGGGCTGTCATAATTGGGTTGCAGGCGCTGGCCTCGGGTTCCCAAGGATCTGTCTTGTTCGTGATGGGCTGGCATCAGCTGCCTATGGAGGGGATGTCTTTGGGAATTCATGAGGATGCGGTGAGTTAGGTACGCTGTGTAGAGTTGTGATCCCGTTTCCGGAGGAGTGACTCCCCACGGGTGTCTTGCGGGACGTAGAGAAGATGGACATGCAGAGGCATCTGTGCCGGCCCACTTGGAGTTATGTGAGTTATGAGAACATCCCTATTGGCTGCTTTCTTCCCTTGTTTGGGAATGGGCAAAGCGAAAGTGTTTCTCCCGGGGGGACATGACACCGCCAGCCAGTTTGGCATGCAGGCCATTCAAACAGCCTGAGATTTATCTGCAGCAGTCCGTGGGCGGGGCAGAGATGGAGGCACTGTTGCGATGCCAGGTGTGCTGTCGTGGACAGCCACTGTGCCCTTTCAAGCTTCCAGGTTCCCTCATGTGGCAGAGGTCTTCCATTGAAAGTCTGTCTGTGGTCCTCAGGAACAGTGCATTTGTTCGCTGTGAGTTCCTCGGTAGTGTCGCTGTGGCAGTGGAGAATTGCCAGGATGCATGGGGTGGTGTGGGCATCATCAAAGCAGACAGGCTTGCGGTCTGTCTTCCCTGGTGTTCAGTGTCCCCGTGTTCGCATGATGTCTGTGGCTTCCAATAGGGTCGAGTCGCCCTGCATGCAGGAGGAGGGCACTTAGGAAGAGGCTGTGTATCATTTGAGTGTTTTCTCAGTGGTCAGGGCCACCAATCCTGCCAGTTGGAAACTTGCCGATACGTGGGCGAGGAGGTGGCCTAATTTCTGCTCTGGTGTTCCAACCTGTGTCATGGTTGCTGAAGCCCAACACTTCCCATTGTGGGCATTCCCACGGGGTCACGGAAAGTGATTTGGTCGAGTTGGTGAGAAGACGCACTTGGTCCGCAGTTCCTTAGCCCCTTGAGAAGTGCCGGGCTGCATCTTGCCTGTAGGCAACTGCAGGTCACTGTCAGCCCGCCCATGGGAGGTTCCCTTGCTTCCGGGAGTGCTGGGAGTGACCCCAAGGGCACATCAGATGTGCTGGTAGGTGGCAGGGTCTCCAGGTCCACATAGCTGTGAGAGCCACGGCCGGGAGGCAGGTCTCGTCCAGTCTTTGTGCTTTGGTCAGAAGGCGTGGCTGTGAGAGAGCGGGAGTCTGTGGACTATTTCAACAGTCCCTGGGGGTCAAAGTTCGCATGTGGCCTCTTGAAGCTGACAGGGGTCTTTCTCCCTTCAGTTGGGGGTCTAACCAGGATGGTGTGTATAAACTATGGTGTTTACTGTTAGAGGCGTCTGCAGAGGGCCACAGGGACACCCAGAGACCAAGACGCATATTCAGCGGCACACACTGGAACCCCCGAGTGCATCTTCGTGCGCAGTCAGTCACACACGCCCACAGGCGTGAATACACACATACAGCGTCTCACACACTGGCCAACATACATGCCTAACTTCCTCCAGTCGTGCTGTGAGACACGCAATCAGTTTTCGGTAAGGGATAGTGGTACTTGGGAAGCAGGTTCCGGGCTCACACGCAGGTAAGTTTTCACAAGAATCATGTTCTCTCAGGACTGTGGTGCAATTCAGAAGCCTGCATGATTTCTGTCCACTTCTCAGGTGCAGTTGCAGGGTAAGGCTGGCCGTCGGCAAAGACAAGAAGACCTTCGTGTTGTCTGATGACCTGATGTGCTAAGGGGAAGTGGAAAAAGTGGAGCCGGCGCACGTTGCTGAGCGTGGCTGGGGATAACTCAGGACAGTAGCATTCACCCATAGTAAGATGTTGCATTGGATATTAGGTTTTCCTCAGATGGGTCCAATGGCTGCCAGAGTGGATTGATTGTTGGTCTTGCTGAGTGGCCTGAGGACTGTGGATTCCCCAGGCTTTTGGAGTACTTCCGGGTCATGGCTCCTCTTCAGAGCCCCACGGCCTGCCCGTTTGTGTTCTGCAGCGTCCCAGCATGTGCTTGGATCGATGATGACACCCTTGTATGCATTCCTTGGAAAATCTGAACAAAATGAGTGAGAACACTCTACCGTCTCCTCATCGAAACTGAGGTCCAGCAAGTTTCCTCTCGGGGGTAGGGGACAGTTAGGAGTGAGGGCCAACATCCCCTGCTGAAATGCATGCAAACACCACTAAGGGCTCTAGCATTGGAGGGGCTCCTGTCTGAGGGTGGACCGTGTCTGCCCATAAGCTGGGTCATCTATGAATCCGCGGTCCCTGCTAAAAGGCCGTGAGGGAATGCAAGGGGGCAGGCTCTCCTGCGAGTCTTCAGAGTCGGAGTGTGTGCTGGTGTGGGCCCAGTGAGCTTTCAGCTCGGAGAAGTGTGTTTTGACCAGGATCACGCTTTGTGCATGGCGCTTCGGTGGTTGATTTTGGAAGCCAAAATGAGCAAGTTTCCCTGGTTGGAGCCTGGAGCCTCAGTCCAGGCCTGTGGCCCTCTCTGTTGTTGTGTTTGGTGCGGTGAGGTTCTTGAGTGCCCGGTGGGGCTGCAGCAGTGGGCGGGGGTGGGATGGAGTTTGGTGATGGCGGAAGGGGGCTGATGGATTAGGCCTCGGTGCTGCCCCTGAAGCTGCCAGCACACTGTTGGCGCTAAGTGGATCACCGTGGGGTGGGGTGAGGATCGAGTGCTGCATTTAAGCCTGCGTAGTGGCTGCTGCCCTGGAGAGAAAGGTAAGGTATCATGAGGACATGTCCTGTGTGATGTCGTGGGATGGGCTGTCATCATTGGGTTGCAGGCGCTGGCCTCGGCTTCCCAAGGATGTGTCTTGTTCGTGATGGCATGGCATCAGCTGCCTATGGTGGGGATGGCTTTGGCAGTTCATGAGGATGCAGTGAGCTAGGTTACCTGTGAAGAGTTGCAATCCCGTTTCCAGAGGAGTGACTCCCCACGGGTGTCTTGCGGGACAGAGAGAAGATGGACATGCTGAGGCATCTGTGTCGGCCTTCTTGGGGGTAGGTGAGTTATGCAAACAAGCCCTTTGGTCGCTCTTTTCCCTCTTTTGGGAATGTGCAAAGCGATAGTGTTTCTGCCGGAGGGCATGACGCGGCCGGCCCGTGTGGCATGCAGGGCTTTCGAATAGCCAGAGCTTTATCCAGAGCAGTCCGTTGGCGGGGCAGCGAAGGGGGCACTGTTGCCATCCCTGGTGCACTGCCAAGGTCAGCCACTGTTCCCTATCAGGCTTCCAAATCCCCTCACATGGCAGAGGTCTTCTGTTGCAAGTCTGTCTGTGGTCCTCGGGGACCATGCCTTTGATCACTGTGAGTTCCTCGGTGGTGTCACTGTGGCAGTGGAGAATTTCCAGGATGCATCAGGTGGGATCAGCATCTTCAAAGCAGACAGGCTTGCGGTCTGTCTTCCCTGGTGTTCAGTGTTCGCGTGTTCGGAAGATGTCTGTGGCTTCCAGTAGGGACGCGTCGCCCTGATGGCTGGAGTAGGGCACGTTGGAGGAGGTTGTTGAGCGTTTGAGCGGTTCCTTAGGGGTCAGGGTCGCGAACCTAGCAGGATGGGAGCTGCCTGAGACATGGCCGGGAAGGTGGCCTAGTTTCCGCTGTGGGGTTCCAACATGGGTCATGGCTGCTGAAGCCCACTGCTTCCTGTGGTGGGCATTCCCACGGGTCAAAGGAAAGTGATTAGGCCTAGGTGGCGAGAAGTTGCACTTTGTTCGATGTTCTTTAGCCCCTTGAGTGGTTTCAGGCTGCATCTTGCCAGTAGAGTGCTGTAGGTCAGTGTTGGCTCACCCATGGGAGTTCCCTTGCTTCCGAAAGTCCTGGGAGTGACCCCAAGTGCACATCAGATGTGCTGGTAGCTGGCAGGTTCTCGAGTTGCACGTAGATATCACACCCACGGCCGGGAGGCAGGTCTCGTCCAGTCTTTGTGCTCTGGTCCAAAGGCGTGGCTGTGGGAGAGCGGGAGTCCGTGGAGTATTTCAACAGCCCCTGGGGGTTAAAGTTTGCATGCGGCCTCTGGAAGCTGACAGGGGGCTTTCTCCTTTCAGTTGGGGGTCTAGCCAGGGTGTTGTGTATAAACTATGGCGTTTACTGTTGGACGCCTCTTCACAGGGCTACAGGGACTCCCAGAGACCAAGACACGTATTCAGTGGCACACAGAGAAACCCACAAGAGCATCTGCGTGCGTAGTCACAGTCACACACGCCCACACGCATGAACACACAAATACAGCCTCTCACACACCGGCCAATGTATGTGCCTAACTTCCTGCAGTCGTACTATCAGACATGCAGTCAATTCTCGGTAAGGGATAGAGGTCCTTGGGAAGCAGTTTCAGAACTCGAGCCCAGGTAAATGTTTTTATGGATCATGTCCTCTGAGGACACCAGTCCACTTCCCAGGTGCAGTTGTTGGGCAAGCCTCGCCGTCAGCAAAAACAAGAAGATCTTCATGTGCTCTGATGACTGGAGGTGCTAAGAAGAACTGGAAAAAGTGAGGCGGGGCCATGGTCCCGAGCATGGTCACGGATAACTCAGGACGGTAGGTATTCAAGCACCCCAAGATGTGCCATTAGATATTAGGTTTTCCTCAGATGGGCCCAATGGCTGCAAGAGTGGCTTGATTGTTCGTCTTGTTGAGTGGCCTGAGGTCTGTGGATACTCCAGGCTTTTGGGGTACCCCAGGCTCATGGCTCCCCTGCAGAACCCCGCGCACTGCCCGGTTGTGTTTTGCAGCGTCCCAGCATGTGCTTGGGTCGATGATGACACTCTTGTACGCATTCCTTGGAAACTCTGAACAAAATGGGTGAGAACACACTACCGTGTCCTTATCGAAACTGAGGTTCAGCACGTTTCCTCTCTCGGGTGTAGGGGACTGTTAGGAGTGAGTGCCAGCGTCCCCCGCCGACATGCATGCAAACACCACCAAGGACTCCAGTATTGGAGGGGCTCCTGTCTGAGGGTCGACCATGTCTGCACATAAGCTGGCTTATCTGTGTATCCCGGGTCGCTGCTGAAAGGCGGTTGAAGGAATACGAGGGGGCAGGCTCTCTTGCTGGTCTTAAGAGTCAGGGTGTGAGCCGGTCTAGGCCCAGTGGGCTTGCAGTTGGATAGGTGTGTTTTGGCCAGGATCACACTTCGTGCATGCTTTTTCATGTGTTGATTCTGGAAGCCAAAATGAGCAAGCGTCCCTGGTTGGTGCCTGGAGCCTGAGGCCAGGCCTGTGGCCCTCCCTGTCCTTGCATTTTGCACAGTGAGGTTTTTGAG
Organism: Balaenoptera acutorostrata; assembly: GCF_949987535.1. Lineage (NCBI taxonomy): Eukaryota > Metazoa > Chordata > Mammalia > Artiodactyla > Balaenopteridae > Balaenoptera > Balaenoptera acutorostrata. Next base: position 57,073,796 of record NC_080066.1, on the reverse strand, counting down.
TCCCTAGTGAGGCTGGAGAAGTGGGCGGGGTTGGGCTCGGGTTGGGCGTCGGCGGAAAGGGGCTGATGGATTAGGCCACACTGCTGCCCTTGTCTGCTCCTCTACTTTAACACCCAGCACAGTGTTGGTGCCAAGTGGGGCATCGTGGAGTGGGGTGAGGATCGAGTGCTGCATTTAAACCTGCGTGGTCGCTGATGGCCTGGACAGGAAGGTAAGGGATGATGAGGACAGGTCCTTTGTGAGGTCATGGAATAGGCTGTCATAATTGGGTTGCAGGTGCTGGCCTCGGCTTCCCAAGGATGAGTCATGTTCGTGATGGGCTGGCATCAGCTGCCTATGGAGGGGGTGGCTTTGGCAGTTCAAGTGCATGAGGTGAGGTAGGTAACCTGTGTAGAGTTGTGATCCCATTGCCGGAGGAATGACACCCAAAGGGTGTCTTGTGGGACGTAGAGAAGATCAACATCGTGAGGCGTCTGTGCTGGCCTCCTTGGAGGTAGGTGAGTTATGCGAACATCCCTATTGGCTGCTTTCTTCCCTTGTTTGGGAATGGGCAAAGCGAAAGTGTTTCTCCCGGAAGGGCATGACACCGCCAGCCAGTTTGGCATGCAGGCCGTTCGAACAGCCTGAGGTTTATCTGCAGCAGTCCGTGGGCGGGGCAGAGATGGGGGCACTGTTGCGATGCCAGGTGTGCTGTCGTGGACAGCCACTGTGCCCTTTCAAGTTTCCAGGTTCCCTCATGTGGCAGAGGTCTTCCATTGAAAGTCTGTCTGTGGTCCTCAGGAACAGTGCATTTGTTCGCTGTGAGTTCCTCGGTAGTGTCGCTGTGGCAGTGGAGAATTGCCAGGATGCATGGGGTGGTGTGGGCATCATCAAAGCAGACAGGCTTGCGGTCTGTCTTCCCTGGTGTTCAGTGTCCCCGTGTTCGCATGATGTCTGTGGCTTCCAATAGGGTCGAGTCGCCCTGCATGCAGGAGGAGGGCACTTAGGAAGAGGCTGTGTATCATTTGAGTGTTTTCTCAGTGGTCAGGGCCACCAATCCTGCCAGTTGGAAACTTGCCGATACGTGGGCGAGGAGGTGGCCTAATTTCTGCTCTGGTGTTCCAACCTGTGTCATGGTTGCTGAAGCCCAACACTTCCCATTGTGGGCATTCCCACGGGGTCACGGAAAGTGATTTGGTCGAGTTGGTGAGAAGACGCACTTGGTCCGCAGTTCCTTAGCCCCTTGAGAAGTGCCGGGCTGCATCTTGCCTGTAGGCAACTGCAGGTCACTGTCAGCCCGCCCATGGGAGGTTCTCTTGCTTCCGGGAGTGCTGGGAGTGACCCCAAGGGCACATCAGATGTGCTGGTAGGTGGCAGGGTCTCCAGGTCCACATAGCTGTGAGAGCCACGGCCGGGAGGCAGGTCTCGTCCAGTCTTTGTGCTTTGGTCAGAAGGCGTGGCTGTGAGAGAGCGGGAGTCTGTGGACTATTTCAATAGTCCCTGGGGGTCAAAGTTCGCATGTGGCCTCTTGAAGCTGACAGAGGTCTTTCTCCTTTCAGTTGGGGGTCCAACCAGGATGGTGTGTATAAACTATGGCGTTTACTGTTGGAGGCATCTGCAGAGGCCCACAGGGACACCCAGAGACCAAGACGCGTATTCAGTGGCACACACCGGAACCCACGAGTGCATCTTCGTGCGCAGTCACAGTCACACACGCCCACACACGTGAATACACACATACAGCGTCTCACACACTGGCCAACATACATGCCTAACTTCCTCCAGTCGTGCTGTGAGACACGCAATCAGTTTTCGGTAAGGGATAGTGGTACTTGGGAAGCAGGTTCCGGGCTCACACGCAGGTAAGTTTTCACAAGAATCATGTTCTCTCAGGACTGTGGTGCAATTCAGAAGCCTACATGATTTCTGTCCACTTCTCAGGTGCAGTTGCAGGGTAAGGCTGGCCGTCGGCAAAGACAAGAAGACCTTCGTGTTGTCTGATGACCTGATGTGCTAAGGGGAAGTGGAAAAAGTGGAGCCGGCGCACGTTGCTGAGCGTGGCTGGGGATAACTCAGGACAGTAGCATTCACCCATAGTAAGATGTTGCATTGGATATTAGGTTTTCCTCAGATGGGTCCAATGGCTGCCAGAGTGGATTGATTGTTGGTCTTGCTGAGTGGCCTGAGGACTGTGGATTCCCCAGGCTTTTGGAGTACTTCCGGGTCATGGCTCCTCTTCAGAGCCCCACGGCCTGCCCGTTTGTGTTCTGCAGCGTCCCAGCATGTGCTTGGATCGATGATGACACCCTTGTATGCATTCCTTGGAAAATCTGAACAAAATGAGTGAGAACACTCTACCGTCTCCTCATCGAAACTGAGGTCCAGCAAGTTTCCTCTCGGGGGTAGGGGACAGTTAGGAGTGAGGGCCAACATCCCCTGCTGAAATGCATGCAAACACCACTAAGAGCTCTAGCATTGGAGGGGCTCCTGTCTGAGGGTGGACCGTGCCTGCCCATAAGCTGGGTCATCTATGAATCCGCGGTCCCTGCTAAAAGGCCGTGAGGGAATGCAAGGGGGCAGGCTCTCCTGCGAGTCTTCAGAGTCGGAGTGTGTGCTGGTGTGGGCCCAGTGAGCTTTCAGCTCGGAGAAGTGTGTTTTGACCAGGATCACGCTTTGTGCATGGCGCTTCGGTGGTTGATTTTGGAAGCCAAAATGAGCAAGTTTCCCTGGTTGGAGCCTGGAGCCTCAGTCCAGGCCTGTGGCCCTCTCTGTTGTTGTGTTTGGTGCGGTGAGGTTCTTGAGTGCCCGGTGGGGCTGCAGCAGTGGGCGGGGGTGGGATGGAGTTTGGTGATGGCGGAAGGGGGCTGATGGATTAGGCCTCGGTGCTGCCCCTGAAGCTGCCAGCACACTGTTGGCGCTAAGTGGATCACCGTGGGGTGGGGTGAGGATCGAGTGCTGCATTTAAGCCTGCGTAGTGGCTGCTGCCCTGGAGAGAAAGGTAAGGTATCATGAGGACATGTCCTGTGTGATGTCGTGGGATGGGCTGTCATCATTGGGTTGCAGGCGCTGGCCTCGGCTTCCCAAGGATGTGTCTTGTTCGTGATGGCATGGCATCAGCTGCCTATGGTGGGGATGGCTTTGGCAGTTCATGAGGATGCAGTGAGCTAGGTTACCTGTGAAGAGTTGCAATCCCGTTTCCAGAGGAGTGACTCCCCACGGGTGTCTTGCGGGACAGAGAGAAGATGGACATGCTGAGGCATCTGTGTCGGCCTTCTTGGGGGTAGGTGAGTTATGCAAACAAGCCCTTTGGTCGCTCTTTTCCCTCTTTTGGGAATGTGCAAAGCGATAGTGTTTCTGCCGGAGGGCATGACGCGGCCGGCCCGTGTGGCATGCAGGGCTTTCGAATAGCCAGAGCTTTATCCAGAGCAGTCCGTTGGCGGGGCAGCGAAGGGGGCACTGTTGCCATCCCTGGTGCGCTGCCAAGGTCAGCCACTGTTCCCTATCAGGCTTCCAAATCCCCTCACATGGCAGAGGTCTTCTGTTGCAAGTCTGTCTGTGGTCCTCGGGGACCATGCCTTTGATCACTGTGAGTTCCTCGGTGGTGTCACTGTGGCAGTGGAGAATTTCCAGGATGCATCAGGTGGGATCAGCATCTTCAAAGCAGACAGGCTTGCGGTCTGTCTTCCCTGGTGTTCAGTGTTCGCGTGTTCGGAAGATGTCTGTGGCTTCCAGTAGGGACGCGTCGCCCTGATGGCTGGAGTAGGGCACGTTGGAGGAGGTTGTTGAGCGTTTGAGCGGTTCCTTAGGGGTCAGGGTCGCGAACCTAGCAGGATGGGAGCTGCCTGAGACATGGCCGGGAAGGTGGCCTAGTTTCCGCTGTGGGGTTCCAACATGGGTCATGGCTGCTGAAGCCCACTGCTTCCTGTGGTGGGCATTCCCACGGGTCAAAGGAAAGTGATTAGGCCTAGGTGGCGAGAAGTTGCACTTTGTTCGATGTTCTTTAGCCCCTTGAGTGGTTTCAGGCTGCATCTTGCCAGTAGAGTGCTGTAGGTCAGTGTTGGCTCACCCATGGGAGTTCCCTTGCTTCCGAAAGTCCTGGGAGTGACCCCAAGTGCACATCAGATGTGCTGGTAGCTGGCAGGTTCTCGAGTTGCACGTAGATATCACACCCACGGCCGGGAGGCAGGTCTCGTCCAGTCTTTGTGCTCTGGTCCAAAGGCGTGGCTGTGGGAGAGCGGGAGTCCGTGGAGTATTTCAACAGCCCCTGGGGGTTAAAGTTTGCATGCGGCCTCTGGAAGCTGACAGGGGGCTTTCTCCTTTCAGTTGGGGGTCTAGCCAGGGTGTTGTGTATAAACTATGGCGTTTACTGTTGGACGCCTCTTCACAGGGCTACAGGGACTCCCAGAGACCAAGACACGTATTCAGTGGCACACAGAGAAACCCACAAGAGCATCTGCGTGCGTAGTCACAGTCACACACGCCCACACGCATGAACACACAAATACAGCCTCTCACACACCGGCCAATGTATGTGCCTAACTTCCTGCAGTCGTACTATCAGACATGCAGTCAATTCTCGGTAAGGGATAGAGGTCCTTGGGAAGCAGTTTCAGAACTCGAGCCCAGGTAAATGTTTTTATGGATCATGTCCTCTGAGGACACCAGTCCACTTCCCAGGTGCAGTTGTTGGGCAAGCCTCGCCGTCAGCAAAAACAAGAAGATCTTCATGTGCTCTGATGACTGGAGGTGCTAAGAAGAACTGGAAAAAGTGAGGCGGGGCCATGGTCCCGAGCATGGTCACGGATAACTCAGGACGGTAGGTATTCAACCACCCCAAGATGTGCCATTAGATATTAGGTTTTCCTCAGATGGGCCCAATGGCTGCAAGAGTGGCTTGATTGTTCGTCTTGTTGAGTGGCCTGAGGTCTGTGGATACTCCAGGCTTTTGGGGTACCCCAGGCTCATGGCTCCCCTGCAGAACCCCGCGCACTGCCCGGTTGTGTTTTGCAGCGTCCCAGCATGTGCTTGGGTCGATGATGACACTCTTGTACGCATTCCTTGGAAACTCTGAACAAAATGGGTGAGAACACACTACCGTGTCCTTATCGAAACTGAGGTTCAGCACGTTTCCTCTCTCGGGTGTAGGGGACTGTTAGGAGTGAGTGCCAGCGTCCCCCGCCGACATGCATGCAAACACCACCAAGGACTCCAGTATTGGAGGGGCTCCTGTCTGAGGGTCGACCATGTCTGCACATAAGCTGGCTTATCTGTGTATCCCGGGTCGCTGCTGAAAGGCGGTTGAAGGAATACGAGGGGGCAGGCTCTCTTGCTGGTCTTAAGAGTCAGGGTGTGAGCCGGTCTAGGCCCAGTGGGCTTGCAGTTGGATAGGTGTGTTTTGGCCAGGATCACACTTCGTGCATGCTTTTTCATGTGTTGATTCTGGAAGCCAAAATGAGCAAGTGTCCCTGGTTGGTGCCTGGAGCCTGAGGCCAGGCCTGTGGCCCTCCCTGTCCTTGCATTTTGCACAGTGAGGTTTTTGAGTCCCTAGTGAGGCTGGAGAAGTGGGCGGGGTTGGGCTCGGGTTGGGCGTCGGCGGAAAGGGGCTGATGGATTAGGCCACACTGCTGCCCTTGTCTGCTCCTCTACTTTAACACCCAGCACAGTGTTGGTGCCAAGTGGGGCATCGTGGAGTGGGGTGAGGATCGAGTGCTGCATTTAAACCTGCGTGGTCGCTGATGGCCTGGACAGGAAGGTAAGGGATGATGAGGACAGGTCCTTTGTGAGGTCATGGAATAGGCTGTCATAATTGGGTTGCAGGTGCTGGCCTCGGCTTCCCAAGGATGAGTCATGTTCGTGATGGGCTGGCATCAGCTGCCTATGGAGGGGGTGGCTTTGGCAGTTCAAGTGCATGAGGTGAGGTAGGTAACCTGTGTAGAGTTGTGATCCCATTGCCGGAGGAATGACACCCAAAGGGTGTCTTGTGGGACGTAGAGAAGATCGACATCGTGAGGCGTCTGTGCTGGCCTCCTTGGAGGTAGGTGAGTTATGCGAACATCCCTATTGGCTGCTTTCTTCCCTTGTTTGGGAATGGGCAAAGCGAAAGTGTTTCTCCCGGAAGGGCATGACACCGCCAGCCAGTTTGGCATGCAGGCCGTTCGAACAGCCTGAGGTTTATCTGCAGCAGTCCGTGGGCGGGGCAGAGATGGGGGCACTGTTGCGATGCCAGGTGTGCTGTCGTGGACAGCCACTGTGCCCTTTCAAGCTTCCAGGTTCCCTCATGTGGCAGAGGTCTTCCATTGAAAGTCTGTCTGTGGTCCTCAGGAACAGTGCATTTGTTCGCTGTGAGTTCCTCGGTAGTGTCGCTGTGGCAGTGGAGAATTGCCAGGATGCATGGGGTGGTGTGGGCATCATCAAAGCAGACAGGCTTGCGGTCTGTCTTCCCTGGTGTTCAGTGTCCCCGTGTTCGCATGATGTCTGTGGCTTCCAATAGGGTCGAGTCGCCCTGCATGCAGGAGGAGGGCACTTAGGAAGAGGCTGTGTATCATTTGAGTGTTTTCTCAGTGGTCAGGGCCACCAATCCTGCCAGTTGGAAACTTGCCGATACGTGGGCGAGGAGGTGGCCTAATTTCTGCTCTGGTGTTCCAACCTGTGTCATGGTTGCTGAAGCCCAACACTTCCCATTGTGGGCATTCCCACGGGGTCACGGAAAGTGATTTGGTCGAGTTGGTGAGAAGACGCACTTGGTCCGCAGTTCCTTAGCCCCTTGAGAAGTGCCGGGCTGCATCTTGCCTGTAGGCAACTGCAGGTCACTGTCAGCCCGCCCATGGGAGGTTCTCTTGCTTCCGGGAGTGCTGGGAGTGACCCCAAGGGCACATCAGATGTGCTGGTAGGTGGCAGGGTCTCCAGGTCCACATAGCTGTGAGAGCCACGGCCGGGAGGCAGGTCTCGTCCAGTCTTTGTGCTTTGGTCAGAAGGCGTGGCTGTGAGAGAGCGGGAGTCTGTGGACTATTTCAATAGTCCCTGGGGGTCAAAGTTCGCATGTGGCCTCTTGAAGCTGACAGAGGTCTTTCTCCTTTCAGTTGGGGGTCCAACCAGGATGGTGTGTATAAACTATGGCGTTTACTGTTGGAGGCATCTGCAGAGGCCCACAGGGACACCCAGAGACCAAGACGCGTATTCAGTGGCACACACCGGAACCCACGAGTGCATCTTCGTGCGCAGTCACAGTCACACACGCCCACACACGTGAATACACACATACAGCGTCTCACACACTGGCCAACATACATGCCTAACTTCCTCCAGTCGTGCTGTGAGACACGCAATCAGTTTTCGGTAAGGGATAGTGGTACTTGGGAAGCAGGTTCCGGGCTCACACGCAGGTAAGTTTTCACAAGAATCATGTTCTCTCAGGACTGTGGTGCAATTCAGAAGCCTACATGATTTCTGTCCACTTCTCAGGTGCAGTTGCAGGGTAAGGCTGGCCGTCGGCAAAGACAAGAAGACCTTCGTGTTGTCTGATGACCTGATGTGCTAAGGGGAAGTGGAAAAAGTGGAGCCGGCGCACGTTGCTGAGCGTGGCTGGGGATAACTCAGGACAGTAGCATTCACCCATAGTAAGATGTTGCATTGGATATTAGGTTTTCCTCAGATGGGTCCAATGGCTGCCAGAGTGGATTGATTGTTGGTCTTGCTGAGTGGCCTGAGGACTGTGGATTCCCCAGGCTTTTGGAGTACTTCCGGGTCATGGCTCCTCTTCAGAGCCCCACGGCCTGCCCGTTTGTGTTCTGCAGCGTCCCAGCATGTGCTTGGATCGATGATGACACCCTTGTATGCATTCCTTGGAAAATCTGAACAAAATGAGTGAGAACACTCTACCGTCTCCTCATCGAAACTGAGGTCCAGCAAGTTTCCTCTCGGGGGTAGGGGACAGTTAGGAGTGAGGGCCAACATCCCCTGCTGAAATGCATGCAAACACCACTAAGGGCTCTAGCATTGGAGGGGCTCCTGTCTGAGGGTGGACCGTGTCTGCCCATAAGCTGGGTCATCTATGAATCCGCGGTCCCTGCTAAAAGGCCGTGAGGGAATGCAAGGGGGCAGGCTCTCCTGCGAGTCTTCAGAGTCGGAGTGTGTGCTGGTGTGGGCCCAGTGAGCTTTCAGCTCGGAGAAGTGTGTTTTGACCAGGATCACGCTTTGTGCATGGCGCTTCGGTGGTTGATTTTGGAAGCCAAAATGAGCAAGTTTCCCTGGTTGGAGCCTGGAGCCTCAGTCCAGGCCTGTGGCCCTCTCTGTTGTTGTGTTTGGTGCGGTGAGGTTCTTGAGTGCCCGGTGGGGCTGCAGCAGTGGGCGGGGGTGGGATGGAGTTTGGTGATGGCGGAAGGGGGCTGATGGATTAGGCCTCGGTGCTGCCCCTGAAGCTGCCAGCACACTGTTGGCGCTAAGTGGATCACCGTGGGGTGGGGTGAGGATCGAGTGCTGCATTTAAGCCTGCGTAGTGGCTGCTGCCCTGGAGAGAAAGGTAAGGTATCATGAGGACATGTCCTGTGTGATGTCGTGGGATGGGCTGTCATCATTGGGTTGCAGGCGCTGGCCTCGGCTTCCCAAGGATGTGTCTTGTTCGTGATGGCATGGCATCAGCTGCCTATGGTGGGGATGGCTTTGGCAGTTCATGAGGATGCAGTGAGCTAGGTTACCTGTGAAGAGTTGCAATCCCGTTTCCAGAGGAGTGACTCCCCACGGGTGTCTTGCGGGACAGAGAGAAGATGGACATGCTGAGGCATCTGTGTCGGCCTTCTTGGGGGTAGGTGAGTTATGCAAACAAGCCCTTTGGTCGCTCTTTTCCCTCTTTTGGGAATGTGCAAAGCGATAGTGTTTCTGCCGGAGGGCATGACGCGGCCGGCCCGTGTGGCATGCAGGGCTTTCGAATAGCCAGAGCTTTATCCAGAGCAGTCCGTTGGCGGGGCAGCGAAGGGGGCACTGTTGCCATCCCTGGTGCGCTGCCAAGGTCAGCCACTGTTCCCTATCAGGCTTCCAAATCCCCTCACATGGCAGAGGTCTTCTGTTGCAAGTCTGTCTGTGGTCCTCGGGGACCATGCCTTTGATCACTGTGAGTTCCTCGGTGGTGTCACTGTGGCAGTGGAGAATTTCCAGGATGCATCAGGTGGGATCAGCATCTTCAAAGCAGACAGGCTTGCGGTCTGTCTTCCCTGGTGTTCAGTGTTCGCGTGTTCGGAAGATGTCTGTGGCTTCCAGTAGGGACGCGTCGCCCTGATGGCTGGAGTAGGGCACGTTGGAGGAGGTTGTTGAGCGTTTGAGCGGTTCCTTAGGGGTCAGGGTCGCGAACCTAGCAGGATGGGAGCTGCCTGAGACATGGCCGGGAAGGTGGCCTAGTTTCCGCTGTGGGGTTCCAACATGGGTCATGGCTGCTGAAGCCCACTGCTTCCTGTGGTGGGCATTCCCACGGGTCAAAGGAAAATGATTAGGCCTAGGTGGCGAGAAGTTGCACTTTGTTCGATGTTCTTTAGCCCCTTGAGTGGTTTCAGGCTGCATCTTGCCAGTAGAGTGCTGTAGGTCAGTGTTGGCTCACCCATGGGAGTTCCCTTGCTTCCGAAAGTCCTGGGAGTGACCCCAAGTGCACATCAGATGTGCTGGTAGCTGGCAGGTTCTCGAGTTGCACGTAGATATCACACCCACGGCCGGGAGGCAGGTCTCGTCCAGTCTTTGTGCTCTGGTCCAAAGGCGTGGCTGTGGGAGAGCGGGAGTCCGTGGAGTATTTCAACAGCCCCTGGGGGTTAAAGTTTGCATGCGGCCTCTGGAAGCTGACAGGGGGCTTTCTCCTTTCAGTTGGGGGTCTAGCCAGGGTGTTGTGTATAAACTATGGCGTTTACTGTTGGACGCCTCTTCACAGGGCTACAGGGACTCCCAGAGACCAAGACACGTATTCAGTGGCACACAGAGAAACCCACAAGAGCATCTGCGTGCGTAGTCACAGTCACACACGCCCACACGCATGAACACACAAATACAGCCTCTCACACACCGGCCAATGTATGTGCCTAACTTCCTGCAGTCGTACTATCAGACATGCAGTCAATTCTCGGTAAGGGATAGAGGTCCTTGGGAAGCAGTTTCAGAACTCGAGCCCAGGTAAATGTTTTTATGGATCATGTCCTCTGAGGACACCAGTCCACTTCCCAGGTGCAGTTGTTGGGCAAGCCTCGCCGTCGGCAAAAACAAGAAGATCTTCATGTGCTCTGATGACTGGAGGTGCTAAGAAGAACTGGAAAAAGTGAGGCGGGGCCATGGTCCCGAGCATGGTCACGGATAACTCAGGACGGTAGGTATTCAACCACCCCAAGATGTGCCATTAGATATTAGGTTTTCCTCAGATGGGCCCAATGGCTGCAAGAGTGGCTTGATTGTTCGTCTTGTTGAGTGGCCTGAGGTCTGTGAATACTCCAGGCTTTTGGGGTACCCCAGGCTCATGGCTCCCCTGCAGAACCCCGCGCACTGCCCGGTTGTGTTTTGCAGCGTCCCAGCATGTGCTTGGGTCGATGATGACACTCTTGTACGCATTCCTTGGAAACTCTGAACAAAATGGGTGAGAACACACTACCGTGTCCTTATCGAAACTGAGGTTCAGCACGTTTCCTCTCTCGGGTGTAGGGGACTGTTAGGAGTGAGTGCCAGCGTCCCCCGCCGACATGCATGCAAACACCACCAAGGACTCCAGTATTGGAGGGGCTCCTGTCTGAGGGTCGACCATGTCTGCACATAAGCTGGCTTATCTGTGTATCCCGGGTCGCTGCTGAAAGGCGGTTGAAGGAATACGAGGGGGCAGGCTCTCTTGCTGGTCTTAAGAGTCAGGGTGTGAGCCGGTCTAGGCCCAGTGGGCTTGCAGTTGGATAGGTGTGTTTTGGCCAGGATCACACTTCGTGCATGCTTTTTCATGTGTTGATTCTGGAAGCCAAAATGAGCAAGTGTCCCTGGTTGGTGCCTGGAGCCTGAGGCCAGGCCTGTGGCCCTCCCTGTCCTTGCATTTTGCACAGTGAGGTTTTTGAGTCCCTAGTGAGGCTGGAGAAGTGGGCGGGGTTGGGCTCGGGTTGGGCGTCGGCGGAAAGGGGCTGATGGATTAGGCCACACTGCTGCCCTTGTCTGCTCCTCTACTTTAACACCCAGCACAGTGTTGGTGCCAAGTGGGGCATCGTGGAGTGGGGTGAGGATCGAGTGCTGCATTTAAACCTGCGTGGTCGCTGATGGCCTGGACAGGAAGGTAAGGGATGATGAGGACAGGTCCTTTGTGAGGTCATGGAATAGGCTGTCATAATTGGGTTGCAGGTGCTGGCCTCGGCTTCCCAAGGATGAGTCATGTTCGTGATGGGCTGGCATCAGCTGCCTATGGAGGGGGTGGCTTTGGCAGTTCAAGTGCATGAGGTGAGGTAGGTAACCTGTGTAGAGTTGTGATCCCATTGCCGGAGGAATGACACCCAAAGGGTGTCTTGTGGGACGTAGAGAAGATCGACATCGTGAGGCGTCTGTGCTGGCCTCCTTGGAGGTAGGTGAGTTATGCGAACATCCCTATTGGCTGCTTTCTTCCCTTGTTTGGGAATGGGCAAAGCGAAAGTGTTTCTCCCGGAAGGGCATGACACCGCCAGCCAGTTTGGCATGCAGGCCGTTCGAACAGCCTGAGGTTTATCTGCAGCAGTCCGTGGGCGGGGCAGAGATGGGGGCACTGTTGCGATGCCAGGTGTGCTGTCGTGGACAGCCACTGTGCCCTTTCAAGCTTCCAGGTTCCCTCATGTGGCAGAGGTCTTCCATTGAAAGTCTGTCTGTGGTCCTCAGGAACAGTGCATTTGTTCGCTGTGAGTTCCTCGGTAGTGTCGCTGTGGCAGTGGAGAATTGCCAGGATGCATGGGGTGGTGTGGGCATCATCAAAGCAGACAGGCTTGCGGTCTGTCTTCCCTGGTGTTCAGTGTCCCCGTGTTCGCATGATGTCTGTGGCTTCCAATAGGGTCGAGTCGCCCTGCATGCAGGAGGAGGGCACTTAGGAAGAGGCTGTGTATCATTTGAGTGTTTTCTCAGTGGTCAGGGCCACCAATCCTGCCAGTTGGAAACTTGCCGATACGTGGGCGAGGAGGTGGCCTAATTTCTGCTCTGGTGTTCCAACCTGTGTCATGGTTGCTGAAGCCCAACACTTCCCATTGTGGGCATTCCCACGGGGTCACGGAAAGTGATTTGGTCGAGTTGGTGAGAAGACGCACTTGGTCCGCAGTTCCTTAGCCCCTTGAGAAGTGCCGGGCTGCATCTTGCCTGTAGGCAACTGCAGGTCACTGTCAGCCCGCCCATGGGAGGTTCTCTTGCTTCCGGGAGTGCTGGGAGTGACCCCAAGGGCACATCAGATGTGCTGGTAGGTGGCAGGGTCTCCAGGTCCACATAGCTGTGAGAGCCACGGCCGGGAGGCAGGTCTCGTCCAGTCTTTGTGCTTTGGTCAGAAGGCGTGGCTGTGAGAGAGCGGGAGTCTGTGGACTATTTCAATAGTCCCTGGGGGTCAAAGTTCGCATGTGGCCTCTTGAAGCTGACAGAGGTCTTTCTCCTTTCAGTTGGGGGTCCAACCAGGATGGTGTGTATAAACTATGGCGTTTACTGTTGGAGGCATCTGCAGAGGCCCACAGGGACACCCAGAGACCAAGACGCGTATTCAGTGGCACACACCGGAACCCACGAGTGCATCTTCGTGCGCAGTCACAGTCACACACGCCCACACACGTGAATACACACATACAGCGTCTCACACACTGGCCAACATACATGCCTAACTTCCTCCAGTCGTGCTGTGAGACACGCAATCAGTTTTCGGTAAGGGATAGTGGTACTTGGGAAGCAGGTTCCGGGCTCACACGCAGGTAAGTTTTCACAAGAATCATGTTCTCTCAGGACTGTGGTGCAATTCAGAAGCCTACATGATTTCTGTCCACTTCTCAGGTGCAGTTGCAGGGTAAGGCTGGCCGTCGGCAAAGACAAGAAGACCTTCGTGTTGTCTGATGACCTGATGTGCTAAGGGGAAGTGGAAAAAGTGGAGCCGGCGCACGTTGCTGAGCGTGGCTGGGGATAACTCAGGACAGTAGCATTCACCCATAGTAAGATGTTGCATTGGATATTAGGTTTTCCTCAGATGGGTCCAATGGCTGCCAGAGTGGATTGATTGTTGGTCTTGCTGAGTGGCCTGAGGACTGTGGATTCCCCAGGCTTTTGGAGTACTTCCGGGTCATGGCTCCTCTTCAGAGCCCCACGGCCTGCCCGTTTGTGTTCTGCAGCGTCCCAGCATGTGCTTGGATCGATGATGACACCCTTGTATGCATTCCTTGGAAAATCTGAACAAAATGAGTGAGAACACTCTACCGTCTCCTCATCGAAACTGAGGTCCAGCAAGTTTCCTCTCGGGGGTAGGGGACAGTTAGGAGTGAGGGCCAACATCCCCTGCTGAAATGCATGCAAACACCACTAAGGGCTCTAGCATTGGAGGGGCTCCTGTCTGAGGGTGGACCGTGTCTGCCCATAAGCTGGGTCATCTATGAATCCGCGGTCCCTGCTAAAAGGCCGTGAGGGAATGCAAGGGGGCAGGCTCTCCTGCGAGTCTTCAGAGTCGGAGTGTGTGCTGGTGTGGGCCCAGTGAGCTTTCAGCTCGGAGAAGTGTGTTTTGACCAGGATCACGCTTTGTGCATGGCGCTTCGGTGGTTGATTTTGGAAGCCAAAATGAGCAAGTTTCCCTGGTTGGAGCCTGGAGCCTCAGTCCAGGCCTGTGGCCCTCTCTGTTGTTGTGTTTGGTGCGGTGAGGTTCTTGAGTGCCCGGTGGGGCTGCAGCAGTGGGCGGGGGTGGGATGGAGTTTGGTGATGGCGGAAGGGGGCTGATGGATTAGGCCTCGGTGCTGCCCCTGAAGCTGCCAGCACACTGTTGGCGCTAAGTGGATCACCGTGGGGTGGGGTGAGGATCGAGTGCTGCATTTAAGCCTGCGTAGTGGCTGCTGCCCTGGAGAGAAAGGTAAGGTATCATGAGGACATGTCCTGTGTGATGTCGTGGGATGGGCTGTCATCATTGGGTTGCAGGCGCTGGCCTCGGCTTCCCAAGGATGTGTCTTGTTCGTGATGGCATGGCATCAGCTGCCTATGGTGGGGATGGCTTTGGCAGTTCATGAGGATGCAGTGAGCTAGGTTACCTGTGAAGAGTTGCAATCCCGTTTCCAGAGGAGTGACTCCCCACGGGTGTCTTGCGGGACAGAGAGAAGATGGACATGCTGAGGCATCTGTGTCGGCCTTCTTGGGGGTAGGTGAGTTATGCAAACAAGCCCTTTGGTCGCTCTTTTCCCTCTTTTGGGAATGTGCAAAGCGATAGTGTTTCTGCCGGAGGGCATGACGCGGCCGGCCCGTGTGGCATGCAGGGCTTTCGAATAGCCAGAGCTTTATCCAGAGCAGTCCGTTGGCAGGGCAGAGAAGGGGGCACTGTTGCCATCCCAGGTGCGCTGCCAAGGCCAGCCACTGTTCCCTTTCAGGCTTCCAAATCCCCTCACATGGCAGAGGTCTTCTGTTGCAAGTCTGTCTGTGGTCCTCGGGGACCATGCCTTTGATCACTGTGAGTTCCTCGGTGGTGTCACTGTGGCAGTGGAGAATTTCCAGGATGCATCAGGTGGGATCAGCATCTTCAAAGCAGACAGGCTTGCGGTCTGTCTTCCCTGGTGTTCAGTGTTCCCGTGTTCGGAAGATGTCTGTGGCTTCCAGTAGGGACGCGTCGCCCTGTTGGCTGGAGTAGGGAACGTTGGACGAGGCTGCTGAGCGTTTGAGCAGTTCCTTAGGTGTCAGGGCCGCGAACCTAGCAGGATGGGAGCTGCCTGAGACATGGCCGGGAAGGTGGCCTAGTTTCCGCTGTGGGGTTCCAACATGGGTCATGGCTGCTGAAGCCCACTGCTTCCTGTGGTGGGCATTCCCACGGGTCAAAGGAAAGTGATTAGGCCTAGTTGGCGAGAAGTTGCACTTTGTTCGATGTTCTTTAGCCCCTTGAGTGGTTTCAGGCTGCATCTTGCCAGTAGAGTGCTGTAGGTCAGTGTTGGCTCACCCATGGGAGTTCCCTTGCTTCCGAAAGTCCTGGGAGTGACCCCAAGTGCACATCAGATGTGCTGGTAGCTGGCAGGTTCTCGAGTTGCACGTAGATATCACACCCACGGCCGGGAGGCAGGTCTCGTCCAGTCTTTGTGCTCTGGTCCAAAGGCGTGGCTGTGGGAGAGCGGGAGTCCGTGGAGTATTTCAACAGCCCCTGGGGGTTAAAGTTTGCATGCGGCCTCTGGAAGCTGACAGGGGGCTTTCTCCTTTCAGTTGCGGGTCTAGCCAGGGTGTTGTGTATAAACTATGGCGTTTACTGTTGGACGCCTCTTCACAGGGCTACAGGGACTCCCAGAGACCAAGACACGTATTCAGTGGCACACAGAGAAACCCACAAGAGCATCTGCGTGCGTAGTCACAGTCACACACGCCCACACGCATGAACACACAAATACAGCCTCTCACACACCGGCCAATGTATGTGCCTAACTTCCTGCAGTCGTACTATCAGACATGCAGTCAATTCTCGGTAAGGGATAGAGGTCCTTGGGAAGCAGTTTCAGAACTCGAGCCCAGGTAAATGTTTTTATGGATCATGTCCTCTGAGGACACCAGTCCACTTCCCAGGTGCAGTTGTTGGGTAAGCCTCGCCGTCGGCAAAAGCAAGAAGATCTTCATTTGCTCTGATGACTGGAGGTGCTAAGAAGAACTGGAAAAAGTGAGGCGGGGCCATGGTCCCGAGCATGGTCACGGATAACTCAGGACGGTAGGTATTCAACCACCCCAAGATGTGCCATTAGATATTAGGTTTTCCTCAGATGGGCCCAATGGCTGCAAGAGTGGCTTGATTGTTCGTCTTGTTGAGTGGCCTGAGGTCTGTGGATACTCCAGGCTTTTGGGGTACCCCAGGCTCATGGCTCCCCTGCAGAACCCCGCGCACTGCCCGGTTGTGTTTTGCAGCGTCCCAGCATGTGCTTGGGTCGATGATGACACTCTTGTACGCATTCCTTGGAAACTCTGAACAAAATGGGTGAGAACACACTACCGTGTCCTTATCGAAACTGAGGTTCAGCACGTTTCCTCTCTCGGGTGTAG
This sequence comes from Balaenoptera acutorostrata, assembly GCF_949987535.1. NCBI lineage: Eukaryota > Metazoa > Chordata > Mammalia > Artiodactyla > Balaenopteridae > Balaenoptera > Balaenoptera acutorostrata. The sequence goes on along the minus strand of NC_080066.1, from coordinate 57,057,632 downwards.
GGGACGGTTAGGAGTGAGGGCCAGCGTCCCCTGCCGACATGCATGCAAACACCACCAAGGACTCCAGTATTGGAGGGGCTCCTGTCTGAGGGTCGACCATGTCTGCACATAAGCTGGCTTATCTGTGTATCCCGGGTCGCTGCTGAAAGGCGGTTGAAGGAATACGAGGGGGCAGGCTCTCTTGCTGGTCTTAAGAGTCAGGGTGTGAGCCGGTCTAGGCCCAGTGGGCTTGCAGTTGGATAGGTGTGTTTTGGCCAGGATCACACTTCGTGCATGCTTTTTCATGTGTTGATTCTGGAAGCCAAAATGAGCAAGCGTCCCTGGTTGGTGCCTGGAGCCTGAGGCCAGGCCTGTGGCCCTCCCTGTCCTTGCATTTTGCACAGTGAGGTTTTTGAGTCCCTAGTGAGGCTGGAGAAGTGGGCAGGGTTGGGCTCGGGTTGGGCGTCGGCGGAAAGGGGCTGATGGATTAGGCCACACTGCTGCCCTTGTCTGCTCCTCTACTTTAACACCCAGCACAGTGTTGGTGCCAAGTGGGGCATCGTGGAGTGGGGTGAGGATCGAGTGCTGCATTTAAACCTGCGTGGTCGCTGATGGCCTGGACAGGAAGGTAAGGGATGATGAGGACAGGTCCTTTGTGAGGTCATGGAATAGGCTGTCATAATTGGGTTGCAGGTGCTGGCCTCGGCTTCCCAAGGATGAGTCATGTTCGTGATGGGCTGGCATCAGCTGCCTATGGAGGGGGTGGCTTTGGCAGTTCAAGTGCATGAGGTGAGGTAGGTAACCTGTGTAGAGTTGTGATCCCATTGCCGGAGGAATGACACCCAAAGGGTGTCTTGTGGGACGTAGAGAAGATCGACATCGTGAGGCGTCTGTGCTGGCCTCCTTGGAGGTAGGTGAGTTATGCGAACATCCCTATTGGCTGCTTTCTTCCCTTGTTTGGGAATGGGCAAAGCGAAAGTGTTTCTCCCGGAAGGGCATGACACCACCAGCCAGTTTGGCATGCAGGCCGTTCGAACAGCCTGAGGTTTATCTGCAGCAGTCCGTGGGCGGGGCAGAGATGGGGGCACTGTTGCGATGCCAGGTGTGCTGTCGTGGACAGCCACTGTGCCCTTTCAAGCTTCCAGGTTCCCTCATGTGGCAGAGGTCTTCCATTGAAAGTCTGTCTGTGGTCCTCAGGAACAGTGCATTTGTTCGCTGTGAGTTCCTCGGTAGTGTCGCTGTGGCAGTGGAGAATTGCCAGGATGCATGGGGTGGTGTGGGCATCATCAAAGCAGACAGGCTTGCGGTCTGTCTTCCCTGGTGTTCAGTGTCCCCGTGTTCGCATGATGTCTGTGGCTTCCAATAGGGTCGAGTCGCCCTGCATGCAGGAGGAGGGCACTTAGGAAGAGGCTGTGTATCATTTGAGTGTTTTCTCAGTGGTCAGGGCCACCAATCCTGCCAGTTGGAAACTTGCCGATACGTGGGCGAGGAGGTGGCCTAATTTCTGCTCTGGTGTTCCAACCTGTGTCATGGTTGCTGAAGCCCAACACTTCCCATTGTGGGCATTCCCACGGGGTCACGGAAAGTGATTTGGTCGAGTTGGTGAGAAGACGCACTTGGTCCGCAGTTCCTTAGCCCCTTGAGAAGTGCCGGGCTGCATCTTGCCTGTAGGCAACTGCAGGTCACTGTCAGCCCGCCCATGGGAGGTTCTCTTGCTTCCGGGAGTGCTGGGAGTGACCCCAAGGGCACATCAGATGTGCTGGTAGGTGGCAGGGTCTCCAGGTCCACATAGCTGTGAGAGCCACGGCCGGGAGGCAGGTCTCGTCCAGTCTTTGTGCTTTGGTCAGAAGGCGTGGCTGTGAGAGAGCGGGAGTCTGTGGACTATTTCAATAGTCCCTGGGGGTCAAAGTTCGCATGTGGCCTCTTGAAGCTGACAGAGGTCTTTCTCCTTTCAGTTGGGGGTCCAACCAGGATGGTGTGTATAAACTATGGCGTTTACTGTTGGAGGCATCTGCAGAGGCCCACAGGGACACCCAGAGACCAAGACGCGTATTCAGTGGCACACACCGGAACCCACGAGTGCATCTTCGTGCGCAGTCACAGTCACACACGCCCACACACGTGAATACACACATACAGCGTCTCACACACTGGCCAACATACATGCCTAACTTCCTCCAGTCGTGCTGTGAGACACGCAATCAGTTTTCGGTAAGGGATAGTGGTACTTGGGAAGCAGGTTCCGGGCTCACACGCAGGTAAGTTTTCACAAGAATCATGTTCTCTCAGGACTGTGGTGCAATTCAGAAGCCTACATGATTTCTGTCCACTTCTCAGGTGCAGTTGCAGGGTAAGGCTGGCCGTCGGCAAAGACAAGAAGACCTTCGTGTTGTCTGATGACCTGATGTGCTAAGGGGAAGTGGAAAAAGTGGAGCCGGCGCACGTTGCTGAGCGTGGCTGGGGATAACTCAGGACAGTAGCATTCACCCATAGTAAGATGTTGCATTGGATATTAGGTTTTCCTCAGATGGGTCCAATGGCTGCCAGAGTGGATTGATTGTTGGTCTTGCTGAGTGGCCTGAGGACTGTGGATTCCCCAGGCTTTTGGAGTACTTCCGGGTCATGGCTCCTCTTCAGAGCCCCACGGCCTGCCCGTTTGTGTTCTGCAGCGTCCCAGCATGTGCTTGGATCGATGATGACACCCTTGTATGCATTCCTTGGAAAATCTGAACAAAATGAGTGAGAACACTCTACCGTCTCCTCATCGAAACTGAGGTCCAGCAAGTTTCCTCTCGGGGGTAGGGGACAGTTAGGAGTGAGGGCCAACATCCCCTGCTGAAATGCATGCAAACACCACTAAGGGCTCTAGCATTGGAGGGGCTCCTGTCTGAGGGTGGACCGTGTCTGCCCATAAGCTGGGTCATCTATGAATCCGCGGTCCCTGCTAAAAGGCCGTGAGGGAATGCAAGGGGGCAGGCTCTCCTGCGAGTCTTCAGAGTCGGAGTGTGTGCTGGTGTGGGCCCAGTGAGCTTTCAGCTCGGAGAAGTGTGTTTTGACCAGGATCACGCTTTGTGCATGGCGCTTCGGTGGTTGATTTTGGAAGCCAAAATGAGCAAGTTTCCCTGGTTGGAGCCTGGAGCCTCAGTCCAGGCCTGTGGCCCTCTCTGTTGTTGTGTTTGGTGCGGTGAGGTTCTTGAGTGCCCGGTGGGGCTGCAGCAGTGGGCGGGGGTGGGATGGAGTTTGGTGATGGCGGAAGGGGGCTGATGGATTAGGCCTCGGTGCTGCCCCTGAAGCTGCCAGCACACTGTTGGCGCTAAGTGGATCACCGTGGGGTGGGGTGAGGATCGAGTGCTGCATTTAAGCCTGCGTAGTGGCTGCTGCCCTGGAGAGAAAGGTAAGGTATCATGAGGACATGTCCTGTGTGATGTCGTGGGATGGGCTGTCATCATTGGGTTGCAGGCGCTGGCCTCGGCTTCCCAAGGATGTGTCTTGTTCGTGATGGCATGGCATCAGCTGCCTATGGTGGGGATGGCTTTGGCAGTTCATGAGGATGCAGTGAGCTAGGTTACCTGTGAAGAGTTGCAATCCCGTTTCCAGAGGAGTGACTCCCCACGGGTGTCTTGCGGGACAGAGAGAAGATGGACATGCTGAGGCATCTGTGTCGGCCTTCTTGGGGGTAGGTGAGTTATGCAAACAAGCCCTTTGGTCGCTCTTTTCCCTCTTTTGGGAATGTGCAAAGCGATAGTGTTTCTGCCGGAGGGCATGACGCGGCCGGCCCGTGTGGCATGCAGGGCTTTCGAATAGCCAGAGCTTTATCCAGAGCAGTCCGTTGGCAGGGCAGAGAAGGGGGCACTGTTGCCATCCCAGGTGCGCTGCCAAGGCCAGCCACTGTTCCCTTTCAGGCTTCCAAATCCCCTCACATGGCAGAGGTCTTCTGTTGCAAGTCTGTCTGTGGTCCTCGGGGACCATGCCTTTGATCACTGTGAGTTCCTCGGTGGTGTCACTGTGGCAGTGGAGAATTTCCAGGATGCATCAGGTGGGATCAGCATCTTCAAAGCAGACAGGCTTGCGGTCTGTCTTCCCTGGTGTTCAGTGTTCCCGTGTTCGGAAGATGTCTGTGGCTTCCAGTAGGGACGCGTCGCCCTGTTGGCTGGAGTAGGGAACGTTGGACGAGGCTGCTGAGCGTTTGAGCAGTTCCTTAGGTGTCAGGGCCGCGAACCTAGCAGGATGGGAGCTGCCTGAGACATGGCCGGGAAGGTGGCCTAGTTTCCGCTGTGGGGTTCCAACATGGGTCATGGCTGCTGAAGCCCACTGCTTCCTGTGGTGGGCATTCCCACGGGTCAAAGGAAAGTGATTAGGCCTAGTTGGCGAGAAGTTGCACTTTGTTTGATGTTCTTTAGCCCCTTGAGTGGTTTCAGGCTGCATCTTGCCAGTAGAGTGCTGTAGGTCAGTGTTGGCTCACCCATGGGAGTTCCCTTGCTTCCGAAAGTCCTGGGAGTGACCCCAAGTGCACATCAGATGTGCTGGTAGCTGGCAGGTTCTCGAGTTGCACGTAGATATCACACCCACGGCCGGGAGGCAGGTCTCGTCCAGTCTTTGTGCTCTGGTCCAAAGGCGTGGCTGTGGGAGAGCGGGAGTCCGTGGAGTATTTCAACAGCCCCTGGGGGTTAAAGTTTGCATGCGGCCTCTGGAAGCTGACAGGGGGCTTTCTCCTTTCAGTTGGGGGTCTAGCCAGGGTGTTGTGTATAAACTATGGCGTTTACTGTTGGACGCCTCTTCACAGGGCTACAGGGACTCCCAGAGACCAAGACACGTATTCAGTGGCACACAGAGAAACCCACAAGAGCATCTGCGTGCGTAGTCACAGTCACACACGCCCACACGCATGAACACACAAATACAGCCTCTCACACACCGGCCAATGTATGTGCCTAACTTCCTGCAGTCGTACTATCAGACATGCAGTCAATTCTCGGTAAGGGATAGAGGTCCTTGGGAAGCAGTTTCAGAACTCGAGCCCAGGTAAATGTTTTTATGGATCATGTCCTCTGAGGACACCAGTCCACTTCCCAGGTGCAGTTGTTGGGTAAGCCTCGCCGTCGGCAAAAGCAAGAAGATCTTCATTTGCTCTGATGACTGGAGGTGCTAAGAAGAACTGGAAAAAGTGAGGCGGGGCCATGGTCCCGAGCATGGTCACGGATAACTCAGGACGGTAGGTATTCAACCACCCCAAGATGTGCCATTAGATATTAGGTTTTCCTCAGATGGGCCCAATGGCTGCAAGAGTGGCTTGATTGTTCGTCTTGTTGAGTGGCCTGAGGTCTGTGGATACTCCAGGCTTTTGGGGTACCCCAGGCTCATGGCTCCCCTGCAGAACCCCGCGCACTGCCCGGTTGTGTTTTGCAGCGTCCCAGCATGTGCTTGGGTCGATGATGACACTCTTGTACGCATTCCTTGGAAACTCTGAACAAAATGGGTGAGAACACACTACCGTGTCCTTATCGAAACTGAGGTTCAGCACGTTTCCTCTCTCGGGTGTAGGGGACGGTTAGGAGTGAGGGCCAGCGTCCCCTGCCGACATGCATGCAAACACCACCAAGGACTCCAGTATTGGAGGGGCTCCTGTCTGAGGGTCGACCATGTCTGCACATAAGCTGGCTTATCTGTGTATCCCGGGTCGCTGCTGAAAGGCGGTTGAAGGAATACGAGGGGGCAGGCTCTCTTGCTGGTCTTAAGAGTCAGGGTGTGAGCCGGTCTAGGCCCAGTGGGCTTGCAGTTGGATAGGTGTGTTTTGGCCAGGATCACACTTCGTGCATGCTTTTTCATGTGTTGATTCTGGAAGCCAAAATGAGCAAGCGTCCCTGGTTGGTGCCTGGAGCCTGAGGCCAGGCCTGTGGCCCTCCCTGTCCTTGCATTTTGCACAGTGAGGTTTTTGAGTCCCTAGTGAGGCTGGAGAAGTGGGCAGGGTTGGGCTCGGGTTGGGCGTCGGCGGAAAGGGGCTGATGGATTAGGCCACACTGCTGCCCTTGTCTGCTCCTCTACTTTAACACCCAGCACAGTGTTGGTGCCAAGTGGGGCATCGTGGAGTGGGGTGAGGATCGAGTGCTGCATTTAAACCTGCGTGGTCGCTGATGGCCTGGACAGGAAGGTAAGGGATGATGAGGACAGGTCCTTTGTGAGGTCATGGAATAGGCTGTCATAATTGGGTTGCAGGTGCTGGCCTCGGCTTCCCAAGGATGAGTCATGTTCGTGATGGGCTGGCATCAGCTGCCTATGGAGGGGGTGGCTTTGGCAGTTCAAGTGCATGAGGTGAGGTAGGTAACCTGTGTAGAGTTGTGATCCCATTGCCGGAGGAATGACACCCAAAGGGTGTCTTGTGGGACGTAGAGAAGATCGACATCGTGAGGCGTCTGTGCTGGCCTCCTTGGAGGTAGGTGAGTTATGCGAACATCCCTATTGGCTGCTTTCTTCCCTTGTTTGGGAATGGGCAAAGCGAAAGTGTTTCTCCCGGAAGGGCATGACACCGCCAGCCAGTTTGGCATGCAGGCCGTTCGAACAGCCTGAGGTTTATCTGCAGCAGTCCGTGGGCGGGGCAGAGATGGGGGCACTGTTGCGATGCCAGGTGTGCTGTCGTGGACAGCCACTGTGCCCTTTCAAGCTTCCAGGTTCCCTCATGTGGCAGAGGTCTTCCATTGAAAGTCTGTCTGTGGTCCTCAGGAACAGTGCATTTGTTCGCTGTGAGTTCCTCGGTAGTGTCGCTGTGGCAGTGGAGAATTGCCAGGATGCATGGGGTGGTGTGGGCATCATCAAAGCAGACAGGCTTGCGGTCTGTCTTCCCTGGTGTTCAGTGTCCCCGTGTTCGCATGATGTCTGTGGCTTCCAATAGGGTCGAGTCGCCCTGCATGCAGGAGGAGGGCACTTAGGAAGAGGCTGTGTATCATTTGAGTGTTTTCTCAGTGGTCAGGGCCACCAATCCTGCCAGTTGGAAACTTGCCGATACGTGGGCGAGGAGGTGGCCTAATTTCTGCTCTGGTGTTCCAACCTGTGTCATGGTTGCTGAAGCCCAACACTTCCCATTGTGGGCATTCCCACGGGGTCACGGAAAGTGATTTGGTCGAGTTGGTGAGAAGACGCACTTGGTCCGCAGTTCCTTAGCCCCTTGAGAAGTGCCGGGCTGCATCTTGCCTGTAGGCAACTGCAGGTCACTGTCAGCCCGCCCATGGGAGGTTCTCTTGCTTCCGGGAGTGCTGGGAGTGACCCCAAGGGCACATCAGATGTGCTGGTAGGTGGCAGGGTCTCCAGGTCCACATAGCTGTGAGAGCCACGGCCGGGAGGCAGGTCTCGTCCAGTCTTTGTGCTTTGGTCAGAAGGCGTGGCTGTGAGAGAGCGGGAGTCTGTGGACTATTTCAATAGTCCCTGGGGGTCAAAGTTCGCATGTGGCCTCTTGAAGCTGACAGAGGTCTTTCTCCTTTCAGTTGGGGGTCCAACCAGGATGGTGTGTATAAACTATGGCGTTTACTGTTGGAGGCATCTGCAGAGGCCCACAGGGACACCCAGAGACCAAGACGCGTATTCAGTGGCACACACCGGAACCCACGAGTGCATCTTCGTGCGCAGTCACAGTCACACACGCCCACACACGTGAATACACACATACAGCGTCTCACACACTGGCCAACATACATGCCTAACTTCCTCCAGTCGTGCTGTGAGACACGCAATCAGTTTTCGGTAAGGGATAGTGGTACTTGGGAAGCAGGTTCCGGGCTCACACGCAGGTAAGTTTTCACAAGAATCATGTTCTCTCAGGACTGTGGTGCAATTCAGAAGCCTACATGATTTCTGTCCACTTCTCAGGTGCAGTTGCAGGGTAAGGCTGGCCGTCGGCAAAGACAAGAAGACCTTCGTGTTGTCTGATGACCTGATGTGCTAAGGGGAAGTGGAAAAAGTGGAGCCGGCGCACGTTGCTGAGCGTGGCTGGGGATAACTCAGGACAGTAGCATTCACCCATAGTAAGATGTTGCATTGGATATTAGGTTTTCCTCAGATGGGTCCAATGGCTGCCAGAGTGGATTGATTGTTGGTCTTGCTGAGTGGCCTGAGGACTGTGGATTCCCCAGGCTTTTGGAGTACTTCCGGGTCATGGCTCCTCTTCAGAGCCCCACGGCCTGCCCGTTTGTGTTCTGCAGCGTCCCAGCATGTGCTTGGATCGATGATGACACCCTTGTATGCATTCCTTGGAAAATCTGAACAAAATGAGTGAGAACACTCTACCGTCTCCTCATCGAAACTGAGGTCCAGCAAGTTTCCTCTCGGGGGTAGGGGACAGTTAGGAGTGAGGGCCAACATCCCCTGCTGAAATGCATGCAAACACCACTAAGGGCTCTAGCATTGGAGGGGCTCCTGTCTGAGGGTGGACCGTGTCTGCCCATAAGCTGGGTCATCTATGAATCCGCGGTCCCTGCTAAAAGGCCGTGAGGGAATGCAAGGGGGCAGGCTCTCCTGCGAGTCTTCAGAGTCGGAGTGTGTGCTGGTGTGGGCCCAGTGAGCTTTCAGCTCGGAGAAGTGTGTTTTGACCAGGATCACGCTTTGTGCATGGCGCTTCGGTGGTTGATTTTGGAAGCCAAAATGAGCAAGTTTCCCTGGTTGGAGCCTGGAGCCTCAGTCCAGGCCTGTGGCCCTCTCTGTTGTTGTGTTTGGTGCGGTGAGGTTCTTGAGTGCCCGGTGGGGCTGCAGCAGTGGGCGGGGGTGGGATGGAGTTTGGTGATGGCGGAAGGGGGCTGATGGATTAGGCCTCGGTGCTGCCCCTGAAGCTGCCAGCACACTGTTGGCGCTAAGTGGATCACCGTGGGGTGGGGTGAGGATCGAGTGCTGCATTTAAGCCTGCGTAGTGGCTGCTGCCCTGGAGAGAAAGGTAAGGTATCATGAGGACATGTCCTGTGTGATGTCGTGGGATGGGCTGTCATCATTGGGTTGCAGGCGCTGGCCTCGGCTTCCCAAGGATGTGTCTTGTTCGTGATGGCATGGCATCAGCTGCCTATGGTGGGGATGGCTTTGGCAGTTCATGAGGATGCAGTGAGCTAGGTTACCTGTGAAGAGTTGCAATCCCGTTTCCAGAGGAGTGACTCCCCACGGGTGTCTTGCGGGACAGAGAGAAGATGGACATGCTGAGGCATCTGTGTCGGCCTTCTTGGGGGTAGGTGAGTTATGCAAACAAGCCCTTTGGTCGCTCTTTTCCCTCTTTTGGGAATGTGCAAAGCGATAGTGTTTCTGCCGGAGGGCATGACGCGGCCGGCCCGTGTGGCATGCAGGGCTTTCGAATAGCCAGAGCTTTATCCAGAGCAGTCCGTTGGCAGGGCAGAGAAGGGGGCACTGTTGCCATCCCAGGTGCGCTGCCAAGGCCAGCCACTGTTCCCTTTCAGGCTTCCAAATCCCCTCACATGGCAGAGGTCTTCTGTTGCAAGTCTGTCTGTGGTCCTCGGGGACCATGCCTTTGATCACTGTGAGTTCCTCGGTGGTGTCACTGTGGCAGTGGAGAATTTCCAGGATGCATCAGGTGGGATCAGCATCTTCAAAGCAGACAGGCTTGCGGTCTGTCTTCCCTGGTGTTCAGTGTTCCCGTGTTCGGAAGATGTCTGTGGCTTCCAGTAGGGACGCGTCGCCCTGTTGGCTGGAGTAGGGAACGTTGGACGAGGCTGCTGAGCGTTTGAGCAGTTCCTTAGGTGTCAGGGCCGCGAACCTAGCAGGATGGGAGCTGCCTGAGACATGGCCGGGAAGGTGGCCTAGTTTCCGCTGTGGGGTTCCAACATGGGTCATGGCTGCTGAAGCCCACTGCTTCCTGTGGTGGGCATTCCCACGGGTCAAAGGAAAGTGATTAGGCCTAGTTGGCGAGAAGTTGCACTTTGTTCGATGTTCTTTAGCCCCTTGAGTGGTTTCAGGCTGCATCTTGCCAGTAGAGTGCTGTAGGTCAGTGTTGGCTCACCCATGGGAGTTCCCTTGCTTCCGAAAGTCCTGGGAGTGACCCCAAGTGCACATCAGATGTGCTGGTAGCTGGCAGGTTCTCGAGTTGCACGTAGATATCACACCCACGGCCGGGAGGCAGGTCTCGTCCAGTCTTTGTGCTCTGGTCCAAAGGCGTGGCTGTGGGAGAGCGGGAGTCCGTGGAGTATTTCAACAGCCCCTGGGGGTTAAAGTTTGCATGCGGCCTCTGGAAGCTGACAGGGGGCTTTCTCCTTTCAGTTGGGGGTCTAGCCAGGGTGTTGTGTATAAACTATGGCGTTTACTGTTGGACGCCTCTTCACAGGGCTACAGGGACTCCCAGAGACCAAGACACGTATTCAGTGGCACACAGAGAAACCCACAAGAGCATCTGCGTGCGTAGTCACAGTCACACACGCCCACACGCATGAACACACAAATACAGCCTCTCACACACCGGCCAATGTATGTGCCTAACTTCCTGCAGTCGTACTATCAGACATGCAGTCAATTCTCGGTAAGGGATAGAGGTCCTTGGGAAGCAGTTTCAGAACTCGAGCCCAGGTAAATGGTTTTATGGATCATGTCCTCTGAGGACACCAGTCCACTTCCCAGGTGCAGTTGTTGGGTAAGCCTCGCCGTCGGCAAAAGCAAGAAGATCTTCATGTGCTCTGATGACTGGAGGTGCTAAGAAGAACTGGAAAAAGTGAGGCGGGGCCATGGTCCCGAGCATGGTCACGGATAACTCAGGACGGTAGGTATTCAACCACCCCAAGATGTGCCATTAGATATTAGGTTTTCCTCAGATGGGCCCAATGGCTGCAAGAGTGGCTTGATTGTTCGTCTTGTTGAGTGGCCTGAGGTCTGTGGATACTCCAGGCTTTTGGGGTACCCCAGGCTCATGGCTCCCCTGCAGAACCCCGCGCACTGCCCGGTTGTGTTTTGCAGCGTCCCAGCATGTGCTTGGGTCGATGATGACACTCTTGTACGCATTCCTTGGAAACTCTGAACAAAATGGGTGAGAACACACTACCGTGTCCTTATCGAAACTGAGGTTCAGCACGTTTCCTCTCTCGGGTGTAGGGGACGGTTAGGAGTGAGGGCCAGCGTCCCCCGCCGACATGCATGCAAACACCACCAAGGACTCCAGTATTGGAGGGGCTCCTGTCTGAGGGTCGACCATGTCTGCACATAAGCTGGCTTATCTGTGTATCCCGGGTCGCTGCTGAAAGGCGGTTGAAGGAATACGAGGGGGCAGGCTCTCTTGCTGGTCTTAAGAGTCAGGGTGTGAGCCGGTCTAGGCCCAGTGGGCTTGCAGTTGGATAGGTGTGTTTTGGCCAGGATCACACTTCGTGCATGCTTTTTCGTGTGTTGATTCTGGAAGCCAAAATGAGCAAGCGTCCCTGGTTGGTGCCTGGAGCCTGAGGCCAGGCCTGTGGCCCTCCCTGTCCTTGCATTTTGCACAGTGAGGTTTTTGAGTCCCTAGTGAGGCTGGAGAAGTGGGCGGGGTTGGGCTCGGGTTGGGCGTCGGCGGAAAGGGGCTGATGGATTAGGCCACACTGCTGCCCTTGTCTGCTCCTCTACTTTAACACCCAGCACAGTGTTGGTGCCAAGTGGGGCATCGTGGAGTGGGGTGAGGATCGAGTGCTGCATTTAAACCTGCGTGGTCGCTGATGGCCTGGACAGGAAGGTAAGGGATGATGAGGACAGGTCCTTTGTGAGGTCATGGAATAGGCTGTCATAATTGGGTTGCAGGTGCTGGCCTCGGCTTCCCAAGGATGAGTCATGTTCGTGATGGGCTGGCATCAGCTGCCTATGGAGGGGGTGGCTTTGGCAGTTCAAGTGCATGAGGTGAGGTAGGTAACCTGTGTAGAGTTGTGATCCCATTGCCGGAGGAATGACACCCAAAGGGTGTCTTGTGGGACGTAGAGAAGATCGACATCGTGAGGCGTCTGTGCTGGCCTCCTTGGAGGTAGGTGAGTTATGCGAACATCCCTATTGGCTGCTTTCTTCCCTTGTTTGGGAATGGGCAAAGCGAAAGTGTTTCTCCCGGAAGGGCATGACACCGCCAGCCAGTTTGGCATGCAGGCCGTTCGAACAGCCTGAGGTTTATCTGCAGCAGTCCGTGGGCAGGGCAGAGATGGGGGCACTGTTGCGATGCCAGGTGTGCTGTCGTGGACAGCCACTGTGCCCTTTCAAGCTTCCAGGTTCCCTCATGTGGCAGAGGTCTTCCATTGAAAGTCTGTCTGTGGTCCTCAGGAACAGTGCATTTGTTCGCTGTGAGTTCCTCGGTAGTGTCGCTGTGGCAGTGGAGAATTGCCAGGATGCATGGGGTGGTGTGGGCATCATCAAAGCAGACAGGCTTGCGGTCTGTCTTCCCTGGTGTTCAGTGTCCCCGTGTTCGCATGATGTCTGTGGCTTCCAATAGGGTCGAGTCGCCCTGCATGCAGGAGGAGGGCACTTAGGAAGAGGCTGTGTATCATTTGAGTGTTTTCTCAGTGGTCAGGGCCACCAATCCTGCCAGTTGGAAACTTGCCGATACGTGGGCGAGGAGGTGGCCTAATTTCTGCTCTGGTGTTCCAACCTGTGTCATGGTTGCTGAAGCCCAACACTTCCCATTGTGGGCATTCCCACGGGGTCACGGAAAGTGATTTGGTCGAGTTGGTGAGAAGACGCACTTGGTCCACAGTTCCTTAGCCCCTTGAGAAGTGCCGGGCTGCATCTTGCCTGTAGGCAACTGCAGGTCACTGTCAGCCCGCCCATGGGAGGTTCTCTTGCTTCCGGGAGTGCTGGGAGTGACCCCAAGGGCACATCAGATGTGCTGGTAGGTGGCAGGGTCTCCAGGTCCACATAGCTGTGAGAGCCACGGCCGGGAGGCAGGTCTCGTCCAGTCTTTGTGCTTTGGTCAGAAGGCGTGGCTGTGAGAGAGCGGGAGTCTGTGGACTATTTCAATAGTCCCTGGGGGTCAAAGTTCGCATGTGGCCTCTTGAAGCTGACAGAGGTCTTTCTCCTTTCAGTTGGGGGTCCAACCAGGATGGTGTGTATAAACTATGGCGTTTACTGTTGGAGGCATCTGCAGAGGCCCACAGGGACACCCAGAGACCAAGACGCGTATTCAGTGGCACACACCGGAACCCACGAGTGCATCTTCGTGCGCAGTCACAGTCACACACGCCCACACACGTGAATACACACATACAGCGTCTCACACACTGGCCAACATACATGCCTAACTTCCTCCAGTCGTGCTGTGAGACACGCAATCAGTTTTCGGTAAGGGATAGTGGTACTTGGGAAGCAGGTTCCGGGCTCACACGCAGGTAAGTTTTCACAAGAATCATGTTCTCTCAGGACTGTGGTGCAATTCAGAAGCCTACATGATTTCTGTCCACTTCTCAGGTGCAGTTGCAGGGTAAGGCTGGCCGTCGGCAAAGACAAGAAGACCTTCGTGTTGTCTGATGACCTGATGTGCTAAGGGGAAGTGGAAAAAGTGGAGCCGGCGCACGTTGCTGAGCGTGGCTGGGGATAACTCAGGACAGTAGCATTCACCCATAGTAAGATGTTGCATTGGATATTAGGTTTTCCTCAGATGGGTCCAATGGCTGCCAGAGTGGATTGATTGTTGGTCTTGCTGAGTGGCCTGAGGACTGTGGATTCCCCAGGCTTTTGGAGTACTTCCGGGTCATGGCTCCTCTTCAGAGCCCCACGGCCTGCCCGTTTGTGTTCTGCAGCGTCCCAGCATGTGCTTGGATCGATGATGACACCCTTGTATGCATTCCTTGGAAAATCTGAACAAAATGAGTGAGAACACTCTACCGTCTCCTCATCGAAACTGAGGTCCAGCAAGTTTCCTCTCGGGGGTAGGGGACAGTTAGGAGTGAGGGCCAACATCCCCTGCTGAAATGCATGCAAACACCACTAAGGGCTCTAGCATTGGAGGGGCTCCTGTCTGAGGGTGGACCGTGCCTGCCCATAAGCTGGGTCATCTATGAATCCGCGGTCCCTGCTAAAAGGCCGTGAGGGAATGCAAGGGGGCAGGCTCTCCTGCGAGTCTTCAGAGTCGGAGTGTGTGCTGGTGTGGGCCCAGTGAGCTTTCAGCTCGGAGAAGTGTGTTTTGACCAGGATCACGCTTTGTGCATGGCGCTTCGGTGGTTGATTTTGGAAGCCAAAATGAGCAAGTTTCCCTGGTTGGAGCCTGGAGCCTCAGTCCAGGCCTGTGGCCCTCTCTGTTGTTGTGTTTGGTGCGGTGAGGTTCTTGAGTGCCCGGTGGGGCTGCAGCAGTGGGCGGGGGTGGGATGGAGTTTGGTGATGGCGGAAGGGGGCTGATGGATTAGGCCTCGGTGCTGCCCCTGAAGCTGCCAGCACACTGTTGGCGCTAAGTGGATCACCGTGGGGTGGGGTGAGGATCGAGTGCTGCATTTAAGCCTGCGTAGTGGCTGCTGCCCTGGAGAGAAAGGTAAGGTATCATGAGGACATGTCCTGTGTGATGTCGTGGGATGGGCTGTCATCATTGGGTTGCAGGCGCTGGCCTCGGCTTCCCAAGGATGTGTCTTGTTCGTGATGGCATGGCATCAGCTGCCTATGGTGGGGATGGCTTTGGCAGTTCATGAGGATGCAGTGAGCTAGGTTACCTGTGAAGAGTTGCAATCCCGTTTCCAGAGGAGTGACTCCCCACGGGTGTCTTGCGGGACAGAGAGAAGATGGACATGCTGAGGCATCTGTGTCGGCCTTCTTGGGGGTAGGTGAGTTATGCAAACAAGCCCTTTGGTCGCTCTTTTCCCTCTTTTGGGAATGTGCAAAGCGATAGTGTTTCTGCCGGAGGGCATGACGCGGCCGGCCCGTGTGGCATGCAGGGCTTTCGAATAGCCAGAGCTTTATCCAGAGCAGTCCGTTGGCAGGGCAGAGAAGGGGGCACTGTTGCCATCCCAGGTGCGCTGCCAAGGCCAGCCACTGTTCCCTTTCAGGCTTCCAAATCCCCTCACATGGCAGAGGTCTTCTGTTGCAAGTCTGTCTGTGGTCCTCGGGGACCATGCCTTTGATCACTGTGAGTTCCTCGGTGGTGTCACTGTGGCAGTGGAGAATTTCCAGGATGCATCAGGTGGGATCAGCATCTTCAAAGCAGACAGGCTTGCGGTCTGTCTTCCCTGGTGTTCAGTGTTCCCGTGTTCGGAAGATGTCTGTGGCTTCCAGTAGGGACGCGTCGCCCTGTTGGCTGGAGTAGGGAACGTTGGACGAGGCTGCTGAGCGTTTGAGCAGTTCCTTAGGTGTCAGGGCCGCGAACCTAGCAGGATGGGAGCTGCCTGAGACATGGCCGGGAAGGTGGCCTAGTTTCCGCTGTGGGGTTCCAACATGGGTCATGGCTGCTGAAGCCCACTGCTTCCTGTGGTGGGCATTCCCACGGGTCAAAGGAAAGTGATTAGGCCTAGTTGGCGAGAAGTTGCACTTTGTTCGATGTTCTTTAGCCCCTTGAGTGGTTTCAGGCTGCATCTTGCCAGTAGAGTGCTGTAGGTCAGTGTTGGCTCACCCATGGGAGTTCCCTTGCTTCCGAAAGTCCTGGGAGTGACCCCAAGTGCACATCAGATGTGCTGGTAGCTGGCAGGTTCTCGAGTTGCACGTAGATATCACACCCACGGCCGGGAGGCAGGTCTCGTCCAGTCTTTGTGCTCTGGTCCAAAGGCGTGGCTGTGGGAGAGCGGGAGTCCGTGGAGTATTTCAACAGCCCCTGGGGGTTAAAGTTTGCATGCGGCCTCTGGAAGCTGACAGGGGGCTTTCTCCTTTCAGTTGGGGGTCTAGCCAGGGTGTTGTGTATAAACTATGGCGTTTACTGTTGGACGCCTCTTCACAGGGCTACAGGGACTCCCAGAGACCAAGACACGTATTCAGTGGCACACAGAGAAACCCACAAGAGCATCTGCGTGCGTAGTCACAGTCACACACGCCCACACGCATGAACACACAAATACAGCCTCTCACACACCGGCCAATGTATGTGCCTAACTTCCTGCAGTCGTACTATCAGACATGCAGTCAATTCTCGGTAAGGGATAGAGGTCCTTGGGAAGCAGTTTCAGAACTCGAGCCCAGGTAAATGTTTTTATGGATCATGTCCTCTGAGGACACCAGTCCACTTCCCAGGTGCAGTTGTTGGGTAAGCCTCGCCGTCGGCAAAAGCAAGAAGATCTTCATGTGCTCTGATGACTGGAGGTGCTAAGAAGAACTGGAAAAAGTGAGGCGGGGCCATGGTCCCGAGCATGGTCACGGATAACTCAGGACGGTAGGTATTCAACCACCCCAAGATGTGCCATTAGATATTAGGTTTTCCTCAGATGGGCCCAATGGCTGCAAGAGTGGCTTGATTGTTCGTCTTGTTGAGTGGCCTGAGGTCTGTGGATACTCCAGGCTTTTGGGGTACCCCAGGCTCATGGCTCCCCTGCAGAACCCCGCGCACTGCCCGGTTGTGTTTTGCAGCGTCCCAGCATGTGCTTGGGTCGATGATGACACTCTTGTACGCATTCCTTGGAAACTCTGAACAAAATGGGTGAGAACACACTACCGTGTCCTTATCGAAACTGAGGTTCAGCACGTTTCCTCTCTCGGGTGTAGGGGACGGTTAGGAGTGAGGGCCAGCGTCCCCTGCCGACATGCATGCAAACACCACCAAGGACTCCAGTATTGGAGGGGCTCCTGTCTGAGGGTCGACCATGTCTGCACATAAGCTGGCTTATCTGTGTATCCCGGGTCGCTGCTGAAAGGCGGTTGAAGGAATACGAGGGGGCAGGCTCTCTTGCTGGTCTTAAGAGTCAGGGTGTGAGCCGGTCTAGGCCCAGTGGGCTTGCAGTTGGATAGGTGTGTTTTGGCCAGGATCACACTTCGTGCATGCTTTTTCGTGTGTTGATTCTGGAAGCCAAAATGAGCAAGCGTCCCTGGTTGGTGCCTGGAGCCTGAGGCCAGGCCTGTGGCCCTCCCTGTCCTTGCATTTTGCACAGTGAGGTTTTTGAGTCCCTAGTGAGGCTGGAGAAGTGGGCGGGGTTGGGCTCGGGTTGGGCGTCGGCGGAAAGGGGCTGATGGATTAGGCCACACTGCTGCCCTTGTCTGCTCCTCTACTTTAACACCCAGCACAGTGTTGGTGCCAAGTGGGGCATCGTGGAGTGGGGTGAGGATCGAGTGCTGCATTTAAACCTGCGTGGTCGCTGATGGCCTGGACAGGAAGGTAAGGGATGATGAGGACAGGTCCTTTGTGAGGTCATGGAATAGGCTGTCATAATTGGGTTGCAGGTGCTGGCCTCGGCTTCCCAAGGATGAGTCATGTTCGTGATGGGCTGGCATCAGCTGCCTATGGAGGGGGTGGCTTTGGCAGTTCAAGTGCATGAGGTGAGGTAGGTAACCTGTGTAGAGTTGTGATCCCATTGCCGGAGGAATGACACCCAAAGGGTGTCTTGTGGGACGTAGAGAAGATCGACATCGTGAGGCGTCTGTGCTGGCCTCCTTGGAGGTAGGTGAGTTATGCGAACATCCCTATTGGCTGCTTTCTTCCCTTGTTTGGGAATGGGCAAAGCGAAAGTGTTTCTCCCGGAAGGGCATGACACCGCCAGCCAGTTTGGCATGCAGGCCGTTCGAACAGCCTGAGGTTTATCTGCAGCAGTCCGTGGGCGGGGCAGAGATGGGGGCACTGTTGCGATGCCAGGTGTGCTGTCGTGGACAGCCACTGTGCCCTTTCAAGCTTCCAGGTTCCCTCATGTGGCAGAGGTCTTCCATTGAAAGTCTGTCTGTGGTCCTCAGGAACAGTGCATTTGTTCGCTGTGAGTTCCTCGGTAGTGTCGCTGTGGCAGTGGAGAATTGCCAGGATGCATGGGGTGGTGTGGGCATCATCAAAGCAGACAGGCTTGCGGTCTGTCTTCCCTGGTGTTCAGTGTCCCCGTGTTCGCATGATGTCTGTGGCTTCCAATAGGGTCGAGTCGCCCTGCATGCACGAGGAGGGCACTTAGGAAGAGGCTGTGTATCATTTGAGTGTTTTCTCAGTGGTCAGGGCCACCAATCCTGCCAGTTGGAAACTTGCCGATACGTGGGCGAGGAGGTGGCCTAATTTCTGCTCTGGTGTTCCAACCTGTGTCATGGTTGCTGAAGCCCAACACTTCCCATTGTGGGCATTCCCACGGGGTCACGGAAAGTGATTTGGTCGAGTTGGTGAGAAGACGCACTTGGTCCGCAGTTCCTTAGCCCCTTGAGAAGTGCCGGGCTGCATCTTGCCTGTAGGCAACTGCAGGTCACTGTCAGCCCGCCCATGGGAGGTTCTCTTGCTTCCGGGAGTGCTGGGAGTGACCCCAAGGGCACATCAGATGTGCTGGTAGGTGGCAGGGTCTCCAGGTCCACATAGCTGTGAGAGCCACGGCCGGGAGGCAGGTCTCGTCCAGTCTTTGTGCTTTGGTCAGAAGGCGTGGCTGTGAGAGAGCGGGAGTCTGTGGACTATTTCAATAGTCCCTGGGGGTCAAAGTTCGCATGTGGCCTCTTGAAGCTGACAGAGGTCTTTCTCCTTTCAGTTGGGGGTCCAACCAGGATGGTGTGTATAAACTATGGCGTTTACTGTTGGAGGCATCTGCAGAGGCCCACAGGGACACCCAGAGACCAAGACGCGTATTCAGTGGCACACACCGGAACCCACGAGTGCATCTTCGTGCGCAGTCACAGTCACACACGCCCACACACGTGAATACACACATACAGCGTCTCACACACTGGCCAACATACATGCCTAACTTCCTCCAGTCGTGCTGTGAGACACGCAATCAGTTTTCGGTAAGGGATAGTGGTACTTGGGAAGCAGGTTCCGGGCTCACACGCAGGTAAGTTTTCACAAGAATCATGTTCTCTCAGGACTGTGGTGCAATTCAGAAGCCTACATGATTTCTGTCCACTTCTCAGGTGCAGTTGCAGGGTAAGGCTGGCCGTCGGCAAAGACAAGAAGACCTTCGTGTTGTCTGATGACCTGATGTGCTAAGGGGAAGTGGAAAAAGTGGAGCCGGCGCACGTTGCTGAGCGTGGCTGGGGATAACTCAGGACAGTAGCATTCACCCATAGTAAGATGTTGCATTGGATATTAGGTTTTCCTCAGATGGGTCCAATGGCTGCCAGAGTGGATTGATTGTTGGTCTTGCTGAGTGGCCTGAGGACTGTGGATTCCCCAGGCTTTTGGAGTACTTCCGGGTCATGGCTCCTCTTCAGAGCCCCACGGCCTGCCCGTTTGTGTTCTGCAGCGTCCCAGCATGTGCTTGGATCGATGATGACACCCTTGTATGCATTCCTTGGAAAATCTGAACAAAATGAGTGAGAACACTCTACCGTCTCCTCATCGAAACTGAGGTCCAGCAAGTTTCCTCTCGGGGGTAGGGGACAGTTAGGAGTGAGGGCCAACATCCCCTGCTGAAATGCATGCAAACACCACTAAGGGCTCTAGCATTGGAGGGGCTCCTGTCTGAGGGTGGACCGTGTCTGCCCATAAGCTGGGTCATCTATGAATCCGCGGTCCCTGCTAAAAGGCCGTGAGGGAATGCAAGGGGGCAGGCTCTCCTGCGAGTCTTCAGAGTCGGAGTGTGTGCTGGTGTGGGCCCAGTGAGCTTTCAGCTCGGAGAAGTGTGTTTTGACCAGGATCACGCTTTGTGCATGGCGCTTCGGTGGTTGATTTTGGAAGCCAAAATGAGCAAGTTTCCCTGGTTGGAGCCTGGAGCCTCAGTCCAGGCCTGTGGCCCTCTCTGTTGTTGTGTTTGGTGCGGTGAGGTTCTTGAGTGCCCGGTGGGGCTGCAGCAGTGGGCGGGGGTGGGATGGAGTTTGGTGATGGCGGAAGGGGGCTGATGGATTAGGCCTCGGTGCTGCCCCTGAAGCTGCCAGCACACTGTTGGCGCTAAGTGGATCACCGTGGGGTGGGGTGAGGATCGAGTGCTGCATTTAAGCCTGCGTAGTGGCTGCTGCCCTGGAGAGAAAGGTAAGGTATCATGAGGACATGTCCTGTGTGATGTCGTGGGATGGGCTGTCATCATTGGGTTGCAGGCGCTGGCCTCGGCTTCCCAAGGATGTGTCTTGTTCGTGATGGCATGGCATCAGCTGCCTATGGTGGGGATGGCTTTGGCAGTTCATGAGGATGCAGTGAGCTAGGTTACCTGTGAAGAGTTGCAATCCCGTTTCCAGAGGAGTGACTCCCCACGGGTGTCTTGCGGGACAGAGAGAAGATGGACATGCTGAGGCATCTGTGTCGGCCTTCTTGGGGGTAGGTGAGTTATGCAAACAAGCCCTTTGGTCGCTCTTTTCCCTCTTTTGGGAATGTGCAAAGCGATAGTGTTTCTGCCGGAGGGCATGACGCGGCCGGCCCGTGTGGCATGCAGGGCTTTCGAATAGCCAGAGCTTTATCCAGAGCAGTCCGTTGGCAGGGCAGAGAAGGGGGCACTGTTGCCATCCCAGGTGCGCTGCCAAGGCCAGCCACTGTTCCCTTTCAGGCTTCCAAATCCCCTCACATGGCAGAGGTCTTCTGTTGCAAGTCTGTCTGTGGTCCTCGGGGACCATGCCTTTGATCACTGTGAGTTCCTCGGTGGTGTCACTGTGGCAGTGGAGAATTTCCAGGATGCATCAGGTGGGATCAGCATCTTCAAAGCAGACAGGCTTGCGGTCTGTCTTCCCTGGTGTTCAGTGTTCCCGTGTTCGGAAGATGTCTGTGGCTTCCAGTAGGGACGCGTCGCCCTGTTGGCTGGAGTAGGGAACGTTGGACGAGGCTGCTGAGCGTTTGAGCAGTTCCTTAGGTGTCAGGGCCGCGAACCTAGCAGGATGGGAGCTGCCTGAGACATGGCCGGGAAGGTGGCCTAGTTTCCGCTGTGGGGTTCCAACATGGGTCATGGCTGCTGAAGCCCACTGCTTCCTGTGGTGGGCATTCCCACGGGTCAAAGGAAAGTGATTAGGCCTAGTTGGCGAGAAGTTGCACTTTGTTCGATGTTCTTTAGCCCCTTGAGTGGTTTCAGGCTGCATCTTGCCAGTAGAGTGCTGTAGGTCAGTGTTGGCTCACCCATGGGAGTTCCCTTGCTTCCGAAAGTCCTGGGAGTGACCCCAAGTGCACATCAGATGTGCTGGTAGCTGGCAGGTTCTCGAGTTGCACGTAGATATCACACCCACGGCCGGGAGGCAGGTCTCGTCCAGTCTTTGTGCTCTGGTCCAAAGGCGTGGCTGTGGGAGAGCGGGAGTCCGTGGAGTATTTCAACAGCCCCTGGGGGTTAAAGTTTGCATGCGGCCTCTGGAAGCTGACAGGGGGCTTTCTCCTTTCAGTTGCGGGTCTAGCCAGGGTGTTGTGTATAAACTATGGCGTTTACTGTTGGACGCCTCTTCACAGGGCTACAGGGACTCCCAGAGACCAAGACACGTATTCAGTGGCACACAGAGAAACCTACAAGAGCATCTGCGTGCATAGTCACAGTCACACACGCCCACACGCATGAACACACAAATACAGCCTCTCACACACCGGCCAATGTATGTGCCTAACTTCCTGCAGTCGTACTATCAGACATGCAGTCAATTCTCGGTAAGGGATAGAGGTCCTTGGGAAGCAGTTTCAGAACTCGAGCCCAGGTAAATGTTTTTATGGATCATGTCCTCTGAGGACACCAGTCCACTTCCCAGGTGCAGTTGTTGGGTAAGCCTCGCCGTCGGCAAAAGCAAGAAGATCTTCATGTGCTCTGATGACTGGAGGTGCTAAGAAGAACTGGAAAAAGTGAGGCGGGGCCATGGTCCCGAGCATGGTCACGGATAACTCAGGACGGTAGGTATTCAACCACCCCAAGATGTGCCATTAGATATTAGGTTTTCCTCAGATGGGCCCAATGGCTGCAAGAGTGGCTTGATTGTTCGTCTTGTTGAGTGGCCTGAGGTCTGTGGATACTCCAGGCTTTTGGGGTACCCCAGGCTCATGGCTCCCCTGCAGAACCCCGCGCACTGCCCGGTTGTGTTTTGCAGCGTCCCAGCATGTGCTTGGGTCGATGATGACACTCTTGTACGCATTCCTTGGAAACTCTGAACAAAATGGGTGAGAACACACTACCGTGTCCTTATCGAAACTGAGGTTCAGCACGTTTCCTCTCTCGGGTGTAGGGGACGGTTAGGAGTGAGGGCCAGCGTCCCCTGCCGACATGCATGCAAACACCACCAAGGACTCCAGTATTGGAGGGGCTCCTGTCTGAGGGTCGACCATGTCTGCACATAAGCTGGCTTATCTGTGTATCCCGGGTCGCTGCTGAAAGGCGGTTGAAGGAATACGAGGGGGCAGGCTCTCTTGCTGGTCTTAAGAGTCAGGGTGTGAGCCGGTCTAGGCCCAGTGGGCTTGCAGTTGGATAGGTGTGTTTTGGCCAGGATCACACTTCGTGCATGCTTTTTCGTGTGTTGATTCTGGAAGCCAAAATGAGCAAGCGTCCCTGGTTGGTGCCTGGAGCCTGAGGCCAGGCCTGTGGCCCTCCCTGTCCTTGCATTTTGCACAGTGAGGTTTTTGAGTCCCTAGTGAGGCTGGAGAAGTGGGCGGGGTTGGGCTCGGGTTGGGCGTCGGCGGAAAGGGGCTGATGGATTAGGCCACACTGCTGCCCTTGTCTGCTCCTCTACTTTAACACCCAGCACAGTGTTGGTGCCAAGTGGGGCATCGTGGAGTGGGGTGAGGATCGAGTGCTGCATTTAAACCTGCGTGGTCGCTGATGGCCTGGACAGGAAGGTAAGGGATGATGAGGACAGGTCCTTTGTGAGGTCATGGAATAGGCTGTCATAATTGGGTTGCAGGTGCTGGCCTTGGCTTCCCAAGGATGAGTCATGTTCGTGATGGGCTGGCATCAGCTGCCTATGGAGGGGGTGGCTTTGGCAGTTCAAGTGCATGAGGTGAGGTAGGTAACCTGTGTAGAGTTGTGATCCCATTGCCGGAGGAATGACACCCAAAGGGTGTCTTGTGGGACGTAGAGAAGATCGACATCGTGAGGCGTCTGTGCTGGCCTCCTTGGAGGTAGGTGAGTTATGCGAACATCCCTATTGGCTGCTTTCTTCCCTTGTTTGGGAATGGGCAAAGCGAAAGTGTTTCTCCCGGAAGGGCATGACACCGCCAGCCAGTTTGGCATGCAGGCCGTTCGAACAGCCTGAGGTTTATCTGCAGCAGTCCGTGGGCGGG
Source organism: Balaenoptera acutorostrata (assembly GCF_949987535.1). Taxonomy (NCBI): domain Eukaryota; kingdom Metazoa; phylum Chordata; class Mammalia; order Artiodactyla; family Balaenopteridae; genus Balaenoptera; species Balaenoptera acutorostrata. The sequence continues at coordinate 57,034,501 of NC_080066.1, read as the reverse complement.
GCAGAGATGGGGGCACTGTTGCGATGCCAGGTGTGCTGTCGTGGACAGCCACTGTGCCCTTTCAAGCTTCCAGGTTCCCTCATGTGGCAGAGGTCTTCCATTGAAAGTCTGTCTGTGGTCCTCAGGAACAGTGCATTTGTTCGCTGTGAGTTCCTCGGTAGTGTCGCTGTGGCAGTGGAGAATTGCCAGGATGCATGGGGTGGTGTGGGCATCATCAAAGCAGACAGGCTTGCGGTCTGTCTTCCCTGGTGTTCAGTGTCCCCGTGTTCGCATGATGTCTGTGGCTTCCAATAGGGTCGAGTCGCCCTGCATGCAGGAGGAGGGCACTTAGGAAGAGGCTGTGTATCATTTGAGTGTTTTCTCAGTGGTCAGGGCCACCAATCCTGCCAGTTGGAAACTTGCCGATACGTGGGCGAGGAGGTGGCCTAATTTCTGCTCTGGTGTTCCAACCTGTGTCATGGTTGCTGAAGCCCAACACTTCCCATTGTGGGCATTCCCACGGGGTCACGGAAAGTGATTTGGTCGAGTTGGTGAGAAGACGCACTTGGTCCGCAGTTCCTTAGCCCCTTGAGAAGTGCCGGGCTGCATCTTGCCTGTAGGCAACTGCAGGTCACTGTCAGCCCGCCCATGGGAGGTTCTCTTGCTTCCGGGAGTGCTGGGAGTGACCCCAAGGGCACATCAGATGTGCTGGTAGGTGGCAGGGTCTCCAGGTCCACATAGCTGTGAGAGCCACGGCCGGGAGGCAGGTCTCGTCCAGTCTTTGTGCTTTGGTCAGAAGGCGTGGCTGTGAGAGAGCGGGAGTCTGTGGACTATTTCAATAGTCCCTGGGGGTCAAAGTTCGCATGTGGCCTCTTGAAGCTGACAGAGGTCTTTCTCCTTTCAGTTGGGGGTCCAACCAGGATGGTGTGTATAAACTATGGCGTTTACTGTTGGAGGCATCTGCAGAGGCCCACAGGGACACCCAGAGACCAAGACGCGTATTCAGTGGCACACACCGGAACCCACGAGTGCATCTTCGTGCGCAGTCACAGTCACACACGCCCACACACGTGAATACACACATACAGCGTCTCACACACTGGCCAACATACATGCCTAACTTCCTCCAGTCGTGCTGTGAGACACGCAATCAGTTTTCGGTAAGGGATAGTGGTACTTGGGAAGCAGGTTCCGGGCTCACACGCAGGTAAGTTTTCACAAGAATCATGTTCTCTCAGGACTGTGGTGCAATTCAGAAGCCTACATGATTTCTGTCCACTTCTCAGGTGCAGTTGCAGGGTAAGGCTGGCCGTCGGCAAAGACAAGAAGACCTTCGTGTTGTCTGATGACCTGATGTGCTAAGGGGAAGTGGAAAAAGTGGAGCCGGCGCACATTGCTGAGCGTGGCTGGGGATAACTCAGGACAGTAGCATTCACCCATAGTAAGATGTTGCATTGGATATTAGGTTTTCCTCAGATGGGTCCAATGGCTGCCAGAGTGGATTGATTGTTGGTCTTGCTGAGTGGCCTGAGGACTGTGGATTCCCCAGGCTTTTGGAGTACTTCCGGGTCATGGCTCCTCTTCAGAGCCCCACGGCCTGCCCGTTTGTGTTCTGCAGCGTCCCAGCATGTGCTTGGATCGATGATGACACCCTTGTATGCATTCCTTGGAAAATCTGAACAAAATGAGTGAGAACACTCTACCGTCTCCTCATCGAAACTGAGGTCCAGCAAGTTTCCTCTCGGGGGTAGGGGACAGTTAGGAGTGAGGGCCAACATCCCCTGCTGAAATGCATGCAAACACCACTAAGGGCTCTAGCATTGGAGGGGCTCCTGTCTGAGGGTGGACCGTGTCTGCCCATAAGCTGGGTCATCTATGAATCCGCGGTCCCTGCTAAAAGGCCGTGAGGGAATGCAAGGGGGCAGGCTCTCCTGCGAGTCTTCAGAGTCGGAGTGTGTGCTGGTGTGGGCCCAGTGAGCTTTCAGCTCGGAGAAGTGTGTTTTGACCAGGATCACGCTTTGTGCATGGCGCTTCGGTGGTTGATTTTGGAAGCCAAAATGAGCAAGTTTCCCTGGTTGGAGCCTGGAGCCTCAGTCCAGGCCTGTGGCCCTCTCTGTTGTTGTGTTTGGTGCGGTGAGGTTCTTGAGTGCCCGGTGGGGCTGCAGCAGTGGGCGGGGGTGGGATGGAGTTTGGTGATGGCGGAAGGGGGCTGATGGATTAGGCCTCGGTGCTGCCCCTGAAGCTGCCAGCACACTGTTGGCGCTAAGTGGATCACCGTGGGGTGGGGTGAGGATCGAGTGCTGCATTTAAGCCTGCGTAGTGGCTGCTGCCCTGGAGAGAAAGGTAAGGTATCATGAGGACATGTCCTGTGTGATGTCGTGGGATGGGCTGTCATCATTGGGTTGCAGGCGCTGGCCTCGGCTTCCCAAGGATGTGTCTTGTTCGTGATGGCATGGCATCAGCTGCCTATGGTGGGGATGGCTTTGGCAGTTCATGAGGATGCAGTGAGCTAGGTTACCTGTGAAGAGTTGCAATCCCGTTTCCAGAGGAGTGACTCCCCACGGGTGTCTTGCGGGACAGAGAGAAGATGGACATGCTGAGGCATCTGTGTCGGCCTTCTTGGGGGTAGGTGAGTTATGCAAACAAGCCCTTTGGTCGCTCTTTTCCCTCTTTTGGGAATGTGCAAAGCGATAGTGTTTCTGCCGGAGGGCATGACGCGGCCGGCCCGTGTGGCATGCAGGGCTTTCGAATAGCCAGAGCTTTATCCAGAGCAGTCCGTTGGCAGGGCAGAGAAGGGGGCACTGTTGCCATCCCAGGTGCGCTGCCAAGGCCAGCCACTGTTCCCTTTCAGGCTTCCAAATCCCCTCACATGGCAGAGGTCTTCTGTTGCAAGTCTGTCTGTGGTCCTCGGGGACCATGCCTTTGATCACTGTGAGTTCCTCGGTGGTGTCACTGTGGCAGTGGAGAATTTCCAGGATGCATCAGGTGGGATCAGCATCTTCAAAGCAGACAGGCTTGCGGTCTGTCTTCCCTGGTGTTCAGTGTTCCCGTGTTCGGAAGATGTCTGTGGCTTCCAGTAGGGACGCGTCGCCCTGTTGGCTGGAGTAGGGAACGTTGGACGAGGCTGCTGAGCGTTTGAGCAGTTCCTTAGGTGTCAGGGCCGCGAACCTAGCAGGATGGGAGCTGCCTGAGACATGGCCGGGAAGGTGGCCTAGTTTCCGCTGTGGGGTTCCAACATGGGTCATGGCTGCTGAAGCCCACTGCTTCCTGTGGTGGGCATTCCCACGGGTCAAAGGAAAGTGATTAGGCCTAGTTGGCGAGAAGTTGCACTTTGTTCGATGTTCTTTAGCCCCTTGAGTGGTTTCAGGCTGCATCTTGCCAGTAGAGTGCTGTAGGTCAGTGTTGGCTCACCCATGGGAGTTCCCTTGCTTCCGAAAGTCCTGGGAGTGACCCCAAGTGCACATCAGATGTGCTGGTAGCTGGCAGGTTCTCGAGTTGCACGTAGATATCACACCCACGGCCGGGAGGCAGGTCTCGTCCAGTCTTTGTGCTCTGGTCCAAAGGCGTGGCTGTGGGAGAGCGGGAGTCCGTGGAGTATTTCAACAGCCCCTGGGGGTTAAAGTTTGCATGCGGCCTCTGGAAGCTGACAGGGGGCTTTCTCCTTTCAGTTGCGGGTCTAGCCAGGGTGTTGTGTATAAACTATGGCGTTTACTGTTGGACGCCTCTTCACAGGGCTACAGGGACTCCCAGAGACCAAGACACGTATTCAGTGGCACACAGAGAAACCCACAAGAGCATCTGCGTGCGTAGTCACAGTCACACACGCCCACACGCATGAACACACAAATACAGCCTCTCACACACCGGCCAATGTATGTGCCTAACTTCCTGCAGTCGTACTATCAGACATGCAGTCAATTCTCGGTAAGGGATAGAGGTCCTTGGGAAGCAGTTTCAGAACTCGAGCCCAGGTAAATGTTTTTATGGATCATGTCCTCTGAGGACACCAGTCCACTTCCCAGGTGCAGTTGTTGGGTAAGCCTCGCCGTCGGCAAAAGCAAGAAGATCTTCATGTGCTCTGATGACTGGAGGTGCTAAGAAGAACTGGAAAAAGTGAGGCGGGGCCATGGTCCCGAGCATGGTCACGGATAACTCAGGACGGTAGGTATTCAACCACCCCAAGATGTGCCATTAGATATTAGGTTTTCCTCAGATGGGCCCAATGGCTGCAAGAGTGGCTTGATTGTTCGTCTTGTTGAGTGGCCTGAGGTCTGTGGATACTCCAGGCTTTTGGGGTACCCCAGGCTCATGGCTCCCCTGCAGAACCCCGCGCACTGCCCGGTTGTGTTTTGCAGCGTCCCAGCATGTGCTTGGGTCGATGATGACACTCTTGTACGCATTCCTTGGAAACTCTGAACAAAATGGGTGAGAACACACTACCGTGTCCTTATCGAAACTGAGGTTCAGCACGTTTCCTCTCTCGGGTGTAGGGGACGGTTAGGAGTGAGGGCCAGCGTCCCCTGCCGACATGCATGCAAACACCACCAAGGACTCCAGTATTGGAGGGGCTCCTGTCTGAGGGTCGACCATGTCTGCACATAAGCTGGCTTATCTGTGTATCCCGGGTCGCTGCTGAAAGGCGGTTGAAGGAATACGAGGGGGCAGGCTCTCTTGCTGGTCTTAAGAGTCAGGGTGTGAGCCGGTCTAGGCCCAGTGGGCTTGCAGTTGGATAGGTGTGTTTTGGCCAGGATCACACTTCGTGCATGCTTTTTCGTGTGTTGATTCTGGAAGCCAAAATGAGCAAGCGTCCCTGGTTGGTGCCTGGAGCCTGAGGCCAGGCCTGTGGCCCTCCCTGTCCTTGCATTTTGCACAGTGAGGTTTTTGAGTCCCTAGTGAGGCTGGAGAAGTGGGCGGGGTTGGGCTCGGGTTGGGCGTCGGCGGAAAGGGGCTGATGGATTAGGCCACACTGCTGCCCTTGTCTGCTCCTCTACTTTAACACCCAGCACAGTGTTGGTGCCAAGTGGGGCATCGTGGAGTGGGGTGAGGATCGAGTGCTGCATTTAAACCTGCGTGGTCGCTGATGGCCTGGACAGGAAGGTAAGGGATGATGAGGACAGGTCCTTTGTGAGGTCATGGAATAGGCTGTCATAATTGGGTTGCAGGTGCTGGCCTCGGCTTCCCAAGGATGAGTCATGTTCGTGATGGGCTGGCATCAGCTGCCTATGGAGGGGGTGGCTTTGGCAGTTCAAGTGCATGAGGTGAGGTAGGTAACCTGTGTAGAGTTGTGATCCCATTGCCGGAGGAATGACACCCAAAGGGTGTCTTGTGGGACGTAGAGAAGATCGACATCGTGAGGCGTCTGTGCTGGCCTCCTTGGAGGTAGGTGAGTTATGCGAACATCCCTATTGGCTGCTTTCTTCCCTTGTTTGGGAATGGGCAAAGCGAAAGTGTTTCTCCCGGAAGGGCATGACACCGCCAGCCAGTTTGGCATGCAGGCCGTTCGAACAGCCTGAGGTTTATCTGCAGCAGTCCGTGGGCGGGGCAGAGATGGGGGCACTGTTGCGATGCCAGGTGTGCTGTCGTGGACAGCCACTGTGCCCTTTCAAGCTTCCAGGTTCCCTCATGTGGCAGAGGTCTTCCATTGAAAGTCTGTCTGTGGTCCTCAGGAACAGTGCATTTGTTCGCTGTGAGTTCCTCGGTAGTGTCGCTGTGGCAGTGGAGAATTGCCAGGATGCATGGGGTGGTGTGGGCATCATCAAAGCAGACAGGCTTGCGGTCTGTCTTCCCTGGTGTTCAGTGTCCCCGTGTTCGCATGATGTCTGTGGCTTCCAATAGGGTCGAGTCGCCCTGCATGCAGGAGGAGGGCACTTAGGAAGAGGCTGTGTATCATTTGAGTGTTTTCTCAGTGGTCAGGGCCACCAATCCTGCCAGTTGGAAACTTGCCGATACGTGGGCGAGGAGGTGGCCTAATTTCTGCTCTGGTGTTCCAACCTGTGTCATGGTTGCTGAAGCCCAACACTTCCCATTGTGGGCATTCCCACGGGGTCACGGAAAGTGATTTGGTCGAGTTGGTGAGAAGACGCACTTGGTCCGCAGTTCCTTAGCCCCTTGAGAAGTGCCGGGCTGCATCTTGCCTGTAGGCAACTGCAGGTCACTGTCAGCCCGCCCATGGGAGGTTCTCTTGCTTCCGGGAGTGCTGGGAGTGACCCCAAGGGCACATCAGATGTGCTGGTAGGTGGCAGGGTCTCCAGGTCCACATAGCTGTGAGAGCCACGGCCGGGAGGCAGGTCTCGTCCAGTCTTTGTGCTTTGGTCAGAAGGCGTGGCTGTGAGAGAGCGGGAGTCTGTGGACTATTTCAATAGTCCCTGGGGGTCAAAGTTCGCATGTGGCCTCTTGAAGCTGACAGAGGTCTTTCTCCTTTCAGTTGGGGGTCCAACCAGGATGGTGTGTATAAACTATGGCGTTTACTGTTGGAGGCATCTGCAGAGGCCCACAGGGACACCCAGAGACCAAGACGCGTATTCAGTGGCACACACCGGAACCCACGAGTGCATCTTCGTGCGCAGTCACAGTCACACACGCCCACACACGTGAATACACACATACAGCGTCTCACACACTGGCCAACATACATGCCTAACTTCCTCCAGTCGTGCTGTGAGACACGCAATCAGTTTTCGGTAAGGGATAGTGGTACTTGGGAAGCAGGTTCCGGGCTCACACGCAGGTAAGTTTTCACAAGAATCATGTTCTCTCAGGACTGTGGTGCAATTCAGAAGCCTACATGATTTCTGTCCACTTCTCAGGTGCAGTTGCAGGGTAAGGCTGGCCGTCGGCAAAGACAAGAAGACCTTCGTGTTGTCTGATGACCTGATGTGCTAAGGGGAAGTGGAAAAAGTGGAGCCGGCGCACGTTGCTGAGCGTGGCTGGGGATAACTCAGGACAGTAGCATTCACCCATAGTAAGATGTTGCATTGGATATTAGGTTTTCCTCAGATGGGTCCAATGGCTGCCAGAGTGGATTGATTGTTGGTCTTGCTGAGTGGCCTGAGGACTGTGGATTCCCCAGGCTTTTGGAGTACTTCCGGGTCATGGCTCCTCTTCAGAGCCCCACGGCCTGCCCGTTTGTGTTCTGCAGCGTCCCAGCATGTGCTTGGATCGATGATGACACCCTTGTATGCATTCCTTGGAAAATCTGAACAAAATGAGTGAGAACACTCTACCGTCTCCTCATCGAAACTGAGGTCCAGCAAGTTTCCTCTCGGGGGTAGGGGACAGTTAGGAGTGAGGGCCAACATCCCCTGCTGAAATGCATGCAAACACCACTAAGGGCTCTAGCATTGGAGGGGCTCCTGTCTGAGGGTGGACCGTGTCTGCCCATAAGCTGGGTCATCTATGAATCCGCGGTCCCTGCTAAAAGGCCGTGAGGGAATGCAAGGGGGCAGGCTCTCCTGCGAGTCTTCAGAGTCGGAGTGTGTGCTGGTGTGGGCCCAGTGAGCTTTCAGCTCGGAGAAGTGTGTTTTGACCAGGATCACGCTTTGTGCATGGCGCTTCGGTGGTTGATTTTGGAAGCCAAAATGAGCAAGTTTCCCTGGTTGGAGCCTGGAGCCTCAGTCCAGGCCTGTGGCCCTCTCTGTTGTTGTGTTTGGTGCGGTGAGGTTCTTGAGTGCCCGGTGGGGCTGCAGCAGTGGGCGGGGGTGGGATGGAGTTTGGTGATGGCGGAAGGGGGCTGATGGATTAGGCCTCGGTGCTGCCCCTGAAGCTGCCAGCACACTGTTGGCGCTAAGTGGATCACCGTGGGGTGGGGTGAGGATCGAGTGCTGCATTTAAGCCTGCGTAGTGGCTGCTGCCCTGGAGAGAAAGGTAAGGTATCATGAGGACATGTCCTGTGTGATGTCGTGGGATGGGCTGTCATCATTGGGTTGCAGGCGCTGGCCTCGGCTTCCCAAGGATGTGTCTTGTTCGTGATGGCATGGCATCAGCTGCCTATGGTGGGGATGGCTTTGGCAGTTCATGAGGATGCAGTGAGCTAGGTTACCTGTGAAGAGTTGCAATCCCGTTTCCAGAGGAGTGACTCCCCACGGGTGTCTTGCGGGACAGAGAGAAGATGGACATGCTGAGGCATCTGTGTCGGCCTTCTTGGGGGTAGGTGAGTTATGCAAACAAGCCCTTTGGTCGCTCTTTTCCCTCTTTTGGGAATGTGCAAAGCGATAGTGTTTCTGCCGGAGGGCATGACGCGGCCGGCCCGTGTGGCATGCAGGGCTTTCGAATAGCCAGAGCTTTATCCAGAGCAGTCCGTTGGCAGGGCAGAGAAGGGGGCACTGTTGCCATCCCAGGTGCGCTGCCAAGGCCAGCCACTGTTCCCTTTCAGGCTTCCAAATCCCCTCACATGGCAGAGGTCTTCTGTTGCAAGTCTGTCTGTGGTCCTCGGGGACCATGCCTTTGATCACTGTGAGTTCCTCGGTGGTGTCACTGTGGCAGTGGAGAATTTCCAGGATGCATCAGGTGGGATCAGCATCTTCAAAGCAGACAGGCTTGCGGTCTGTCTTCCCTGGTGTTCAGTGTTCCCGTGTTCGGAAGATGTCTGTGGCTTCCAGTAGGGACGCGTCGCCCTGTTGGCTGGAGTAGGGAACGTTGGACGAGGCTGCTGAGCGTTTGAGCAGTTCCTTAGGTGTCAGGGCCGCGAACCTAGCAGGATGGGAGCTGCCTGAGACATGGCCGGGAAGGTGGCCTAGTTTCCGCTGTGGGGTTCCAACATGGGTCATGGCTGCTGAAGCCCACTGCTTCCTGTGGTGGGCATTCCCACGGGTCAAAGGAAAGTGATTAGGCCTAGTTGGCGAGAAGTTGCACTTTGTTCGATGTTCTTTAGCCCCTTGAGTGGTTTCAGGCTGCATCTTGCCAGTAGAGTGCTGTAGGTCAGTGTTGGCTCACCCATGGGAGTTCCCTTGCTTCCGAAAGTCCTGGGAGTGACCCCAAGTGCACATCAGATGTGCTGGTAGCTGGCAGGTTCTCGAGTTGCACGTAGATATCACACCCACGGCCGGGAGGCAGGTCTCGTCCAGTCTTTGTGCTCTGGTCCAAAGGCGTGGCTGTGGGAGAGCGGGAGTCCGTGGAGTATTTCAACAGCCCCTGGGGGTTAAAGTTTGCATGCGGCCTCTGGAAGCTGACAGGGGGCTTTCTCCTTTCAGTTGGGGGTCTAGCCAGGGTGTTGTGTATAAACTATGGCGTTTACTGTTGGACGCCTCTTCACAGGGCTACAGGGACTCCCAGAGACCAAGACACGTATTCAGTGGCACACAGAGAAACCCACAAGAGCATCTGCGTGCGTAGTCACAGTCACACACGCCCACACGCATGAACACACAAATACAGCCTCTCACACACCGGCCAATGTATGTGCCTAACTTCCTGCAGTCGTACTATCAGACATGCAGTCAATTCTCGGTAAGGGATAGAGGTCCTTGGGAAGCAGTTTCAGAACTCGAGCCCAGGTAAATGTTTTTATGGATCATGTCCTCTGAGGACACCAGTCCACTTCCCAGGTGCAGTTGTTGGGTAAGCCTCGCCGTCGGCAAAAGCAAGAAGATCTTCATGTGCTCTGATGACTGGAGGTGCTAAGAAGAACTGGAAAAAGTGAGGCGGGGCCATGGTCCCGAGCATGGTCACGGATAACTCAGGACGGTAGGTATTCAACCACCCCAAGATGTGCCATTAGATATTAGGTTTTCCTCAGATGGGCCCAATGGCTGCAAGAGTGGCTTGATTGTTCGTCTTGTTGAGTGGCCTGAGGTCTGTGGATACTCCAGGCTTTTGGGGTACCCCAGGCTCATGGCTCCCCTGCAGAACCCCGCGCACTGCCCGGTTGTGTTTTGCAGCGTCCCAGCATGTGCTTGGGTCGATGATGACACTCTTGTACGCATTCCTTGGAAACTCTGAACAAAATGGGTGAGAACACACTACCGTGTCCTTATCGAAACTGAGGTTCAGCACGTTTCCTCTCTCGGGTGTAGGGGACGGTTAGGAGTGAGGGCCAGCGTCCCCCGCCGACATGCATGCAAACACCACCAAGGACTCCAGTATTGGAGGGGCTCCTGTCTGAGGGTCGACCATGTCTGCACATAAGCTGGCTTATCTGTGTATCCCGGGTCGCTGCTGAAAGGCGGTTGAAGGAATACGAGGGGGCAGGCTCTCTTGCTGGTCTTAAGAGTCAGGGTGTGAGCCGGTCTAGGCCCAGTGGGCTTGCAGTTGGATAGGTGTGTTTTGGCCAGGATCACACTTCGTGCATGCTTTTTCGTGTGTTGATTCTGGAAGCCAAAATGAGCAAGCGTCCCTGGTTGGTGCCTGGAGCCTGAGGCCAGGCCTGTGGCCCTCCCTGTCCTTGCATTTTGCACAGTGAGGTTTTTGAGTCCCTAGTGAGGCTGGAGAAGTGGGCGGGGTTGGGCTCGGGTTGGGCGTCGGCGGAAAGGGGCTGATGGATTAGGCCACACTGCTGCCCTTGTCTGCTCCTCTACTTTAACACCCAGCACAGTGTTGGTGCCAAGTGGGGCATCGTGGAGTGGGGTGAGGATCGAGTGCTGCATTTAAACCTGCGTGGTCGCTGATGGCCTGGACAGGAAGGTAAGGGATGATGAGGACAGGTCCTTTGTGAGGTCATGGAATAGGCTGTCATAATTGGGTTGCAGGTGCTGGCCTCGGCTTCCCAAGGATGAGTCATGTTCGTGATGGGCTGGCATCAGCTGCCTATGGAGGGGGTGGCTTTGGCAGTTCAAGTGCATGAGGTGAGGTAGGTAACCTGTGTAGAGTTGTGATCCCATTGCCGGAGGAATGACACCCAAAGGGTGTCTTGTGGGACGTAGAGAAGATCGACATCGTGAGGCGTCTGTGCTGGCCTCCTTGGAGGTAGGTGAGTTATGCGAACATCCCTATTGGCTGCTTTCTTCCCTTGTTTGGGAATGGGCAAAGCGAAAGTGTTTCTCCCGGAAGGGCATGACACCGCCAGCCAGTTTGGCATGCAGGCCGTTCGAACAGCCTGAGGTTTATCTGCAGCAGTCCGTGGGCGGGGCAGAGATGGGGGCACTGTTGCGATGCCAGGTGTGCTGTCGTGGACAGCCACTGTGCCCTTTCAAGCTTCCAGGTTCCCTCATGTGGCAGAGGTCTTCCATTGAAAGTCTGTCTGTGGTCCTCAGGAACAGTGCATTTGTTCGCTGTGAGTTCCTCGGTAGTGTCGCTGTGGCAGTGGAGAATTGCCAGGATGCATGGGGTGGTGTGGGCATCATCAAAGCAGACAGGCTTGCGGTCTGTCTTCCCTGGTGTTCAGTGTCCCCGTGTTCGCATGATGTCTGTGGCTTCCAATAGGGTCGAGTCGCCCTGCATGCAGGAGGAGGGCACTTAGGAAGAGGCTGTGTATCATTTGAGTGTTTTCTCAGTGGTCAGGGCCACCAATCCTGCCAGTTGGAAACTTGCCGATACGTGGGCGAGGAGGTGGCCTAATTTCTGCTCTGGTGTTCCAACCTGTGTCATGGTTGCTGAAGCCCAACACTTCCCATTGTGGGCATTCCCACGGGGTCACGGAAAGTGATTTGGTCGAGTTGGTGAGAAGACGCACTTGGTCCGCAGTTCCTTAGCCCCTTGAGAAGTGCCGGGCTGCATCTTGCCTGTAGGCAACTGCAGGTCACTGTCAGCCCGCCCATGGGAGGTTCTCTTGCTTCCGGGAGTGCTGGGAGTGACCCCAAGGGCACATCAGATGTGCTGGTAGGTGGCAGGGTCTCCAGGTCCACATAGCTGTGAGAGCCACGGCCGGGAGGCAGGTCTCGTCCAGTCTTTGTGCTTTGGTCAGAAGGCGTGGCTGTGAGAGAGCGGGAGTCTGTGGACTATTTCAATAGTCCCTGGGGGTCAAAGTTCGCATGTGGCCTCTTGAAGCTGACAGAGGTCTTTCTCCTTTCAGTTGGGGGTCCAACCAGGATGGTGTGTATAAACTATGGCGTTTACTGTTGGAGGCATCTGCAGAGGCCCACAGGGACACCCAGAGACCAAGACGCGTATTCAGTGGCACACACCGGAACCCACGAGTGCATCTTCGTGCGCAGTCACAGTCACACACGCCCACACACGTGAATACACACATACAGCGTCTCACACACTGGCCAACATACATGCCTAACTTCCTCCAGTCGTGCTGTGAGACACGCAATCAGTTTTCGGTAAGGGATAGTGGTACTTGGGAAGCAGGTTCCGGGCTCACACGCAGGTAAGTTTTCACAAGAATCATGTTCTCTCAGGACTGTGGTGCAATTCAGAAGCCTACATGATTTCTGTCCACTTCTCAGGTGCAGTTGCAGGGTAAGGCTGGCCGTCGGCAAAGACAAGAAGACCTTCGTGTTGTCTGATGACCTGATGTGCTAAGGGGAAGTGGAAAAAGTGGAGCCGGCGCACGTTGCTGAGCGTGGCTGGGGATAACTCAGGACAGTAGCATTCACCCATAGTAAGATGTTGCATTGGATATTAGGTTTTCCTCAGATGGGTCCAATGGCTGCCAGAGTGGATTGATTGTTGGTCTTGCTGAGTGGCCTGAGGACTGTGGATTCCCCAGGCTTTTGGAGTACTTCCGGGTCATGGCTCCTCTTCAGAGCCCCACGGCCTGCCCGTTTGTGTTCTGCAGCGTCCCAGCATGTGCTTGGATCGATGATGACACCCTTGTATGCATTCCTTGGAAAATCTGAACAAAATGAGTGAGAACACTCTACCGTCTCCTCATCGAAACTGAGGTCCAGCAAGTTTCCTCTCGGGGGTAGGGGACAGTTAGGAGTGAGGGCCAACATCCCCTGCTGAAATGCATGCAAACACCACTAAGGGCTCTAGCATTGGAGGGGCTCCTGTCTGAGGGTGGACCGTGCCTGCCCATAAGCTGGGTCATCTATGAATCCGCGGTCCCTGCTAAAAGGCCGTGAGGGAATGCAAGGGGGCAGGCTCTCCTGCGAGTCTTCAGAGTCGGAGTGTGTGCTGGTGTGGGCCCAGTGAGCTTTCAGCTCGGAGAAGTGTGTTTTGACCAGGATCACGCTTTGTGCATGGCGCTTCGGTGGTTGATTTTGGAAGCCAAAATGAGCAAGTTTCCCTGGTTGGAGCCTGGAGCCTCAGTCCAGGCCTGTGGCCCTCTCTGTTGTTGTGTTTGGTGCGGTGAGGTTCTTGAGTGCCCGGTGGGGCTGCAGCAGTGGGCGGGGGTGGGATGGAGTTTGGTGATGGCGGAAGGGGGCTGATGGATTAGGCCTCGGTGCTGCCCCTGAAGCTGCCAGCACACTGTTGGCGCTAAGTGGATCACCGTGGGGTGGGGTGAGGATCGAGTGCTGCATTTAAGCCTGCGTAGTGGCTGCTGCCCTGGAGAGAAAGGTAAGGTATCATGAGGACATGTCCTGTGTGATGTCGTGGGATGGGCTGTCATCATTGGGTTGCAGGCGCTGGCCTCGGCTTCCCAAGGATGTGTCTTGTTCGTGATGGCATGGCATCAGCTGCCTATGGTGGGGATGGCTTTGGCAGTTCATGAGGATGCAGTGAGCTAGGTTACCTGTGAAGAGTTGCAATCCCGTTTCCAGAGGAGTGACTCCCCACGGGTGTCTTGCGGGACAGAGAGAAGATGGACATGCTGAGGCATCTGTGTCGGCCTTCTTGGGGGTAGGTGAGTTATGCAAACAAGCCCTTTGGTCGCTCTTTTCCCTCTTTTGGGAATGTGCAAAGCGATAGTGTTTCTGCCGGAGGGCATGACGCGGCCGGCCCGTGTGGCATGCAGGGCTTTCGAATAGCCAGAGCTTTATCCAGAGCAGTCCGTTGGCAGGGCAGAGAAGGGGGCACTGTTGCCATCCCAGGTGCGCTGCCAAGGCCAGCCACTGTTCCCTTTCAGGCTTCCAAATCCCCTCACATGGCAGAGGTCTTCTGTTGCAAGTCTGTCTGTGGTCCTCGGGGACCATGCCTTTGATCACTGTGAGTTCCTCGGTGGTGTCACTGTGGCAGTGGAGAATTTCCAGGATGCATCAGGTGGGATCAGCATCTTCAAAGCAGACAGGCTTGCGGTCTGTCTTCCCTGGTGTTCAGTGTTCCCGTGTTCGGAAGATGTCTGTGGCTTCCAGTAGGGACGCGTCGCCCTGTTGGCTGGAGTAGGGAACGTTGGACGAGGCTGCTGAGCGTTTGAGCAGTTCCTTAGGTGTCAGGGCCGCGAACCTAGCAGGATGGGAGCTGCCTGAGACATGGCCGGGAAGGTGGCCTAGTTTCCGCTGTGGGGTTCCAACATGGGTCATGGCTGCTGAAGCCCACTGCTTCCTGTGGTGGGCATTCCCACGGGTCAAAGGAAAGTGATTAGGCCTAGTTGGCGAGAAGTTGCACTTTGTTCGATGTTCTTTAGCCCCTTGAGTGGTTTCAGGCTGCATCTTGCCAGTAGAGTGCTGTAGGTCAGTGTTGGCTCACCCATGGGAGTTCCCTTGCTTCCGAAAGTCCTGGGAGTGACCCCAAGTGCACATCAGATGTGCTGGTAGCTGGCAGGTTCTCGAGTTGCACGTAGATATCACACCCACGGCCGGGAGGCAGGTCTCGTCCAGTCTTTGTGCTCTGGTCCAAAGGCGTGGCTGTGGGAGAGCGGGAGTCCGTGGAGTATTTCAACAGCCCCTGGGGGTTAAAGTTTGCATGCGGCCTCTGGAAGCTGACAGGGGGCTTTCTCCTTTCAGTTGCGGGTCTAGCCAGGGTGTTGTGTATAAACTATGGCGTTTACTGTTGGACGCCTCTTCACAGGGCTACAGGGACTCCCAGAGACCAAGACACGTATTCAGTGGCACACAGAGAAACCCACAAGAGCATCTGCGTGCGTAGTCACAGTCACACACGCCCACACGCATGAACACACAAATACAGCCTCTCACACACCGGCCAATGTATGTGCCTAACTTCCTGCAGTCGTACTATCAGACATGCAGTCAATTCTCGGTAAGGGATAGAGGTCCTTGGGAAGCAGTTTCAGAACTCGAGCCCAGGTAAATGTTTTTATGGATCATGTCCTCTGAGGACACCAGTCCACTTCCCAGGTGCAGTTGTTGGGTAAGCCTCGCCGTCGGCAAAAGCAAGAAGATCTTCATGTGCTCTGATGACTGGAGGTGCTAAGAAGAACTGGAAAAAGTGAGGCGGGGCCATGGTCCCGAGCATGGTCACGGATAACTCAGGACGGTAGGTATTCAAGCACCCCAAGATGTGCCATTAGATATTAGGTTTTCCTCAGATGGGCCCAATGGCTGCAAGAGTGGCTTGATTGTTCGTCTTGTTGAGTGGCCTGAGGTCTGTGGATACTCCAGGCTTTTGGGGTACCCCAGGCTCATGGCTCCCCTGCAGAACCCCGCGCACTGCCCGGTTGTGTTTTGCAGCGTCCCAGCATGTGCTTGGGTCGATGATGACACTCTTGTACGCATTCCTTGGAAACTCTGAACAAAATGGGTGAGAACACACTACCGTGTCCTTATCGAAACTGAGGTTCAGCACGTTTCCTCTCTCGGGTGTAGGGGACGGTTAGGAGTGAGGGCCAGCGTCCCCTGCCGACATGCATGCAAACACCACCAAGGACTCCAGTATTGGAGGGGCTCCTGTCTGAGGGTCGACCATGTCTGCACATAAGCTGGCTTATCTGTGTATCCCGGGTCGCTGCTGAAAGGCGGTTGAAGGAATACGAGGGGGCAGGCTCTCTTGCTGGTCTTAAGAGTCAGGGTGTGAGCCGGTCTAGGCCCAGTGGGCTTGCAGTTGGATAGGTGTGTTTTGGCCAGGATCACACTTCGTGCATGCTTTTTCGTGTGTTGATTCTGGAAGCCAAAATGAGCAAGCGTCCCTGGTTGGTGCCTGGAGCCTGAGGCCAGGCCTGTGGCCCTCCCTGTCCTTGCATTTTGCACAGTGAGGTTTTTGAGTCCCTAGTGAGGCTGGAGAAGTGGGCGGGGTTGGGCTCGGGTTGGGCGTCGGCGGAAAGGGGCTGATGGATTAGGCCACACTGCTGCCCTTGTCTGCTCCTCTACTTTAACACCCAGCACAGTGTTGGTGCCAAGTGGGGCATCGTGGAGTGGGGTGAGGATCGAGTGCTGCATTTAAACCTGCGTGGTCGCTGATGGCCTGGACAGGAAGGTAAGGGATGATGAGGACAGGTCCTTTGTGAGGTCATGGAATAGGCTGTCATAATTGGGTTGCAGGTGCTGGCCTCGGCTTCCCAAGGATGAGTCATGTTCGTGATGGGCTGGCATCAGCTGCCTATGGAGGGGGTGGCTTTGGCAGTTCAAGTGCATGAGGTGAGGTAGGTAACCTGTGTAGAGTTGTGATCCCATTGCCGGAGGAATGACACCCAAAGGGTGTCTTGTGGGACGTAGAGAAGATCGACATCGTGAGGCGTCTGTGCTGGCCTCCTTGGAGGTAGGTGAGTTATGCGAACATCCCTATTGGCTGCTTTCTTCCCTTGTTTGGGAATGGGCAAAGCGAAAGTGTTTCTCCCGGAAGGGCATGACACCGCCAGCCAGTTTGGCATGCAGGCCGTTCGAACAGCCTGAGGTTTATCTGCAGCAGTCCGTGGGCGGGGCAGAGATGGGGGCACTGTTGCGATGCCAGGTGTGCTGTCGTGGACAGCCACTGTGCCCTTTCAAGCTTCCAGGTTCCCTCATGTGGCAGAGGTCTTCCATTGAAAGTCTGTCTGTGGTCCTCAGGAACAGTGCATTTGTTCGCTGTGAGTTCCTCGGTAGTGTCGCTGTGGCAGTGGAGAATTGCCAGGATGCATGGGGTGGTGTGGGCATCATCAAAGCAGACAGGCTTGCGGTCTGTCTTCCCTGGTGTTCAGTGTCCCCGTGTTCGCATGATGTCTGTGGCTTCCAATAGGGTCGAGTCGCCCTGCATGCAGGAGGAGGGCACTTAGGAAGAGGCTGTGTATCATTTGAGTGTTTTCTCAGTGGTCAGGGCCACCAATCCTGCCAGTTGGAAACTTGCCGATACGTGGGCGAGGAGGTGGCCTAATTTCTGCTCTGGTGTTCCAACCTGTGTCATGGTTGCTGAAGCCCAACACTTCCCATTGTGGGCATTCCCACGGGGTCACGGAAAGTGATTTGGTCGAGTTGGTGAGAAGACGCACTTGGTCCGCAGTTCCTTAGCCCCTTGAGAAGTGCCGGGCTGCATCTTGCCTGTAGGCAACTGCAGGTCACTGTCAGCCCGCCCATGGGAGGTTCTCTTGCTTCCGGGAGTGCTGGGAGTGACCCCAAGGGCACATCAGATGTGCTGGTAGGTGGCAGGGTCTCCAGGTCCACATAGCTGTGAGAGCCACGGCCGGGAGGCAGGTCTCGTCCAGTCTTTGTGCTTTGGTCAGAAGGCGTGGCTGTGAGAGAGCGGGAGTCTGTGGACTATTTCAATAGTCCCTGGGGGTCAAAGTTCGCATGTGGCCTCTTGAAGCTGACAGAGGTCTTTCTCCTTTCAGTTGGGGGTCCAACCAGGATGGTGTGTATAAACTATGGCGTTTACTGTTGGAGGCATCTGCAGAGGCCCACAGGGACACCCAGAGACCAAGACGCGTATTCAGTGGCACACACCGGAACCCACGAGTGCATCTTCGTGCGCAGTCACAGTCACACACGCCCACACACGTGAATACACACATACAGCGTCTCACACACTGGCCAACATACATGCCTAACTTCCTCCAGTCGTGCTGTGAGACACGCAATCAGTTTTCGGTAAGGGATAGTGGTACTTGGGAAGCAGGTTCCGGGCTCACACGCAGGTAAGTTTTCACAAGAATCATGTTCTCTCAGGACTGTGGTGCAATTCAGAAGCCTACATGATTTCTGTCCACTTCTCAGGTGCAGTTGCAGGGTAAGGCTGGCCGTCGGCAAAGACAAGAAGACCTTCGTGTTGTCTGATGACCTGATGTGCTAAGGGGAAGTGGAAAAAGTGGAGCCGGCGCACGTTGCTGAGCGTGGCTGGGGATAACTCAGGACAGTAGCATTCACCCATAGTAAGATGTTGCATTGGATATTAGGTTTTCCTCAGATGGGTCCAATGGCTGCCAGAGTGGATTGATTGTTGGTCTTGCTGAGTGGCCTGAGGACTGTGGATTCCCCAGGCTTTTGGAGTACTTCCGGGTCATGGCTCCTCTTCAGAGCCCCACGGCCTGCCCGTTTGTGTTCTGCAGCGTCCCAGCATGTGCTTGGATCGATGATGACACCCTTGTATGCATTCCTTGGAAAATCTGAACAAAATGAGTGAGAACACTCTACCGTCTCCTCATCGAAACTGAGGTCCAGCAAGTTTCCTCTCGGGGGTAGGGGACAGTTAGGAGTGAGGGCCAACATCCCCTGCTGAAATGCATGCAAACACCACTAAGGGCTCTAGCATTGGAGGGGCTCCTGTCTGAGGGTGGACCGTGCCTGCCCATAAGCTGGGTCATCTATGAATCCGCGGTCCCTGCTAAAAGGCCGTGAGGGAATGCAAGGGGGCAGGCTCTCCTGCGAGTCTTCAGAGTCGGAGTGTGTGCTGGTGTGGGCCCAGTGAGCTTTCAGCTCGGAGAAGTGTGTTTTGACCAGGATCACGCTTTGTGCATGGCGCTTCGGTGG
Source organism: Balaenoptera acutorostrata (assembly GCF_949987535.1). Taxonomy (NCBI): domain Eukaryota; kingdom Metazoa; phylum Chordata; class Mammalia; order Artiodactyla; family Balaenopteridae; genus Balaenoptera; species Balaenoptera acutorostrata. The sequence continues at coordinate 57,015,923 of NC_080066.1, read as the reverse complement.
TTGATTTTGGAAGCCAAAATGAGCAAGTTTCCCTGGTTGGAGCCTGGAGCCTCAGTCCAGGCCTGTGGCCCTCTCTGTTGTTGTGTTTGGTGCGGTGAGGTTCTTGAGTGCCCGGTGGGGCTGCAGCAGTGGGCGGGGGTGGGATGGAGTTTGGTGATGGCGGAAGGGGGCTGATGGATTAGGCCTCGGTGCTGCCCCTGAAGCTGCCAGCACACTGTTGGCGCTAAGTGGATCACCGTGGGGTGGGGTGAGGATCGAGTGCTGCATTTAAGCCTGCGTAGTGGCTGCTGCCCTGGAGAGAAAGGTAAGGTATCATGAGGACATGTCCTGTGTGATGTCGTGGGATGGGCTGTCATCATTGGGTTGCAGGCGCTGGCCTCGGCTTCCCAAGGATGTGTCTTGTTCGTGATGGCATGGCATCAGCTGCCTATGGTGGGGATGGCTTTGGCAGTTCATGAGGATGCAGTGAGCTAGGTTACCTGTGAAGAGTTGCAATCCCGTTTCCAGAGGAGTGACTCCCCACGGGTGTCTTGCGGGACAGAGAGAAGATGGACATGCTGAGGCATCTGTGTCGGCCTTCTTGGGGGTAGGTGAGTTATGCAAACAAGCCCTTTGGTCGCTCTTTTCCCTCTTTTGGGAATGTGCAAAGCGATAGTGTTTCTGCCGGAGGGCATGACGCGGCCGGCCCGTGTGGCATGCAGGGCTTTCGAATAGCCAGAGCTTTATCCAGAGCAGTCCGTTGGCAGGGCAGAGAAGGGGGCACTGTTGCCATCCCAGGTGCGCTGCCAAGGCCAGCCACTGTTCCCTTTCAGGCTTCCAAATCCCCTCACATGGCAGAGGTCTTCTGTTGCAAGTCTGTCTGTGGTCCTCGGGGACCATGCCTTTGATCACTGTGAGTTCCTCGGTGGTGTCACTGTGGCAGTGGAGAATTTCCAGGATGCATCAGGTGGGATCAGCATCTTCAAAGCAGACAGGCTTGCGGTCTGTCTTCCCTGGTGTTCAGTGTTCCCGTGTTCGGAAGATGTCTGTGGCTTCCAGTAGGGACGCGTCGCCCTGTTGGCTGGAGTAGGGAACGTTGGACGAGGCTGCTGAGCGTTTGAGCAGTTCCTTAGGTGTCAGGGCCGCGAACCTAGCAGGATGGGAGCTGCCTGAGACATGGCCGGGAAGGTGGCCTAGTTTCCGCTGTGGGGTTCCAACATGGGTCATGGCTGCTGAAGCCCACTGCTTCCTGTGGTGGGCATTCCCACGGGTCAAAGGAAAGTGATTAGGCCTAGTTGGCGAGAAGTTGCACTTTGTTCGATGTTCTTTAGCCCCTTGAGTGGTTTCAGGCTGCATCTTGCCAGTAGAGTGCTGTAGGTCAGTGTTGGCTCACCCATGGGAGTTCCCTTGCTTCCGAAAGTCCTGGGAGTGACCCCAAGTGCACATCAGATGTGCTGGTAGCTGGCAGGTTCTCGAGTTGCACGTAGATATCACACCCACGGCCGGGAGGCAGGTCTCGTCCAGTCTTTGTGCTCTGGTCCAAAGGCGTGGCTGTGGGAGAGCGGGAGTCCGTGGAGTATTTCAACAGCCCCTGGGGGTTAAAGTTTGCATGCGGCCTCTGGAAGCTGACAGGGGGCTTTCTCCTTTCAGTTGCGGGTCTAGCCAGGGTGTTGTGTATAAACTATGGCGTTTACTGTTGGACGCCTCTTCACAGGGCTACAGGGACTCCCAGAGACCAAGACACGTATTCAGTGGCACACAGAGAAACCTACAAGAGCATCTGCGTGCGTAGTCACAGTCACACACGCCCACACGCATGAACACACAAATACAGCCTCTCACACACCGGCCAATGTATGTGCCTAACTTCCTGCAGTCGTACTATCAGACATGCAGTCAATTCTCGGTAAGGGATAGAGGTCCTTGGGAAGCAGTTTCAGAACTCGAGCCCAGGTAAATGTTTTTATGGATCATGTCCTCTGAGGACACCAGTCCACTTCCCAGGTGCAGTTGTTGGGTAAGCCTCGCCGTCGGCAAAAGCAAGAAGATCTTCATGTGCTCTGATGACTGGAGGTGCTAAGAAGAACTGGAAAAAGTGAGGCGGGGCCATGGTCCCGAGCATGGTCACGGATAACTCAGGACGGTAGGTATTCAACCACCCCAAGATGTGCCATTAGATATTAGGTTTTCCTCAGATGGGCCCAATGGCTGCAAGAGTGGCTTGATTGTTCGTCTTGTTGAGTGGCCTGAGGTCTGTGGATACTCCAGGCTTTTGGGGTACCCCAGGCTCATGGCTCCCCTGCAGAACCCCGCGCACTGCCCGGTTGTGTTTTGCAGCGTCCCAGCATGTGCTTGGGTCGATGATGACACTCTTGTACGCATTCCTTGGAAACTCTGAACAAAATGGGTGAGAACACACTACCGTGTCCTTATCGAAACTGAGGTTCAGCACGTTTCCTCTCTCGGGTGTAGGGGACGGTTAGGAGTGAGGGCCAGCGTCCCCCGCCGACATGCATGCAAACACCACCAAGGACTCCAGTATTGGAGGGGCTCCTGTCTGAGGGTCGACCATGTCTGCACATAAGCTGGCTTATCTGTGTATCCCGGGTCGCTGCTGAAAGGCGGTTGAAGGAATACGAGGGGGCAGGCTCTCTTGCTGGTCTTAAGAGTCAGGGTGTGAGCCGGTCTAGGCCCAGTGGGCTTGCAGTTGGATAGGTGTGTTTTGGCCAGGATCACACTTCGTGCATGCTTTTTCGTGTGTTGATTCTGGAAGCCAAAATGAGCAAGCGTCCCTGGTTGGTGCCTGGAGCCTGAGGCCAGGCCTGTGGCCCTCCCTGTCCTTGCATTTTGCACAGTGAGGTTTTTGAGTCCCTAGTGAGGCTGGAGAAGTGGGCGGGGTTGGGCTCGGGTTGGGCGTCGGCGGAAAGGGGCTGATGGATTAGGCCACACTGCTGCCCTTGTCTGCTCCTCTACTTTAACACCCAGCACAGTGTTGGTGCCAAGTGGGGCATCGTGGAGTGGGGTGAGGATCGAGTGCTGCATTTAAACCTGTGTGGTCGCTGATGGCCTGGACAGGAAGGTAAGGGATGATGAGGACAGGTCCTTTGTGAGGTCATGGAATAGGCTGTCATAATTGGGTTGCAGGTGCTGGCCTCGGCTTCCCAAGGATGAGTCATGTTCGTGATGGGCTGGCATCAGCTGCCTATGGAGGGGGTGGCTTTGGCAGTTCAAGTGCATGAGGTGAGGTAGGTAACCTGTGTAGAGTTGTGATCCCATTGCCGGAGGAATGACACCCAAAGGGTGTCTTGTGGGACGTAGAGAAGATCGACATCGTGAGGCGTCTGTGCTGGCCTCCTTGGAGGTAGGTGAGTTATGCGAACATCCCTATTGGCTGCTTTCTTCCCTTGTTTGGGAATGGGCAAAGCGAAAGTGTTTCTCCCGGAAGGGCATGACACCGCCAGCCAGTTTGGCATGCAGGCCGTTCGAACAGCCTGAGGTTTATCTGCAGCAGTCCGTGGGCGGGGCAGAGATGGGGGCACTGTTGCGATGCCAGGTGTGCTGTCGTGGACAGCCACTGTGCCCTTTCAAGCTTCCAGGTTCCCTCATGTGGCAGAGGTCTTCCATTGAAAGTCTGTCTGTGGTCCTCAGGAACAGTGCATTTGTTCGCTGTGAGTTCCTCGGTAGTGTCGCTGTGGCAGTGGAGAATTGCCAGGATGCATGGGGTGGTGTGGGCATCATCAAAGCAGACAGGCTTGCGGTCTGTCTTCCCTGGTGTTCAGTGTCCCCGTGTTCGCATGATGTCTGTGGCTTCCAATAGGGTCGAGTCGCCCTGCATGCAGGAGGAGGGCACTTAGGAAGAGGCTGTGTATCATTTGAGTGTTTTCTCAGTGGTCAGGGCCACCAACCCTGCCAGTTGGAAACTTGCCGATACGTGGGCGAGGAGGTGGCCTAATTTCTGCTCTGGTGTTCCAACCTGTGTCATGGTTGCTGAAGCCCAACACTTCCCATTGTGGGCATTCCCACGGGGTCACGGAAAGTGATTTGGTCGAGTTGGTGAGAAGACGCACTTGGTCCGCAGTTCCTTAGCCCCTTGAGAAGTGCCGGGCTGCATCTTGCCTGTAGGCAACTGCAGGTCACTGTCAGCCCGCCCATGGGAGGTTCTCTTGCTTCCGGGAGTGCTGGGAGTGACCCCAAGGGCACATCAGATGTGCTGGTAGGTGGCAGGGTCTCCAGGTCCACATAGCTGTGAGAGCCACGGCCGGGAGGCAGGTCTCGTCCAGTCTTTGTGCTTTGGTCAGAAGGCGTGGCTGTGAGAGAGCGGGAGTCTGTGGACTATTTCAATAGTCCCTGGGGGTCAAAGTTCGCATGTGGCCTCTTGAAGCTGACAGAGGTCTTTCTCCTTTCAGTTGGGGGTCCAACCAGGATGGTGTGTATAAACTATGGCGTTTACTGTTGGAGGCATCTGCAGAGGCCCACAGGGACACCCAGAGACCAAGACGCGTATTCAGTGGCACACACCGGAACCCACGAGTGCATCTTCGTGCGCAGTCACAGTCACACACGCCCACACACGTGAATACACACATACAGCGTCTCACACACTGGCCAACATACATGCCTAACTTCCTCCAGTCGTGCTGTGAGACACGCAATCAGTTTTCGGTAAGGGATAGTGGTACTTGGGAAGCAGGTTCCGGGCTCACACGCAGGTAAGTTTTCACAAGAATCATGTTCTCTCAGGACTGTGGTGCAATTCAGAAGCCTACATGATTTCTGTCCACTTCTCAGGTGCAGTTGCAGGGTAAGGCTGGCCGTCGGCAAAGACAAGAAGACCTTCGTGTTGTCTGATGACCTGATGTGCTAAGGGGAAGTGGAAAAAGTGGAGCCGGCGCACGTTGCTGAGCGTGGCTGGGGATAACTCAGGACAGTAGCATTCACCCATAGTAAGATGTTGCATTGGATATTAGGTTTTCCTCAGATGGGTCCAATGGCTGCCAGAGTGGATTGATTGTTGGTCTTGCTGAGTGGCCTGAGGACTGTGGATTCCCCAGGCTTTTGGAGTACTTCCGGGTCATGGCTCCTCTTCAGAGCCCCACGGCCTGCCCGTTTGTGTTCTGCAGCGTCCCAGCATGTGCTTGGATCGATGATGACACCCTTGTATGCATTCCTTGGAAAATCTGAACAAAATGAGTGAGAACACTCTACCGTCTCCTCATCGAAACTGAGGTCCAGCAAGTTTCCTCTCGGGGGTAGGGGACAGTTAGGAGTGAGGGCCAACATCCCCTGCTGAAATGCATGCAAACACCACTAAGGGCTCTAGCATTGGAGGGGCTCCTGTCTGAGGGTGGACCGTGCCTGCCCATAAGCTGGGTCATCTATGAATCCGCGGTCCCTGCTAAAAGGCCGTGAGGGAATGCAAGGGGGCAGGCTCTCCTGCGAGTCTTCAGAGTCGGAGTGTGTGCTGGTGTGGGCCCAGTGAGCTTTCAGCTCGGAGAAGTGTGTTTTGACCAGGATCACGCTTTGTGCATGGCGCTTCGGTGGTTGATTTTGGAAGCCAAAATGAGCAAGTTTCCCTGGTTGGAGCCTGGAGCCTCAGTCCAGGCCTGTGGCCCTCTCTGTTGTTGTGTTTGGTGCGGTGAGGTTCTTGAGTGCCCGGTGGGGCTGCAGCAGTGGGCGGGGGTGGGATGGAGTTTGGTGATGGCGGAAGGGGGCTGATGGATTAGGCCTCGGTGCTGCCCCTGAAGCTGCCAGCACACTGTTGGCGCTAAGTGGATCACCGTGGGGTGGGGTGAGGATCGAGTGCTGCATTTAAGCCTGCGTAGTGGCTGCTGCCCTGGAGAGAAAGGTAAGGTATCATGAGGACATGTCCTGTGTGATGTCGTGGGATGGGCTGTCATCATTGGGTTGCAGGCGCTGGCCTCGGCTTCCCAAGGATGTGTCTTGTTCGTGATGGCATGGCATCAGCTGCCTATGGTGGGGATGGCTTTGGCAGTTCATGAGGATGCAGTGAGCTAGGTTACCTGTGAAGAGTTGCAATCCCGTTTCCAGAGGAGTGACTCCCCACGGGTGTCTTGCGGGACAGAGAGAAGATGGACATGCTGAGGCATCTGTGTCGGCCTTCTTGGGGGTAGGTGAGTTATGCAAACAAGCCCTTTGGTCGCTCTTTTCCCTCTTTTGGGAATGTGCAAAGCGATAGTGTTTCTGCCGGAGGGCATGACGCGGCCGGCCCGTGTGGCATGCAGGGCTTTCGAATAGCCAGAGCTTTATCCAGAGCAGTCCGTTGGCAGGGCAGAGAAGGGGGCACTGTTGCCATCCCAGGTGCGCTGCCAAGGCCAGCCACTGTTCCCTTTCAGGCTTCCAAATCCCCTCACATGGCAGAGGTCTTCTGTTGCAAGTCTGTCTGTGGTCCTCGGGGACCATGCCTTTGATCACTGTGAGTTCCTCGGTGGTGTCACTGTGGCAGTGGAGAATTTCCAGGATGCATCAGGTGGGATCAGCATCTTCAAAGCAGACAGGCTTGCGGTCTGTCTTCCCTGGTGTTCAGTGTTCCCGTGTTCGGAAGATGTCTGTGGCTTCCAGTAGGGACGCGTCGCCCTGTTGGCTGGAGTAGGGAACGTTGGACGAGGCTGCTGAGCGTTTGAGCAGTTCCTTAGGTGTCAGGGCCGCGAACCTAGCAGGATGGGAGCTGCCTGAGACATGGCCGGGAAGGTGGCCTAGTTTCCGCTGTGGGGTTCCAACATGGGTCATGGCTGCTGAAGCCCACTGCTTCCTGTGGTGGGCATTCCCACGGGTCAAAGGAAAGTGATTAGGCCTAGTTGGCGAGAAGTTGCACTTTGTTCGATGTTCTTTAGCCCCTTGAGTGGTTTCAGGCTGCATCTTGCCAGTAGAGTGCTGTAGGTCAGTGTTGGCTCACCCATGGGAGTTCCCTTGCTTCCGAAAGTCCTGGGAGTGACCCCAAGTGCACATCAGATGTGCTGGTAGCTGGCAGGTTCTCGAGTTGCACGTAGATATCACACCCACGGCCGGGAGGCAGGTCTCGTCCAGTCTTTGTGCTCTGGTCCAAAGGCGTGGCTGTGGGAGAGCGGGAGTCCGTGGAGTATTTCAACAGCCCCTGGGGGTTAAAGTTTGCATGCGGCCTCTGGAAGCTGACAGGGGGCTTTCTCCTTTCAGTTGGGGGTCTAGCCAGGGTGTTGTGTATAAACTATGGCGTTTACTGTTGGACGCCTCTTCACAGGGCTACAGGGACTCCCAGAGACCAAGACACGTATTCAGTGGCACACAGAGAAACCCACAAGAGCATCTGCGTGCGTAGTCACAGTCACACACGCCCACACGCATGAACACACAAATACAGCCTCTCACACACCGGCCAATGTATGTGCCTAACTTCCTGCAGTCGTACTATCAGACATGCAGTCAATTCTCGGTAAGGGATAGAGGTCCTTGGGAAGCAGTTTCAGAACTCGAGCCCAGGTAAATGTTTTTATGGATCATGTCCTCTGAGGACACCAGTCCACTTCCCAGGTGCAGTTGTTGGGTAAGCCTCGCCGTCGGCAAAAGCAAGAAGATCTTCATGTGCTCTGATGACTGGAGGTGCTAAGAAGAACTGGAAAAAGTGAGGCGGGGCCATGGTCCCGAGCATGGTCACGGATAACTCAGGACGGTAGGTATTCAACCACCCCAAGATGTGCCATTAGATATTAGGTTTTCCTCAGATGGGCCCAATGGCTGCAAGAGTGGCTTGATTGTTCGTCTTGTTGAGTGGCCTGAGGTCTGTGGATACTCCAGGCTTTTGGGGTACCCCAGGCTCATGGCTCCCCTGCAGAACCCCGCGCACTGCCCGGTTGTGTTTTGCAGCGTCCCAGCATGTGCTTGGGTCGATGATGACACTCTTGTACGCATTCCTTGGAAACTCTGAACAAAATGGGTGAGAACACACTACCGTGTCCTTATCGAAACTGAGGTTCAGCACGTTTCCTCTCTCGGGTGTAGGGGACGGTTAGGAGTGAGGGCCAGCGTCCCCCGCCGACATGCATGCAAACACCACCAAGGACTCCAGTATTGGAGGGGCTCCTGTCTGAGGGTCGACCATGTCTGCACATAAGCTGGCTTATCTGTGTATCCCGGGTCGCTGCTGAAAGGCGGTTGAAGGAATACGAGGGGGCAGGCTCTCTTGCTGGTCTTAAGAGTCAGGGTGTGAGCCGGTCTAGGCCCAGTGGGCTTGCAGTTGGATAGGTGTGTTTTGGCCAGGATCACACTTCGTGCATGCTTTTTCGTGTGTTGATTCTGGAAGCCAAAATGAGCAAGCGTCCCTGGTTGGTGCCTGGAGCCTGAGGCCAGGCCTGTGGCCCTCCCTGTCCTTGCATTTTGCACAGTGAGGTTTTTGAGTCCCTAGTGAGGCTGGAGAAGTGGGCGGGGTTGGGCTCGGGTTGGGCGTCGGCGGAAAGGGGCTGATGGATTAGGCCACACTGCTGCCCTTGTCTGCTCCTCTACTTTAACACCCAGCACAGTGTTGGTGCCAAGTGGGGCATCGTGGAGTGGGGTGAGGATCGAGTGCTGCATTTAAACCTGCGTGGTCGCTGATGGCCTGGACAGGAAGGTAAGGGATGATGAGGACAGGTCCTTTGTGAGGTCATGGAATAGGCTGTCATAATTGGGTTGCAGGTGCTGGCCTCGGCTTCCCAAGGATGAGTCATGTTCGTGATGGGCTGGCATCAGCTGCCTATGGAGGGGGTGGCTTTGGCAGTTCAAGTGCATGAGGTGAGGTAGGTAACCTGTGTAGAGTTGTGATCCCATTGCCGGAGGAATGACACCCAAAGGGTGTCTTGTGGGACGTAGAGAAGATCGACATCGTGAGGCGTCTGTGCTGGCCTCCTTGGAGGTAGGTGAGTTATGCGAACATCCCTATTGGCTGCTTTCTTCCCTTGTTTGGGAATGGGCAAAGCGAAAGTGTTTCTCCCGGAAGGGCATGACACCGCCAGCCAGTTTGGCATGCAGGCCGTTCGAACAGCCTGAGGTTTATCTGCAGCAGTCCGTGGGCGGGGCAGAGATGGGGGCACTGTTGCGATGCCAGGTGTGCTGTCGTGGACAGCCACTGTGCCCTTTCAAGCTTCCAGGTTCCCTCATGTGGCAGAGGTCTTCCATTGAAAGTCTGTCTGTGGTCCTCAGGAACAGTGCATTTGTTCGCTGTGAGTTCCTCGGTAGTGTCGCTGTGGCAGTGGAGAATTGCCAGGATGCATGGGGTGGTGTGGGCATCATCAAAGCAGACAGGCTTGCGGTCTGTCTTCCCTGGTGTTCAGTGTCCCCGTGTTCGCATGATGTCTGTGGCTTCCAATAGGGTCGAGTCGCCCTGCATGCAGGAGGAGGGCACTTAGGAAGAGGCTGTGTATCATTTGAGTGTTTTCTCAGTGGTCAGGGCCACCAATCCTGCCAGTTGGAAACTTGCCGATACGTGGGCGAGGAGGTGGCCTAATTTCTGCTCTGGTGTTCCAACCTGTGTCATGGTTGCTGAAGCCCAACACTTCCCATTGTGGGCATTCCCACGGGGTCACGGAAAGTGATTTGGTCGAGTTGGTGAGAAGACGCACTTGGTCCGCAGTTCCTTAGCCCCTTGAGAAGTGCCGGGCTGCATCTTGCCTGTAGGCAACTGCAGGTCACTGTCAGCCCGCCCATGGGAGGTTCTCTTGCTTCCGGGAGTGCTGGGAGTGACCCCAAGGGCACATCAGATGTGCTGGTAGGTGGCAGGGTCTCCAGGTCCACATAGCTGTGAGAGCCACGGCCGGGAGGCAGGTCTCGTCCAGTCTTTGTGCTTTGGTCAGAAGGCGTGGCTGTGAGAGAGCGGGAGTCTGTGGACTATTTCAATAGTCCCTGGGGGTCAAAGTTCGCATGTGGCCTCTTGAAGCTGACAGAGGTCTTTCTCCTTTCAGTTGGGGGTCCAACCAGGATGGTGTGTATAAACTATGGCGTTTACTGTTGGAGGCATCTGCAGAGGCCCACAGGGACACCCAGAGACCAAGACGCGTATTCAGTGGCACACACCGGAACCCACGAGTGCATCTTCGTGCGCAGTCACAGTCACACACGCCCACACACGTGAATACACACATACAGCGTCTCACACACTGGCCAACATACATGCCTAACTTCCTCCAGTCGTGCTGTGAGACACGCAATCAGTTTTCGGTAAGGGATAGTGGTACTTGGGAAGCAGGTTCCGGGCTCACACGCAGGTAAGTTTTCACAAGAATCATGTTCTCTCAGGACTGTGGTGCAATTCAGAAGCCTACATGATTTCTGTCCACTTCTCAGGTGCAGTTGCAGGGTAAGGCTGGCCGTCGGCAAAGACAAGAAGACCTTCGTGTTGTCTGATGACCTGATGTGCTAAGGGGAAGTGGAAAAAGTGGAGCCGGCGCACGTTGCTGAGCGTGGCTGGGGATAACTCAGGACAGTAGCATTCACCCATAGTAAGATGTTGCATTGGATATTAGGTTTTCCTCAGATGGGTCCAATGGCTGCCAGAGTGGATTGATTGTTGGTCTTGCTGAGTGGCCTGAGGACTGTGGATTCCCCAGGCTTTTGGAGTACTTCCGGGTCATGGCTCCTCTTCAGAGCCCCACGGCCTGCCCGTTTGTGTTCTGCAGCGTCCCAGCATGTGCTTGGATCGATGATGACACCCTTGTATGCATTCCTTGGAAAATCTGAACAAAATGAGTGAGAACACTCTACCGTCTCCTCATCGAAACTGAGGTCCAGCAAGTTTCCTCTCGGGGGTAGGGGACAGTTAGGAGTGAGGGCCAACATCCCCTGCTGAAATGCATGCAAACACCACTAAGGGCTCTAGCATTGGAGGGGCTCCTGTCTGAGGGTGGACCGTGCCTGCCCATAAGCTGGGTCATCTATGAATCCGCGGTCCCTGCT